>NW_027142357.1:31413479-32025352 GCF_026170545.1 Melanerpes formicivorus
TGTTTAGTAAAAACACCTGCCAGTGTCTGCAGCATGGAGGATAAGCAAGTGATTGATTCAGTCCTGGTCTTTGTCAGAGCAGGCAGTCCAGTGCATGGTACAGGGCTCTGTACAACGCGGGAGGAGATTATCCTAAGCCTGTGATAAACCCATGAGTGATCTTCATGAAGGACTTGGCTTCCCCATGTGCTCTTTCTTCACCTACACTTTGCCTCCAAGCACACTGTTCTCCATGGTGGCTGCTCTGGATACAAGTGATTCTGATCAGCGATGGATGTGTTGAAAGCACAGGGATGACTCAAGGTGTTTTTCCTTTCTGAATGCAGTCAGTATTCTCCACTCTTATTTGTCATTTACTCAACTGAAAATATTCACTGGATGGTGGCTTGCACCTGAGTGTCTTCACTGGCTCAAAACAGGCCAATGGGGCAGCTGAGAATAGCTCTCTGTGAACACTGCATGCTGGAAATGTCTTGTGGCTTGATCTGATGATAAGATAGATTACACCCAGTGAAGTTCAAGCAATCAGAAGACTAATTGCTTGAGACTTTATTTGGCAGTAGTGCTAAATGAGTAGCAATTGATTATTTTCCCGGTTTTGTAGAGATGGACATGGGTTTTTTTCAAGAACAGCTTTACATCCTTTCTTTCTGCCTTTTAATTTTCCTTTGAGCAAACCACACAGAGAAAACACCCACTTACCACTGATGGCATGAAATTTTCTTGGCCAGTGAAAAGACAAGATGCTGCTTTCAGGCTCTGTGTCTGCTCTCAAGGAGGTAAGGAAACATGCTGTCCCCAACATAAGGGTGAAGTGAGATGAAGAGCTAACCCTAGTAACCATTATCCTTCCTTATCTTGAGACCATCAAGGAAAATGTCAGAGCTTCCTGGAGACCAGAGCTGGCATAGCAAGACCATAGGCAGAGACACATGGAGCTGCAGGAAGGTCTCAAATAGTGGGCCACATGCAGCTTTTATTATCTTAATTGTGACATTACTTACTTCCTTCACAGTCATTCAGAGAGGGTAAACCAAGGCAGAGAAGGCCATTTCCTTCTGAGGAGTAAACTGCAAGTATTGGATCGGTGTTATTTTTCCTCAGATGAGCTTAAACAAACCACAATGTCTGGGCATCTTCAGCATCTCCTGATTTTAGAGAATAGGTAAATGAAAGGTTAGAAGCAGCTCCTGTTTATGAGGCCGTAACTGCTTCCTGAACTAAATTAATTTATAAGCAACTTTGAAAGGAAGATGTACATGCTGAGGCTTTGAGCCAGGGTATTGTCCATAATGCCTTTATTGACAGATTAAAGTGCTATACCTCCATGTTACTCTTAGCAGATAGATAGTTGGTCTCCTTTATTTTTTTCCCTCTCATTCTAAGATAATTTAATAAGGGAAAGATAAAAAATTGAATGGGCTTTCAATATCAGTTTAATCTACAGCAATCAGCTGTACTGCACACTACCCATAGCTACACTGTTCCTTGGTATCCCTGAAGGCTCTCTGCAGTGTTACCACCGGTGTGTCTTAATACTGATTTCCATGCCTTAGCCATCTTGGTTTGCTTTTACATTTAACTCAGCTCTGAATTTACTCATTTTCTCTTGATTTTCTGGAATAATTACAACTTCCCCTGAAATGCTACTTTTACTTTCAGATATCTGAGTTTACTCAACCTAAATTCCAGTTTAATTTTATTTTCCCTGGGAAAGTCAAGCCATATGCATTCAGGTCTGAGTCAGTATCCATGTAACACCCTGTGCTGTAAATGGCAACACAACTCTTTTTTGAGATATATATAAAGAATTAGAATAATTCACAGAGAAATGGTGAGGAAAATCACACAGAATTATGGAACTGAAGTATAGCTTCAGCAGAGCAAATCCACAGAGAAGAGAACTCCTTCTCTCTTCATGGGCATGACTAAGGATTGGGTTCAATCCAAAGTCTAAAGCCATTAGTATTGAGGTGGCTCCATTTTCCCTCCAGCCCAAAATGTATTTTGCCCACCATCCTACCATCCCATCCATACAAGGACCCTTTCCCCTGGCATGGATCAGCCCCTATCTCTCCGTGACTCAGCTCAGCTTGAAGCATCATGAGACAAGCTGAGCTCTAAGCCTGCAAGCAAAAAATGCTGTATTACCAGTTGGGAACTGTTTGCATTCTCAGATGAGGATGACTCAAACAGCACGAGCTATGACTACATGCTGGGAAAATATCATCCGGAGGATGGAGTGAGCCACAAGTACACCCCTTCCTTCTTGCCATGCTTGTCTCAGAGTCCCCCTGACAGTTTGAAGGCAATCCACAGTGACTTGTTTGCAGGAGCAACAGAATTGTCTTGAGGGACTACGGATTTCTAAAATCTCCAGGTAGATTTCATCATCATGGGCAAGACCTTGACTGGGGCTGGAATGGGAAAGAGCTAACAATTGTCTGGAACTAAATAGCTGTGTGATTGAAGTGGCCCTGGAAGCTGCTCTTTGGGATTTTATTGTCCTAAGCAGAGCTATTAGCATTTGAGGCTGCACTTTCCTTCGCATTACACCTGAATACATAAAGAGAGCCAGGGAACAAAAATACATCTCTCAGCAGCACAACCACCGTAATTAGCCTGATGTCCATTGATCACAGTGCTCCTTAGTGATGAAAGCCAGGCATGGTGCTTCCCAAATCAATAATTTTACACTTATCTAAAAGTGATAACATTCAGATTTCATTAAGCATCCTTGCTTGTCCTTGTTAGAGGGAGATAGGAAAGGGAAGAGAACCACAGCAAAGCTGCAGGTATGACCTGGTAGGACTGCCTCTGCAAGCAGGCATCTTCAGCATGTGAAACCACTCTGGAAAAGCTGGGTGTGTACAACTGGCTAGTATTTTGGAGAATCACTTCAAAGTCGTTAACTCTGTACATCTGTAAATACTGGCCATGTTCCCAGTTTTTGTTTTCAGCCCACTTCTGTAAGCTCTTAGGCATGATCTCCTTGGTTGCCATCAGACATCCAGATGGGGTGGTCAGCAGTAACATGGCAGTACCTTGGGTCATGGAGGAATGCTTCATGACAACTGGATAATAGGGCAAACATCCCTCAGTTTACCCTCAATAAATCTGTTTCACATATAACTTTTAGCTATGGCTCCTTCAAATCCTTTGCAAGGATAAAGGCAACCATCATAACTGGGGTACACAGAGCACTGGGGTTATAATGTGTGTTTGACTGGTACCATTTGGTACAGAGGTGCAGAAGGAAAAAGCTGGATGCTCTGGGGGTATGAAATGGGAAGAAGAAAAGATGTGGCTGACAAGTGGAGGGTTCATGGTGCAGGGAACTCATAGGGGACAAGATAAAGAGTTAGAGGATCTGTGTGTCAGCGTGGCAGGTGGCTAATCCATAATGGAGAACAACTCATTTCTTTCATGTGCAGGGCAGCAGGGCTCAGATACCTGATTACAACCTGTAAGAGCTGTCACGAGGGAAACCTGCTAACCTCTAAAGGCTGAGGTTTTACAGGCTGACAGCTGGGGAGTAGTTAAGTTACACGTATGCACATGTGCCTGTGTAAGCAAGTTGGTGATGTCTGTAATGCAACAATTTGCAGCTGTCAAATAGTTAATGCAGGCTCAGCTTGCAGACTCATAAATTTGTTTTACATGTAGTTCTGCTCCAACAAGTGTCTATACAAAAATAGCACCTTCCTGCTGAAATTAGCTGCTATCTATGTGTAATCACATGCAGATATGATTAATTTGCTGACTAAATCAAGGGGAACAGCTTTGAAAAATGGGTGCCTAAAGTTAGGTACATACTATTTAGGTGCTAAATGTGCAGTACGACTTTAAGTGGTACTTAAGCCTTGTCAATTCGAGTTGCCCTTGGAAGTAGCTTTTAAGATCAGATTACCTTTCAGGAGCCCTGAAGCGCAGAACTGGATAAGTGGGTTTGAAAATATTGCCTTCATTTTTATTCCTTACTATCTCTATTGAAGCTGGAAAGATGCAGCCACTCCGGGAGTGGGCGAGCAGAATTGTTTTTCGTTCCTTTTGTGCTCGTACAAGCCAAAAAGATGACAACTTAACTTCTAGATCCCAGCATGAGTTTGTAGACCTGGTAGCTGGAAAAAACAAACCAAACATCTTTGTTACTTGTAAACTGACTGTGTTTGATCTGGAAATCATTGAGATGCAATAAACACGAACTCCATGATCCTGTTTTTTATGGAGTCAGTTTTCCAAGTAGAACCACAGTTAACAAAACAATCATTATAATTGAATAGCAGTGCTTGTGAAAAGGGCTGGATTGAAAACACTGATGACAGAAGCCTTCTGTTTATCTCTGGAACACCAGTGACAGTGGTAGCATGAGCCACGACACATTGTTCCTCAAACACCCAAGGGATTAACTGGTGCATGGCTTCTTGAGGACTATTTTGCTGAGAACCTGTTTTCTAGCAGTGGTGGGTGCTCCTGAGCTAGTGTTAGTGTAAGTGTTTAGTAGCTTTGGAGATGAGCAAGTGGTGATGACTTAGGGCACTTCACCTTACTGGCACTTTTATAGCTATGCTATTGCTAAACAGTTTTTGGCAGCAAAGGTTTGAAGAGGTAGCTCAGTTACTATTGCTTATTTGGTCTTCACACACAAGTTGCTGCTGTTCTGTCAATTACTGCTGGCTGCTCAGAGCTTGGACTTTCCTCCCCCTCCTATCTTTTTGTGCTGACATCTGTCTGTTTGACATCAAAGTACAATCTTTCAAAGCCACAAAGTCATGTGACTTACCCAACACTTAAGTGATGATCTACACAAATGGGGACAAGCTCGCTCCTGGAGGAGGCGTTCTTCTGTCCTGATGCGTTAAAACAGCTCTTTGTATTTGGGCAATAACAAAGATTCATTTGAAAGTATTAGCTATCATCAGGGCTTGACCTCTTTAGAAAGCATTCTTTAGAAAGAGTTTTTAAGTGGATTTGGAAAGATAATTATTCTTGTCCTTAGGTAGAATCTGGGCAATTTATGTGCTCAGCTGACTTGCTATTTTGGCTTCAATGGATATTTATTCCCATAATGCAGGATTTCTGTGCATGGTTTTATTGCAGCAGCTGAGGATGATGGGCAAATTAGATATGTGCAGACAGAGATACTGCTCAGGGTGACACATCCTTAATGTACCCTTATAGCAGGCAGTGTGCTCAGTACTGTAGCTCTTCAGTGCAGGAGAAGAACAGGCTATTTATCTCTTTGTTTTTCTCTCTCTCTGTGAGTTCACAAAACATTTCCAAAGCAGCATCTCATGCTCATGAAAAGGTTGTTTGTCTATATCCTTTAAGCCAGTGAGTGTCCCACTCAGAAAATTGAATTTTCTCTCTCCTCTGCATGGTAACTTTCTTTCCATAATATTTCAGTATGCATTCTTTATTCACAAGCATGTCATTATTGCTTTATCCTGCAGCTTTCATTAGTAGCTGGTGTCATGTATTTCACCTTTCTCGAGTTAATGTACCCCTTGCTCTAAATGGATATTGCAACTTTTCACGGGGTTTCCCAGGAAAGTGATAGAGAGGGTAGACATATTTCCATAAGCTCCATTTTCATCAGATCACAAAAATTAAGCAGGCATTACCAAGAGGATATTTTTAATGGCTCTCTTACTCCCATGTAATAACCCTGAACCCTGTTGAGGGGCACTGGGACAAATCTTGCAGTGGGATCCACTGGATGAACTATAAATGAGACCTGTGGACTTGAGAACATTTCCATGATGAGTTCCTCAGGAACAAGAATTCTGTCTGGAAAGTCTTAGCTACTTTTCCAGTGCAAGTTTATACAAGGGTATTATGAGTATCCTGCCTCAAATCCCTGGCTATGACACCTGTGCTCTGCCATCAGTCAGCTGCCAGGAAATAGGGCAAGTTCCATTACTTGTTCAGTTGTCTCCAGCCATAGCTGGCTCTGGCCATTTTAGGCACTTTTGGGTAGAAAACTGCTCTACATAATGTGTTTGTACAGTCCCATACCAGTGATGCTGACTGAACCTCATAACACAGCTGCAGACAGGGTAGACCTAAGATGGATGGCCGGGGACTTCAGCAAAATTACTGTTTCCCTTGACTGACACATGCATGTTGCACCAGCTGGCAGCGGCAGAGGAGTGGAAACAGATCTTCTTAATGTGCACCTGCTAATATAAATTAATGATTATAATAATGAAGCAAATGTATGATGAATCTGTCCTCTCCATCCTGTCTTTCGCTCTGCCTTTGCTTTGGAAGCAGACAGCAAAATATTGGTGCAATACATTCTTTTCATGTGTGCAGTTAATTTGCCATTTTTGTTTTGTCATCACTCCTAGTGTTTCATTGACTTCTAGTTGGGATTTGTCATTTATTCAAAGGGAGGTTGTAGACAGGTGGATGTTGGTCTCTTCTCCCAGGCAGCCAGTACCAGAACAAGAGGACACAGTCTCAGGCTGCGCCAGGGGAGGCTTAGGTTGGATGTTAGGAAGAAGTTCTATACAGAGAGAGTGATTGCCCATTGGAATAGACTGCCTGGGGAGGTGGTGGAGTCACCATCATTGGAGGTGTTCAGGAGACTTGATGGGGTGCTTGGTGCCATGGGTTAGTTGTGGGTTGGATTGGTTGATGGGTTGGACGCGATGATCTTGAAGGTCTCTTCCAACCTGGTTTATTCTAAAATATTGGTATGGTACTGCCTAAAAGTTATTGAACAGCTAAAAAAGTGGACAAGTCATTCCTCGAGCAGTGATGGAGTTTGCAGGGAAAGGTCATGGAAACCCAGGGCTGACCCATAGTCTGGTAACGTGGACGTGGTTTGTGCTTTTATCAGCAAAGCTAGATCCAAATGATGAGAAGATGTGCATAATTGTGTGTTTGTGTTGGAGAGTAGGGATGTGTCACTTCAGGTGTGTATGCAGGAGGGATTCCTGGCTAGGGAGAAAGTATAAAAATGGGTTAATAAAATTGCTGCTGCCAAGAGTGAAATGTCTTCTGCAGTAGTACATGTGGGGGAATGGAGAAGCTGTTTTTTCCCCTCATCTCTAAATTACTGAATGTCCATTTGCTGACTTAGCTGACTTCAGATTGAGGTCTGCTCCTCAGTGCTGCCCTCAAATGAGGCTCAACAGCTGCCTGTAGCAAGATCCCAGTAAGACACTACAGGCTGCAACAGGCTATGACCTGTGTATAATTTCATTTGCTTTAGGAAACTTTTCTGATGAACTTTGTGGACCATTACTTACCCTTTACATGTGATCGTTTCCTCATGTGTGGGATTTCTGTGTTTTTGCAGAGCATGCTGTCCAGTGAAACTGAAATCAGGGAAACCACCAACCAGTAAAATCCCTTCAGAAGAATGGAAGATGTGCATGGGAAAAGTACTTTATAGTGCAATCTGTGAAATAAAAAATCTAATATAGCAAATATAAAACACTAGTATATTTCACTTCTGTCACTTTTGTTGAGGGGAAAAAAAAAGGAGACAAGGTCAGGTCTGTAGCTTTTGCATTCACAACCTGGCAGTAGACTGGGAAGAGGGGCCCCAAACTATTTCCCTGTGCTTTAGGGATGAGTTGGATGGGGGTTTGACTCCAGCTGTCAGGGGTCTATAGAGCAGCAGCTTGCACCCTCTGGAGATCAGTCAGATCTCATTAACCTGTAGCCAGTTATTTATGCAGCTCTGAGCTCCCCTTTACTGAAAAAAAGCCAATTTACTGAGTTTAGGTGATAATCTTGTTAGGTATATTTTGTCCTATAAAGAAAATTGTTTGGGATGAAGAATCTATTTCTCTTAACTCTGGCACATAGTCTCTCAGTCTAATAGGCTATGTAAAATGAGATTAAATCTGTATCCACTGTCTTTGAAGGCTGCCCAATGGCTTTGTGTAACTCTGCCTTCTGGGGAGTATAATTTCAGCCAGTATTAGGACTGCTTGTCCAGAAAAAGATCCAGACAGCGAGTGAGGCTTTAATCCCAGTCATCTCTTTATATGTGTCCTTAGTGGGAACAAACTAAAGGGAAGCTGCGTTTTCAGCCCATTGGTGATCCTTTGCTGTTCAACATTACAACAACATGGCAGTTTTTCACCACAAAAATGTCAGGCTTCTTACAGCAGTAAGTCTTAGGGCTATAAACATTTATACTAGCATGCTAAAGAGATTTGGGCATAAGGGGCTGTACTGGCATTAGGGAGCAGCTGAAAATATGAGTAGGCTAACATTAGATTAAACAGAGGCAGGCAGTAATTTAATTGGCATTTATACGTTGAGAGAAGGGAAAAATAGTAAGTTTAAAAAAAAAAAAAATGTGGCAAGGAAGCTTTTAGAAATCAGGGAAGTGATTTGCTTTCCAAAATGATTCACAGCATCTCGTGTTAGCTAATTAACAAAACAGCAGGTTTGTGAATTAACAGCAGTGGGGTTAGGACTCGGTGGGTTGGTTCTTGTCCATGTGTTTATAAGGGTCTGTTCAGCTCCCTCGGTGCCTTTGCTCTGCTCTTTGGTGTTTGAAGGAGCCTGGCCTCTTTCAGGAGGCAGAGTTACAAGTGGCTGCACTCTGCGATAGAGCCAGTTGAGGGTGAAAGGGGCAGGTGGAGAGGCAGGAGATTATGCATTGACTGGCGTGACTCAGCCATCCATAAAATGATTTTCATTAATGTTTAATGTGTGTCAAAAATGTCAGCATCCATAAGACCAGCAGATAAATTATTTAGTTCTGTGAATCTCTTGCTTTCCCCCTCCCGCTGATGTATGTGAAATGTTTGGCCTGCTTTTGTTTAGATTTAGGATGTTGTCGGGGAGGTTACAGTGATCACTGTTACACCCAGAGCGTTTCCTTGTGACACCATCCAAGGGACTTCCCCTGCTGCTGCTTTACAGTTCAATGCTTTGTTAGAGAGGTCTGGGCAATATGAAGTCAGCTGCAAGTGGGTTGTGCACAGTCCCTGTCAGTGGGCTGAGGTTGGTTTTGGATGGTTTGCAGAGGAGTAGACCCTGGAAAACTGATTTAAAGACAAAAGAGTGGAGTGTGAAGGGTGATACTGCTCTCCAGCCTAAGGGCTGCAGAGAGCTCCTGTCAGAGTAGCCCAGCAGCACAGCATAGCCTTCCCTGTGCTTCCATGGGTATGTGCTGTACCCAATCTTAGCCTGGCATAACTTCTGCCAGCCTTGCTGCCTTGGTTTTGCTGGTTTTGTCTGGAGGTGCAACACCCACCGACCTGCAGCTGTCTAGTCTGAATGAACTGTATCCCATTCATGGATGGGGACAGCCTCTGCAGTCCCACCAGGGCTCTGACTGCTCACCCATGTACCCTTCTTCACAGATGATTTCTACTTGCCTGCCCTCTTTCAAGAGCTTTGGGCATGGATCTTGCTTTATTCCTAACTGGGGAAGTTTTGCATAGGAAGGGAAAATTCGCCTTTGAGTTGTAGGTTTGGATTTTCATTTTGTTATTTTTGTTTTCAGCTTCACAGGATGAAACAATAGCTGCAAGATTAAATACTAATCCCTAGCAGAAGGAGAGAGGGACTGGAGGAGATGAGCAAAGGCAGAAATATGTGTGATCAGATGAGATTTTAAGGCAAGGTGAGACGGAGGGAAATGGAAACCTCATTAATAGCGAGGTGCTGTTTTGTGAATGTTGGATGAATGGCAGTCAAAAATGACTAATTTAAAATCCTCTCCTGCGCTTGCTCTAGACACAACCATCCTTCCTGGGTAGGGATCTCTTTGAAGGCAATGGGAACTTCGTCAGTCTGTGTATCTGTTTGGATGGGGCATGCTGAACTCTGTCAGAAAAATTAGAGAGAGCTCTGCATTAAGAGAGAACACACACAGACTGATTTTAAACACTGGGGCAAATGCAATTATTTGTTTGCTTAGGATTTGTTTTCTCTTTTTTTAGGGAAGTCACAGGCCTTGGGACAAGGATCTCAACTGGCCTCTAATTAAAGTCGCTTTCTTACTGTCTGGCGTGAAATCCCCCTGAGAGGCAGATGTTTGCAAAGCACATTTGAGGCACTGACATATGGTTCCTTTGTAAGGCTGACGTTTCAGCAAAGTGCCTCCTGAATGTTGTACATAATTAGATATTTTATTTTATTTTATTGTCCTGTGGAAGTTACTGGCAGCAGGGGACCTCCAGGATCCAAGAGGGAGGCTTTCTGAGAGACAAATGGGAAGCCTTAACTGCGTCACTGATACATGACAGGTGCTGGCAGATGCCTTGCTGCAGCTTTTTGGAGAAAGCCTGTTGACTAAAACAATGCCAGTTAAAAGAAATTATTCCAACCTACAGAATTTAATAGAGGATGAGAGCCTGGGTACCTAGCCTTTACATCTTGCATCCTTCCTACAGGAATCTGTCAGTGGGTCTAAATTTTTTACAGAGTTATACAATTCTGAGGAGTGTCTCCATAAGGAATCCAACTGTAATCAAGAGGGGAGGGAAATGAAAACATTCAAATGCACTATGCTTGGGAAGAAATGATGGTCATGCTTAAAATGACTGCAGATTACGAATAGCCCATAGCTCTTGATTAACACTGCAAAAGACTGTTGCATCTGGGTGGTTACTGATGAGTAGTGCAATCTACAGCAAGACTCTTAATGACTCAAAACTCAGAGTACTGAATATCCTCATTTCCCTCTGGGAAAACACATCCCTCCCTTACACACTTAAATAAATTTTGTGTCAGGTGACCTGATTTTTCCAATTCTTTTACTGCCCCAAACCTTCTTTCTGTGACTGTCAGAGCACGCCTTTCCTACTGGTGGTGCCTCATTTTTGCCTCTGCTGGTGGTGCCTCGGTTTTGCCTGTCTATAAAAAGTACACTGACACAGTTCCCCGCCTCAGAAAGGTTTTGTGAGACAAAATTAATTCCTGTTTGTAAGGTGCTTTTGAGGTCTGTGAACCTCACTGTGCCTTACTAATGTGGGCAGTCATTATTTCTGTTCTGTAGAGAAGAAAACCAAGATCTAGTGCAGTAAAACCAGTTTGTTCAGGATCACAAAGCAATTTGGGAACAGAACCATAAATAGAGTCAAGTCTTTTGACTAGCAGTCAGATGTGCTATCCACAGGGCTACCTGTAATGTCTAATTATTTTTCTAAGGGTAGGAACTGAAAGATCTCAGCCTGATTCCAAAGCCCTGATGAAAATACAAAGGAAATGAGTGAAAGAAAGACTGACTCTCAGTCATTGCATTCTCTTTAGTGCATCTCTATTAGCGTGCGTTTGAAATTAAATGAATAAAATCTCCCATGGATAGAGATGAAGCAAAGCCTTCTCTGCAGATACTGCATTAATTCAACATCCTTCTGATGCTTTGAATGATTGTGTGCCATGTATGAAAAGGGAAAGCCTGGCTGTTGGTTTAGGTGGGATGCTCAGGGTGCAATATTTTAGGCTTCAGATGCTGAATGCAGCTTGTTAGAGACCACACGTGCACAGAGGCTAATGAATTTGCATGCGTGCTCAACCAGCTGTATCTTTCTTGAAGCCTTGCCTATTCTTTGTTGGCTTTCAAGCTGAGGCTACTGTTTAAATGTGTGGACATTAAAGGCTGTGCTGGGAGGCTCAATGCTGCCAAGTATCCTGTGGAAGGAATAACACTTTCAGCAATTAGCAAGATCCCCCAAACCCCAGCCCTGCTTTTCTTGGTATTACAGGGAGGGAAGGGAAGGGGGCCACACTGGCAGAGGCTGTCCTTTTGCAGGAATTCAAGCAGTGGGAAATCAGAGGGACCAACCCTCTTGGTGTAGAGGGGGCAGAGAAAAAGCTGGATCCCTGACAAGCACTAACAAACCTCGGAAATGCAGGTAGCCTGTAGTGTTGCCAACCAGCAGCTGTGACCAGAAGGATGTTCCAGTGAGCAGTAGTAGTATATAATTCATACAAGGAAGGACAGATAAGGAAACACAGTAGAAATCTTGGACTGAGCTTAAGTATACCTGTAAAATCAAGATTCATCTTTTCACTTTAGTATAAATGCAGCAATGTAACAAGTGTAACTTTTGTCTCCACTGGGATAAAGCTCTTGGCATGCAGTACGGTGGGATTAGTCTTGTGGGCACATCACCTATTTAGCATCCATGGTTCTTACACCTGTTGAAGCTACTTTGTGTGTCTGTTTGTCAGTCTGCATGCCAGGTCTGGTGCCATTAAAACTTTCACTCTGTACAAGACTGAGAGGAGATTGAGATATCAGATTCACAGCAGATTTTTGTTCTTGGATCCTCTATGAGATAGCTGTAACCTGCTTAGCATGCCTATACATCTATAATCCCATCTTTATATACACTTACATCTGCACAAATAAGTGGACTTCATCCACAAGCTATACTATGTGGGTCTTTAGAGCATAGCAGAAAAGCCATTACAAGTCTATGAAGGTCCTGGGGATTATTTGCATTTCCACTGCAGAGCTGACAGCTAGCTCTAGCCCTGGCTCTGTGTAGGTTGAGCAACACAGCCAATGCCACCTGTGCTTCCCTGGAAAAGTACTGGCAATGCCTGTGTTAGCTTTTGCAGGTCTCCCCAGAGAAGTGTTTCATGCTGTGGCCATGTTTACTGCTCAAGGTATTTTGAATGCAGACAGTCTATTTGCCACAATCATTTGCTTAGGAGGGGCACACGTTTCAGGACCACCAGATGAGATCTTGCTTGAGAAAGCAAACCAAGGATGGAAGGGACAGCTGTCACCCTTACCACAGGGCTGGGGTGCTTTTCACCCTGTCCCTGCCATACTCTGACCTGCAGTCCTAGCACTATAAATGCTTCCTGTGAGGCCAGGTATGACTTTTTATTGGTTATTAAGGAGAATAATAGCTTTTAGTTAGTGAAGTACATAACTTTGGGTTATTTTTCAATAGTAGTTGATAATTATATTTACACTTTGGTTTTTTTTTTCTTTGTTTGTAGTTTTTTGTGGTTTTTTGTTGTTGTAGTTGTTTGGTTTCTTGTTTTTTCTGGCTGGTGCTGCCTTTAGATTCAATTCAATCCTTCCTTCCTTCATCTGTGAAGTCAAAACCTGCTCTTCACCTGCTTGCAGCAGGGAAGCACGGCAGGAGAGCCTCCCAGGCTCCTGGGGGGTCTCAGGGCACTAAAATGTTCTTTCTTTGCATCAGGGATCAGGCTGTTGTCCACAGAGGAGCGATCAGCAGATGCAGAGTGTCCAGTCCCATTTATCTCTGCCAGATGGTGCTAAAATACGAATCTGGAGCACATGTTGCTTCTATTCAACCAAATGCTTCTGCCATGCTGTGGCCTCTGAACCAATGAGCCTCAACCAGTAAAATCCCAGTGGAAAAGGCCCCAGCAGGCCCCAGCTAAGCCCTTCTCCATGGCTTGTAGAAAATCAGAGAAATCAAAGTAGGAAGGCTCACAGCCCCGCAGGGCCAGACAATAGCATGCAGAAAGAGAGGAAGGGGTTAAAGAAGGTTTAACACACACAAAGTAAATATTTGAGGCAGAAAGAAGGAATAATGGAGAGAGAAGGGCAGGAGGAGGAAGCAAGAAGTGTAAAGAGAAGAAAAAGGAGGATTATATTCTCCCAGAAAACAAAGGGATGGTTGTATGAGAAAGACATTGGGGAAATGAGAGTTGAGCTTTGCACAAACTTTCCGTCTGACGCTGGACAAATCAATCTCTCTATCTCTCACTTTGCAAAGGCTACAATGGGAACAATAAAGTCTCCTTTGTTCTGCCTCACTCTGCTCACATCAGATGTCTCTTCTGTTTGTGTGTTGTGGAAAGCCAAGATGCTACTGTACTGAAAATCTAAACAAAATCCACTGAGACTTTGAGAGGAAAAGAAAAAAAAAAAAAGAGATAGGAAGACAAATAAGCTATCATAAAGTTAGGAGATAATTGCTCCAAAAAACAGGGATGGGGAAGAAATAGAAGAGATGCTTTTCCTGAGGGAAGAAGGAAGAATCAATACAGACTAGATTAATTCTACTGTGTTGCCTCCTGGACTCCAGTAGAGTTCCTTAAAGGATGAGTTTAGCCCAAGGAGTTCAATTTTGTTTGGTTAAAGAAACTCCATGCCAAAGTTTTTAAATAGTCAAATCTGTTCTGAGAACTATGAGAATGTGGGCTGCCTTTCCTGAAACATTGCATGGGACTTGGGATGAACAACTTCTGCTGAAGGCATCAGGAGCCAAGTGATTAAGCCCCATGCAGTGCTCTGACAGGAGGCCTTCTTGCCTACGCATACTTTTTTTAAGTATAGAAAGTATTTCCATATTTCTAGCAGCTGATCTTTATTTGAAGCCAAGAGCTGCGTTTTTCAGATCAGAACTGAAGCTTTTCTAGGAAAAGCTATTCTGGAGCAGACCATTGGTCCATTTAGCCCGAGACAGTGTCTCCAACAGAGGCTCTGCATTCTGCTTAGAAAAAGAAATCCTTACCCCACAGGGCTCTCACCAGGGATAATTTATGTTTCATTCTGAGTTAGAATTTGGCCTTCACTCCAAAGTCTATAGGCATTTTCTTTCCAAAATTCTTGCTTATTTCATTAATCCTTACAGTTCCCTGGAGAATTTCATTGTTTGTGGGTCTCTAACCCATTTGGGAAGCCCCTTGGGCTGCTGACCTTTGCATGATGTGGCAGTGAGTTCCCTAGGACACCTGGGAGACTTGTGTGGGGAAAAATGAGTGTTCTTTTCTGAATTTCAGATTTGCTGCATTTAATATGGAAACATGTCTTAAGCTTCCCATTTCACCCAGCTGGCTTCTCATTGCAGCATCTCACCTAAAACTGTGAGCTGCTTCCGCCGTGCAGGGAATCCCTGCTGGGAGATGGGCTGTGCATGTGTGACACTGCTCTGCCCTGAAATGTGACTCTGCCATGCTAAGAATCCGCTTTTAAAATTTTTCAGTGCTTACAAAGATCCATTTTTCTGTTAGCTGTTCCTGCAGGCAGGTTGTGTTTTCTTCTCATGTAACTGGAGTAGTGAACGTTTGTGGATAGCCATAGTCTCCCTACTATGTGGATAATGCACTAGGCCTGGACATGGTAAAGGTGTGAGGGGCTGCAGGGTGACTGGGACATGGGACAACACTCTCTGTCTTTTTTTTGTTAAAGGCATGAATAGAATAGAATAGAATAGAATAGAATAGAATAGAATAGAATAGAATAGAATAGAATAGAATAGAATAGAATAACAGCAGGATTAACTAGGTTAGAAAAGACCTTTGAGATCATCAAGCCCAACCTATCACCCAACACTATCTAATCAACTAAACTGTGGCACTATGTACCTCATCCAGGCTCTTCTTAAACACTTCTAGTGATGGTGACTCCATCACCTCCCTAGGCAGCCAATTCCAATGGCCAATCTCTCTTGCAGTGCTCAGGCTTCTTTGCAGACCATGGTGAGAATTGCAGGTAGAAAGACAAGAAAGGCATTATTGTCTGGTCTTATGATGGTGGTGAGGCAACGAACTAGTGGATGGGCAAATGGGCAGGATATCTCAGTGTTCAGCCTGCCTGTCCTTCATCCATCTGCCCTTCTCTGTTCTGCTGCAGAAAGGCTTAAGTCTTACAGGGGTAGGAGGAAGGTGTAGGGAAGGATATAAAGTGCAACCTTCATCATCCTCTAGTAACAAGCTGGCTAACTGGTTGGAGGTCTGTGCCAAAAATTAGTGCTATGCAGACACAACTTCAAATCCAGCATGCAAAGAAACAAAGTGAATGTATTAGAAACAGCTGGGGAATAGCATTATTAGGGGTACGCTTATAATAACTTTTGAACTGGGGAATGCATCATTGCTGTATTGGGCCCTCCTGGAGACAGGTTTACTGTTGCTTTTGGAGCCCTTATTACAGACAGTTTTTCCAATGTATACATCCCTTCCCTCAGTCCATGCTGGAAGACCTGACAGCATGCTCTGAGATGTCACTGGTAATGTTAGGACTTCGTCAGAAGCTGGAGTGACCTTTGAAAGCAGTGGCTAAGGCCTCCTCTTGTGGGTTGTGAGTTGCCCCTTGGATGAGTGTGTACATCACTCAGAGTGTGGGCATTGCTTTGGGCACTGATTCACCTGCAGAAGATTCCTCCCTCATCCTGAGGGAAGCTTTGCAGCAATTAGGAGTTTTTGTCAATTCCATGTAGGATAGGCTCACAGTTTCCTAAATCATTCATCACTTTGAAGCATGACTGACCTATCCTGAGGGGTACTGAGAAAGGTGAAAGCACCTGCTGGCAGTGTTGTCCCCATTTATGACCTCTCCTATGCCCAGCCAGGACATTAGTGAGCCTCTGGCTACAGCCTGCTCTGCTGCAGCTCAGGAAGTGACCATCTTCAGAAGTCATGCATTTTTCTCCTGTTCTCCATGCATATTACCTCTGTGAAATGTAGTTGTCATTCCATGTGGGGGAGAGCTTGAAATTGTCCTTCAGCCAGGTACAGCAGGTTCTTGCTAAGAAGTCCTTATTGTGTATTTTACATACATGAATACTGCACCCACTGACAGCTTTTTGGTAGTGTTCACTAAGATTTCAGTCACACAATGCTTACTGCTCAGTTAAGTGTCTAAGAATTGACTTTGCTGTTTAACTGAACTTAAAAAATATTGGCCCAAACTCATCTTGCACTGACACTACTGATCTTGCAACTGGAGAAATGCAGTCCAGTACTCTACTTCAGTGTCTCTGAGCCATCGTGATGTGTCTAGTATGTCAGCTGTCCTTGTTTGCTTCAGAGTTGGATAAGATGTGCACAAAGCTGCTTAAATTCCAAATTTAGCCTTTGTTCTTAACAGTTCCTACCTTTGATGTGAGATCTAGCCACAGCCTGGGATCTGAGGGGTTATTCTTGCTCAAAGGATAAGTCTTGTATCTTTAACACAGAGCACACAAAGTCCTACTTACTTGAACATAGAAAGAATTCAGCAACCAGGACTACTTTCCATAGTTCCAAAACACCATACCGACACAAAGAAGTCTTTGAGGTTCTCTCAGGACCATGCTCCAATGCCTGTGTAAATTGCAGTTGCGCTGGTCTTGGCCTTGCATTAAATTACCTCAGTGCCTTTGTGTGCTGATTTCACAAGTGTTGACTCAGCTGGTAAGCTTGCTCATCCTCTGGAGCTGAGTGTCACAGAGGTGACACCTGAGAACATGTGGGGACACAGAGAGGTAGTCATAGGCATTGCTCACTGGTTGGGAAGATATTTGCATGTATAGAACAGTCTTGTTGCACAAGCCACTTGTGAATGGCAAATGCTATTTCATTTGCCTTTAACAGTAAGTCAACCATGCCACTACTGTTTGTAGTTACACAGATTCCTGCTGTGGGTGATAATGGCTGTTACAGTCTTCATCCTGTATGTTCCATGTGTCTGCATGGATCCACCCACTGTACCTTTGCAAGCTGCATGATGCAAGAAGTAAGTCACAATGTAGAAGGGGGCTTTTATTTCCAGTCTCATTTTCAGACCCAGATGGTCAGATGTCATCTGTAGCCTTCAGCAAGGAAGGTGTAATGGCTGGAGCAACATTGCTTAGTGAGAAGACTCTCTTGCCTTGGAACCATCTGAGAAGAATGGTTGTTGCTGCCAGCCTGTGAAAGGCAGAAAGTAAAAACACAGTGTTTCAAATATGTTCTACTCTTGGATGAGCTGGAATTGATTTAAGACCGTATTGAAGATCATTTGTCATGATGGGCATTCACTACCCACTGATGGATGAGTTATTTTTCACAGCAATTGCAAAGGTGTCTTTCAAATCCACCTTATGTTTTGTATCAGTGCTGGTGGAATAGCTGTCTTGGACTGTGGAGTGATCCATTACTGCTGGTCTTTTACAAGGCAGAAAGGTGATGCTGGTGGCTGAAACCATGAGCAATTCTTTTCCCAAGGCTTCCAGGAGAGTGAAATTCTGGTATTTCTTTAGTGCAAGTGAAATAACTTGGCACTGCAGGGAGGGCAAATGGCCCGTGCAGGTTTATTTAACATGTAATCAAACAGCCTGGATTACATGAGGATGTGCTGTGGCTTCAAACCACTCCTTATCCAGGGAAAACTTTGGTTGGCTTCGTAAGGAGTATGTCCTTCCTCTCAGCATGGTCCCCACCTTGAACTGTTCCATCTCCAGCTGTGTAAAGCAGAAAGGGGGGAAGGGGAAAATCCTTTTTTAAAACAGCTCCTGTGCAAATCTGTCTCAAGGGTTGATGCTAGATGGATGAGTATGTGCTGTAATGCTCACTGCAGTTTTGCCTGGACTGTGTTCAAAACAGTGACGGGAGAAGGCTCCCGGCATGGCGTTCCACCTGGGTATCCCCCAGGCTCGATACTATGATCTGAAAAAAAGAGAGTGGAGATAAATCTGGTTACTTGGTGGGAAATTTGTTAACCTTTCAGAACTTCTGAAGGATGAAGTGAGAAGCTGATTCCTTGTATTTTCATTTTACAAGCGTATCTCTATTAATGCTCTTTGTGTATCAGCCATTGGGGTCTGTTTCTTGGTGCTTTTATGTGAGTTATAGATTTCCTTCAGCCTGGTTGTGAGAAACATGGTGTCACTGTGATGCTGAGAGCAAGGACATGTTCTCTTCTAATGTGGTTTTCCTGTTTTCCTGTTTTTCAGGTTCTTTTCGAAATGATGGTTTAAAAGCTGCTGATGTCCTTCCTATACTGAAGGAGAAAGTGGCCTTTGTTTCAGGTGAGCACATCTTTTCTGGATGCTTCCAGCTCAGTATGAGCACTGTCTGCCACATCCCGGTCCTTATGGCACTGCAGGGTCATGAGGGACCAATTTAATGTTCAGATCGGTAGTATTTAATTAGCTTTCCTGCTAAGAAATGGGCTATGTGTGGAACAAGGCTATCCAGTAACATTCAGTGCTGGAAACTGGCCCATGTTAATTTTCTTCATATTCTAAGAAACAGTTAAATGGGCACAGCTATGCAGCTTCTCAGCTCTAGCCCAGGCATGTGCTGTCTCAACATTCAGGAGAGAACAGGGATCCTGCTTTAGGTTCAAGGACAGTGAATAACACGAATTCTTGTTTGTAGGAAGCACTGAGGCCTGTAAATCACTGTTGCTTCATTTGCAATCCCAATCAACTTGCAGTAAAAGCACCATTGATGCTACATTTACATAATAACTCAGATGTTCAAAGATCTCCTGCCATCCTGTACAAAGATTTACAGCCTTCATTCATGAGACAAACCTCAAGGACCTGGGAGTGGATGAGGAATAGACAATATAGAAAAGGCTTTGCAAATGGCTTTGATGAAATTGTTTCTGGTGTGAATTACAACTTGTCATGGAGAGGAGGAAGAGAGAGTCTGAAACTAACATAATTTTGCATGAAGTCACTCACATTGGCAGCATCAGACCAAGGTATTTCCAGTGCCAGCATGTCTGGTGATTGCACACCATCAGGCTGCATTTGGTCTTCCTCACTGTTGCAATGAGAAAATCTACATTGAAAATAGCCACCCCCCTTGTTTGCAGTCTGCTTTTGTCTTCCTTCCTCTGTGCAGTGTTGCTGACTGCAGACAGCAGGAGAGTAGCAGCAAGGCCCTTAGGTACTGGGACTGTTCCCTGGCCCTTCCCCCAGATGGTGGAGTGGGGCCCATGAGGATGGGACTCATCACCCTGCTGGGGATGGGTGATGGAGGTACCTGTCCAGGTAGGAAAAACTTTCACCTTGACTAATGGTTGGTGTGAGATGCCTTCCCACATAGCAACAGTTAAATGGTCCAGGGATCATGAGTCCAGTAGTGACTTGGGCAAATGATGTGTAGCTCTCCAGGACATTGAGGGAAGTTTGTGAGACACCAAAAGACTTGTGTGAAAACCCAAGACTATCCCTACAGTACTTCCTTACAGGGCTACTTTGCCTTGCATTAGTATCTCATTCTGAATGTCCTGAAAAGTTTTACTTGGTGGTTGTCTGTCACTGCTCCAAACAGGGGAGCATAGTCATAAAAACACAGCATACCTACAGATTTGTTTGTGACACAAAGCTGAACAAGGCACTCTGGGGAGGTGAAAGGGAGGAATTTATGCAGGGATTGTACTGGAATTTAGTTCTTGGCTCCTGCTGTTGCTTCACACGGAAATGACTGCAGGATCATTTGGTAATTCATGGAATATTTAATAACAGCAGCCTGTCTGGATCATTTATATAGCCCTTTCCACTGGCAGTCCCTGTGTTCAGCTCTGAGCCAGAGGGTCTCACACCAAATCATCAGCTTGTTAGATGCTGTCCTGGGCCAAGCTCACCTTATGGGGGGGCATTAAATGACTAGCGTCAGTGTGATCCCCCAGGGTTTCACACCATGATTTTCTCCAGGCAAGGGACAACTCACTTGTTGTAGACTCACCAGCCTCCAGACTTTGTCTGCTCAAAAAGTGGCTGTTCTTGGCACAGCTAGCTAGCAGTCCTAGGATTTAATCCTCCTCTCCATGTTCTCCAAATGCAACTACTACAGGCAACAATTGTCATGGGTTTTTGCAGATAGAATGGTCTGAGCTGCTAGTGTCTCACTGCAATAGCCTCACCATCACCCTCCAGCCCAGAGTTTAAGTACTGCCCAGTCTTCCCCTGGGCTGGTGTGCTAAAGCAGATTAAGAAAAGGATTTGAGCACTTCAACTGACATCTAAATTCTTTTTAATTAAAATGGAATAACTTTCTAGAGCGTGCTCTGAGCAGAGAACAGAAAATGTTTGCCAAAATAGAAAAATCAAATAACTGGATGTTGCAAGATTGAAAAGTAAGACTTGTTCTGCAGTTAGCACAGACTCTGGGAGCACATTGCATTTGTAGCCAGATTTCCTTGAGGAAAAGGGGAGTTTTATTAAGTCTTCTTCAGTTTTATACTACAGTTAATTTTAACGATAACACTACAGTAAAGTTGTCAAGGGGATTCTCTTTGCACCAGCAGAATTTATCAGCATGCACAAAAATGTCTCAGCTGAACATCTCAGTTACATAGTTTATTTCTTTTCTCCTCTGCTGTGGCTCACCAGATTGTTTTTTAGTCCATGATTTGACAGGAAAGCTGAGAGAACAAACAAGCTCCTTCAGGCAGGGGCTATACTGTACTTTGTGTTTCAGTGCTGTGGATGCTCAACACTTGGACCACACAGAGCAGCAGGGTAGAAAAGGCAGGGAAGTGACACTGGCTCCAGAGCAGGCTCAACAGGACCTGCCCGCACAGCAGTGTAATCTCAGAGGAGCACTCAAGCTTTCAGAAGTGCACTTAATTTTAGAGTAGAAATACAGCTCTAACTAACTGGGCATGGATTCATCCAGCCTAAATGCCGTCTGGAGCTCTGTGCCTGGCACGTCCCCTCTGCTGGCTCAGCCGGAGGCGAGCAGCAGGCGCAGGGCTCTGCATCCACATCCCTGCACTGCAGGAGAGTTGGCGGGTGGATAATGTTGGGATTTTTTCCTGGAACTAGCTCTTGATTTCTTCCAGTGATCTCATGTATGAGCTAGACTGAACCCAAGCAAAGTTCATGTGTATGTGTGTTTAAAGAGCACCTGAAAATCCCATTCCAGCTCTCTCAGCAGAGAGATGGCCTGAGCAGTTGGGGCTGCGGTGTGTGTCCTGTCCGTCGCTGTCTGATTGCCTGCTTTGCTGACCTCATGGAAGCAGATTAAGCAGGGAGCCGGTGAAGGGAAGGCCTTGGCCACCTGCTTATAACCTAAACCCCAATAAAATCTTGACTTTGCCTGGGTGGTTTACTCTGTTACTTCCAACTACAGAATGGCTTTGGCTCCAAGAAGGAGATGAGTGCAGAGAAGAGGAAATAAAACAGGTTGTAGATTATTTTAGGTGGATTTTGTCAGTGAGAGGTGGTGAAATGTTTTGGAAACTGGGCTTTATAATCTCTCCTCCTAGACACAGACACTCTTTTAGAAGAGTAGTTTAACTTGGGATGTTGTTCTGCTGCTTGACCATATTTATAGGAGAATTACCATGTTCCCTACCCATGCATGGAGATTTTCATAAACTTAGGCTAAGAAAAGATTGTTAGTTGACCAATGGCATAGGTCTTGATGAAGGCATTTGCTCTTTTCCTGTGTCCCACCCAGAAGAGTTTCTCAGGATACTTTATAGAATCATAGAATCAAGAATGGTCTGGGTTGGAAGGGACCTCTGAAAGTCACCTAGCCCAATCCCCTCTGCAGTAGGCAGGGGCATTCTCGGCTCGATCAGGCCAGTCAGCCCCATTACTTGGAAGGCTCGGAACAATGGCAATGCGTGGGCTTCTGCCTGTCACCCAGGCACTGTCTGCTTGTCTGCTGAGGCAGGAGTACAAAGGAGGAGGCTGGCTGGGTTTTTGAGAGGGTGGCTGAGCACAGAGGAATCAACAGCGAAAGGCAGAAAGGTGTAATAAGCCAATGAGCTGCTGCAGCTGTGACAAACAGAGCTCCCAATGCATGTTCAGCAAAGCAGGAAGCTTTTCTGTGGACTTTGGGCAACAAAAGCATGGAGTAGATAGAGAGAAATGGATGCAATAACAGTCTGGCCATCTCTATCTGTCAAGAGCCTACTGTCCTCATTCTCAGATGTCTTGGGAGCAGCCTCAGGACCTGGGTCACAGTGACATCTGAGCCTGACTGAGAGCCTGAAGGAAAAACAGAGAGAAGTTTCCTGAGAGGTCTTTCAGAGGATGAATTTCAGTCTAAATAGATGAAAGGACAACTTTGCAATTAGGTTTTGCTAAATTTAGGCCAGCAGGGTGAATCAAAGAAGAAGGCTCAGAGGGGAAGACACTTGTCTAAAGACATCAAAGGCCACTTCATGCCAGAGGGATCACATATTGGGGAGAATATTTGTTACTCTGTGATGGGTGCACTCCACTCTTCAGACAAAGGGTTGAAACGAGACCGTAGGGCCCTCTGGGCACTGGGAGAGTTCAGATCCAGGCTTCAGGGAGTCCCAAATGCTGATTTGTGGACTATGACATTTGTACTGAGTTGGGAACAGAACTAACCAAAATATTTAAATTTTGAATGCTGTAAATTTTTTGTATTTGCACAAAAAGTGTTGCTTTAAATTCCCATTCTCTTCTTCCTCTGGGGTGGAAATTTCAAATGAAGCATCAACAATCACAGATTTTGTTACAGAAAGATGTCTCCCATTTGATGCCATTTCCTGATGCATTTTGAAATCAAGAGAAATTCCAAAAAGAAGGAATTATCCTATTAGAAACATAGCATTGCTTGACTATTGAATTTTCCTAGTGGGTTTGGGCCATTGTGCTTTCATCCAGAATTTGCTGCTTCATTGAGGCAGCTTTCTCTTAGAAGAAGAAAATAAGGAAGCTTAGGCTATAAAGCTTCCAGGTCTTGTGATGATGTCTGGACCTGCTGTGGGGGATTTTAATTTATTAATATTTTTTAGTTTTATTTCCTTTCCTTTCTGTTTTCTTTTTTCAAGAGTGTTAGGTTATTTTTGAGGGTAGAGAAGAGCCTTTAATTATAGAGGCTGTTTAGATATCTTCACTGAGACTCTTAAGGTCAAAGCAGAAATCCAAATGTTTCCTGGGATTTCTCATTTCATCTACAGGTTCTAAATCTAGTGTGCAGAATCAGTTGCTTCATTTCTTTCCATACATTTTTAACTGTAGCCATGGACTTGAGTAAACAATTTCTGTGGACAATGTCTAGTCACTGCCAGCACTTCATGTCCTGGCTCTTGGACATCAGCAGCTTGCCAAGATCCACCAATATCTCATTACAGCAGGGAGATTTCTCCTTCATGTACTTCCTTTATGTGGTAATGTGGTAATGTGACCTGTTCTGCTTGTTGTGGAGATGCAGAAGGGTTCAATTGCCTTACAAAAATATGCAAAAAGTCAACTCAGGTAAAATTTCTAGTCTAAAAAGACTTTCAAGAGCTTGTGGGATCACAAATTATTGATTGTGCGCCATCCAAACACTCTGGACTCTGACCACCTCCTAGTTGATGGGTCCCTGCATCCTGCCATATCAGTAAAGCTCCTCAGCTAATAGTAGGAACTTTCAAAATAACAATAAGAGGAAGGAACTAAGTCTGTGAAGCAATAAGTTCTGTACACATCCCATCCTATTCCAACTGACAGGATTTTTTCATCTTTAGAGACACAGTGATCTCCATAGGTATCTCAGCAAGGTTCTCATCTCCGTTTATGCAGGTAGTCAAGGGTTGTTCTCATATAGAAGTCAGGGCTTGGAGCTTATACATCAATACATGAATGCAGAGAGGTAATTATAGCACCTGAAATAATTAATATGATAACAACCAACCATTTTGGTCATTCTGAAGCAAGGTGTGAGCCTTGACACCTCTGAGAACTTCCTTATTGCTGTGAAAGCGTTTTTGGTTGTATGCTTATGACCCTTTTTTTCCCCCTAAGGAGTCAATTAGGAAGCTTTGCCTTCAACACAGAGAAGCTCCTCCTTCATTTGAATGGATCTCACTTGTCCCTAGTTTTTGCTTTGCTGGGTCAGTAACTTCCTCTGTGGGAAATGAGACACTTTTCCCACTGGCTTGTGTGCAAGTAAACATTTAAAATTGAAGAAGTATCTCAAACTACTTGCATACATCAGTGAAGGTGTATCACAAGCCACAGCAGTTTGGCTCATCAAATCCATGCAGTGGCTCTGGGTGACTATGGAACAAATCTACCTGGTGGGGAAATGGGATGTTCTAGTAGCTGCACTGAACATCCTAGCTGCAGCCTCTGATCTACACTGCCAAGGGATCTTCTGGTGGGAACATACAATCTACTTTTTGGAGTCATTAACCTTAAATGTAGGCCATAAGGATTTGATTCAGGCAATTGACTCGGGGATATGGGATGCTGGATCAGGCCCTGATAGCTGCATTGCTGCTGTGTTAATTTACAGGTGGACTTGTGGGAGCTCTAATTTCCATCACTGTCGTACTAGAATGACCTCCTTTGGAACCAACTGAATTTGAGGGTGGTCATACAGATAGTCCTATATATGACCCTTACAACAAATAATCCTTCCTAAAGATGGAGGAGTTTTAGTATAAAAGTTCACAGGAGGTTTGGTAGCAAGGAGAGTCTCAGAGAGCTCGGCTGTGCCAGGGAAAGGAGTATTATTTTAAGACTCTGGATACCAATTCGTTGATACTTTGCTTTCATAGGAAGTCTGTCAATTAGATTTAGGAATCCAGACCATATTGTTTGTCGTTTCATTGAGGCGCCTGACATCAGCTGAGCTCATTCTGTCTCCTAGTTCTCTGCATTATCATTCATTTTTTCACTGTATTTTGGACTGAAATATCTTTAGAGAAGTATTTCAGCTCCTCTGGAAACTCACTTATGGTCTCAGCAGAGTCTGCAACATCAAGATTGATCAGCTTATGATCTGCAGGGGTCAGATGAAGCATCACATTCACTTGAACTGCAGTAGACATCTGAAAGGGAGGCCAGAGACACTGTGTACTACTGTCTCTGTCTCCACTGCTGATATGTTGCAGGACCTTAGACAAGGTACTTGGGAGCTTTTATTTTCCTTTAACATTTATCTGTGTCTATGGTTAATCCTTGTAGATTCATGCTTATAAAGGGAATGCAAAAAGAAGCAGGAGACTTGAATCCCTTAAATCTGGATATATGTATGCAGGTAAATATCATGCTAGGCTTGTTGGTGGAACTGGAGACATGCAACTTGGAAACAGAACTTGATAAAATCATCTGTTGTATACAAGAAGTCTGCATTAGAGGAAACTGAGGTCTTGGGTGACAGGTTGGACCTGATGATCTTTGAAGTCTTTTCCAGCCTTATTGATTCTATGATTCTATGATGATTTTCTGTCATAGACAGGATTACACAAAAGTGGTGTTTCAGGGATAGATATGCTTCAGGACTTGAAATTGGGAAGGCTAGTACACAGAGTTCACATTAATAACACTTCTGGGTTGGCCAACATCTTGACTTATTGCTGGGCAGATGGAGCCTCCATAGGCAGAAACATTTGGGCCTACCCTTGAGGGGACTTAAGAAGTCAGTTCAGGCAGCTGCCAGGGCAGGTAACTTGTAGCTGGAGTCCTTTTCCTCTTGCTTTCAGGTGTGATCAGAAAAGTGGTCATCAGAAGGTCACTGACTGCTGTTTGCTTCCATGAAGGTTTCTTTAATGTTTTCTTCTGATGTGGTATATATCACAATGTGTTGTGCCATCACGGCAGCATCTCCTCTATGATCTGTGGAGGAAAAATGATGTAATCTTAATTCTGGGAACAAATGCTTAATTTAGCAGTGGTTTCTGTATAGACTAGAAGAGAGGCAGATTGGAAGAACCAGCAAGCAATCCAGGGACAGACATGGCTATCAACGAAGGATTTTGTAGGAGGAATGCAAGACATATATGGCTAAATATTTGTTCTCGGTGCTCATTGTGCCCTGAAGACTGTGTGTTTCTCTGACTCCTTTTTCCAGAGCACTAATAACTGGACCATCTGTTTGCCTCTCTAAATCAGAGCAAAGCCCATGAAAGACCACCTTGACAAACAATTAGAAATTATCAGCTGTTTGTTTTAGCATTTAGTAACTGTGATTAGCAAATCTAATGACATGTTTGGTTATTGCATCCCGTATCTGTGAGCCCAGTGGAAGGCAGGAGATGGGACATATTGATTAGAGCAATTGAAACTCTTCCTTCCATTTTTTATTTTCTTTTGAAACCATACATTTCTCTAAACAATCTGCATGTAAAATCAGTGTTGAGATCATGGCTGACATGGGGCAAGATTAGTCCCCTTAAGTGCATTGCTTACAATCAAGCCCTATGAGGAGGGGCTGAGGGAGCTGGGGTTGCTTAGCCTGGAGAAGAGGAGGCTCAGGGGAGACTTATTGCTCTCTACAACTACCTGAAGGGAGGTTGTAGGCAGGCAGGGGCTGGTCTCTTCTCCCAGGGAACCAGCACCAGAACAAGAGGACACAGTCTCAAGCTGCACCAAGGGAGACTTAGACTGGATGTTAGGAAGAAATTCTTCATAGAGAGAGTGATTGCCCATTGGAATGTGCTGCCTGGGGAGGTGGTGGAGTAACCATCACTGGAGGTGTTTATGAGGAGACTTGATGGGGTGCTTGGTGCCATGGTTTAGTTGATTAGATGGTGTTGGATGATAGGTTGGATGCGATGGTCTTGAAGGTCTCTTCCAACCTGGTCCGTTCCATTCCATTCCATTCCATTCCATTCCATTCCATTCCATTCCATTCCATTCCATTCCATTCCATTCCATTCCATTCCATTCCATTCCATTCCATTCCATTCCATTCCATTCCATTCCAGACAGTTTCAGTGATAGTCTTAGTTGCTGACTTTCAGTCTAAGCACTATGAAGCGCTAATGCAGTGGACTAAGAGTCAGAAAATCTCATTGCTTCTGGTTCTTCAAGTTACTGGCTGTGGGATCTTTGCCTCTTCATACCTCACTATTCCCCTGAGCTAAAACTGAGATAATAAAGAAGAGGAAAGGTATTCAATTCTAGATAGCCAATGCCAAAAGATTTTCTTCTCTTTTAGTGGTTGTTGCTACCTGTCTGGAGGCTCCATTAGGGAAGATGAGGGTCCTAATATAGGCATGTGAGGTGTCTAAGGTTCAGTGGTGGTAATATCCCATTTAGTCTGCCTAGAAGAGACGGTGCAATGGAAAAGCTATATATGATGAGTATTAAAGACAGGAGACCAGTTACTGAGCTCTGCAAGTCTTACAGTGGTTGTGGTGTGGTTTGTTCTGGAAGAAGCCTGATGTTTCTTCATATAGGCTCTTCATAAAACTTGTGAAGGATTTCAACATGTATGATGCACTTGTAATCATAATGCTGCCCCGTTGCTCAAAGCATAGAGCGGTGCTTTTATCAAAAATAACAAACATTTGTTTCTAAACCTCACATTGCTTGAGATTTGCTCCTTGTGGTCTCTGTGTTCTGTGTCATAGGGCTAGTTGGAATTGGTTCAGGCACTTCCATCATCCAGAAACCTTCAAATGGGTCATCATGTAACCTTCTTCCTCCAACAAGAACTAACCCATTTTCTCTGCTCTGTCCTCATAGCTTATGACTCCAAGCTAGAACCGTATTTATCTTGCTCCCCAGAGGACAGTTTAGGTGAACTCTTGAGGGATTTTTATATTGAAGCAAAGACAAGTCAGGAATGTTCTGGACCCTGTTTCCTTTTCTGTAGCTGAAATCCTTGTGTAACTGTTAGAAAAAGGGTCAAGAATTTTCTGATTTATCTTTTTCAGCCTACCAGAATGTAGCTTTTTTTTTTTCCCTTTTCTTTCCCCAGCACTCACTTTGGTCTAACTGTAGGTGGGAAAGGGTTCCCAGGCCACTAACACAGTTTTTGGTTTACCAAGCTGAGCTGAATGGGCAGCATCAGAGTGATCAGTGCTGCTGGGCTGTGGGAAGCTCATGGCCCTTACTGGGTTTTTCACAATCTGGGAGAGGAATATAGCTATAAGCTTGGATGTCTCTTCATCTCATCTCTTAGTGCTTTTCCACTTTGTACAAATATTTCAATAATTGGAAATGAAGGAGAGGGAGCCTGGCTGAGTAGCAGGTAGTATGTTCTTCTGGGATGCAATTCCAATTCAGGTCTCTGCTTCAGGGATTCTCTGGAAGCTTTTGAAAGCCTTGGTTACGTCTTGATACGAAGGGAAAGTTTTCAAAACCTTGAAAAGCTTCCTGTTCTGAAAAAATATTTCCCTCCAGCTTTAGTTACTACTTTGGTTTGCCATTCTGTAGGCCTGCTTTTTTGTTGGACACATCATGCATGATATAATGGTTTTGGCATTGTCACAGTGTGTGAATTAGTCTCAACAAAAGAAGACTGTGCTTCAAATGAGGATTTTTAAAACAATACTTGTCACAGAATTGTAGAATCAATAAGGTTGGAAAAGACCTCAAAGATCATCAAGTCCAACCTGTCACCCAACACCTCATGACTACTAAACCATGGCACCAAGTGCCACGTCCAATCCCCTCTTGAACACCTCCAGGGATGGTGACTCCACCACCTCCCTGGGCAGCCCACTCCAATGCCTAACAACTCTCTCAGTGAAGAACTTTCTTCCCACCTCAAGCCTAAACTTCCCCTGATGCAGTTTGAGACTGTGTCCTCTTGTTGTGGTGGTGGATGCCTGGGAGAAGAGACCAACCCCCTGTATAGATCAGAAAATAGAAATGAACTTATTTGTGTGACTTGAATCCTTGTTATGTTCCACCTCCATTCTCACGCTACGTGGAAGAGGCATGAATCAGCCAAGGTGACACCAAATTCCTACAGACTTTCCTTACATTCAGATTATGAAGCCAAAGGCAAATATCAGGCACAGATTTCAGTGGAGATTAAGCAGGACAGTTTTTGTACTCCATATGTACCCCTGGCTGCATGTAGGCTCAAAATGGAAGTGGTCTCTCTTGTTTGCCTCTCTGTATCCCGTGACAAATTAGACATGACCCGGCTCCAGTGGAGGCTTGAATAGCACCCACTGATAACTGGGAATTTCAGTGCTGATGAACTGTAACATGGGATAGCACTGACATCTCTGCATAGCTGAAGTTTATAGCGGAGAGGCACTGTGCTAGAAGGTGAGCTTGTACCTATTATGGTGATAATTGAATGAACAGTTTCAGAATAAAATGGACATGGAGTATGTTGTCAGACCTGGCTCTACAGGTGACTTCTTCCTTCTGTTAGCAGGGTCAGTTGGAAGTCTTGTGCCTTCTGGGTACATGTGTGTATCTCATCAGTTTGGTCTGTGTTTGTCCACCTGCCATATGAGAACCTCCTTGATTTCTGAGCTAAATACAGCCCATAGCATTTTTTTTCCCCTGGTGATCCAGGATACTGTTTCTCCAAGCACACATGTTCTCTCATGCCAATACTACTCTTACAGCAGAGCCTCTTAGGAGTCTTCATACTGAATTAGCACTGAATCATAGAATGCAGTCACCATCCCTGGAGGTGTTAAGCAGTGTGTGGACCTGGCACTTAGGGACATGGTTTAGCGTTGCCTGTTCTGTGCTGGGTCAAGGGTTAGACTGGATGATCCTTGGGGTCTCTTCCAACTAGATATTTTCTGTGATTCGGTAATCATAGATATAGTGTGTTAGGACCCCTACAGAAGTCGTGGCCTCACAGAGTGTGAAGGACCTAGGTTCTGCATGAGAGAACACAGCATGGGACAGTGCTGGAGATGTGCATGTGCTTGCATAGGTTTTTCTACCTGTGGGCCACATCAATTAGATCAGAGGAGCATAGGCTTTTCCTTTCTCAGAAGCAATATTTCTGTTGAAGGGACTATGCTTTCTATTGAAATGTGCAGAGGCATCTGTATTTTTGCAGCTTATTTGCGAGGTCCTTGCAGCTCTGTGCTATCTTTTTGAAACTAGTTTTGCTGTGGCATTTTTTTCAGTATAACAATGTAAGCATGCATGTAGCCACACAGTTTCTGAAAAAAAATCTTGTGATAAAATGTGAAGAAAGAACCAAACATTGGGTAAGGCACTAGATTTCCATTTCAAGCTTACTGACATTTATTCATAGCAGAGAATAAAATATGTTGCTGTAGAATAGATTGTATTCACCTCTCCATTTGTGATTGCATAACTCAGGATAGAGTCATTGTTTTATGGCTAAGCATTTTGACAAGTGCTATAAAAGATGAAGTGACAGACAGTGGCACTTTTAAAAAGTGGATTTTAAGGCAGGAAAGCAACAGAAGAAAAGGAAAAAACCCAAACCAAACACACACACAAAGCACAAACTAAAGATTATTCCAATTGCCAGCAACACTCTCTAAAGAGCAGGCATAGGAGGCATGAACTTCTAATCAAAATTTCAGTTTCTAATGAATTACCAGATAGATTAGAATGTCTTACTGCATAAACAGTACTGGGAAACACCGCTTCTAACTGGTAGGATGTTGTAAACTATCTGGCAGTGAATGATACAACACACCGAGCGAAAAATGCTTTCACTTTCTTGGTGTTGACCAATTGAAAACTGTCCTCACAGTAGGATTTCATTAGCATTGCCTGCTCAGATTGGCAGTTATATTGGATTCGATGGGATTAGGTGAAAGTCAGAAGAAATGCTAGAAGCAATTCTCCTTCTGTGTTGGGGCTTTTTAATTCTATATTTTATTTCCCCCCTTTGGAGCTCCAGCAAATGCAGACACGTCTTACTCAATTAGACAAGCCTGAAAGCTGCAAAGAGTGCACAGGCTCTCGAACGTGCTGTAATTTATGTTTATCAATTCAGTGCACATAGGTTTTTCTGACATGTGCTTCCTGCCTGATTTTCTAACAATCCTTTATTTTCCACAGGTGGCCGTGATAAACGAGGTGGTCCTGTCTTGACCTTCCCAGCCCGCAGCAATCACGACAGAATAAGGCAGGAAGACCTTCGGAAACTTGTGACTTATCTGGCCAGCGTGCCAAGGTAAAGCTAGAAAGAAAACACTTCAAAGTGGGGTGGGGAACTTGTTCTTGGCAGTTGCAGATTTCTGGGTATTAACAGTTTGTACCTTCAGTTCTTGGGACAGAGAAACAAAAGTGTTCCTTTCCTCCTCCTGCGTATGCTCTGATGAGTTTTATTGCACATGAGGCGATGCAGGAGCCCCAGAGCACAGGCAGTGCAAGCAAGCCTGGGCTTCGTGCTTGTGACAGCAACAAGGAGCAGCTCTTGTTCCCCATATTACTTTGTAACTCTTCTAGAGGAGTGGAAAGGAAAAAACTGCTTAGAGGTCTGCAGCTAAATACAGCAAGCTGGAGGGAGCCTGCTGTCTGCACTTGCTGTTTAGTGCCTTGTGGGAGGTTTAGGAGAGTTTGGATAAGGGACTGTAGCTTCTGGGGAGGAGGGCCTGCCCCATGTGAGGAGGCAAATCTTCCAGCTCCAGTACTTTCCAGAGCATACTTCAGGCTCAGGAAGGAACATGGGTGGACTGAGGGGGAAGCTTTCAAAGAAAGGCATTTCAAATGGTTCTGCATGTAAATCAACAGAATCTGCTTTAGTCCTCATGTGCCTCCTTCAACATGCAGGTCCACATCCCATTTGCAGGGATGCCAATGCATATTTATCTTTGCAAGCTTTGTGAGACAGTTTATAGGGCTCAGAGCCCAAGTAGGTGTTTCTGAGCCAAGGTTTAATGCCTCTGAGAGTATGAGGCTATGTACGCCCTTGTCCAGTTTCCTCTTCCTATTTTCAAGCTTGCCAAATATCCTTACCCAATAACCACTGCACTGGTTGTTGAGATGAAGGTTATCCCAGGGCAAGTGAAGGACTGAGAAGGGAAGTTCAAGGTTGCAGTAACACACCCTGTGCCACCCAGGAGCTCTTTAGTTTTTAAACCCAGATTATGACCTGTTAAACAGGGCTCCTATTTTTGCAAAGAATCTGAAGTTAACACCTGGAGGGCAGAGGGCTTTGCTGCTTCTGGAAGTCATGAGGTGAGAGTCTTAGAAATGCTCTCAGTTCCTTAAATGTGCAATGTGCACAGAACTAAGCTCCCCATTTGGTATGGAAGAGAGTTGAGGGCTGTTTGAAGACTTGTCACTCAGCTGTGGGAAATGGGGGACAAATGCAGCCACATGTGCCAGATCTGCCAGTGCTTATTTCCTGTACTTCACAAGTTCTTTGGTGATAAACTTTTTTCTTCATTGGATTTATCAAGGTTTTATTAATAAGCTGAATTGGTTTGCTTTTCTCCCCACCCCTTCCTATTTTTCCTCTAGCCATCTCTATTTTCTGTCATATTGTGAGAGAGATTACAAACATGCTACAAGGCTGGGAAAGCAGTAGGTCACTTTCTGGGAGCGTGTGTCCCAGGGCTTGGCAATCCTCCTCTAGGTGCTGCCGTAATGAAACTGCTCCCTTTCATCTTATATTTCTTGCATAGTCTCAAGTAAGAACATATGACATTGCTTGGGGTTGCAAACAATTGCACAGCAAAAATTACCTTCTAATATGTCATCCTTTTCTACTAATTTCTCTTCCCTCATGGAGGTGGCAGTAATAGCAAGATACATCCCTTCTGTTCCCCGGTCTCACACCGCTGAATCGATTAGCTCAACCTTTGATGCTGCTTTTGATTGCCTCACTCTGAATCAGTCCAGCAATAATTTTACTCTGATGATACAGAAGCTGTGCGACAGCTTTTCTCTCTAGGAACATTAATAGAAACATTCCCCCTCCTGGTCCCTGCTGCAAAGCCTTTTTCTGCCCTCGTATCTGAAGTCTTTGAAGGACATCTCTTTAGTTGTACCAGAGATCATTCCTTCTTCTGTGGTACATTCTTCCATGAAAATCTGCCCAGCAGTGAGGGAGTGACTACTCATGAAGCACTTTCACAAGTTTCCCAAGGATTCTCACAGATTGGTTCTGTGAAGACATTAGCCAGAGTACTGTCTGCAGTCTGGGTTGTTACACATTGAGAGTTGTGGAGCAGAAAGCAGCAAGAGTGATCTGAGGTCTAGAAAAAGTGGAAGGTTTAAAAGGTCAGCCTAAAGAACAGAAGAGACTGAGAAGGATCTTTGAGAACCTATTGTGGTGCTGCAAAAGGAAAGGGTTCACAGGGCTAGGCTAAGAAACAGAAGTGTTACACTGAAGCAAGGAAAGCTTAGGCTGGACATGAGGAGAGTACTTCTAAGGGATTCCTATTAGTAATAAAATAAGTAATCTAATTTCCTCTTAAATTCCTCCACAATTTTATTGGCAAACCTCTATTGCCTATATGTTAGGGAGAGGGAATGCTGAATCAGGAAGTGACTTCTTTAAGTTCCAACTAGTCCTGGTTGTTATTTTTTTTCTGGTGCCACAGCTGTGAACTCACTGCTGTAGGAGGGAAAGGACCACAAACTTTGTGGCTTTGGTATGTGGGATTGTGTAAGCTATGCGGTGTAAGAAGACGCTGAAAACTCTTTTTCCCTAAACGTTTTGTTCACATTAACAAGGGCAACCAGCAGAGCTTTCAAACTTACTTACTTTTTAGAAACAAATGTATGGAAGGAACAATTTGAATTCATATCACTGGCTCCCAGTTCGTACTTATTCCGAGACGAGTACTGTAATGAAACACTGCATTCGCCATGCACCATAATAAACTGTTTCATTAGCAGAGACTCTGAGCAGGACATTGGAGGAAACTGTTCTGATGTTCAGTGTGATGAAAGGAAGAGAGTTTTCTGTCCTATTTGAAAAACTAGAAATTCATCTTTAGGCAAAAAAAAAAGAGACTATACTTTGTCATATTGACTCCAGTCTAATAATTCTTCCTTTATTCCTGCTGCAATGGTTTCTGGGTGAGACAGATTGCTATCCACATTGATACTCTCTGCCACTTAACCCTTGTTTTATATCTTAATGGAGGAGGCAGATGTGGCACATTGCCAGAAGCTTTGAGCAGGTATGAGACTGGCGATGAAATATAATGATAGATTAGGGTAAGTGAAACCAGAGTCTTGCTAGCAGTTTTCAAAGTTTCTGAATCAGCTTTCTGCCATTTCTCTTCTAAACCAGAATAATAATGTGGGTTTTCTGAAAGCAGCAATGTGTGTTTGAGTTACAGCAGAATAGTGAGAGCTTTCATGCAGCTGCGAGTCACGGGCAGGCAGGTGGCTGCAGTCAGTGGGGTTTCCTGTGTGCTTGGGGATTAGGACTTCAGATCTAGGAACATGTTTTGGTCTTATTCCAAAACTGTAAGCTTGCAGTCCATAGTACCTGGGGTGACGTAGGGCTCCTGGATGATTCACAGGCCTGATCCTGCAGTCTTGCATACTAGAAGGAGGTTGCCACTGGGTATCTGACACTTTCAACAAATGTGTTTGTGGTTGTGTGCTGTACACTGACTCTTTTAGGCGTATCACAAGCTCCTTTTTTCCAAACACTTCCTTTATAATTAGTTGCTAAAAAGAGAAGCCACTATTTATTAGAAGTAAAGATAATGACCATAGATGCCAAGTTTCTACTACTCTGCCATTTTCCGTTTGGTTTACATTTGCACTAATGCTCTCTGGCTAGGCAAAGCTGTATTTCTTGTGAAACAAGACAGCTCCTATTTACATGCAAATTTAAGTGAAATGCAATGTTTAGAAATTGGAGGGTGCGACTGAATCTAGGATAAGATGGTGTTTATGACTGGGGGAGCTGACAGGGACTTTTCTGGCCTCATCAAGGCTTTTCTTTTTTAACACCAGTGCAGTGCCGTCTATTCCAGTAGACTGAGTTTTGATTTATATATGTGTAAATGAAACTAGCACCAGGCCAATCTCCTCTGCAAGCCCTTTGGAATTAAGAATTAAGTTATGCGTAGGCTATAGGAGGATAAAAAGGAGACAGAATATTATTAGCCTGAGTTATCTCCTTGCATGGTGAAGCAATACGATGAAGGAAATGTTCTCTGTCAGCTGTAGTGAATCTTCCGGCTGAACACATCAATCTGTTTTGGAGCCAAGATAAGCACTCTTCTGTGCTCACTGCAGAGGGGGAGACCCAAGATGCCTCAGAGGCCTGGCTTTTTAAAGACATCTACCTTTTTTTTTGTCCTCTCTTTCAAAACCTGCTCAAATACTTCCTTGTTCTGGGAATCATCCAGGGCTCGTAACAGCAGCAAAATGTTTCCAAGGGACAGACTTGTGTGTTTGAACAGCTCCTCAGAGCTGCCCGAGTTTGATGAAAGGTGCTAGGAACAGTAAACCAATTTAAGTGCCTCTAATAATTAGTTTAGTGATTGCAGCTTTATAAAATTAAAAGAACTGTGTGGGGGATGGCAAGATATAGCAATATCCACCCACACATGGATTTGTATTAAGCTCTCTGCTGACCTGTGGTACTGTATATATTAGCTTCTCTGGCTGGGAGTAGCGTGAAACTCATTTTGTTGATTGATAGGAATTAAACCCTAGAGCTCTACTTTCTGTGATCCTAGCACAATAGAAGCTTTAGAGAAGGCTATTATAGATATACAAAAATAACCATGTATTTTAAAAATAACACCAAGGGCTTTACACTAATTTTAGTAACTAAATATCTGGTGCTGTCTGCAGGATAATTTTTCCACAATGCACTTGTATCAAAGTACCACAGTAAAAAGTGACATGAGGCTAATGAGGCTAATGGAACTTTAGTATTTTGATTTAGTATTTTGATATAGTATTTTGATTTAGTATTTTGATATAATTTGATTTTTATATAAGTTTAAGAAAGAAGCTTAGGCATATATACTTGACACAAATACTATTGAGTTTAAGAGACATTTACCACTCAAATCCAGTTCAAATCCAGCCTCCATTGTACATGATATTGGTTCATGATGTTGTTATCATTTGTTAGGGTTTTGGGGGGGTTTCTCTGGAAATAGGTGATGGCTTCTGACCACATCACTCTGTTTTGCTTCCTGTGTCACTTTACTGACCACCTCAGGACCAAGCTGCATATTCAAATCTTATTGGCGATCAGCTCTTCAAAAGAGCATCTCTGGTTAGGCCACACCTTGAGTACTGTGTCCAGTTCTGGGCCCCTCAATTTAAGAAGGACATTGAGACTCTTGAACGTGTCCAGAGAAGGGCAATGAGGCTGGTGAGAGGATTCAAGCACAAGCCCTATGAGGAGAGGCTGAAGGAGCTGGGCTTGTTTAGCCTGGAGGAGAGGAGGCTCAGGGGAGACCTTACTGCTGTCTACAACTACCTGAAGGGAGGTTGTAGCCAGGTGGGGGTTGGTCTCTTCTACCAGGCAATCAGCAGCAGAACAAGAGGACACAGTCTCAAGCTGTGCCAGGGGAAGTTTAGGCTCAAGGTGAGGAGAAAGTTCTTCACAGAGAGAGTTGTTAGGCATTGGAATGTGCTGCCCAGGGAGGTGGTGAAGTCACTGTCCCTGGAGGTGTTCAAGAGGGGATTGGACGTGGCATGTGGTGCCATGGTTTAGTAGTCATGAGGTGTTGGGTGACAGGTTGGACTTGATGATCCTTGAGGTCTTTTCCAACCTTATTGATTCTATGATTTCCTTCCAGCTGTGGTAGCAAACTGTTGAGAAGTTTTATTCCTAGGTAAGTGGATGGTGGCTATAACTGATGCCAGATTTCTTCAGTAATTGTCTATAGCTTCAAGCTCCTCTGTTTTCCAGAAACTGCTAGAAAATGTGGATTTCCTAGAAGTGCAGAGGTACCAACAAGTAGTTATGAAAAGAAAACAGATGGTGTTGGGGTTGCTTAGGTGGAATAAAAGGAAAGTAAAAGTTAGGTGATTACAATCCAGTATACAAGACTTAGCTAAAATAAACAGTTTGGTCTCGGTGTACATGGCCAAATGGATTGAAATCATAGATTGCAGAAATGAGGCAGGTTTCTGTCACATCTCCATCTCGCAAAACCTGGTAGAAGGCGTATCAGGAATGACCCACATATTGTCGCTCCAGTCTGGCAGCAGAGGGATGAAAACAACAACCTTTCCAGCTTGTGACACTGGCTGTACTGATCTATGGGGGTTTTTAAATAGATATAAGATTTTAATTTCCCATGTTTGTTTAAGTTTATCCTTGGATTATTAGTGTTTTTAAATTATAGTGGTAAATGAAGGCCTTACATATGAGTTTCCAAATTACTCCTGCTTTCATTGCCTGTTGCTGTTTTCCTGGAGAGTGCAAGGACTGATCATGCATAGCTCCCAAACGAAAGCAAATGTCCTCTATTCTTCTGTCCTCCATAGATGCTGAGAGTACTCTCAGACTGGCTCCAGCTTGATTAGCTGCTGAGGTCTGCCTTCCAGCTGTGTAACCGTGCAAGTGTATTCAGACTGTTTTTGTGATGAACGTCACAAATAGCATGATACAGAGCTTAGTAGTTAATGTGCTGTGAAATGCACAGCTCACGTAGCCTTTCTTTCCTAAAGACTAACAAAAGGGAGGGGAAGCTGGGCTCTGCATATCACTTCTATGCACAGTCATCAATATCTTCTATTCAGTCTAGCAGAAGTCTCAATATCTCTGTTGTGAAATATAGGGAAATGAAATAGAATAAATAGAATAGAAACAGAATAGAATTAACCAGGTTGGAAGAGACCTTTGAGATCAAGTCCAACCTATCATCCAACACCATCTAATCAACTAAACCATGGCACCAAGCACCCCATCCAGTCTCTTCCCAAACACCTCCAGTGATGGTGATTCCACCACCTCCCTGGGCAGCCCATTCCAATGGGCAATCACTCTTTCTATGAAGAACTTCCCCCTAACATGAGAGTTAATATTGAGATAAACTCATGGAAATTTAATTGTCATGTTGCAGAATGTGAGTTTGGGTACTCAAATAAAAGAAAGGTTGATGTTATATCAAGATTGAACTCTTTATTTGCAATAAATTCCTTAAGGGATATAGAAAATATTTTGCAAGTCCCTTTGTAAGTTGTCTGCCTTGCATTAAAAAAAATATTTGCAGCCTTTTGGAGGACCTGAAACTCTGTTACTGATTTTTCATTCTAACTTCGTTAATGTTTCTATGTTCTTAGTAGCAGGTTGCTCTGTTTTATTATATACTAATTGTATTCCAATAAATATTTGAAATTACTGATTGCCCCATGCAGAGGAACTGGGATTTCAACTTGCCACTGTATTTTTAAGTATTCTGTTCAATGCTCAACATCTGCATAATTTTAGACTACAAGTCTGCAATTGAAGGCAGTTAATGTGAAGGAATCCCTCATTTATTGTGTCTGAATTATTTCCAAGACAATTGTTCCTTTTAATAGGGTAGGGGATCCAGTTTTCTCTTACTGCTAACCATAAAGACTCATGCTGAGATTTCAAAGTCATATTGAGTTCTTTCTTGTTCATCTAACATCTCCAACAAAAAGATTCTTCAGCAGGTTACTCATATGAAGATTTAGTATCAGAGAGGTAGCCCTACAAGCCCGGTTTAATCTACAAAGAAAATGCATAAGTCTGGAAGAGAAGTTCCTTTCCCTGGCACTGTACTACTTTTCCAGCTTGGTGAAAGCTCAGTCATGCCTTCTTCAGCAGAGTCAGCAGATAGGGCTCAAGGAGGGGACACATCTGTTGAAATAAAAGGGTATTGTTTCACTTTGTTCTCTTCCCAGGCTGCAAAGTGAGTATCTTTACCCAGTTCAGGTCCCAATGCCTTTTGTTTTTACTGTTTTAGTGTTTATTTGCTCCAGCCCAACCTTCCCAGCTGCCAGCTGCTTCTCCGCACCCCAGGCAGTGCATTTAGGCTGCAAGCTCAGAGCAGACAGGACAGCAGTGAGTGGAGCCCTTCTTTGCAACCTCTGAGTAGAAGTAGGAACATCTGTGGCAGTGCTTCCCACCAAAGGCATGGCCAAGGGAGACTGCCTGGAAACAGCAGCCTCCTGTAAGGATGGTGATCCCCTGAGGCAGCAGCACCTGAGCCTCCTCAAGGTACTCTGAAGGGCTGATGGCACAGGGGTCTGACCTTTGCCAAGGCACTGAGAAAACCTGCCTGTCTTCTCAAAAAGCCTCAGACACTGCTCGTTTAGGCTGGGGGCTGCTAACACTTGTCTCTTCCACATGGGATGGGTATATACCTGTGCAGTTGTTCCCTGTGCCGTTGTGTTTCTGTTTGTGATGTTGTAGGTAGTGTCTGACTGCATTTCCAACAGGGTGTCTAGGATGGGAATGATTCTGCTTGCATTTCTGCAGATCTGGAGCAAAAGTGAAAACAAACCCCCTCATCATGCGCACCACCACCTCTAGGGTCCAGGAGTCAGCATGGCTGAGGGACACCCAGTGGTGCTGGTGGAGTCTGGGGCCTGATCCCATCCCCTGAGCTGTCTCACGTAGAGCTGTGCTGCTGCACTCTCACTTCTTGAGCTCCATCCAAGTCCTCGATCTGGGGATTAGATCAGCATTGTTCCTCCTTGCTAAATGGCTTTTACATGTTGATTGTAACAGCATTTGCTGCCTGGAAGAAGGAGAAAAGGCAGAAACTTGTAAAGTAGGATATATCCTGCACTCTTTCCCTGATGAGGGAGCTGGTGGGCATCACAGCCTACTATACATTTTATGCAGAGCATCATTTTCTCCATCCTTTTCCTCAGTGGCTCTCTGAAAAGTGTTTTGCGAGTCAAAGAATCATAGAATTGTTTTGGTTGGAAAAGACCTTTAAGATCATTTCGTTCGACCATGTCTCTGCAGCACACTTGGCTGTGATGCTCTCTCTGGCCTTTTCCCTGCTAGTGCTGATTTAAAGCTGTTACATGCTTCTCATGGGCTTTTTAACAACCAGATTTGTAGGTTGACAGTACTCTGAGAGGTCCACGCAGCACAACATGGAGATTTCTGTGGAGAAGGCAGGTTTGTACTAATGTAAGATGTAATTCAGAACAGCTAAAATTAGAAAACAGAGACCTTTTGTGGGAGCAGTGGGCTGGCAGCAGAGCTGGCACTGGCTGCGTATGGTTGTCTCCTGAAGCTGTCAGCAGCTGTCAGCAGAATATGCAGAAGTTCAGCCAATCCTAACTTTTTGATGATCTCTTTCCTACAGCTTTTGCAGAGACTGTAAAATGTTTCTTTTTCATTCCAGCATGGATGCTTGTGTTCCTCATCAGTAACTCCAGTATGTGCTACATCCTTTTCACTCTTAGAACTTACTGTAGCTTGGAAGTGGCTTGTGCCATCCTCTCCATGGATATCATTAGAAGCAGGAAAACAAATGCTGTGGTTTGCAGTCTGCTTTGTAATGGGAATATTGTCAAAGATATGTTAATGTCAATGGAAAGCTCTTCTAAATTCCCATGGAGAATGGATGAGAGCTTTACAGTGTGTACCAATATGGAGCACATAATGGGAGACACAGAACTAGAGTCATAGAATCATAGGTTTTCTTGGTCTGGACTGCCTGGTCCTTATCCTAATTGATGGATGTAGGTGTTATGGAGGCTGTTCCAAAATCTGGATTCCCCAGAGCACAGCTTGGGTAGGACTGAGGATAGGTTTTCTGGAATATATTTTCAGCCTTGTCTCCAAATGATAAAAAGCTTATATAATCACACTGTCTGTCAATCACTCAGTGATTAGAGCAAATCTGTCAGAGAAGACTCTCAAGAATATTAAATCCCTACAAATATAATGAGCCTAGATGGCCACATCAAGGAAAAAGGCCTAATTAGAGTCCACAGAGAGAGAAAAGTGGTCTGAACACAATCTTTCTTAGAGAGTAGAGTTAGAGGGGATATCTCCAGATCACATAAGAGGCAAATTTGTTATTAAGCATTGGAGAAACAATGTGCAAACAGCTACCAAGGATTTGGCAGTTCCAGTGCTCATAAAAGTGCACACTACTTTCTGGTAGTGGAATCATATTAAAAGGCTGGCATAACCAGTTCGTGGTAACATATGGTATTGAGCAGGCCGATACTCTTCTAGTATGGAAAGTATGGATTGGGATAGGTAAAATTTGTCTCAGAGGCTGGGATGTTCAATTCCCTGCTGTTTGCAAAAGGAATTGGTATCTAATTTTGGTAGACAGTTGTAAATCTCATCAGTGGTTTCTTCTCATTTTCCACAAGGAACTTCTAACCAAGTTAGTCCGTGGTATTTTGTTTTCCTTGTGGATCCTGGCACTGCTGCTGAGTTCCCTGTGGATCCTGTAATGTTGTGTGCAGTAATACATAAATGTAACTATGTGGTATGAGGCTGTTGGCCCCTTTGATTAAGACAAAATAAAGTGTGAGATACTTTAACACAATGTAAAATCAGAAATGAGAAAGATAGTTTTATAATCTCTCCATCTCCCAAAGGAAAGGCAGAAAAGTGTAATTCAAATATGCTTTTGGCTTGGCATATGTCATCTGGTCTGCAATGTGTACCACAGTGTACTTTGATACTATTAGGAAGAGAGCATTGGTTTCCCTGCCTGTGTACACTGGGCTTTGTTTTATGTCTAAGTTTAAAGAGAAACCTTAGTCTCTGGAGAATTTTCCAGCAATGTAATAATTTAGGAAGTTCCTTTGTGGTACTTCATCAAAAAGCCAAAGCACCAAAATGGCTTTCCCTTGTCCTGCAACTGAATTCAGGGAAATGTCCTACACCTCTTCCATGTACCTCAACTGCAAAGCAGATGAGAAAGGAGGAACTTGCTGCAGGCTCAATGTGGCATTTACAAGGGACATCTTTGCTGAATAGTCCTTTTGGTGAAAGTCATTGAATGAAATTGTAGTAGAGCATTGGCTTTGTAAAATAATTGCATCTCTGTCTGAAAACGCTAACAGCAGAAGCTGTTCATCTCCAGCCAAATTCAGGCTGCTTTCATATGCCTTTCCTGTGCACTCCTCAAATGTCTATGTGATGGTCACACGATGTAGCTCTCCTCTATCACCCTGTTTCCCATGGGAATACAACAATTGGCAATCTCTAATATTGATGTAGTCATACTAGCACTTAGTCTTTTAGTGGAAGAATGAGCTAAGTTTGATTGTTAATTAATTTATTTGAGCATCTGGCAAGTCAAACAATTCTGCTATTGATGCTGCCATTGAAATTTAGTTTTAAAGAATTACTCATTAAAAAGCATTGCTTGGCAAAATTCAACTGGTCTTCCATCTCTAGTCCTAAACTAGGATCCAGCATCCAAATAGTTATTAGATATATACATTTAAGGAATACACAGCATCAATATGGAGATGGTGGGACTCCTGATCAGGACCTTTATAACATTTTGAAATACAAATTGTACCCATACATGGGGCTGTGCTATTTTGGAACTCCAAGGAGTGTGTTCAAGTTTTCTCTGCAGGTTAACGTTCTGCAGAGCATGGTGAATGGCTTTGGTGATCCCGAGGGACAATCAGCAGAATACTTTGTTTCGGGCTAAGAAGGAACGCTGTGCTCTGAAGTGCGGTTGCATGGTATTGAGCAGTTCCATGGGAAAGCGTCATGTCCCACTAGGACTAAGAATTTCTTCCCTTGGAGAGCTCCAAATGGGCTTGCTGCATGCATTTCGTCTACTGTGTGCTTACCCTTTGTGTATCACATGGAAAAGGCATACCCTCAGTAACAGCAGATGGAGGCTTTTGTATTCAGTTTTTAAAATATGCTTTAAATTCTAAAATAGTTTCCAACCATTCCTCTTTATTTGCATGTTAATTTAAAGCTAGGGAAAGATTAGCTACAAGGAGGGTAGACTTATGGTACTGATTACTATTCTTTCTTGGCAAAGCACCAACGACATCCCTGGCTAGAATGATTTAATAGGTCTCTTCTATCTCAATCTTCTGTGATTTGACAGTTGACTGCCCTGGAGGCTAAAGTCCTTTGCTAATGCAACAATGCAGATTTTTTTCTTACGTTACTTTTCTATTGTGAGTCAGTCCTAATTGGAGACTAAAATTGTGTTTCCTATCTGGCAGCCTTAGCAGCTCTGCTGGTGTCTTTTGTGATCTTTGCAGACAGTAATCAGATGGGAGCCTCAGGTTTCATTTAGGTCACCCATTTAGGTTACATTTGCAGAAAGACAGGTGCCATCCTGAAACATCAGGAAAGACACACACTTGGTTTAACTCTATAAACTGAATTTACCAGTCCATACAGGAGATACCTCCTTATGCTGCATGAGGCAGAAATAAAGAAAGGTCCTTTTAATAGTATACACTGATTAGACCTCTCATTTCTGAGAAGCAGGGTCTTTAGAGTTATATTTCCCAGCACTGCCTTGGGAGCACTGCGTAAGAAATTGGCTGTGTACTGTGTCACCTCCAGGCCATAGGAAATGAACTTGATAGAAGTGTCTCATTGCAAGTACCATTTTGCCATGCAGTGAGTCTAGAGAGCAGAAGAAGAGCTGTAATTCCAAAACACAGTCTAAATAAAAAGCAGGTACCTGATAAATAAATGGGTCGTCTTTCACACAAGAAGAATGGCTGGAAATGCTGCCTTGTTAATGATCTAATGGAATGAAGCTGGAGGTGGGGAGATTCAGGCTGGATGTGAGGAGGAAGTTCTTCACCATGAGAGTGGTGAAGCCCTGGAATGGGTTGTCCAGGGAGGTGGTTGGGGTGCCATCCCTGGAGGCGTTTAAGACCAGGCTGGATGAGGCTCTAGCCAGCCTGATCTAGTGTGGGGTGTCCTTGCCCATGGCAGGGGGGTTGGAACTAGATGATCCTTGTGGTCCCTTCCAACCCTGACTGATACTATGATACTAAGAATTAATCAAATAGGTAATAAATGCTTATTTTTAATACCTCTTGCCAATGAAGGGAAAAAACCCAGAACTCTTACAACTCTGATTAATCACGTCCTATTTTATGGTTCTGTCCCTTCCTTTCTTCATTCTTCTGTTTCTGCAACATTTGTAGTTTAGTTCAGAAACTGCATCTGGAGAAGCAAATATCTCTGGGAATCACAGATTACTTCAGATTTTGCTTCCCACTGGAGATTTGTGGATAGGAGTTGTGATTCCATTCCAAAATCTAATTAAAAAGCAGGTACATAGGAAAGTAGCAGACAATCTTACCCATAGGAAGAATGTCTGGAAGCTCTGCTTTGTTAATGAACTGTTAGACTAGGAATCAAATGCACAAGCAAAATCTGTGGGTTTTGGGGGGTTTCTTTCCATGCACATGGCAGAATTCAGCTGTTATATCATTCCATGCTCACCAGGCTTACTGGAAAACTCAATTCCTCCTTAATTTCCAGAACAGCTACCTCAGTGATTTTTTTTACTATCAGATGGTGTGTGTTAGGTGACAGGAAAATAGGATCATCTAAAAAGGTTTCCTGGGGTTTTCATTCAGGAATTAATTCTGTAGGACACTTCATGTCTGTAGTTTTATGGACTGATAAATTGTGGCATATTAGCAAAGGCAGCACTTTCCTGGTGACTTGTTGGACACTACTAATTATATGAAAAAAAAAACCAAAACCCATACGTTTTTGCTAGGTAAAATTGACTCTTTGAGAAAGAGACTGCTTTGAAGATCCACCTGCTCTAACTTTGACATGAGGTTTAGAAATATTTGCCTTCATTTATGCAATGCTAATTGCCCTCATGTTAAAAAATGCATTACATATTTCTTACATTCCCAGTGGCACTCGCAAAATTACAGCAGATGTAAAGTTTGAATAAGGTACAGAAAGTGGAGCAATATAAATCAAATAAATGTATCAGATACAACATCAGTGAAAATTTTCTCAATCTCCATTTCTGGGCCTAAAAAACAAAAGTCAGTATTTCCAGAAGCTGAAGCCTGTCTTGCCAATGTTGTGCTCACTTTGCTCACTTAGAGGTAATTGACTCATGAGTTTTTTTTTACAAATGAAAGCATTTTTCTGCCTTCTTTGCTGAAGGTACACATGCACAGAAGAATTTAAACTGTGTTCATGCTGCCTTGAAAAGATGCCAAAAGTCAGATATGTAATCAGGAATTGTCTTAATAGTCTAATTCCTGCACCTGTGAACATTTTTTGGCATGTAGTTTTTTTTAAATCTTTGCTTCTCTTCTCATATTTCCCATGATCCTGGCCAAAAATTAAGTTCATTTCCAAAGGAAATTGTCAAAGCTCTTCTGGGGTGTATTTTACTCTTTGTTTAAGTTCAGTACAAAAAGGCATTTTCTTCTTGCTTCAGTTGTTGAGTGAAATACTCTAAAGCATAATACTAGATCCTCTAGCTCTCTAAGGTACTTAAGGATCCTTCAGGATGAAAGGTGATGCAACAGGTTATGACAGCATTCTTATAATGCAGTTTTGTTCTTCCAATGCTAGAAGTAACATTACAGGGCACTTAGCTTTTGCATCAGATAAATTCAAATGTTGGTCAAGTAATAACAAATGATGAACTATTTTAGTTAGGTGGGGCAGAGACAAGAGAAGAGAAAGTAAGTCACTATCTTTTTACTCTTTTGGTTGATTTTGAAATAAGTGGAAACAAGTGGAGCAGGTGACAACATTAATAGATGAGGGGCGAGCAACTGATGTCATTTACCTAGACCTGAGCAAAGCCTTTGACACTGTCCCGCACCACATCCTGGTCTCCAAACTGGTGACACATGGGTTTGATGGGTGGACCACTAGATGGATAAGGAACTGGCTTGATGGCCGCACCCAAAGAGTGGCTGTCAATGGCTCCATGTCCCAGTGGAGGCCAGTGACAAGTGGAGTCCCTCAGGGATCAGTCCTGGGACCTGTCTTATTCAACATCTTTGTGGGTGACATGGACGGTGGCATTGAGTGCACCCTCAGCAAGTTTGCTGATGACACCAAGCTGTGTGGTGCAGCAGACATGCTGGAGGAAAGGGAGGCCATCCAGAGGGACCTTGACAGGCTGCAGAGGTGGGCACAAGCCAACCTCATGAAGTTCAATAAGAGCAAGTGCAGGGTCCTGCATCTGGGTCGAGGCAATCCCAGGCAGAAATACAGGCTGGGCAGTGACTGGCTGGAAAGTAGCCCTGAGGAGAGAGACTTGGGGGTGCTGGTGGACAAAAAGCTCAATATGAGCTCTCAATGTGCACTTGCAGCCCGCAAAGCCAATCAGATCCTGGGCTGCATCAGGAGAAGTGTGGCTAGCAGGTCGAGGGAGGTGATCCTCCCCCTCTACTCAGCCCTGGTGAGACCCCACCTGGAGTACTGTGTCCAGTTCTGGAGCCCCTATTACAAGAGGGATGTGGAGGTGCTGGAACGTGTCCAGAGAAGGGCCACAAGGAGGGGCTGGAGCACCTCTCCTATGAGGGCAGACTGAAGGAGTTGGGGCTGTTCAGTCTGGAGAAGAGAAGGCTCTGAGGTGACCTGATTCTGGCCTTCCAGTATCTGAAGGGGGCCTACAGGAAGGCTGGGGAAGGACTTCTCAGGATCTCAGGTAGTGATAGGACTAGGGGGAATGGAATGAAGCTGGAGGTGGGGAGATTCAGGCTAGATGTGAGGAGGAGGTTCTTCACCATGAGAGTGGTGAAGCCCTGGAATAGGTTGTCCAGGGAGGTGGTCGAGGCCCCGTCCCTGGAGGTGTTTAAGAGCAGGCTGGATGAGGCTCTGGGCAGCCTGATATAGTGTAGGGTGTCCCTGCTCATGGCAGGGGGGTTGGAACTAGATGATCCTTGTGGTCCCTTCCAACCCTGAATGAAACTATGAAACTATGAAATATATTGGGTAATTTTATGAGTGGGTCTGAATTGGATTATGAAACTGTTAGTTCTTCCTGCCTTTGGTAGGTGCCTCTTGTGAAAATCACATGGTTCATCTGTTGGTTATTCCAGGCTACAGCTGACTTTAATGGAATCTGAATGTACTGGAAATATATATATCTGCTCTGCAAACAGAATCAAGTACGAATTGTATCACAAACCAACAGGCTAGAAAGGATCTGTGTAGGCAGCCATTCACCAAGCCCAAGACTTTTCCACAACTCTCTTACATCCCTTGCATGACACAAGACAGATATTTACTCATTGTGTAAATTGCCAGGGGCATAGGAAGGAAATCATCAAGGTGGAAACATGCATTCAGTGTGTCTGCTCTTAGTCACAAATGGAAGGAGGATATCAAAACTTTTTTAAGCTAATACATTAATTAACTAAAATGAACTTGGAAATTGATGCTAGAGGTCAGCCTAAGCAGTAAAAGGCCTCCTGGCCTGCAGGCTTCTACTTCCCGTGTCCTTTTCTTAATTCTTATTTAAGTACTATCATCCTCCTCTAGAAAAGCAGTCAAGTGTGCATGTAAGTGCGTCTATATCCACCAAGTATAAACATGTACTCCATGCACCATCTTAATTGCTTAATCAAGCTCTCTGTATTGTGAGGCACAACCATACAAACAGGAACCAGATGGAAGATATTTTTATCAGACAAACTATAGGATTATAGAGGCATGGTCACTGAACATTGCTGTCCTTTAAAAACCCAGTATCAGGATATGACTGCTTGTATGCAGCAACCTCACAATGTGGCAGTTCAGGCAGCCACCACTGTCAGAATCTCAGCCTTAATCTTACCTCTTTATCTTCAGCTAAGATATTAACAACCTGTGTGACAAAAGCACATATTGTTAATTATTTTAGGAGAGTTTATATCAAAGAGTGTTTAAACAGTGATTCAGGTTGGATGTTAGGAAGAAGTTCTATACATAGAGAGTGATTGCCCATTGGAATGGGCTGCCCAGGGAGGTGGTGGAGTCGCCATCATTGGAGGTGTTCAGGAGGAGACTTGATGGGGTGCTTGGTGCCATGGGTTAGCTGTTTAGGTGGGTTGGATTGGTTGATGGGTTGGACGTGATGATCTTGAAGGTCTCTTCCAACCTGGTTTGGTTTATTCTAAATAAAGGTTTATTCTAAATAAAGTTTGGATTCACTAATTATAGAAAAGGCAGCAACAGTCAGTTCTTTATAAAATCATTATTTTCATGGGTGATTTTAGCCTTGAAGTACTTTGTCTTGGTATAGTGTCATTCTCATAAGAGACCAGTGCAGTATTATTATTTTTTCAAGTAGTAGGAACCTGTCTGAGTTTATCTGAGCTATGTTTTCTATGCTGTTTGTAAAATGTGTCATAGCAACAGAGATTTTTAGCTGTGTTCCTTAGTTTTATATCATAAAGCACTGTATATATTAGGGTAGTGTTCCTGTGTGTTCTACATCAAATATGAAATAATTGTGATTTTGCAACCCTTCAGTTGCCTGATTATGTTGTGATTTATGCTTTTATTCCACACATTAAAAAGGGAGCAAAATCCTTGATTGTAATTGAAGGCATACCTATTTGATCAAGTAGTTACCTGATCCTAGTTGGCAGCCTGAATTGTTCAGCATAGTCAGCAAAATGGGAAAGAGCTTATGTGAATATTTCAGGGCATTGAGAAATACTTTATCTGTAGATTTGGTGGCATAATCAACAGCAATTAAATAGTTAATAGTCCTGGTATTTAGGCAGTCAGAACTGGCTTTTTAGTTAACACCACAATAAGATGGAGGGTGCAAACTCACTGTTCTCCTAGTCTCATTGTTTCTTTGCACTGGCTGCAGACTCAGCAAGACAAATGTGCATTAGTTTATATTGTCAAGGCTATCTTTGCAAGCAGATGGGCTGGAAATCTAATTAAGAAAACCAAAAGCTTTGATTCTGGCAAAAAAAATAGCAAAATCAGTGGGACGACCCTAAATCCTCTGAATTAAATGGATGTTCTATGTCAATGCAGTTCTATTGTCCCACTTTATAAATAAAATATGAAGGGCTCTGCTTTCACATAGACCCATAAATGTGCTCATTTATGAGTTTAACAAAGCTTGTGTATTCAGTACAATTAGATAAGCATATGTATAGAGCAATAAATGCTCCCTATATAAAATCAGCACACGTGTATCAGAGAATATAGCCCAGCATGGATAAGTAAGTGCATGCTTAGATTAAGTGATCTATCTTAAGCTTTTGTGAATTAACCATGAAGTGGCTGTGACTGTTTGCAATTTGTAGTTCTTCAATTATGTCTCCTACCTGTGTCTGTCCAAAAATGTGGTAGCTGTACCACAGAAACACGAGAAGGAGTTGAACAACCCTGCTAGGATCACTTGACTTTGGGTCTCAGCCCCTGGACTGCAGTGTTCCAACCAGATGTAAAAAGTGAATAAATTCCAAAGCTATAATTGAAAGGAAAATGTTTACATCTGTTTGTGGTATCTCAGTGCCAGGGAGTTAGATTTTATAGGCCTTTCTTATCATGGATGTTGTGTCCAATATGTGGCCAGAGCTTTGCAGAATGACTGTGAAATGCTTTCTGTCATTTCTCACCAGTTGTTGTCTGGGGCAGGGGTGACTGTGATGGCTCAGCTTGCTAAGAAACCCACTGTCTTGGGCCCATTTCTACACAGGATGTCATTCTGCGTTAGTTTAACTCACAGGTAGGAACCCCCTTGGTTCAATGGAGTAGATGTGGTCTGTGACATCCCTTTGATTTGTCTCTTCCCAAACAAATGAGCCATTCGGTATGAGGCCAAATATCCTCAGTTGCAGTGCTCCTTGAATCTTCTGTGTGATTTTTATTACCATGGGCTGGCTGATATTTACAATAAGTTGTAAGAGTTTTCTGACTAGCTCATTCCTGTTGTTCCTATCCTGGCATATGTTAATTTGTCAAAATTTTTTCAGATCTGGGAGCAGGAAAAGCACTACCTGGGGTATGCAGTTCCTGAGATGAATAGGATGATGCACATTCACATGTAGCACTTGTAGATGAACTTGTCTATGAAGTTTTATTGTGCTTTTGATGGGGAAGCAAAATAGATAATGGGAGAAAGGGAGCAGGTAATTGAAAACAGGCAATTAATTTTCAGAGCATTTATCTGAACCTGCTTTAGTTGATTAAGGAGTTGCTCTGGGTTTTTCCAATTAGTGGTGACTGACAGGAAGAGGTGCTGATGGTGATCATGATGGAAATTCAGCGTAGTGAGGGAAGCAACCTTAAAACTGTATTGGCATGACACTGATATGTGAGCTCCCATCAGGGTGGGAAGGTGCCTCTGCATGATGTACTGTAAAACGGGGGACCATGCACGGTCATCTAAGGAGCTTAATCTCCTACAACAGTGAGGGCATCTGAGGATGAAGAAATAGAATCATAGAATGGTCTAGGTTGGAATGGAGCTCCAAAGGTCATCTAGTCCAGCCCCTGAAGTAATCAAGTACTCTTGGGAAAACAAAGTCTCAGTCAAGGCCTGTGGGGTTATTGCCAGGTTTTGTTCCATTATTTGACAGTTGGATTTGTGTTTGATCTCCAGAAGCTCTTTGGATCCAGCTTTCTCACTCTGGAGGTTAATGCTATCTTTTGGGTGTTCTGTTCCCTTTGAAGTACCCAGTTATCCACTTGTTTGTGCCCAGCCAGCATCAGTGATTTTGATCTATGACATATTTATGTCTCCATACAAAAAATAAGGAAAACCTCACATCAAGTGTCTTCATTGGCAAGGCTTAGTCCTCTTTACTAAACAGAGAGAGAGCAAGCCTGGCCTTGCAGGAGGCCAATTTACAATACAAATTGGACATAGCTAGATATTTTGAAACTAGATTGTGAATAGCACATCAGTATCCACCATCTCTTGAGGATCTAAGTTTCTCTCCTCTAAATACCATCATGGTAAGTATTTGAAAGAATGCATAAAGTCTGCTGGGTAGAGCAATACGTTAAAAACTGACTGTACAAATGTATCTTAATGGGTTGATTCAGAGCTTCAGAGCTAGGCCTTCTGGATGTAATATCATAGGCAGTCTTTACCCAGCCTGTCATGGCAGGAAGTATCTATCTGATAAGTGAACCATTTCTGGTAAATCATTGTGCTTACAAAACCCAGCTTTGTTCATATATGGGTGGAGCTAAAAAAAAAGAAATAAGACACCTCCACCCCCCCAAAAAACCCAACCAAAAAAACCCCAACACTGATTTATTAGTCATGGTCAGTGCTCTTTGTCCATCCTGAGGAAAATGGAGGCATCAACTTTCAGATTGTGCACTTCTAAATTGAACTTGATGATCTCTGAGGTCTTTTCCAACCTTATTGATTCTATGATTCTAAAGAGAATTTCAATTCTCACATAGTATCTCAGCAAAAGAGACTCACTTCGGGGCCCTCACATTGTTTCTGGGATGTAGTGCTCAACCTTTCGTCCTAACAGATGCACTTGAATGCAGTATGTGGATTCTGGCCAAAATCTTGTAAAGCTTCAAAGAATGGTTTTATCACTTCTGCTTAGGAGATTAAAAGTGCAAAGCACATCTAGTACTGAGCCCTGCACTGCAAATGGGCAGAAGCCCAGTTACTTATTTGGAAGAATCTGCTATTTTTGAAGTGCAGATTTTTATATGAAGACAAAACCAAAAGCTTCGAAATTTCTCCCCGAGAGTATCTCTCAAATCCTGTGTTGGTCAAAATATCTTGGTTTGATAAAGTTCAAAAGGAAGTGGGGGAAGAATTACAAGAAGGCATTTCATCTGAAAGGGCCTAAAGAGAGTATTTTGCTGTTATGAAAGCCTTTTTTTCTCAGTTTTAAATTTGGTACACGTTCTCTGTGCACTCATCATGAAATATCTAATTTGGAATTAATGTGCAATTTCTCATGTCTCCTTAGTTTCTTACTTTAATTAGAGCTCTTCTCTACATGGATGTACATTACTCTCCCATACTGCCAGGAGCAGCATACAAGAGCTGATGAGTGCTTACCACAAGAAATGTCAGTGCTATTGAGGAAAAGTAATTTCAGTATCTTTGAAGAGTTTTTATCCCTGTCTTCAACTATGAGCCCAACTGAGCCCTGGAACAAGTGTGCTAGTCTACAGAGCAGTTATACCTGCTTACATCAGGACTGAATTTGGCATGCTGTCTGCCACTGGACACATGTATGATTTCACCAGGTGCTGCTGTCTGTTTAAACCTACATTAATCATTCTTTGCATGAGCTGAACATCTTTGCAGATTTATTTATGCTAGGAAAGGTCTTTCCACTATGGGTTACTCTACTTCCCACAACTCATTTCAATGAAATGTACGTGTTGGCATGCTGGAGACTTTCCATTCTGGGGTGAGTGTTTTACTGTGATGACTTGAATACCTGGAGCTGTTCACCATTCTCCATTCACTCACTTGTGAAGCCATGTGGCAGTTCAGGCTAGGTGTGTCCTGTTACTTCCACATAAGCTACACCTCTGGTGTCCAGAGGGTCCAACTCAGTAGGTGGACACAGGAAACAGCATATTTCATACCCATAATATCCTGTGCCCTATAAATTCATTCAAGTCTTTCTCTTCCTCTTCCCTCTCTGCTCCCGTGGGAGATGCTCCTATCGGGTAACGCTGGGGGAGCATCTCAAGGCCTCTTAGGCCTGATGCCAGGAGGAGAAGGGTGGGGGTGAGGAGCAGTCTCAAACCTGGCCAGTCTGAGGCTAGCCTAGCAGTGGGGGAAGAAGAAAGAGCCCTGGGGGTCTTGGGTATACCCTCAGGTGGGGAGAAGGGAAGTGTTGGGAGGCCTTTGGGTGTGCTGTAGGGGACACGGTATGCTTTGGGATTCTTTGTCGCTATGCTTCGTAGCTCCCGTAAAACACTTACTGCTTTCCATTTAAACTTTCCATCACTTTTGCAATCCATTTGTGTGAGTGGCATTCTTTTGCCCCTTTCAGGGGCAAGAGAGGATCTGCCTGGCCTCAAACCGGGACAAGCTACTGATGCCTTGAACTGATAAATGAAAGTCCCAGGTCTAAGAGCTCCAACCAGTCATTGCCCAGATGAAGTATCTGCTTCCTTGTGTCAAAATCTGGCAGTGCTGGCTGCAGAATAAACTTTATAGCAACTGCTTGTGAAATGGACTTGCTGTTCTCCTGGCTTTAACTACAAAAAGAAGTATTTATTTTTTAAATCTTACTGGTTTGACTGTTCTAAGTGCAACCATACATATGTTTCTTTCTCACCTGGAATCTAATGGATTTGAATCTCCATATTCTCAATAGTCTGCTTATCCAGACCTTTGCAGGAATGGTTTGTTTATAGTTCAGCACAACTTTAAAATACTTTATTTTTTCCCCCCCAGCAAATATCAATAACATGTAATTTTCATTTAGTAAAGGGTTTTTGTCTTCTTTCTGCTAAATCATCTCAAATGCCAGACTTCAAATGCTCAAGAGATAGCTGAATGGTACTTACTGTTCAAATGGTGTTTTGTTGTAGTAACAAACCTTTAAATGTAGCCGAGCTTCAGCAGAAACAAAGCCCTGATTAATTTCGTATTTGTCTCGGCAGCTGTTTCAAGGAAGACCTGCCAGATATTTATCCAAATACAGTAAATGTGCAACAACAAAAGGAGAAGAGGGTAAATGGGTTTATATGAAGCCATAATTTACCAGCAGAAACTTAATAGGAATGTGAAAAATTATAATATTCGTCCTCCAGATTTGGCTTTTACAGCTGCAATTACGCATTCTTGGACACAGCTGTGTTTTATATCTTTGCTATTTGAATGAAGACAGGAAGCTTCTCAAATGGTGTTTATTTACTCAATTAAATAGGATGAATGGCTGCAGAGCTCTGGTCTGATGGGTACTGATGTAGCTCAGGATTTTTACCTGAGCAGAAAGACAGCACGACACAATCCTGCTGAATTCTGACCAAGATACCATACGGGACCTGCACTTCTCGCTACAACTCTCAGGAGCTCACAGGATCATGTTTACATATTTGGAAAAGGTTTTCTTACAACTAGCTGGTGTCTGAGTTCTTCCAAGCTTACAGCATTTTACAAAAGAATTGCTTTGACTTCAGATCTGACTTTTTAATTATTTTTTTTAGAAGGAAAAACTTGAATACCAAATTAAGTTACTTACTTGAGAATAGCAGGAGTGCCCATTCTGGCATCAGTTAGCTTCTGCCAAAATATTGGGGATTTTTTTTTCCTGTCCTTCTGTTCCCTCCTGTTGGCACAGGGCCAAATGCGGGGGTTGAATGTGGACATTGTGCAGCTCAGACATCTGCATTCTTGTGCCATTTGCAATCACACCTCATGTCCCCTAAGAGCAGTGCCTGGAAACCAGAGACAGGGAGGTTGTCTCTGACTGGACCTCACTGGCTCCAAACCCTTTTACAACATGTCAGTGAAATTTCTCTAGGTTGCTGCTTTATATCCAGCTCCAGCCAGTGTGAAACTGGCCTCAGTTTCTTTCTCTTTGTGAAAAGTGTGAATGAGCAATTCCTTTTCAGTGCTGAAAGAGAAGAAACACATTTAGGTCACGGTAAGGAAGAAAGGATTTATTGGAAATGGAGGCTGGATGACTTTTTCTCCACTAATTGCAAAAAAAAAGCATTGTGATACCAAGTTAGAAAATGTCAGAATGGAAATTTAGGATGAAGGCAGCTGAGGTTCTGTGGTGGGAGCTTTCTGTGAGTTGTTACTCCAGAGTAATGTTCTTCATTTGTCACTAAATTCCTCCACCGGTCACTGGTGTACCGGCGTGTAAGGGAGATATAAGGACTATCCGTCACAGGTGTCCTAGGATCTTTGAGAATGGAATGGAATGGAGTGGAATGGAGTGGAATGGAATGGAATGGAATGGAATGGAATAGAATAGAATAGAATAGAATAGAATAGAATAGAATAGAATAGAATAGAATAGACCAGACCAGACCAGACCAGACCAGGTTGGAAGAGACCTTCGAGATCATCGCATCCAACCCATCATCCAACACCATCTAATCAACTAAACTATGGCACCAAGCACCCCATCAAGTCTCCAAGCCAAACTACCTTCTCACATCAAACAGCTACAATCACTAGGGAATACAATTCAAACAGTGTGAAAGCTTAGGGAGATGGCTGGTAGGTGTGCTAATGAGCAAGGTACACTTTGCTGAGAAGAATTAAATGGACTAAAATATATTAACAAATAGTACTGATTCAGGAGTGACTAACAAACAGGTCTGCTAGGAAGGACTTTTACCTAGTCCTCTACATGTATTGGAAAGTATATTATGAATGTATATGACTGTTTCTATTGACAAGGTGGCCATCAGGCTCAACATGGAAACATGAAACACCAGTAGGCATGTGACTTCTAGCTTCATTTTCAAGATGAGTAAAAAAACCACAGCCAAGCTGACTGAAAAAAATAAATCAATTAATTGGTCAAAAATATTAACACATAAATTGCTGAAATGATCCTTGGCACACTGTGATATGGAAGCTAGGCAGTGGAGTTAGTCTGTTCTCAGTATGAAATGAGGCTTTTGGGATAACCCTGTGTGCTGGAAAGCTTTCACATACACGTTTTTGTCCTCTTCTTCTCCCTTTTCCCCCCTCAGCTTGTGAATCAATTGGCAGACCACAGTCCCATTTGTCAAAGGAATGGTGATCTCAAAAATAATTAAGTTCCTGCCGATTTTGTGCTTACAAACTGATGCTTGCAGAGCTACTTGTTATGCTGAGGGTGTCTCCTGACAAGGTTATGCTGACCCTTCTTAAAGGAGATCTTGCTCTCACTGTTAGCAAATCATATTTTGAATGAGATGCTGTACATGTCAGATCTGTGCTTTTAGTGGTCCGACAGGCTTGCTAAATGTGCTTCTTTGTCATTAACTCTTGTCTGCAAAATGAGAATGGAGATATTATGTTATTTCAGCTAATCAAGTGCTGAAGCTTCTAAATGCCAGAAGCTTTGGCCAAACCTTAAGGATGAAAAATAAGCATAATCAATGACAGGTATTTGAAAGATTAATCAGAAAGCATGAAGTCCTTAAACTAATTTTGTACCCAGCAAGCCAGCTCTTGCCAAAGAAAATATAATTTAGAATGTGCCTGAATTAAAGAGGAAATTTGAGAAAATAACCTTATGAAAGTATCCTAGAAACCAAAAGAGAGGCATTTATTTTGACAAAATTATCACATCTGCTCCTGAGCTCCAATTTTATGCTTAAAAAATAAGAAATAAAAAGAAACAAATCCAGATCATAAGTATTGCTTTCATAAATATTCTAGGCTATTTTTAGTAAACTTAGAAACTGGTCTTTGTCTTTGCTTGAAAGCAGTGTAGCGACTGAAGCGACATATCAACTATCAAATATTTTGTGCTCACCCTTCCAAATCTAGTCCAGATGAGCACAGCCAAAAGGCTGATGGATTGTCCAAATACCTTGATCTGAGTGGTTTCTCTAGTTCCTGGTCAAAAGTCAATACCAGAAAAAAATTAAGCATCCCAATCATCATTAATTGTTAGCCTAAAATGATTCCTTGTGTGTAAGACTCGTGGCTGAGTTGGGGATAAGGTATGTCTTGCTCAGACAGTGTAGAGGAAGCTTGATTGTTACTGATGCTTTTCGGGACTCATTGCTGAACTGGGAAGAGTTGGAGTTGTTGCTTTTAATCAAGAAATTCAATAAGCATGGCTAGACTATTCAAAAGGAACCTAGGGTCATTTCCTGAATGTACGTTTGGGTAACTGAAGAAAAATGACTGTCAAAGATTGCAAGACTTCACAGATTGCTATGACTTACCAGAGTTTATGGGTGCTTCATTATGCTTTCCCAAGGTCAACTTGTTTTGGATCTCATCTATAGCTGTAACTGTTTGGATATTGCAACTTCAAATTTTGGGCTTTTTTAGGGTTTTAAACTAAGTTGCTTATGAAGTATCTCCACATTTAGGTGAGCCTTTTGTACTTCCATGTATGTGCTCTGGTTTTGCAGACTGTTATTACTCAGTGCTTTTAATTCTTTGGAATTGCATTTATAGTTTCCTGAAGAGTCATTTTAAAAAATTCAATCTAGACAGATTATGACTGTGCTATGAGTGTAGGTACCTGGAGACCTCCAGCAGGGCAAGGCTCCCTAGAGGACACAGCATGGCACATGACCCCTGCCCTGAAGAAGTTATCTCCCTCTTTTTTCTCTGAGCTATTAGTACCTGATAAGTATCCAACTGCTTGCTTGTATAGTGTAAGTGCTCTTCCAGGCACCCCTCTCCACAGCCAAAACACAAAACTTCTATTCATCCCTTTCTGATGTGATTCTTTGTCTCAGCTCTTGTTGCAAAGGGCAGGAGGCAGTAGCACCACCAACAAAGCTTCTTTTACAGCCTTTTGGCATTAGTTATGGAAGGATCAGATGTCTGACCTTTCAGCAGTAGGTAAAAGGAGAATAAAAAGATCTGTATTTCTGGCAGTGCTTGGGAGTGCCCAGTCTCCCTAGCTTTTCTTTGCACTGACTTCATTCTAGATGTGCCAATAACGTTAAGACAGAGGACCAAGCTTGCTGGCTTTCACTGCTCCTTCCTGGAACTAAGTTGAGACTGTTCAAACTCTCTTTTAATGTGGCAAAATCCTTGCCATGAGGTGGTCCATGCGTGCACAAATCTTTCTAGGTACTAGTAAAATTACTAGGGACTTTTATTTTTGAGTTCCATAGATTAATCCAGTGTGCCTCCTATGAAGGATATACCTGTCTCGGTTCCAGCCCAGAAATGTAGTTGGAAGCTTTAGAGTTGTTTTCAGTGAGATGTGTAGGAGCTCCATCTTATTAGCAAACAGAGTGCTTTAAGAATTTAGAGAGGTATAGTGACAATTGTCCTGTGTGTTTGTGCACTGAGTGTATTCATGTGGAGGCTGATCAGTCTCACAATTTCTTCATTATAACCATACTTAATAGTATCAGTCTTCAGCATACTCCAGATTCATTCCAGTGGTATCAGCACTTGATATTTTAGGCTGTCTTGCATATGCCTTTATGTCTGCATTATTGATCCTATTTATGTTGATGGCCAGTTTGCAGAACGGTCAGAGGTACTGTGTTACTGTAGTAAAGAGGATTTCTTGTTCTGTACTTCACTGTTGCATGTACTATATAAAATATATTCATATTCTGCCATGTTTCCCTCCTTTCTCAACTGTTCTTTCTGTAATCATCTTCTTTTCTTCTTTTCATGCTTCTTTCTTGCAACAGCTTTTCCCCTGGTGGAAAAAGCTGTGACTTTCATTCCATGTGAAAAAATAAAAGAAAAATTAAATCAGATCATTAGCAGACCATTCAGGCATTTTTAGTGCATCACCAATGACTTTTAGTCGTTTACCATAACAATAATATTACTGGGGATAGGTAGCTTCACATTCTGTGCAAGAGCTTGAGGCCTCAAGCCAGACTGGTGTCTGCTCTGAAGACTTCAACACCATGCATGGCAGGTATATTGATCAGTCAGAGGTGTAGACCCTTCCTAAATGTCATCAAATGTTGGATGCTGCAGGTAGAGAATGATAATTTTGAGCCATACCTCTCTTTCTGAGGAACAGTGTCCCTGGAAAAGCTATGCTGAAAGCTGTCCAGATTTGACTTGAATCAGCGTGTCCTTTTATTATTTCTCCTCTCTTCTCCTAAGGATAAAGGAAAGGTGTGTTTGCAGACTAATGATGTGGTGCTGTTGGGCCCCATGCATTGCCAATGACCAGGCCAGATAACTGTCTTGAAGTTTTTGGAAGGGAGGAACACAGGCTGGCAGAAAAGTGTAAATGCAGATTGAAAAAAGCCCTGCAACACTTGGATGATCAAACAGGAGGGAAAAGGGCCTCAATGTACACAGCGTACATGCTGTGTCATAAGGACCTTCCTTTCAAGGAATACCTGCCAGCCACTTTTTTGGGAATTAACTTTTTAAAAAGCCCTTAAAGGACTCTCTATTTACAAGTGCCCATCAGTGTTAAGGCACAGCATTCACAAATTGCATTGGTTTGGAAGAGACCCTCAAAAGTCACCTTGTCCAACCCCCTTGCAGTGAGCAAGGGACACCTCCAACTAGATCATAGTATCATAGTATCAGTCAGGGTTGGAAGGGACCACAAGGATCATCTAGTTCCAATCCCCCTGCCATGGGCAGGGACACCCCACACTAGATCAGGCTGGCCAGAGCCTCATCCAGCCTGCTCTTAAACACCCCCAGGGACGGGGCCTCGACCACCTCCCTGGACAACCCATTCCAGGGTTTCACCACTCTCATGGTGAAGAACCTCCCTGAATCTCCCCACCTCCAGCTTCATTCCATTCCCCCTAGTCCTATCACTACCTGAGATCCTGAGAAGTCCTTCCCCAGCCTTCCTGTAGGCCCCCTTCAGATACTGGAAGGCCACAATTAGGTCACCTCGGAGCCTTCTCTTCTGCAGACTGAACAGCCCCAACTCCTTCAGTCTCTCCTCATAGGAGAGGTGCTGCCCAGGGCCACATTAAGGCTGAATACTGCTGTTTGGCTTTGGCTGTGGACTGAATTTAACACATTGAAAGCAGAATCTGTTATGTGCACACAGAAATAATTTGATTCTATTTTCAATTGTGTGAAAGTATCTGTGTTTTCAGTGAAAATCTGAATGACATGTATTTGGGAAATCAGAGATTAAACTGTAATATATACTCAAATTTCATATAAATTAGATAGCCTTTTTTGCAGTCTTTGTGCTGTAATCTCTTTTGCCTTTTCTTTTGAAGTATATCATCCCTTGCTTTGCTGTGGAGTGTTGATCACTAGCAACAAAAGTCTTAGTCTGACTATCTACGATATTAATTAACTTGATATGCTTTTATCCCCACAGCGAAGATGTTTGTAAGCGAGGATTCACTGTTATTATCGATATGCGGGGATCCAAATGGGATTTGATCAAGCCTCTCCTGAAAACCCTTCAAGAAGCCTTTCCTGCTGAGATTCATGTTGCTCTGATTATAAAGCCTGATAATTTCTGGCAGAAGCAGAAAACGAACTTCGGCAGTTCCAAGTTCATCTTCGAGGTGAGAGCTACGTGGTAAAGCATTTTCTCTGATAAGTTTTCTTCATTAAAAAAACCCAACATAAATCCCAAACCCTATGAAGGAGAGGGAAAAACAACCCACCTCTGAGAACTGTTTGCCAGAGTGGGCTAATGCCCTGGCAGCAGTTTGCTTTCTGAACACACTAGTGGAACCAGGTGCCTGCTTCATCTCAGAGGTTCATGAACTTAATTCACTTTGGTGAGGGTGGGGGTTTTTTGCATTTATTTTTGGTGAGGTTACATTCACTCTTTGCTTTGTTTGTCTTAGAAACATGTTATTTAAGATCTGTTAAATCAGTGTAACCTTTTCAACCTCTTCTTAAAAGCACTTTTGAATTCAGTGGGCAACTAGTATGGAACAGTAACAAACTTGTACCTGATTATCACAATTTAAGCCTCACAAAAAAGCAGTCCAGTCGTAATTTTTCCTTTGTTTAAGTGCATCTTGGCTACTTACTATGACTTAGCCATCAAAATAACTTGCTGTCCCCAGTGCACCTTCGGAAGCAAAGCCGTTTTCAGTATAGGTTTGTCACCTCCAGAGGGTCCTCAGAGTTGGTGAAGTCACCGGTCCAGGCAGGAGCAGCCTCAGTTACAGGCCAATGCAGTTGGCAGTGCTGCCTGGTGGGAATGAGAGGGGTCAGTGCAGTGGGAAGGAGAAAGAAAATGCATGGGTAGAGAGCAATTCAGAGCAGGAGGGAGTCTGTGCAGAGAACAGTACTAGAATAACTTCAGGGGATGGGGAAGTCCTGTTAAAAATATGTATATGTACACTAAAGGGCAGTTCCATGGTAAACCAAGTAAATGCACTCTCTGCATGGATATCCAACACTGAATTTCAGTCCTCCATTGCTTTAGTAAATAAAAGCAATGTGTTCCTAAAACTTCAAAACATAGAAGTAACTTAATAGAGTTGAAATATATACATTTTTAGAACATTTATTTGTCTTAAAAATGAATACTTATTGGAAGCTTGCCCTATTTTTATTGTGTGGAGCTGGTGTTATGATATCAAAGAGTAAACTGTGGTTAAGTTGTTCTTCATAGTTACAAATCTGAGTCTGTTATGTATAGGCTCCAGACTCGTTTGTTGTACATGGTGGCACACATTAAAGGTATTTTAATTTTGTGTGTGTACCTTTGAGTCTTAGTCTGTCTGCTGGGCTGTCCACATGGGTGTCTGCAATGGTTCATCATTTTTTTGGATCAGAGGAAGAGCGTCAGTGCTTTCACTGTCTATTTGACCACCTGCAGACACTTGGAACGGATGAGTACTGCAATTCTATGATTTTGAAAAGATTTCTTAAGTTGTGGTCCACCATACAGTAGAACCCTTGCAATATTGACACCATAATCCAAGAATTTTTGTTTTAAAGGACTCTTATGGATGCTACTGCTTATCAGTAGGCCTAGAACCTGAAACATCTCATGCTGTCTTTTATGAAGAATAGTGAACATCAACTAAGCAGCACAGGTCAATATGACTCATTTATTTGATTTATGTGGGGCAGCACACAGGTACCCTCTCTGCACTGAACCATCATGGTGATTTCCCACAGCTCTGATCAAACATGAGATTCTTGGCAGGAACAGATTGCCATGGAAAGCAAAGGAAATCTCTGTTGAATTGCTCCCATCTACAAACTCAGCAACAACCAGTGCAGTCTTAAGGCCAGATTCTGCTTTTGAGCCTAATGGAACCATTATGCGTATGCCAGGGCAGTGTTATGACCTTTAGTGGAGGCTAATGATCTAGATTTTGTGTTGTGAGACTGTGGCAGAATTATTCTGTGCCACAGTCCAGAGAGTGAAGCATGCCCACAGATCATTACACAATGAAAACAGGGGAAACAAAAAAAGAGACCAGTCAGTCTAGTTAGCATTAATTCAGAGATGCCTTCAACATTGTTTTCTTTGTCCTACCAAAAGGGTTTAAATAGTGAGCAGCACTTTAAAAAGTGATTTCCAAAGGAAAGATGGGTGATGCCTGAGAAACAGCTACTTTATTTAACCACCTACTTGTCTAACTAAGGTTGTTCTCATGAGAATTTCAACAACTCCTTAAATAAAGAAATCTAAATAAAGAAATTCAATGCAGAATTCATGAAATGAAATCATGCTAAATTTTATTCATGATAAGATCGATGCTTGCATTAGTTTGACACACTGCAGGGCAAATGCCCAGGTGTTACCCATGAAGGGAAGCCTTTTCTTGACATGCAATTAAACTCTAAATTGAATTATCTTCAAGAGGTTAGTGTCCAGGCCAAGAGGCTTAGAAATTGGAAATCCTTCTGAAGGTATTTACTTACCTTCCCATTGTTTTTTGGCTCTTCCCTCTGTCCTCCCCTTCCCCAAAGTAAGGAACATTGCAAGAGAGTTTTAAAAAAATCCTTCTGCTGAGCAACACTTCAATGCAATCCCAATTTAATTCACTGCAGAATGCCCAATATTTTTAGATGGATACAAACTGGAAGAAAAACCTTATTATTAACTTTAGACCAGTGAGAAGCCTGCAGTTTTGGACAAGATTCAGGATAATGGACAGGACTTGGTGTATTTTTCTTTATAGATGACTTTTACAAGCTTGCTGTGATTATTGGGTGCCTCCACTTCTAAAGAGCACAAACTCTGACATTCTTTAGAAGCTTGATCTTTAGGGCATAGATGTGCAGTCACTGATGAACATCACAAGCCTTTAAGGGCTGCCAACTTGGGTGTTATCATGACAGCACTAGAAATCTCTAGTAACACATGAAATGCTATGCTCATATTCAGGGGGAAAACAAAAAAAAAAGTCTAAGTTAATGGGAACAGACACCAGATTTTGTGTCCTAAAACTGTAATCTGGTTTCTAGGTACCCTGTGCATTTCTCTGTCATTGATTACTGAGTCTGAATGAATTAAAACCATCTCTTTGATTGTGTATGATTCATGAGCAGCAATTTCTATTAGCAATAAATCCTAATTGTTAATACTCCAATGGCTTTTCACTTTTGCATTGATTTTGGCTTAATTACATTAGAAATTACTAATATGGAAGAGATCTGCCGGGGGCAAAAGTCAACTGGAATAGTCTGGAAGAAAAACCCAGCCTATTCTGTGTTTTGGCAGATCACATTACCTGTTTCAGTTCATGTGCCTAAAACTTTTGCTGCTGTATAGCCACTAGCCTGAGTGCAACACAAGGAGAGGAATCCCTGCTGTACAGTGTACCTGTTCAGTGAACAATCATATCCAGATATCCAACAGCTGCAGTAAGAAGTCTTCAGTGTCCCCCAGAGTTAATCCATGACAGAAGCATTCTCACTATATGTTCTTGATAGCCAGGCCAGCTGTAAAGGATAGACATTATTTCAGCAAATACTGTGTCTTGGAATAAATAAATCATTGCCACTAATAGAAAAGGTTTCAATCCAATTAATTTGTCAGGATTAAACATAGTCCTCAGCATCTTTTACAATGTTTCTTCAGTTATGGGTTGATAAGGAAAATAATCCCTTCATGCTATCTGTGGACTGAGCTGTTATTTCTGATTAGACAGTCACTGATTCAAATGCTGTTGTTCTCCCTTCTTTAGACAAGCATGGTATCTGTTGAAGGCCTGGCAAAGCTGGTAGACCCTTCTCAACTGACAGATGAGTTTGAAGGATCATTGGATTACAACCACGATGAATGGATAGAGCTGCGTGTCTCCTTGGAAGAGTTTTTCAACAGTGCAATCCATTTATTATCAAGGCTGGAGGATCTCCAGGAAATGTTGGCCAGGAAGGAGTTTCCAGTTGACGTTGAGGGCTCAAGAAGGCTGATTGACGAGCACACGCAGCTGAAGAAAAAAGTGATTAAAGCTCCCGTGGAAGAGCTGGATCGCGAGGGTCAGAGGTTATTACAGTGCATAAGATGCAGTGATGGTTTTTCTGGTAGGAACTGCATTCCTGGAAGTGCAGATTTTCAAAGTCTTGTGCCAAAGATCACCAGCCTTTTGGACAAGCTGCATTCTACTCGCCAACACTTGCACCAGATGTGGCATGTCCGCAAGCTGAAACTGGACCAGTGCTTTCAACTCCGCCTTTTTGAGCAAGACGCTGAGAAGGTAGGGAATAATCTTTTCCATTCACACTTTAACCAGGACATTATCACAAGGACACTGTGACCATTTTTGCTTTAATTAGCAACATGAGATATTCATCACAAGTGTAGATTTTAGGCTCGAGGTGAGGAGAAAATTCTTCACAGAGAGAGTTGTTAGCCATTGGAATGGGCTGACCAGGGAGGTGGTGGAGTCACTGTCCCTGGAGGTGGTCAAAAGGGGATTGGATGTGGCACTTGGTGCCATGGTTTAGTAGTCATGAGGTGTTGGGTGACAGGTTGGACTTGATCTTTGAGGTCTTTTCCAACCTTATTGATTCTATGAGTCTATGATCTCATATTGCCAGGAGATGTAATTTGTGTGACTCTTAAACTAAATTCACTGAACTATTTGTTGGATATAGCAGACATAATAATCCCTCAGTATAACTCATCTGTGTCACTTTTGATGAAAGTTAATATGCTTTTTTGGTTTTGTGTCACAATGGGTACATTTGGTAGACATTAGCACAAGAATCCAGCTTTCTTTTCCAAGTTTCTTATACTAAGCTTATGAATATATTTGTCTGCATGTCACACCACCTAAAGAAGACTGATTTCAGGGTTTGATTCTTTATGATTATTGTTTGCATTTCTTGTGAGTCTTTGGGAAATTTGTAGTTTAAATCCTCCTAATTGTTATCTCAAATGACATGTTTGGTTTCCTTCTCCTCAAAATCACAACAGGATTTCCAACTGGTAAAATCTTTAGTAATGGCTTTGTACCAAGGACGTAGCCACTTAGTTCCCACAGCACGAGATCTGAGACTGTGTTTAGGTTAAACATATAAACAGACCAAGAAAAAGTATTCTGAAATGACAGCAGCATGCAAAAAGTCAGTGTGGCTGGTTTGCATTAAAAAGCACATAAGGACAGCATTTGAATTCATACTTGAGACTGAGTCAGTGGCTAACATTCATGTTCACCAGCCCAAGACCTTATATGAGAAATACTTTAAATTAAATTATTCCACAGAGATTGCATTGCAAATTCATATTTCTTAGCCTCTCATAATGTATCATTTCAGTCTGAAAAGCACATAGGATGCCTCAAAATGAAACATAGTGTATGAAAGCAGAAGCACAGGTAAGTAACACGGCTTTCGTAAACTGTAGTTTCACAGGTGTGCAGTACTGCTGCTGGGTCAAATCCTTATTCCCTGTAGTAAATACTAGGCACCCTCCTTGCAATCCACCTACAGCAGCTGGTCAGGTTTGTTGAAGAGACTGGCTAAAACCCAGCTGGAGTTCCCTAACCAGGTCTCAAACACAACACCACCTACAAGTTTCAGTAACACACAGTAAAGAAGGCTTTTTGCTACTTCTAGTGTTTGCTCTTTGCCTCTCGAAGCATATGCAGGGACCAGTTTTGGTGAATTTGTTTCAGACAACTGTGTTGTGCTTGGCAGTCTCTTGGCAGTCTCACTTTCTTAAGCCAGAAGTGCTTGGCATCTTGTTGGGTGATTTTCTGAGAAGCCTTTGCTGTGCATTTGAAATTCTAGGCCCCAAAAGTGGGGTATTCTCAGCGGAAGGCACTGAGCTCTTGGACTCATGTTTATCTAGCGTACATATCCACCAAAAGCACGAGTCTCTGAATCTTCTCCACTTAATGTATGATCCAGTTGTTTCACTAATGTGTCTGCCTGGACCCTGGAGGAACAGGAAAAGAAACACAGAGCTGATCTGCAGGGGGATCTCACAGAAGAGATTTTTTTTTAATTAGCAGCAAATTAGTATTATTTTTTAATCTTTAGGGAGAAGTACACTGCTGTGAAACAAATGCAGTCTTCTGTGGTGCAGGGCAAGACAGATGTTGGTTTTCAATGCATACACTAAGTATCTCTAAGGGATGCTAGGACTGTATAATCAGTATAACCCAGCATTCAGAAGAATCCCTCTAAAATGAGAGTCACTGCAGCATTGGTGAGGGGTTTGGAACACAAGCCCTATGAGGAAAGACTGAGGGAGCTGGGATTGCTTAGCCTGGAGAAGAGGAGACTCGGGGTGACCTTATTACTCTCTACAACTACCTGAAGGGAGGTTGTAGACAGGCGGATGTTGGTCTCTTCTCCCAGGCACCCAGTACCAGAACAAGAGGAAACAGTCTCAGGCTTCCCCAGGGGAGGTTTAGGTTGGCTGTTAGGAAGAAGTTCTATACAGACAGAGTGATTGCCCATTGGAATGGGCTGCCTGGGAGGTGGTGGAGTCACCATCATTGGAGGTGTTCAGGAGGAGACTTGATGGGGTGCTTGGTGCCATGGTTTAGTTGTTTAGGTGGGTTGAATTGGTTGATGGGTTGGACGCGATGATCTTGAAGGTCTCTTCCAACCTGGTCTGGTCTATTCTATTCTATTCTATTCTATTCTATTCTATTCTATTCTATTCTATTCTATTCCATTCCATTCCATTCCATTCCATTCCATTCCATTCCATTCCATTCCATTCCATTCCATTCCTTAAAGAGGAGAAGAGAATTTTTCTTCCAAATGCTGCAGTTTCCTCCTCTCTCTTTTCCTTGTGTGCCACATGCTATCAGGAGTTCAATCACTGCTCTCCTTCCCAGCAGTGGCTGTATTTTAGCCAGTGTTCCAGTTTGGATTTTCAGTTCCTTTGGAGTTATTCAGATGGCCAGTGCTCATGAGGATATTGTAATTTTTTGGTTTTGAATATGTTTTGCTAATATTATTAGAAAATTATTATTATTAGCTTCTCAAATGGAATTGGTGTCTTAGAAGTTAGCATCGTTCTGCAGTGTTGAAGGAAGTCTCTGATATATTTTTCTTTTCTATCTCCTGAACAGGCATAAAGGAATGGTGCAATACAATTCTGAGCATTGTGACAGCTAGGTTCTTTGCATGTGTTATTCTGAGGTTATTAAGTACAAGGTTTAGGGAAATCAGCAGATAAATGAAACTTTTGAAGTGAAGACAGAAGCAGGGAGAATGTGATTCCTGCCTTTTCCACACTGGTTGTCTCAAGCAATTCCTGATTGACAAAACTGATGTTTTGATCTTCTCGCTATCTCTTATTCACCTACCTCACATTAACTAAACACAAAGTCTTGCCTTGGCTCACCTGAGTATCTCTACTTGCCTTTCCTTTTCTACTACATTTTTCCCAAAGAACAGAAAATATTTGGTTGATTTATACTCTCAAGTGTGTGGGTGAATCCCTACAGTTCTCCTAGGGAAGGCTGCAGAGCCTTTTACTTCACATTTCATACATACAGACTGGTGTAAAACATCGACGTGCTTATTCTCCTTAGCTGCCTTTCGCAAATCTCTTTGAAGCAGTCTGACCATCTCAGACTGGAAAGTACTTGTCTCATAAAATGTTCAGAGCTAAATCCAGTCTGAGTGCTGTCTCCACTGTATAAATAGCCACCACAGACTGCCTGTGTATTGAATTTTAAAGTTTCCTGGTACCTCCATTTGCTCAGTTGCACTCTACCCTCTACAATTAGGTATGCTAGCAGAGCCAGGACACTCTTCATCTCCTGGGGAGAGGAACAGCTCTTTCCATATAACCTGGATATGTCATTTAGTGCTAATCAAATGACAAATCTACTACCCTGTGGAAGCTCAAACTTCAACATAAAATTCTGAATATAAATAAGGTTTTGGGGTCTTTTAAAATGTGTCTGTGTACTCAGTGGGTGATATTTTAGGAAACCTGTTCGAATAAGGAGAAAATGGACATGGACTTCCAATTTTTTGGACATCTCAGTCTGATTTTAACAGTTTCAGATATCCTCATTGCCTGAAAATTTCTTAAAGATGAGAGAAAAAGAAAAGGGGTGGGGTGGGGTGAGGGGGGAAGGGGAGACAGAAAAAGAAAAAATATGTAGTATTTTAAGGTAGGTTAATTTTTGAACCCCTTGGTATTATTGTACCTCAGATGTTCAAAGCAGGTAAATTCTTCCCCCCCTTGCCCCCCACAGAGCTCCTTTGTTGGAACATTTATAAATGGTAGTCACTGCCTGGACACACAAATTATTCAAATTATAGGTATTACAACTTACATAAGGTCTGTGCAGTTGTGTGCTGAGCTCTTCATACTAATGGCAAAATAAAAGGAGGAGGAGGTGGTCACACCCTTGGCTTGTCTCAAATCAGTGGCAGACAGAGCTGTGTGAAGAAAAATGTTGTCTCCAAGTCAAGCCTTTTGGGGTTTTATTTTCCTCTGCTGAGGATGAGTGAGAGGAAAAGTTGTTCTATCCCATAGGCACAAGAAATGCAGTGAGATTGAATCCCCAGATGGAGACTGGAAGAGCCTCGGAGCTCAAGTCAGCAGGCGGGTCAGGCGTGTGGGGAGTTTTGGCAGAGTGACGTGAGGAAGTTGACATGCTGTGCAGTGCTGCCTGTAATGATCTGCTGATAAATAACACATTTCAGCCACTGGTGTAGCCCTGACCCTCACTGTTCAACAAATTCAGTCCTCACCAACTAATATATACATATGTATGTACACATATATCTATAATTTTGAAACTAGAACTGAGGCTTAAGTGTGTAACTGGGTAACAAGGAAAATATTCTTAGCCATAAGTAGCATGCAAGCATGTAGTCTAGTCTAAATCAAATATTGTTTAAAACAAAACCCACACAATCAACACAGATCCAGATATTGAGATTTAACACATCCAAGTGCCGGGTTCTGCACATTGGCCACAACAGCCCCATGCAGAGCTACAGGCTGGGGTCAGAGTGGCTGGAGAGCAGCCAGGTGGAGAGGGACCTGGGGGTACTGGTTGATGGTAGGCTGAACATGAGCCTGCAGTGTGCCCAGGCAGCCAAGAGGGCCAATGGCATCCTGGTCTGCATCAGGAACAGTGTGGCCAGCAGCAGGAGGGAGGTCATTCTGCCCCTGTACACTGCACTGGTTAGGCCACACCTCAAGTACTGTGTCCAGTTCTGGGCCCCTCAGTTTAGGAAGGATGTTGACTTGCTGGAACGAGTCCAGAGAAGGGCAACAAAGTTGGTGAGGGGTTTGGAACACAACCCCTACGAGAAAAGACTGAGGGAGCTGGGATTGCTTAGCCTGGAGAAGAGGAGACTCAGGGGTGACCTTATTGCTCTCTACAACTACCTGAAGGGAGGTTGTAGACAGGCAGATGTTGGTCTCTTCTCCCAGGCACCCAGTACCAGAACAAGAGGAAACAGTCTGAGGCTGCACCAGGGGAGGTTTAGGTTGGCTGTTAGGAAGAAGTTCCATACAGAGAGAGTGATTGCCCATTGGAATGGGCTGCCCAGGGAGGTGGTGGAGTCACCATCATTGGAGGTTTTCAGGAAGAGACTTGATGGGGTGCTTGGTGCCATGGGTTAGTTGTTTAGGTGGGTTGGATTGGTTGATGGGTTGGACGTGATGATCTTGAAGGTCTCTTCCAACCTGGTCTGGTCTGGTCTATTCTATTCTATTCTATTCTATTCTATATTAGAACTATCTGAGAAGTGTTGATCAGTTGCAATCTGGACAGGAAGAATTCAGGCAAGAATCCATAAGTTTTGCACTTGAATAAATAATTTAAAAAAAATAGATTAAAATAAAAATAAAAATCCTTACACTCTGCACTTTCCAGCTCTTCTGGAAATCATTTATAGCTGGCACCCAACTTGACTTTTATAGGAATTTCCCCATCATTCTGGGTTGGTTCCATATCAATTGTACTATCCTTGCATGTATGTGAATCAAAACTCACTATCACAATGGAATCACCGTTGTCCACATTGCTTGTAAATAATACAGTCATCAGCTGGGCTGAACCAAGGCTCTCTACTGTAACACCAGAGCAAAAACCCAGCAACTGTAGTATCATTAGGCTCAATCTCTAACAGAAGGCAGAGGATGCTTTTACATGTTGTCTCTGTCCTCACCTCCCCTTCTTCCTGACTTTGTACAGCCTCCACTACACAAACTCCAAAAGATGGCAGTGGTAGTAGTAAAGCGGCACCAGTGAATTTCACTGGAATTTTGCAGTCTGATAAACATTCTGTTTGAATAGTCTAGTGACTAGAAGGTCTGGTGGCAAACCACAGGCCACATTTATTCTTCAAGGAGCAGCGAAGTAGTGGGCTTGCAGTTAAAACCATCTGCCACATCCATAATAAAGCTTCCCTTAGAAAAACACAGGCCTGCCTATGACTTTTCTTGTGGAGCGGGCTATGGGAAGATGTGCTGGCTGCTGGGGGCTGCTGCAGTACTGCTGCTCTGTGGGTGGCTGCAGTGAAAGTGAGCAGAGGGCATGGCCTGCAGCTCCTACCCCAGAGCAGCTGTTGCTCCCATTTCCCAGGCAATGTGACTTGCCTGGAATGACAGAAAGCTTTCAGTGAGTGCATGAGTGATTGGAATGTGACAACCATGTGATGGAAGACAAATTTGGAGTGCAAGGAAGTAATCAAAATGGTTAAAGTGTGATAGGGTGGAGTCTCAGTTGCTGCAATTCTGAATCCCACTCCCTGTGCAGGTGTGGGCAGTGGCATCAAGGAGCACAAACTGCATCCCTTCCTTCTGACATACAGCACTGCTACACACCTCTTTCTGAGTCTGGTCTTCTTAGTTAGTGAATTGATGTGTTATTCTACTGGATAGGTGCTATTTAACTCAACTCCCATTTAGTGAAATAAATAATGGGGCATTTGTTTCTGAAGGAGGAGAACCACAGATAACACCAGCGGTACTAGACTCCGGTCCCATTCCTAACGAAAATATTCGGAAGACTCCTATTGATTTTCAGCAGAAGCACAATGTACCCATTAACATTTACCCTGAAGTGCTAGATGAAATTTAGGAATTCCTGGTTTAGAATCTAACTTAATGCCATAGAGAGTTATTCTAGGAAAATACAGAGAAGCTCTAGCACCACAGCAAAGTCAGTGGAAGGTAAGATTTCCTGAGATGTATACAATCTGAGTATTTGAACCATACTCACACTGTTACTGGAGCACTGTACTTGTCAAAGGTTCATGTTCCTCAGAAAAAAAAGAATGGTCTGCAAGCTACTCTGTCTCAAAAGATGCAGGATAACTTTGATGGAATAATACAGAATTTTACACTGTGAATTAGGAGAGAGGATGACTTTAAGAAAGAAACATTGATATTGTAAGGAAAATTCTCTCGACTTAGAAGCTCCTGTTTACAACGGAGACAGAGGAGTTCAGTGAAACTTCATTCAAATAAAGGGAGAGTCCACAGGACAGTTCCTGGTGGGGTCTCTCAAATTGCTGGGAGATGTAGCTCCCCTTTTATCCTAAATTCCTGGCCATAACTTTCCCTCTCCCTTTCCCCATTGGCTGGGATACTCAGGATTTACAGTCTTTCCCAAAATGCCTACTACATGTCCTCCTTCACATGCAACCTCCCTGCTGCATACATTTTATGTTCATTTAAATTAGGATCTTCATGACTCTGGGTAGAGAAGTTAATATTTAGTAGTCTATTAAGCCTGCACTCTGGTCTGAAAGTTTAAGAGTTTATGCTGTGTTCAGTGTCATGTCATCCTCTGACAGACTCCTGCTGATTTACCGTGATTTGTAAGACAAGGGTATTTTGCACATGCCCCTTTGTTGTTTGTGCACATAGATGAGAACTGTCTGGTTCCTTCCTTCCTCTTCCTACCTCCTTCAAACAACTATTCCTTTGTAAAGACACTGATTACTTTTAATCCCATCAATATCTTCATGTTTGTGAGACGGGAAACTGTCAATACATTTGTGACTGTATGATGCATGTCCACTTTAACCATTCCATGCATTACTTCCTTTATAATGCACTGAACTCTGATATTCTATGTTCTGTAATAAAATGCATTACAAATCTGATGATATGATCCCTCTTGCTAATAGGAGGCAGTTTATTTTATTACAATCCATTAAACAGAGCAGTTGTAGCTGCTCCTTTAGTCAAGTGATGCTGTGTGGGGAAGTGCCTCCTAGAAATGGGCCTCAGCTGACTTTCTGGAAAAGCAGAAAGATTAAAAATGTCAGTAACATCTTCACTTTCTTCTTCCTTCCTTTCTTCATTTCCCACCATCTCTAAATTTTCTTCTTCTGGTGGTGCCAAAAGACCTAAGTTGACAATAGAGTTTTCCTTTTTACAACATGTCATTTCCTTAAGGATTTGTGTAATACTAAAAGGCATAACACCTGGGACAGACTCCTCTGATATAAAGTCCAGGACCATTTCTCCTCTCTTGTTTCATTTCTGGAAGCACTGAATTTCTTTGATCTGATATATGTGCCATATATACAATTGCCTCCAAAATTTCTTGTGAAGTAGTGGCTTAGACATTACTGTGAGGGGAATGTGTCCCCATGAAGGAGACTGGGAAGCCAATGAGGAAAGTACTGAGAAGCTGACAGAGGGGGCTTTAGTATGCGAAGTGAATATAAAGCAAATGAGTTCTGGGGAAATGGTTAATTAGGGCTGAGGAGGAGACAGGAAGCATATTAAGAGGGGAAAGAACTAGAATCAGGATTAATGATGAGAGCACATTCTTAATGTCTTGCTCAAGGAGAGGTATATATGCCCCTTGTGCTGGTTCAGTGTAAAAGGATTTGTAACTGAATGAATGGTGTTTAACAGTTAACAGTAATAATCATGCAGGCATAATAAGCAGGGATTAGACATGGATTTTTGCATATGATTTAGATTTTCTTTAAGTTACATGAACACTGACTGGGTGTACGGAACTCTGTGTGCCCTGGATTTTCCATCTAAGTACTCACATCATGGATATCACAACGGCGCAGTAAGAGAGCATCGCAGTAAGGAGCTTTCCAGGAGATTTTGAACACAGGGGGTGTTGTTAGACCTGAGGTAAGCTCCGTAAGACTTCTGCAATAAAAAGAGTCAATAAGCTTAGTGTCTTCTGCAGAGACATTCGACTGAGGGTCTAGATAAGCTTCATTTAAGCATGTTACTTTCATCCTTAGCCCATTCCAAATGTCTGTGCAGACAAATGGCAGGAGCCTTGAAGTGCAGGTACTGACTGGGAAAGATGGTGAACTGGAGTCTATGTTTGTGAACATGAATATTCTTGCAGAGAACTCTGTATAAGAACAGTGTCAAAGAATTTTTCTGCTAAGCGTAAATTAAATACTTTACCCATAGTTCCAGAAAGAATTCTCAGAGAAGGGGGCAATTTGTTGTTGGTACTTTTAATTCTCTTGGTCCAAAGCAGCTGCTTCTGTCTTCATCAGTAAAACAACTCAGTTTCAGGATAGTTTTAGCTGCATCCCCTGACCTGCCTGCATTTTGGTGCACAATTTTCACTGAGTTGTCTGCTGAAAACATAGAAGCCAGCTCCTGTAGAGTAGAATGTCTCATCTGCTGTTGAAATGAGGCATGCTACTTTCACATTCTCTGTAGGAGTTCCCACTGACAGGTTTTCAGTGTGCCAGTGCAGTTAGAGCCTTACATCCTGGAGCTGTGTGGCATCTCTAGCTACTGTCTCTACCTTACTGATGGAAGGGTTAGCAACTTGGCTACCCACTTAGAGAAATGGGACCTTATGAGCAGTCTGATTCACCAAGGGTTGCAATAGTCCTAATATAAGGAAAATAAGCTTTGAAAATGTTCCTAACACAATTGGCTCTTATTTGTAAGCATAGAAGAAATACACAGATTTCTACATTTATGGATCTGGAATACAAATTGCTCAAGAGCAACTTTTAGTCACAGTATTTCAAGTTGCTTAGTGTCTTTGTCTTTTCTCATGCCTGTGGACTCTTGCACAGAGCACACATTGTCTGTTCTCTCCTGAAACATTCTTTCCATATCTAGCATCTACTCTCACAAACTGCCAGTGAAAAATGCTTTCTTTTATAACCAGAAGCTATCCATAGCATATGGTGCTTTTTTTGGTATAGAGATTCTCGTTAGATGACTGTTCTTCCCAGTTAATAAAATCAGCCTTGGGATGTCACTGCTAGAAAGGAAAGTCAGCTACCAGTCTAAACAAGCTGCCATGTGAATAAAAGATCATCATCTTGTGCCACCCTTTGTACTTAGCCCACTCAGACTGAAAGAACAGAGAGGACAAGCACCATATGCAAGATGAAGTGTTTGCACTGACAGAATTTCTAATACCAGGTAGAATGCAGAAAATGGATGCAGATAGGGCCCTAAATTGTTGAATAGGCAGACATCACCTTACAATATCTGATCTTCAGCTTTCAGAAAGATAATTATATAGATGGTATGGAGAGGAGGCTTAAACAGAGTCTGAGTTGGGTGTATAAACAATAGTTGAGTGCATGTTCATATGGCACCTAGCAGAGTAAGGTACTGGACCCGGTCTGGTGTATTGACTGTTTCCAGAAAAGGAATGCAGATTTGCAGTTGGAAAATGTCCTTGGACATGTAAGGGTAAGGAAACATTCCTACTAAATACTTATGACTTGGGTTGCTTTAGTATAGTACTGGGAATATTCTGCTTCACTTAAAAAATTTTGTTCAAGATCTTTCTAGTAGCATCAATCAAGGACAAAGAATTAACACATAAAATTCACATCAAAGAGAGAAACTGTATACCCATAATCTATGTATTTCCCCAAATACCTTATGCCAGCTCTAATCACTTTAATTGCTTTGCACATCTTAAAACAATGGAGGCTCTAATAAGACAGGTGAGGATTGAAAGGAAGTAGTAATAACTCTTTGTAACAGCAGCTTTCCATTAGTTTTCAGTGTTTATTCAAATGTGTTCTGTGTCATGTTTCTTTTTGATTTCGCATTTCAAAATAATTGATCTCTTGCTACTGAGTACTGCTCTTGCTTGGTCTTGAAGCACATCAATGCCCTCTGTCATGGATAAGCCACTATGAAATGTTCTGATGCAGCTGAATGAACAGTATGATATTCTGAACACACCTTTACAGATTTCTTTTTCTGAGGCTCAGTCATAGTAAGACAGGACTTGGGCTCATGGATTCCCTAAATTGCTGGGTTAACCTGATCTCAGCTCCTTTGTTTTTTATTTAATTGTTATTTATTTTTCTCCAAAGAAACAAAAGAACTAGTTGTGCCTAGAAGCAGGAAAAAAAGAATTGTAACAAAGGGTGGTTGTGCACAGAGTGTGTGTTGACAGTTCTTTGTGATGCTGTAAGCATAAATGTCATGTGCTAACGAGATTTCAGAGTGGGATCAGCACCTTTTACTTTGTAAGGCTTTGAGGGTGGCAGCTAAACTGTTTCAAGTCTGCAATCTCTCTCCATCTTATTATGGACACCTAAGAATTATTGGGGAACTGTGGGGTAAATCCTCTTTGGCATCTATATGGATAAATTATCTGCAAAAACATTCATCTTTAGCAGGAAGATGAATCCTGCATAGCTTCTGTCTCTCAGTTCAGGGACCTGCATGCTGGGACTTGCAGTCTTTGCAGGCTATAGCTCTGAATTAAGGATGTAGCTAGCTGACATCTGCTCTGTTTAATATGAAGTAGGCTTCTGACAGGTTGTTAATGCTATCCACAATTTGTTGCCCCCAATCTAAAGTGAAGAGTTGCCGGAGCGGGAAGTAATCACAGTGGGCTCTGTGGGAGCTGTTCATTACTTTGACCACTGCTGGTCACACTTAATAAGATCCTGTTCTTAGTATCTGTAGGAAAGAACAGTTTTTTTGCAAGACCAGGAGATCATTATTTAAATTTTTAACTTCCCTCAAAGCACAAACAGAGCTCATTCCTGCTAATTGGATTGTAAAATCAAAATGTCTTCGTTATTGGTGATGTTCCAAAAGAAGCTTGCAGCTTTTTCACACTTTTTCACAGTTTCAAGCTTGTAACCTTCAATTTTCTTATGTATCAGTCCAGGTCTTCCCTTATGCACCAATAGCATTGTGAACATTGGCCTTTCTGCCTTTCCTTCCACCACTAGAAAGCTGGGGAACAAATCTAATGACAAAAGGACAAATTCACAGGTACACACCAACTACTTTGTGCTGCTCCTACAACTGAAAACTGCTACAAACCCAGTTTTGCCATCTGGTTTGAGGAAGTGTGGGATTGCCTTGCCTGCTGAGCAGAGCAGCAAGGGAATGGGATAAATATATAACAGAAATCCTCTTCCTGGTGGATGTTGTTCTAGTGGTGAATGTCACCTACTCTTGTTGCAACCATTATTCTTTCCCTCTGGAGGGGGAGGCAGGACTCACTCTGGGGCATACCACTGACTTTCTGTGTCTGCTGTAGCAAGTCTCTTGCTGGTTTGACAGCTCTGAAGATACAAACTTCCTTCTGTAATACTTCCATGGCCCTAGTTCAGACTCCACAAGCAGAGCACATCAGAATTTTCTGAAGGCATTTTGTGGCGTTGATGCGAACAGCTGTCCATCAGGAAGGGCAGTCATCTGCCAGAGCCCTGATTGCTTTTGAGTTGGATTGGCTTTGGAGAAGCAAAATGGAAGTATAAAGCATGCAAAGTTCAAAGCTAAAAAATGGGAATGAAAAACCACAGGGTGCCTTCTGTCACACAGGAAGCCTGTTATGCAGTGTGAGTCCTGATGTGATGTTTAAGGTAGATATCTCGATGCTTTCCGTCTTCCCTGTGCTGCCCAATCTGCTTTTTTAATTTTCAGGCAGCTAAATATATTGCCTCCACAGAACCTGGAACTGAATGTGATCTTTTTGATGAGAATGTAAAAGCTACAACAATGCCTCACTCCACTGCTGCAGCTAGCCATGAGGAAGGCTTGCTCATTTCCTTCATGCTAAGTGTGCCCTATAGCATAGTTACAGCAGTCTGTGGCTGCTTTCAATCCCACTTACACTGGGCCATCCAACACACTTGTGACCTTTCAGTGCAAGAGGGCAGAACATTAACTGAGTGATGGCGTAGTTCCTGCTTGATGTTTCCAGCCTCTGGCATCAGTCGCCTCCCAGTCCGTCAGCTGCTGACTGTAAGGAACCGGCTCCGAAGCCTGCTGCTGCTCCTGCTGAAACTGGAACACAATGTGCTGTGCTATTTGTAGTTTCCTGCTCCCGACACTGGATACGCAGTTACTATTCCTCTTGCTTCCTCCATGAATATTAGAATGGGTCCAAAAATAATTGAAGGCAATGTGTTCCAATGGAATTTTTTTTTTTTATGCTTTTGAACGAATTTCCTCTTTATTTTGCTTGCCAATTTCGATAGGGAGCATTTCAAAGCTGTTTCGGCTTCTCCAACTAGGCACCACTGGGAGGCACAGGAATGCTGGTCAGTATGGCAAGAGAAAGTGTTTTGGCATCTCAATGCAAACTTAAAAGTGTATTTTAAGGATGAATATGTGTCCAGTTCTGGAGCCCCTATTACAAGAGGGATGTGGAGGTGCTGGAACGTGTCCAGAGCAGGGCCACAAGGATGATCAGAGGGCTGGAGCACCTCTCCTATGAGGACAGACTGAAGGAGTTGGGGCTGTTCAGTCTGGAGAAGAGAAGGCTCCGAGGTGACCTGATTCTGGCCTTCCAGTATCTGAAGGGGGCCTACAGGAAGGCTGGGGAAGGACTTCTCAGGATCTCAGGTAGTGACAGGACTAGGGGGAATGGAATGAAGCTGGAGGTGGGGAGATTCAGGCTGGATGTGAGGAGGAGGTTCCTCACCATGAGAGTGGTGAAACCCTGAAATAGGTTGTCCAGGGAGGTGGTTGAGGCCCCATCCCTGGAGGTGTTTAAGCCCAGGCTGGATGAGGCTCTGGCCAGCCTGATGTAGTGTGGGGTGTCCTTGCCCATGGCAGGGGAGTTGGAACTAGATGATCCTTGTGGTCCCTTCCAACCCTGAATGATACTATGATACTATGATATTATAATCATGAAGTTCTGCTTTAACTAATGAAGACAAGAAGATAGAATCCTCCAAAGGGCAATGAATTTCACACATCTAGAAAAAGAGGAGCAAGAGGTCTGCACAGCCAGAGAAAGAGAAGAAAGCTGCTTGGTTACTTGGTTACTTACTGACTTATTTATTTATCTGATCCTTAAGAAAGTTAGGCAGTACGAGCCTAGCTGCCAGGAAATAATGCAATTAAACTGTATCTGAGGTTCACAGACTTGTCATGCAGCATCTTTCAGATGTAGCTATGACATATTTCCTACATTAGTATCTTCTTGATACTAAGCCTGATTGACCTGCTTTATATGGCCCACCCTTGGCAGAGCTTGGGATCTTCAAACTATATCTTTAATTAGCCTCCATGTCTATTTATAGGGAATACATGAGCATGGATGTGCAGTTGAGAGGTTGTTTCCTCAGGAGCTAGTGATGGTTTAAGAGTTGAAACCAAGAGTGTGGACTATAGATAATTTCCAGGAGTGCCAGTGCCGTTTTAAAACAAGTTATGAAAACTAATTCAGAAACATTTTCTTGACCTTCATGTATTGCAGGGCCCCTCCATATTACTTTGCATGGAAATCCTGGATGCCTTATGTCCTACACAGGAGCTGAAAAATTGTTGCAATCAAAACAGTCTTGAGTTGAGTAATTTTATTCAATTTATTGCTAATCAGCACAAACTTCTGATCTTGATTTGGGTGCTGAGAGGGAAAAATGGGACACACTCTCATAAATACCTCTTCTACCCCAGACTAAATGTCCTTGATTTTTTTAGTGGTTTATACCCAGTCCATCAAAATTATTCTGGTGACACGACAGGCAGCAAGGGATGTTGGCCACAATATTTGCATGATATTATTTCTACTTGCAATTTTTGTGCTGCTGTTTCTTAGTGGCCCTGCTCTGGTGTGGGCCACCTGCCTATCCCTTGGGGGTGTCTCTGCCCCCTTTGCCATGAAGGACCCCACAAGGGGTCTCCAGGCATGAGAAGCCACTCTTATTTCCTTAGCACCTCATATCCAGGCACTTTCCTGGCTGGTAGTCATTTTAATGTGATGGTAAGGCTCTACCATATGGTGGTTTTCTGGTGCTCAGCACTAGATCTGGCTGAAACCAGCTAAGACTGACTCAAGGCGAGGTACAGCCTCCTGCTAGACCACCCCACTGCTGTCTTGCTGCACAGACAGGGCAATGCACAAGGACCCTTGTACCCAGCCAAATCCCTGGGGAATCACAAGCCACTCTGAGCTGGATTTTGACGTTTACAACCACACTGAGGTAGGCCTTAAGGCAGCCCCATGAAAACAGGCAGTGCTGAGGGGGCAGCAAGGCCCAGTGCCACCTGTGGAGCACGTGCCCCCAGGTGGGGATGATGTCCACCCTCCTAGATTTCTGGATTTGCCAGAAAACATTGAACTGGTTGATTCAAGGGATGGGGAAATATCTGAGGCACAGGGCTAGGGAGTGCTAGACACCCCAAAATCCAGCAGAGAGCTGATGTCCTTGGCTTCCATCTGGGCAGAGATCTCGGATCCCGCCCTGAAGCGTGATGAAATGTTGAGAGCTTAAACCTCTGATTATACCACAGCTGTATCGCTGGGACTCAGACACAGGTGATTTTGGTAGAAGTGCCATGCTTCTGATACAAAGCAGTAAGTATCTGTCTGGCTCTTTTCTTTTTAATGGCAGCCTCTGGGAGTCACAGGAATGTCACACATTTAGGCAGGAACAGAACCAGGTTCTATAATAAAGTCACCAAATTCAGGCCACATTTTCACCTCAGTGAAATTTTATCTCCCTGATTCTGAAAACTGAGAGGAAGAGCTTTCATCTGAGGACCCACTCTCATCTGTTCACAATTTCCCATTTTTTTCCATTTGCAAGCCTGTTGTCTATTTATGTCTTTTAGTATTGCGTTTACTATCCAGCCAATGAACTAATTTGCACTTAGACGGCAAGGTGTTCTCTGTAGATGATCTGTGCCCAGGAAAGGCCATTTCCATTGTAGGGAGCAGAAAATCTTTCCCAGGAAAGCCTGAGTGTTTGATGTTACCAAGTGTGGCGGAAAGGCACAGTATTTCAAAACCAAGTAAACAACACAGATGCGTAAAATACACCCAGATATGATTAGTCATATTTATATGTTCTGTATCTGTAGTTGTCTTCCACCTTTGACGATAAATTATTGCTTCTCTACTTGGCATTACAGAAATCAGGTGCCTTACTTTGTGCGTGGCTATGGCTTGGTATCTGTCAGTATTAAAAACACATATCTTAGTTTGGCATTTAGTAGGAACACTCAGCGTGAGTATTGTTGGGAATGGCGTTCTTACATGAATACAAAGCTATTTGTCACATCACACATCTAGCTAATTTTCTAGTGGGTTGACAGTTGGGCCCGTTGTCTGGAATAATTTAACATGCTGTAGCTTAAACTTACTGTACTCTATGAATCATATACACTGATATTTATAACGGAAAAACTGTGTTCATGCAGCATTGAGATCACACAAATACAGCTGCGGGTCTGAATCTTCAGCTAGTGTAAATTTGGCCTTACTGGAATGTCACCAATTTACCCTGGCTGAGGATGGGCCAAACACATGTGAAAGGGAAAGATCTGGCAGAAACATTTGCTTGTCCATCACCATCTGTAAACAAGAGACAAACACAAAAGCAAACACAACTTTCTGTTTAGTCCTTGGCTTAGCAAAGCATTTAGTTGTACTCCAAGTTCTATTTTAAACCTCCAAGTACTTTGATTTAATTATGTCTGTATTTATAGTGTGGCTGTAGAAATTAGAGCAGACTGGGACTTTCTTTGTTGGTTTTTTTTTTATTCTGTTACAGCAGTTTTCATCAAACTTGTTGATTCATTATAAAAAATGGAACTGTTCTATTCAAGTCCAAAATTTATTCTGGGGCCAATGCATGCCTGTCTGAGAACAGCCATTTTCCTTGGTGATGCTTCATGTAACCATCTCAGTGCCAAGGCCCTGAGGACACTGCTGGGTTTTGAAGGTCCTGATCAGTCTGAAGTGGGTTTGATTAATTGTAATTATGATTTGTGTCTGAAGGCACTAGGGGTCTTTCCTGATTGATTGCATTTTATAAAGGTGGCTCACATGCAAATCTTTCCAGGATCAGGCCCTTGAATATCTGCATAGAGTGCATACATACCACAGATCTGTTGCATGGCATTATATTTTTGTTCAAATACTGGCTAAATTCAGTTGCAAGAGCTGTAAGGAATATGGCTTGCTTTATCTTTAACTGAATTGTTGTGAATACTTGAACTCACTTAATGAGGTAGGAATAGACTTTGTAGCTGGAAAATTAATAAACCTCAGGAGGGACTCTGGCAGTTAACATTACACGTGTGTTCTTACTTTGTTTATATTGTGGAAGCATATGAAAATGAACTTGTTTAGCTGTAGATGTCCTCAGAGTGGAACTTTCCATTTTCTGGTACAAATTAGTCACCAGCACTGGCTGGATAGCTTTGAAAATCCCAAATGCATACAGTCTCTTGTATGGACCTCTCTTTAATAAATAATGAGTGCTTATCTCTAGTGTTTTCCAACCTATGGATCGTGGATATCAAGTTTCTAAGTAGTTGACAAAGGTATTCAATAAAACAGATTTATATCCAAAGACTTTAATTAGCTATAGCACTTGCCTTGAAAAGTTTTATGGGCCACAAACTGGAAAAAATTGGAAAGCACTGATGTAATAGGGATTTCATCTGGCATAAAATTAGTCTTCTACCCTCTACTGAACTACAGGCAAGATACTCTTTTAGATTAGCTTTTTCTGCTTGTTTTCTCTTTGTTAGCAGTATATGGAGACATAGTGGGAGAACATATTTATGCCTAGCGCATTATGTATGAGACTGACTGACTTTTATTACAAAGTCCTGCCTCACGTTTTCTAAGCACTCTCAAATTTGCTCTTCTTGTTTGCAATGTAACCCAAGTTTCACTTTTCAGAGCAAATCCCGCAAATGCTACTGGTATATGCCAATATTTATACAAGAAGCTACCAAGAGAAAAGATAGTGAGGTAAAGAAGAAGGCACTAATGTTGCTCTCCTATTTTTGTAATTTCTTTTCTCAAGTTGATGCTAGAAGCACTGCAGAGGTGATACTAGATGATGTCAGCAGAGAAGGGCAACAAAGTTGGTGAGGGGTTTGGAACACAAGCCCTATGAGGAGAGGCTGAGGGAGCTGGGGTTGCTTAGCCTGGAGAAGAGGAGACTCAGGGGTGACCTTATTGCTCTCTACAACTACCTGAAGGGAGGTTGTAAACAGGCAGAGGTTGGTCTCTTCTCCCAGGCAGCCAGCACCAGAACAAGAGGACACAGTCTCAGGCTGCACCAGGGGAGGTTCAGGCTGGAGGTCAGGAGGAAGTTTTACACAGAGGGAGTGATTGCCCATTGGAATGGGCTGCCTGGGGAGGTGGTGGAGTCACCATCACTGGAGGTGTTCAGGAGGAGACTTGATAGGGTGCTTGGTTGCATGGTTTAAGTTGGTTGAGTGGTGTTGGATGATAGGTTGGAAGCGATGATCTTGGAGATCTCTTCCAACCTGGTTTATTCTATTCTATTTTATTCTATTTCCAGAAAAAAATATTTCAAAGTCAACATTCTATAAAGTTCTTTTAGGACCTTAGTTTGGTTAAAAATGTAATAATGAACCCTAACAAGTGCAGAAAGAGGATGTGTATCTTAGAAAGAAATCAAAGAGCTAACTCATGTGAAACAAAGAGCAGGAGAGACAATGAACTCTCCCTATCCACACTGGAAAAGATCACATGCCTAGGAAGAAAACTTTTGTAACTTAAAGGACAGTGTTGACCCAAGATCAAATGTGTATAAATTTGCCATGAGTTTGATTTAGGTCAGAGAGTGTATCAAGAGTTCAGTAACAGGAGCTGAAAGTTTCTGGAACTGGTTCTCATAGGAGGAGCGGAGCTGTGGCATTTAACTAGCAAACTAGTGAAGGTGGAGCTTCATCCCTTTATGAAAGGAAATTTTATACTGTGGTTAGCTGCCAAAAGCAGTGATTGGACTTGACTTGAGTGTCCCTTTGGGACTGTTTTCCTGCTATACATACTATATTGTTCTTCAAGACGGTGTGGTTATAATGGTTATCATTCTGCCCTTACTTTACCCCATGAGTTTGATATTTATGGCTCAGAATTTACAGAGAGGATGGTTTGCTACAAGCAGGTTCATAATTAATTCCAGCCCTAGTAGAGTCTTAGATACATTTGGGATTTATTATTTTTAGCATGTATAAATAATTTCATTAATAAATATATTCAGTTTACTGGCTGCCAAAACCATGAGGGCTGTAACCCTCCCATCTACCACTTGGCATAGGGTGTGTCGCCAGCCATGTGATGGGAGCATCATCCTGTGGTGCTCTGCAGCACGATTTCAGAATCCATTGCTAATGTTCCTCAGCAAGCTCTCACAAAAGCCAGAGAGTAGAGGTTATTATTTGAAATGATGTTATAAATCTCATTTTATCTGAGATAGGGCTGGACTGCACACAGTCTGCATACATGCTGCTCCATATCTATGTATACTCATGTTTTTTTGAACAGATGTTCTTACCCTGTGTTCACTAGCCTGCCAGATGTTACAAAACCTGGGAATGCATGGAGTTACAATCTCCCTCCACAGGACTTACTCCTGACCAGCTTGTCTAGCACTTCACCTGGATTTTCTAGTAGGTCATCAACTATGATGACAAAACAGGAACTCATTGCTGCCAGCAGGACTGATGTTGGAGATATGATCTGATACCCTAATTCTCAAGTGAAGTAGCCTCGAGACCAGATGTGCAGTAATTACTGGTGTGTGTATGATCATTAATCACAGCTAGGGTAGATGGGTTGCCAAAGTATAGGGTGGAGACCTTTTGAAACTTTCTTAGTTCTTCTGACTCTATCATAACAGATTAATTTTCTTAATTAACTGCAGCACATTTTCAGTATGTGCATTCACTTTTTTTTTGTTAGAAACAGAGACTACAAGAGATAATTCCATTGGAAGTTTATCTTCTGGTTTAGTGTGATGAACCCCTCCCCCCAGCTACTCAATCACTGGAAAACTCTTAACTACTTAATTGGTTTCCACATTATCTGTGGTGATGTGGAGAAGTGCCAGTCTGGGAGACATTGAGGACAATTTGTTCACCTCTTTTAAGTGATACAATGCCCAATCTCAGTTATTCTGTGCTCCTGTTTAGTGTGACTTCATGATTGCAGGAATGATTAGCAGAGTTAAGAGAAGAATTAATTCACTGGCAGTCAGCATGTCTCCAACTAAAAAGTAAGTCAATGGAATAATTAAAGATCCATTAATTTTATGATAAGCACTAGGCTAGGTTTGTTAGGGCAGTCTTTTTCATGAATGGGATGAGATCAATTGCTACAGTGCTGTATAGCAATGGTTCAGGGCAGGGAAAATCTCAGCTGAAACATTATATCTGGTTTAAGATGATTCCACAGGGCAGATTCCCCAGACTACTCTTAATTGTATTAAAACCTCATTCCTTTGACAGGGAAGCAAGCTTATCAAAGGATGTTGGACGTTTTTCTAGTAGTTAGCCTCTTGAAACTGGGGCAGTCCTCACAGGCTTGAGTAAAATAGCAATTGTTGGGTCATTGCCATGCTCACATCCTTACTGGTGTGCTTTAATTAAGCCAACTAGGGCAACACACTCACTTCAGGAACACAGGAAGCATCAGTGGGGTTTATGTGGAAAACAAGTTTAACTTGAAAGCTTTCAGGAAATATAGCTAGTAATATGGGCCAGGCCAGACAATGCAGACAGACCTTCATGTTGAAACCTCCTGGCAACACACTGCAAACTCTCACAGCATCATCATCTAGGATTTTTGAGCCTTAACTTCTAGTCATATTATTATGAGAAAATTGCTAGGTCCATTTTAGACTTCATGGTCAAAGAAAAAGTTTGAAAGCACAACTCACTAGATCTTAACAGTAAATGTGATGCCATTTTTAGGTAATTTTTGTTTATTTAGTAAAACCCCATGATTATTAAGAAAACCTCATGATCTGTGGGACTGTGTGATACTTATTTCCATGCATCCTTGATTAGGATGGGGAAAGTACAAAGTTTTCCCTGATGCCAAACCTGTGTGCTGTATTATTTTCTGGATACCTGTTGAGTAAGCATTAAGCAGAAGTGCTTGAGAAGTCTCTGAAGAAACCAGCCCCAGAAACAAAACCATTGTATCCAAATCCAAGCAGTACTGTGCCATGGGTGTGCTGCTTTGAGAGTCAAGTTGGTATTTCCACACAAGCACTGTACTGAGCCATTCATCAGTACCAGTCTTTCTGAAACTTGTTTGGGTATCCCTGATGTAGTAATGCATTGCATAAGGTAGACATGTCTGCTCTCTTGCAAAGCCCTGGTTGCTGTGTAAAGCAAGAGTTATTCTAAATATGGCTTATTAGTCATTAAGACTTAAAAGCCATAAACGTTTTTTTACAGAGCAAAGTGTATCATTAACTATACTTTAGACTGTTGTGAATCTGCATTTTTTGACTCTGCACTCATTCCTAGACATCTTGCTTCTCCCAGCTCCAAACCACAGGAAACACAAAACTCTTAATTCTCTGGGCTTTCAAGTGAGACTTGAGAGAGCTGGGGAGAGATTCCAGAACATATTGATGAAGGATAATTTGCTGCAGGCATAGGCCAGGGGAAACCAAAGTGATTTTTTATGAAGAGTACAATAGGAAGATTCAAAGTCTAAACTAAAATCGAGTATCTTCCAAAATTTGCTATTGTTCATGAATGGAAGATTAAAAAACCATAATGTTTTGGAAGGGAGTACACATCACATCACTGAGATCTGCTGCTCAATGTCGGTTTCAGAAATTGTGAAGGTCCATCCTTTGTTCTGCTGTTGTGTACTTCAGCTGAATAAACAAGGTCAAAACATTGAAAATCTATAAATTTTCACTCTTTCTTTTTTCCCCCTTTGTGGTTCGTTACCGAATTTTAAAGGCTGAAGTGTGGTTTAACTTAACCTAGACTCTCATCCAATAATGTGTGCATAGATTAGATGGAGGAAATGCTCCCTATCCACAGAGTAATAGATTGCTAGTTAAAATTACTTGTCTTAAAAAGATCCTGATTCGGCTTTACTGAGCATAAAATATTAGATTTGCTGTTTATTTTTAGTGGATTGCTGCCAGTTTTCTCCTCCCTGAATGTCTTTAAATTGTTTAAAGCATATAAAAATGTTTGCATCAAATGTATCTACTTAACAAGAAATCTGTGTTGGTTTCTCAGCAGAGATGTAAAATCTTCTTGTTGAGACAGGAACTTTGCTGTTGTGGAGTTTTTCTTTATTGGCTTTATGGGGTGGTGTTTTTTTTTGCCTTTGTTGGTTTTTTTTTCCCTTAAACCTACAAGTGTGGCGAATTATTTTGTGTTAATGTTGCTTATTGTATCTTAATGAAGTGAGAAAAGGGAATCCAGTGAGAAAAGGGAATCCAGTGAGAAAGCTTTAGGTGTCTCTTCAGGTTATAATAGGTTGTTTCATTCTCTTTAATTGCCAGTAATATTTGAAATCCCTGAACTTGTCCTTGCTAAAATCTTGTGATTTCTACTTTCTGAGAAAAAGAAAAAGGTGATAGGTCTGATTTTTATCAGCTCTATAGATACAATTAAGAAAGCAACTGTGTCAGTAATACTCCTCTGGACTTGCAGCATTGTAACTTGAACTAAATTTGACCTTTATTCATCAGCACAAAATACAAGCTAGTGTACACTCTGTAGTTGCAAGTGTGTTTTTGTAAGTAAGAGATTAAGAAGTCAGGCATGTCTGACAAATCTGTGGGGCTGGGTCAGTGTAGTGTGTCTGGTAGCATTGGAGCACTTGCAGTGTTTATTTGCCTTTTGATAAAAGGGATATTCAATATTATTTCTACAAATCCCCTGCATAAAGTGGTGCACTCCCACGGTGAATTGAGTGCTCAGCACGAAATGTCAAGCTCATTGCAAGAATCTTAGGTGACCCATAGAGAGCCTTTACTCCTAGGAGCACCATCTCTATAGGGAACCGGGAACTGACCCCGAGAAACCACAGCAACACCCAGGGCCTGACCGGTGGGCTCTGAGTGTTCTTCAGCTGTTGCAAGTCAAAAATAATTATTCAGTGCTGAAGAATAGAACATCTCTTGACTGGAAGACATGTCAATGCTTTAAGAAAGATCTGGACTGATCCTTTCACTGTAAGATGTTTGCTTAGATGGTACGTCACTTGCCCTTTCACCCCAAAACACTTCTTCTAACACCAAGAACTGCATTAACCTGACTCTAGATCAGGTTAGGTTTTTGTTAGAATAGAATAGAATAGAATAGAACAGAACAGAACAGAACAGAACAGAATAGAATAGAATAGAATAGAATAGAATAGAATAGAATAGAATAGAATAGAATAGAATGGAATGGAATGGAATGGAATGGAATGGAATGGAATGGAATGGAATGGAATGGAATGGACCCGGATGGAAGAGACCTTTCAGATCGAGTCCAACCTATCATCCAATACCACCTAATCAACTAAACCATGGCACCAAGCACCCCATCCAGTCTCCTCCTGAACACCTCCAGTGATGGTGACTCCACCACCTCCCCGAGCAGGCCATTCCAATGGCCAGTCACTCTCTCTGTGTAGAATTTCTTCCTAACCTCCAGCCTAAACCTCCCCTGGTGCAACTTGAGACTGTGTCCTCTTGTTCTGTCGCTGGTTGCCTGGGAGAAGAGACCAACCTCTGCCTGTCTACAACCTCCCTTCAGGTAGTTGTAGAGAGCAATAAGGTCTTCCCTGAGCCTCCTCTTCTCCAGGCTAAGCAGCCCCAGCCCCCTTCAGTCTCTCGTCATAGGGCTTGTGTTCCTTTTAATGAATTAATGATTTGGAGTTTTTATCATGAAATGAGTCTTTAACAGTGGACAGTTCCCTAGCTTGCCAGGGTGTGGATGAGAGAACATGGTTTAAAGAGATTCTGTAACACAGTTGTTTGCAGAAAAGAGGAAATCTGAGATTGTAACACCTGCAGAGCTGTAGGCAGGAGTAAAGAACTAAAGGGGTTTGGTTTTGTTGCATTTAGTCTCCAACACAATACAAACCAAGCCAAACCTAAACAGGCTATCTCCTAGCTGTCTTGTGACACCTTGTAATGAAGGAACACGCTGCAGATTGAAACGTCCATTAATACGCTACAAAACAAGGCATTTGTTTCACCGGCTTTATTCAGTATATTTTTATCTGTCTGAAGTACTGGGCTATCCATTTTGCTTGGAAATACATTGGGAAGTGGGAGAATTTTAAATGTGTACTCTTTATAGGTATTAATAAAGTATTTTTTTCCTTTTTCTCTCTTCATCCCAAAAATAATAAGTGGAAGACATGTCTTGGGTTCTGGCTTTGGAATTGGAAATACCTAAGAATTATGAGTGTAGGAAGTAAAGTGGCCATTTGAATGTAACATTTGGAAACTTTATGTATAGATGAAAAAGAAAAGGGGGGGGCTGTGTGAAAAAAAATCACATCAATAATATTATTGGAATTTTTTTTGTCCATTTCTGGATTAAGGGTTCTTTATGAACTGCTAGGTCTTTGGTCAGTAAAGCAACCTCTGATTTTAGGTCCTTCTGTTGCCATCTTTTTCAGTATATGAAATTCTCATTACTTATAGGAAAAGACTATGAGATCAGCTCACTGAGGAACATGCTTTATGAGTTAGGTTTCCTGACCTATCCTTCTGTTAATAGCAAAATATGGGGACAATTTAAATGTGTCCATTGCTCAGCAACAGCTTATTTTGGTGAGGAGGCTCGATGACTGTCTTGCATATCCATTTGTGTCAGAACTGTGGGGTTTTATATTTTGCACGGTCTCTTCTTTTTCATTTCAGCCCTAACACTTTTTTCTCTGTTTGTCTGTCTCCTCTTCCTCTGTTCTGTGTGAATATTTCTAGATGTTTGACTGGATCAGCCACAACAAAGAATTGTTCCTGCAGAGTCACACGGAGATCGGCGTGAGCTACCAGCATGCCCTTGATCTACAGACACAGCACAATCACTTTGCCATGAATTCCATGGTGAGTTGAGGGCACGCTGTCAGCAGTGGGGCCGTGCGCATGAGTGAGAAAAGGGTCAGTCCAGGGAGCACCGTGGTCCTCAGAGAATTGAATTTACCAAGGTGGGATTTGGCTGTGTTGCTCTTTCCACCCAGACACTGATATATGATTATTTCCTCATCTTAAGAGCAGCACAGCCCTGTAGACTTTGTTTACATTTGGGAGAGCAAATGCTACGTTTTTAAAGTTTTGGACATTTATTTGACTGGAAATTAATGAGAGCTGTAGGTGGCACCTTCATAATTTATCCTTCTCCCCCGCACACCCTGCTAAGGTGCTGTTCAAAACCTTGAAAAAGAGACACTAATCAAGCTGTCAGTTGTGGCCACAGTGGGATTTTGGCTTTTTCAGTGGTTAAATGGTCAGTCTTTTTGAATGCAGCTCAATTCACATTAGGGTTTGGGGTTGTTTTTTTTTAAATCCTCATTATACATTTATAAGTACTTTGCTCACTTTCTTATTCTTTCTGGACATAAGGTATTTGTTCTGGAAACTGCTCTGCTTTCAGCACAGAAATGACAATAGAATATAGGATACAGAATATAGAATTAACCAGGTTGGAAAAGACCTTTGAGATCATCGAGTCCAACCTATCATCCAACACCATCTAATCAACTAAACCATGGCACCAAGCACCCCATCCAGTCTCTTCCTAAACACCTCCAGTGATGGTGACTCCACCACCTCCCTGGGCAGCCCATTCCAATGGCCAATCACTCTTTCTGGGAAGAACTTCTTCCTCACATCAAGCCTAAGCCTCCCCTGGTGCTGCTTGAGACTGTGTACTCTTGTTCTGGTGCTGGTTGCCCAGGAGAAGATCCCAACCCCCACCTGTCTACAACCTCCCTTCAGGTAGTTGTAGAGAGCAATAAGGTCTCCCCTGAGCCTCCTCTTCTCCAGGCTAAACAACCCCAGCTCCCTCAGCCTCTCCTCATAGGGCTTGTGCTCCAGACCCCTCACCAGCGTTGTTGCCCTTAAACAGAATGTATTCATTTTCTGACTGTTAGCAAAATGTGTGTGTGCCCTGTGCTGCAGTGGCACAAGGCAGAGATGAGACCTCTCTGAATGCTCTCTGTCAACTACACAAAAGACTCTGCTGTGTAAACCAGCTCCAACAGGTGTACTTCTTCATGCTGTGCACGGTCAGACTACAGTCACACTGGGGCTGAGACTTTGAAGGTGGTAGTTGGTTCTTAAATTGGTGGTGTAAGTCACTAGAGAGTCACATCCTACTATGCCACCAAAGAGGAAGCTATTGGAGAACAGCTGTCTGAAATATGAAAGAGAGGTTCTGAATTTCTGAGATCATTAAGGGCCACACACCTCTTTCATAAGACTACAGATGTTAGCCCTGGTATGCTGGCCAAATTCCAGTTCAGGTAATTAACTTCTCTGACCGAAATCCCACCCACCATTTCCATCTACCTAGCTATTCCTCACAAAAGCACTGTGTCTCACTGGAGCACTGCTTAATAGTGGAAGAGGAGAAATCTTTATATTGTCTATTAGTGTATTTATTGTGATTATATTTGAAAAGAGCACTGAAAAACAGGCTCTAGGCACCTGATCACTAACATTGCCATCACAATGCCATCTAGCAAAATACAGGGCAGCACAGCCATATATCACTCACTGCTGCTCACAGAATCCTAGCAAACAAATGCACCCTGGAGTTTAGTATATTGAAATTCATTTGGCTTATGAAAGATGCAAAACTGGTCATAATTCTTCATTAAAGACCATTAGAAGAGTCAAGCTGTGTCAAGTCCCTTTATCCTATTTGTGATACTGTCTGGCATTGTTTTCTTAAAATAACTGAGAGCTCAGCTTGGAAAGAGATAACTGTTGTTAATAGGAAATTAACAGGTGACAGGGAGGGTCCCCCTAATGGAAGAAACATTATTTTCCTTCATTCTTCTTCTATCTGTCCCCAAGAGAGTTGGGGCTGTTCAGTCCAGTTCTGGAGCCCCTATTACAGGAAGGATCTGGAGGTGCTGGAGCATGTCCAGAGGAGGGCCATAAGGATGATTAGAGGGCTGGAGCATCTCTCCTGTGAGGACAGACTGAAGGAGTTGGGGCTATTCAGTCTGGAGAAGGCTCTGAGGAGACCAGTGTCTTAAGGGGGCCTACAAAAAAGCTGGGGAGGGACTTTTTAGGGTATTAGGTAATGATAGGACTAGGGGGAATGGGAAAAAAAAAAAAAAAAAGGGAAGATTCAGATTGGATGTTAGGAAGAAATTCTTCACCATGAGGGTGGTGAAATGCTGGAACAGGTTGCCCAGGGAGGTGGGTAAAGCCTTATCCCTGGAGGTTTTTAAGGCCAGGCTGGATGTGGCTCTGAGCAACCTGATGTAGTGTGAGGTGTCCCTGCCCATGGCAGGGGGGTTGGAACTAGATGATCCTTGAGGTCCCTTCCAACCCTAACAATTCTATGATTCTATGATTCTAAGTGTACTTTGGGGAATGAGGAATGAAAAGAAATGAGACATTTGCAGAGATCTTGGGGGAGCTTCTGGGGACAGAGACCTCAGTGGCTGCACTGTGGCTCATAGCTATGCCATCTCACCCTCTCAGTGGTGCCAAACTCCTATCTTAATAGCTGCCAGGAAAGAGACCTTTTCAGCTGAGGGGAAAGAGTGCAACAGATCAGGCACTTCCCATTTTGTGTGGTTTCCAGTGTAACCCACATGCGTAGTCATACGGAAGCCCATACAGGTGGGTTGGTTCAATCCAGAAAGATTGTCTCCTCCATCTCTTTAACATGGAGGATCAATGTGGAAGGGAATTAATACTGGGCACCTTTAACTTTGAACCTGTAAGTACAGTGAGAGATGCCTCTCAATTCTGTTCTAATCTATTGGACTGAAATTTATGACTCTGGAGGAACCCCACAATGTCACAAATATGCCAAACTCCATCTTGTGTTCTCAGATAATCCTCAAAGAGAGCAGCGCACCTGTAAGTCATTTTTCAAACACTACTTTTCTTTCAGCTTTATTTTAAGGCCTAGAATCCTCTCTGATGATGTCTTCCTTTCGATTTTGGATCAACATCAATTCATACAGCCAACAGGCACAGTTCATTCAATTTAGATTTCTCCTTTTATAAATTCTTGTGATACCCTCTTTCAGTAGGAACTTTCATAAAAAAAGTTTTCAACGGATTTCAGCTGTCAAACCAAAGTTATGTGAGGAGTTGTGGTATCATTATCAACAGTAAGCAAGGTCAGGATAAGAAAGACTATAAAAGTATTTCAGGATACAGATGCAACTCAGGATTAGGGTTTATTTATTATTATTTTATTTTTTAAGTCTAAATGAGGCCCCCATGATGTTTGTGAGAAATATCAGAGTTTTACTCAGTCCTTTCACAGTATCACAGTATATTAGAGGTCAGAAGGGACCTCAAAAGATCATCGGGTCCAACCCCCCTGCCAAAGCAGGATCACTTAGGGTAGTCCATGCAGGAATGCATCCAGGTGGGTTTTGCAAGTCTCCAGAGAAGGAGACTCCACAACCTCCCTGGGCAGCCTGTTCCAGTGCTCCGTCACCCTCACTGTAAAGAAGCTTCTCCTCATGTTGAGGTGAAATCTTCTATGTTCAAGTTTGAACCTGTTGTTCCTTGTCTTGTCACTGTGTACCACCAAAAAGAGATTGCCCCCCTCCACTTGGCACACACTCCTCAGATATTTATACACATTGATGGATCAGATCCTCTCTCAGTCTTCTCAAGGCTAAACAGCCCCAGGGATCTCAGTCTTTCTTCGTAGGGGAGATGCTCAAGTCCCCTAATCATCCTCGTGGCTCTATTTCCTCATGGCCTTTCTAGAGGGGATTTCAATGCCAGAGTTGCACAGGCCGGCAAGCGAGATGAGTTTTACTGCTTTGACTAGGGTAGCTTGTGAAATTAAACAGGGCTGCTGTCTTGCAGAGGGCTGAGCATCCTATTTTTGGAAAGGTAGATGTGAGGGTATATCAAGCTGAAAAGACATTTGGAAAAGGGTAATAACCTTAAGCTGCAGGCTATTTGAACTAACCTAGAGCTGCGGGGTTTATATCAGTATGGTGCTGCTGTCAGCAGTGATGCTCATTTTCAGATGGAGCAGATTCTTTGCTAGAAAATACATGGATTCACTCCTGGTGTCCCCAGTAGTCAGTATTGTGAATATGAGGCTGTTAGCATTCAGGAGACGTCAGCTTGCTGCATAGGGGTGTTGGGCTGCATACTAGTCACTCCTGTTGTGGTAAAGAATGCAGGGAGAGCAAGAGAAGATGGAAACTAAAATGACTCTTTTCAGGCCACAGCCCAGCTCCTGTGGTAGATGGTAGGTTTGTCTTTTGGCACACACAGGAACTCTGTGCAAGCCTGCTTAAAGACACTCTGCATTTAGGATGAAGCTCCTGCATTAGTTTAAGGCAAGAGCCAGTCACCAGTGGGCACAGGGCAAATCAACCTTCTTGAATGAATCAAAAATAGAGAAAGTTGGGCAATGATGCTGAACATAGTGGTAGGACATTACAAAGTAGTACAATATAGTGTCAGTCAGGGTTGGAAGGGACCACAAGGATCATCTAGTTCTGACCCCCCTGCCATGGGCAGGGACACCCCACACTAGATCAGGCTGGCCAGAGCCTCATCCAGCCTCGTCTTAAACACCTCCAGGGACGCGGCTGCAACCACCTCCCTGGACAACCCATTCCAGGGCTTCACCACTCTCATGGTGAAAAACTTCCTCCTCACATCCAGCTTGATTCTCCCCACCTCCGGCTTCATTCCATTCCCCCTAGTCCTATCACTATCTGATATCCTGAGAAGTCCTTCCCCAGCCTTCTTGTAGGCCCCCTTCAGATACTGGAAGGCCACAATTAGGTCACCTCGGAGCCTTCTCTTCTCCAGACTGAACAACCCCAACTCCTTCAGTCTGTCCTCATAGGAGAGGTGCTCCAGCCCTCTGATCATCTTTGTGGCCCTTCTCTGGGCACACTCCAGCACATCCATATCCCTCTTATAATAGAGGCTCCAGAACTGGAGGCAGTACTCCAGGTGGGGTCTCACCAGTGCTGAGTAGAGGGGGAGAATCACCTCCCTTGACCTGCTGGCCACACTTCTCTTGATGCAGAACTCCATACATACATACTCCAAACCATAGTCTATACATACTCCAAACCTACACAGCTGACAGAGCTATAGGTTGATTGTCAGGGCTAGAAATGGAGATCAGCTGTTTCATGTGTAACAACACTTTAGTGAAGCAGAATCTTGCTGGGAACAGAGAAACCAGAGGGAAAGAGCTGTAGCTCATACAAGGTGTGTATGTTTTGCCAGATTTTCTGGTGTGTAGTCTGATTGGGTCTTTTTTGATTTTTAAAAAAATCCAGTATAGTTTTGTCTAAGAAAATTACAGATCATGATGTTAGAAATAAGTAATTGTATGATGCTGCTGCACATCTGTCTTCATTCAACTGTCTTATTTTAATCGCATCATCTTAGTTCAGTTCATGATACCATTTAATTTCTGTTGGAGACTGTTGGAGAATAGCTAGTGTATATTATTTCATAATGCTTATGTTGCAGTATGAGTAGAAGGTTTAAGTCAGTGTTCTAGGTGCTAAACACTTTCAAAGGAAGAAATGGTCTTTGCCTTGCAGTCTGTTGTGAAAGGCTGTGCTCCTACCATATTTATATACATCAATTACTTCTATACATCAAGAAGCATCTTGCATTAAATTACCCAGTTATAAATGTTTGTGAAGTTAAGAATTAGGATTAAGTAACAGTGCAGACGGTGTTAGCGAAAAAACTAAATCTCTGGTGAATTTTCTGTGAGGTATGTGCTCATTTGTATTTATATTCTGGTGTTCCTCAACCTCTTCATCTAATACCCTTGGCTTCAAAAGAAAATAACGGGGATCCTGTCCACTTATTTTACAAGCCCTATGAGGAGAGGCTGAGGGAGCTGGGATTGTTTAGCCTGGAGAAGAGAAGGCTCAGGGGAGACCTCATTGCTGTCTACAACTACCTGAAGGGAGGTTGTAGCCAGGAGGGAGTTGGTCTCTTCTCTCAGGCAACCAGCACCAGAACAAGAGGACACAGTCTCAAGCTGCACCAGGGGAAGTTTAGGCTCGAGGTGAGGAGAAAGTTCTTCACAGAGAGAGTCGTTCGTCATTGGAATGTGCTGCCCAGGGAGGTGGTGGAGTCACCGTCCCTGGAAGTGTTCAAGAGGGAATTGGACATGGCACTTGGTGCCATGGTCTAGGCATGAGGTCTGTGATGACAGGTTGGACTCGATGATCTTTGAGGTCTCTTCCAACCTTGGCTATACTGTGATACTCTGATACCAGAGAATGGGGAGGTTATTACTCTCAAATCTGTTTGCAGTCCCAGGTAGAGTATTGTGACTGAACCAAGTCTGAAAACTTAAGATTCTGGTGAGTTTTAATAAATTACAATATTCATATCAGGCTCACATCTGATGAGCCTTCAAGCTCTCTCATGCTAATTACAAACCTCAAATATTTAGCTATCAGGCTTTGGACTCAAGACATGGAGACTGATTCAAGAAGGATGGCTTTTCAGACCCAGTTAAATGGTATAAATAGAATAGAATAGAATAGACCAGACCAGACCAGGTTGGAAGAGACCTTCAAGATCATCATGTCCAACCTATCATCCAACACCACCTAATCAACTAAACCATGCAACCAAGCACCCTATCAAGTCTCCTCCTGAACACCTCCAGTGATGATGACTCCACCACCTCCTCAGGCAGCCCATTCCAATGGGTTTCCAAGACCCTGAGCATGAACTAGATCATGCTATGTACTTTGGGATTTTGTTGAAATTTTGCTTTATAATTTAGATAGCTATAACACAATGTATTAGTCCCAGCAGCTGTTGAATTGAGAATAGTTCAGCTATCATGAATCAGAGTACTGAAATAATGGAAACTTGAGACATTCCTATTGGTTGTGAGGCTTGGGGTTGTTTATGGGTTTGGGGATTGGTTTCATTATGTCAATAGATTCAAGTCAATATTGAGGAGAGTAATGTAGCTGAGGATTGCTGTATGTTTAGCAGGGGAATATCTTCACTTCAGTGAAAGTTGGATCAGATCTTGGATCTTGAAGTTGTTTTGGTTTGATTTTTTTTTTTTTCCTTTACACTATACCTACTGTCCCTTAAGCCTGGCATGAGTAATAATAGTTAAAATGTTCTCTTCAATTCCTCAAGAAAAAAACACTCTCCCAATGTTTATTGGGTCATGCCCTTTGTCACATGCTCTTCCTATACATCTTTATAGGCATGCTGTGACTAAAGTTCCTTCTTGGAAAAACAATTTGTTACTCTGTTTTATACAATAATAATTCTTCCTTTCAAAAGGACAATGTGGGATGTGGAGAAGTCATGCACTTGAGATAATAAACCCTGCAGTGTGGTATTTTTCTTTCAAATAAGGAGCTTAGTTTGCTGGGATTTGTCTCCTACAATTCAAGTCAGTGCTTGTTTTCACTTCAGTTTCAAAATAAATTATGTTAGTCTTTATCACAGCTGTATAATGTTTATGCTGAAGCAATAATACTTTTCACAAAGATGAATATTTAGCTCCAGCATCACCTCAATGATCTAGTAAATTCACTAGGGAAAACAACCCAGTGTTTCAATATGACACAAAGCTTACTGGTTGTAGTTCTGCACTTGGATAGAGGGTACATGTGCCGTTTGTTCCAGCTGAAGCTGCATGAACTTGCTTTGCCAGGGCTTTTTTGTGCCTGGATCTGTTCACCTCCTTAAAGAATGAGTTATCACTTTGTGTGGGACATGCTTTCAAAAGGCAGTGTTCAGTGCTGGCACTGCTTCCCATCCTGCTTCAGGGAGTTAGCTGACTGGCACTAGATAGAGATACACACTCTCCTAAGAAAGTCACAATATATTTCAAACATGTTACAATTATCACATAAAGGCTAATGATGTCTGTTGAAAATTCCCAACATTTATCTTAAATGATTGGTATTTTTCTATATGTAGGCTGAGCTAAAATGCCATCCAATATTATTCTGCAACAGGCTGCATATAATTGGCCTTGTTATAGAAACTTAAAGGTCTTAAATATATCTCATGAGTTTATTTTGTCACTGAAACCTTCTGGTTTGGATTAATGTGTTAGGTTCATTTTACAGATGGTTTCTAAACTCAGTAACACTGCAAGCTGGATTTATTATTTATTTTATTTTATTTTATTTTATTTTATTTTATTTTATTTTATTTTATTTTATTTTATTTTATTTTATTTTATTTTATTTTATTTTATTTTATTTTATTTTATTTTATAGAACTTTCCAGCAATCAAATGTCACCCTCAATTAGTCTGCAAACCCCTCCTCTTTCAGCCCACCTTCTCTGCTAGCCATCACAATATCTCAACTAGTTCTCTAGGAAATGAGATGAACACAGCCAAGTTCCTTGCTGATTTAATGCTCCTCACTGCTCATTTTTCTTTTGTGAGTGTAAGATATTCTTTCTATACATATATTAGAAGGAAGTATTGTTCCAGCTAGATTTGGAGGGTTTAATTTAGAGGGATGCTCTCCCAGCATGCCAGCTAGATGATCAGGGCTAAATTAAAGTATTTCCCAGTGTGAGCTCATTCTGCAATTGAAACTCTACTACTGTCAGTGCTTATTGCTGAGACTGGGGGCTGTTCTCCTACAAATGTTAGGGACCTTAGCCCTGACTGCTTACAATGAAAGGAACACCTATGTCATAGACATTGATCATTGCTGGCCAGAATCATGGCCCCGTTTGCATGACAGAAATGGACTAAGAATTGGAGTATGCGCAGAGTTGGAAGGCATTGCACAGGGCTTTCCTCACCTGAAGTTAAAAGAAAGTCTTGCATGCCATGATGAGGATGTACTTATAGTGACATTTTCTTTTGTTTGCTTTTCAAGTGATTTTTAGAAAGCAAAAACCCCCTTTTTGGATGAATGTTTCAAAGTTGAAATCAAGGCAGTGAAAAATTACCTCTAACGGGGGAATTGTTTTTGGAAAGTCTACAAATACCCGTGTAATACATTTTTTTTCCAGTAATGAATGATCTAGCTTAGCCAAAATTTGGATGTATCTTAGTGTCACTACAACAGAAAGTCAAGTGAAATGCTTTTACCCTTACTTCTAGACATCAATGTATTGTTTTTTCATTGTTTGACCTATTGTAGTCCTATATGGTCATAAAGCCGCAATCCCTTTCAGTCCTCTTTGGGGACACCTCTTAGTTTTGAAATAAAAGATGAGGCCTTAGGTTATATTTAAGATGAAACTCTATGAACCTTCGAGCCTGAAGGAAAAAAAAACCCATAGAGTCACAGACACTAGTTGCTCTATTCCATTTACTGCCTTTTGGGATAAAAATATACATATAATAATGACACAGAAAAATCTCAATGCATTCAGTTTTTACAGGTAAATAAACCAAAGCAAGAGGAAGGTTTAACTTTGTGAAATGTCAACAGTTGAGTTTTGGAAACATAGTTTTTTGTTTCTTTTTATTCACAACATTGCACATTGGCAGGTAAAAATGAAATCAGTGTTTTACAATTTTATTCTACTTCAAGGTGGGAAGCAAATGTTTTGCATCTTGTGGATTGTGGTCAATTAAACGTTCTTCTGCTGCAAGTCATTTCTGGAGGGCCTTAAAGCCACATTGCATTTTACCTTAATCCACAACAGAGATTCCTTCTTTCTCAGTTTTGCCCAGGGAACCCATCTGTCCCAATAACAGGTCCTGAGACTGTAAAATGTGGTACTTCTGGTTTCAGATCTTTATCTGAGTCTTTCCTCTCTCTCGATTTTCTGTATAAGCTTGAATGAGTCTTATGCGTCCTCATCCCAGTTCAGTGTCGCTGCTTCACTGTGGTGGGGCAGATAAAGTGGAGGTAAAGAGTGCCTGTGTCTGGAAGTCAGAGGTATCCCCATTCCTCTGCCTATTTGAGATATACAGAAGAGCACATCACGTCATGCTGCACTTGAATCTATTTATTGCTCAGAAATCAACAGGGGAAGATTGTGAGTCTCTGTTTCCTGAGCCAGTTCCACTTGGTGCATTAAGAATAGAGGTGGGAGCAGGTGGCTCCCAGACTGCTCCTTCCTTTCTGCTGGAAAAGCTATGGAGTTAATGGGTTGGCTACAGGACAGGTTGGTATTTTTCTATGAAAAGGTCTCATCTAGGAATGTGAAGTTTCATCCCTGAAAATCCTCTTCTCTGTATAAAAATATAACAGACATAACAATATATAAATCTTCCCAACTTAAAGAACAGACTCTATGAACATCTGCTGTATTTCAACTAATCTTACCTTTACTCTTTTACTAATTGATATATCTGCATACTCTATCTATAGGGAAACAGGGAATTCACAGTTGTGTTTCTCTTTGTTCATTGCATTGCAGTGGCTGAGACAAATCCATAGGGAAAAAGAAGTAAATAAATATATACCAGTTAAAACCAACTGGTTCTTATATGAATTCAACTTGTTGCAGCTCTTCATCAACTTTTCCTTCAAACACAGCAAAGTTCTGTGTCTTCATGTGGTGCAACTCATACAAGCTTTAGCAACTCTAGTGATGCCACTCTCTTTTCCACTGAAAAAGCTGAGCTGACATGTTGCAAAATTATTTTGGCTGAGGCTCTCTAATGAAGATGTCTTTGGTTGAAAGACTTAAATAATTAGTCTAAATTCCAGTTTCTAGCCTGGAAGACACAAAGAAGTGTTTAACTGCAACTGGTGGTCAAAATTCCAAGTCACAGCATCCTTTTTAGCATATTTTAAAGTTCAGAGCAATTTTGATCGGTTTATCTAACTGTACTGGAAAGAAAAACCCAAAACAACCCCAAAAAAACAAACAACAAATTATTTCTTTAAAATTTGATCATTTTGAGCCAAATATAATTTTGTAAGAAAAGGATGTGTGATAATGGAAAAAAGCCAGCAAGCTATAAACTGGAGGCTGGGTATTGCTTTACATGTTTGTTATTTATGTGACAGATGTCACAGCCATGGTTCTACCAGGGAGAGCAGAGTGGCTCTAAGGGCTGTGGCCCACATCCTTCTTTCCTGTAGCACCTACAGGCATGATGAGAGTACTTCACAGTTGTATCCCACACACTTTGCAGACATGCTTTGCCCTGCTTCGCAGCTTAGTTTGAACCTGTGCCTGCTTTGGCAGCGCTCACTTGTTTCATGTTTGGATTGGCAAGTACCTTTCCACATTGTGCTCCCATTCACTATGGTCAGATCCTGCTTGAACAAACACTTCCACTTCTGATTTATTATTTGCCCATGAGTAATACTGCTAAAATCATCAGGACTGTGTCTGTCCTTGTGCACAAGGGTCTTGCAGATTCTACTCTCTGAAATTCCTAAAGCCCTTTTGAAATACTTCAACGAGACAAGAAAGCAGTGAATCAACATTAACAAAATGTCTTGAATTCTGAGATGTTCCAGGGGAAAGAGAAAGGAGAAGTGCTTACACCAAATGACATTCCAGAAATCTGCAAGACAGCTGTCATTTCTCTTTCAATGGGGGCATCTTTGCAAGACGCTGTCATGGTGGCTATTTATTTTTAGTTTTATGTTCCTATGTAGAAGGGGCCTGTTGAAATGCAATTACGCTGCTCTCCACAATTCAGCTGAGAAAGAGCTATCCTTCCACTGCTTCAATAAAAACCACAATGGAAAATTCTTAGGAAAAAATAAAAAATTACCCTTTTAGTAGGCTTTTAAAATCCTTCTAAATTCAGACTGCATTTAAATGATGTCTCTGCTGGAGAATAGCTTAAAGTAACCTGCAGAAAAGATAACATTTTAACTGAGGAATATAATTTAATAGACATTTCTATGGAAACTCTTATATGTCTATAGAATATCCTTATGAAGTCTTTTAAATTCTATAAGACTTTTCCATTTGTTGGCACTTCATGTCTACAAGGGATTGTCAGGGAATTCTCAAAGGACAGAAAGTAAGCATTCTCTTACAAATATGTGGATTTAGCATCCAGAAATACCAAGAATAAGGCAGAAGTGATGAGTAGATCCTAACAGGAGAGTAAATAGCTGAAGTGTGGCAAATTAGTTTTACATAAATAAATTCCAAGAGGGAGGGGGAGATAACACTGCTAGATGATGGCATAGTAGTGCAAAAAGATTCCTGAGGGATGTGTTTGTAGAGTGGAAGGCAGTATGCCTGCTATTCATGCATATTTAAGTGGGTAGTTGATTGCTCTCCTGAACTGCTCAGCTCTACTCCAACTGATGGTGTTTGGAATGTGTAATGAAAGCAGAGGGTGGTCACAGTTCTTCCTTCTCTTTATTTATGTGTGCTTCTTAATTTTCAGAACGCCTATGTCAATATCAATCGGATCATGTCTGTTGCATCCCGGCTTTCCGAAGCAGGCCATTATGCTTCCCAGCAAATTAAACAAATATCGAGCCAGCTGGATCAAGAATGGAAGAGTTTTGCTGCAGCTCTGGATGAGCGCAGCACCATCTTAGCCATGTCTGCTGTCTTTCACCAGAAGGCTGAACAGGTGAGCTGCCTTTGTGACTGTCAGAACGATCCACTGATGCTTTGATAATGGCTTTTGGCTTGCGTGCGGCCAGGTTAAGAGCCTTATTCTTGGTGGATCAATGTCTCAGAAAGAAATAGTGAGATTTTGTCATCCCCCCCCCCATTGTCATGTATTCCCTGAGTGGATAAGGAAACATGTTTATGCTTTAGTGAGAAATAATCTGATCACAAGGGACATGCACTCATGCAGTACCTTGCTGCCTTATTTCTACTGCCTAATATTTCATCAGTGCTGTGAATAAATTGAGGATTATTTTGGTAAGTAAAACAGTACATATCTGCAGCCTTATGTATATGTGGTATGTACTATGTGCACAGGAATATTTGCACATATGACATATACCAGCAGACAGTTTCTAGGAGCCAAAGCATATTATGGCTGATGAAACTTATGTAATTCATTCCACCACCTACTCCTGCAGTGCTCTCCATAGCCCCAAACTTTGTTAGACCTCACTAAGTAAAGACCTCAGAGACTGTTAGGAACATGCAAGAAAAGTTTTCCATGTCCCTAAACTGTGATTTGTGTCTGTAACAGCTACCAGAATTGGTCCATAATTTCAGAGCTACAAAAGATTTAAAATATGTCAGTGAAGAAACCTTCTCTTCTTTACACCTAACCAGGTCCACTTAATGGTGATAGTTCAACTTTGATTGCATGTGGATTACATTCATTTTCCAGTGACAGGCACTGCTGTGGGGCTCTCTCCAGTTTTGTTGTGTGGTTGTTTTTCCAAGTAGTTAATATCAAAGCTATTAAGTGGGTGTGCTTGATGTTTACAAAATGACCCATACTTCAAGTGTCTGAAGAAGAAGTATGACTGATAAGCCAGAAACTGTGCTCATAAACTAGAATATATGTATAGAAGAATTAAGCTCAAAGAGCAAAGATTTTTCTTTCCTCTCTGTTTCTGACTGTAGAATTATAGTAGATTTTTTCTTTATTTTGTGTTTCCTATTGACAATAGGCCACAGCATAGAGCAATTACTCACCCTGCTGGGCACTTACTCATGTAAGCACACTCAGTGGCTCTAATGGGACTGATACACTAACAATATGCCCAGTACAAGTACGTTCATCTCTGTACAATGGGCACTACAGTGTTTAAGTCTAGTCTTCACATTAAATATTTTCAATCATCTTATCTTTATAAAGAAAAATAGAAAAATATTATCCAGTCTATGATCACAATGAGAATGTTTAAGGTTTATTAACGAATTTGTTCTTTCTGGTTTGGTTTGATTTGGTTGGTGATTGGGTTTTAGGTGGGTTTGCTTCTTTTTTGTTTGTGAGAAGCCACTTATTTCTCTGAAGCATCAGTCTTGTTCACAATTTTTGAGGAGGTGCTGAGCTATTGTATAGCATGAAAAGCAATAAACCAGAAAGCTGTATTGAACTACCTGTCAAGCTAGAGTTTTGGGTTTTTGGTTTTTTTTTCCCCTACCTTTTAAACACTGTCAAAGTGGGTATTTTGCCTCAGCCTTAACTTGGAAAACAGCTACCCTAATGTGACTTTCAAAAGTTTGGATCCTTTTCCTTTATGATCATATTGATGGGTCTGTAAAACTCAGTCCTGCCTTGGCAGGACTGCAGTTTGTGCTGCCGGACAGGAGCCAGGCTCTCATTACTAAGCAGATAGGAGAATATGCTAATTGTGAACAGCAGTTGCTCCTCACTTGCAATAAGAGACAATGCAGTAGAAGATAAGTGCTGGTGTGAAGGCTGTGAGCCTAGACAGCTGCAAAAAAAGAAATGTGGAAGTCAATGTGTCCATTAACCAAGGACTATAATTTCAGCCTTGCTTTAGTAACTCTACTAGGATTAAACCAATGGCTTGAATGCTAATAATTTCATCATCTGACCTCTCTATAGTATAAAAGGTGAGGCCTTTGGGATTTGGTCTATAACTCAGTCTGTTTTCTATCATTCATTCCAAATGTGGCTGTATTGTTTGGCATCATCCAGGGTCTTTTTTTTTTTTTTTTTTTTAACTCAAATCAGAGCTTTATTATTTTACAATAAATAAGGCTTCAATCTCTGAGGCAAAGAGGTAGATAAACCCACTATTTCATCTGTCACAGATCAAATCTCTTTTCAATCCCCTTTTTCTGTTACTAAAGGCAGTCTTGTTGTGGATCTAGCCATTTCTCCCACAGTGCACCCCCTGCTTCCCTCATACTGATCTGATCTGCAGGCTGTCTTTCCTTCTCCACTGCAATAAAATGCTACAGTTTCTTTGTTCATTCCTTCCTATTGATTGAAGTTTTGTGATGCCAACAGGAAGCAAGTCTATTAAGACCATAATCTTTCAGCCTTTGACACACCCCAGCCTGCAAGGAAGTTGTTGGCTTGGGACAGAGATTTATGAAAAACTCTAGGATCTCTGCAATATGCAAGCTGAGCAGGAAGCTACTTGTTTTCCAAGGTCTCTTCCTAAAGACCCCACACAGAAAACAGCACAGAATACAAGTTTTCTGGCTTGGAAGGATGAAAGGCTGAGTCAACCCTGCTGGGAATTGAACCTCACATCTGTCTTCACGTGCCTAAGAATCACATTGCTTTCCTGGCACTTATTGCAGATACATGTGGCATGTTGAATGGAATTCAGCTAAATGAGTTCCCGGATCAAAGCTGCTTTTTATTTTTGCTTTCTTGCTTATTCTTTTTTTCTTTTTCTTTCTTTTTGTTTTTGTGTGTGTTTGTGTGCAGACATGAGTCTCCCTATTTTTTTAAACATAATTTCTACATATTAGACCATCATCAATGAAATAGCAAAGGAAAGAGAGAAAGAAAGAGAGAGAGAGAGAGAAAGAAAGAGAGAGAGAGAAAGAAAGAGAGAGAAAGAAAGAAAGAGAGAGAGAAAGAGAAAGAAAGAGAGAGAAAGAGAGAGAAAGAGAGAAAAAGAAAGAGAGAGAGAGAGAAAAAGAAAGAGAGAGAGAGAGAAAAAGAAAGAGAGAGAGAGAGAGAAAAAGAGAGAGAGAGAGAGAAGAGAGAGAAGAGAGAGAGAGAGAGAGAAGAGAAGAGAGAGAGAGAGAGAGAGAAGAGAGAGAGAAGAAAGAGAGAGAGAGAGAGAGAGATAGAGAGAAGAAGAGAGAGAGAGAGAGAGAGAAGGAGAGAGAGAAGAGAGAGAGAGAGAGAAAAGAGAGAGAGAGAGAAAAGGGAGGAGGGAAAGAGCTAGTCTTGCCAACTTAGCCTCCAGTCAGGCTTCCTTCAGCATGGGTTTGATCAAAACCAATAAACTAAACTCCAAAAAACCATTACATGCAGGTCAAGGTATAGCTCAGGATATTCAGTGGAGGTGTTTCTCAAATGTCTCTTAATTTCACCTGCTCCAAATCTCTTGAGATTTTCATGTTCAGGTTTGGTAGGTTTTGGTTTGTTTGTTTGGGGGGTTGGGTTGGTTTTGGTCTTGTTTGTTTGTTGTTTGTCTTTTTTTCACCCCTCTGTCTCCTCACATGCCAACCCCTTTTCTTTCTCATGCTAGCATGGAGATATAAATACTCTATTGATATAGATACTCTAGTGCAAAAGAGAATCTGCTTCTATATCTCTAGGTATGTCTGAGGCTATTTCAAAGCTGCAAGAGAACATCAGAGAATGTGCCTTATCTCACTGTGATTTCAAAAGAAGTGTGCTGATTTATACCAGATGAGTTTCTGACCCATTAACTGTCAGATGGGGGAATCAGACATACCAAGTGTCCTCCCTTGCTTGGATGTAATCTCTGAAAGTGTGCTAAAGTATTCATAAGATGCTGTACAGACTTCGTCAGAACAAACAATAAATGTCTTCAATCGGTGAAGAGATCTCAACCAATTAATTCTGGGTCAGAGCCTACCATCAGAAACACACAAACAGAATCACTGTGTAAGGCAGTAGGTGTTAGGTGCACACAGTAAACATTGATGCTGAAGCTATGAAGACTGATTCTTGACCACTTGTTTCATGTTACCTTATTCCCCACCAGGAAGAATACTCTTGTTTTCATCTCTGCTTGGATCTCCCTAAGCACACCTTAAACTCCCCTATTTGAGGAAAGGAAATGGAAAAAAAAGAGAGGAAAATTAAAAAGGAGAAGAAGAATTTGAGGAAAGGAAGGATAGGAAAAGCCAGTTGATATCTGTGAGATGAAGGGATAAAACCAAGATAGGGAAATTTCAGGAATAACAATACACAATTAATCTCATACAAAAATTTCAGTGCATCAAGAGATGTTGTAGGTTACTGAGGAAAACAGTTTCATGTCATTCTTCCCATCTTTCCTCACAGATATTCTGGACAACAAAAGCATACATGGATTGTAATCTCTCTGGGGCCTAGGGCAACCACCCTGATTATGCCACAGCTTCCACATAGAGGCCACATAACATTCTGTAAGCAAGGATTGTGCAAAAAAAAAAAAAAAAGTGGAGAAATATAGACTATAAAATGTCTGAACTGTGTTTTGGAGCAACCTGCATAGCACTCCCTGAGGAAAGGTAGCGAAAAGTAGTCTGAAAATGTATTATTAACTGACCTAATACAGAATTTGCAGCTTAGGTGAATAGGTTGTGAGCCTTCCAGTATCTGAAGGGAGCCTACAGGAAGGCTGGGGAGGGACTTCTCAGGATCTCAGGTAGTGATAGGACTAGGGGGAATGGAATGAAGCTGGAGGTGGGGAGATTCAGGCTGGATGCGAGGAGGAGGTTCTTCCCCATGAGAGTGGTGAAACCCTGGAATGGGTTGTCCAGGGAGGTGGTTGAGACTAGGGGGAATGGAAAAAAAAAGAAGAAATGGGAAGGTTCAGATTGGATGTTAGGAAGAAGTTCTTCACCATGAGGGTGGTGAAATGCTGGAACAGGTTGCCCAGGGAGGTGGGTGAAGCCTCATCCCTGGAGGTTTATAAGGCCAGGCTGGATGTGGCTCTGAGCAACCTGATGTAATGTGAGGTGTCCCTGCCCATGGCAGGGGGGTTGGAACTAGATGATCCTTGTGGTCCCTTCCAACCCTGACTGATACTATGATACTACTATGAGTCAGGAGTAAGTGTAGGCCATTACTTTAAAGTTACATTTGGATTAGATCAGAGGCACAAAGGTACCTTAAGAATTTTATTATTTTTTTTTCAGGATCAGTTTTTCTTAATCTTTCTTGAAGTCTTGAAAAAAAAAAATGGACAATTATTGGAGCCTGTCATTTCAAATTGTATTTAAGTAGCTTTTATGTTCCAAATGGAAGCTATTTTAGTCTGTGGGCTAACTAGAAATTTAAGCAATTAATTTAAATGGTACTGACTTTTCGTGGACAGTAACAGCTCCTGTTCCAGCCTCACAGTTAGCAATTTACAGTTTTAAATGCATCTTCTTTCAACTCAGTCAAAGGGTGATCTTTGTGATACGAATATATATCTAGCATGAAGGGTTATATTTAATAAAGGGTTTTTGTGGCTGCCTTAGTATGTGAAAATATTAGCAATCAACATAGCTAGCTGCTTTTCTTCGTTCAAAATACCAAAATCACTAGCCCTGTGGTATGAAATAACACTTTGCAAAAATCCTTAAAAACAGCCTTTGCTGTCCCCACATGAATTTCATAGTGTCATAGTATCAGTCAGGGTTGGAAGGGACCACAAGGATCATCTAGTTCCAACCCCCCTGCCATGGGCAGGGACACCCCACACTAGATCAGGCTGGCCAGAATTTACAAACACACAACAAAGACCACTATGCACTGTTTTGGTGTCAGAGTAAAACACTGACAGGCTGCATTACTTAAAACTGTTTCAAACATATGATGACAACTGCTCCTGCTAGTGGTAGAAGTTACTGACGTAGTTGGTGATGTGACATTGTCCGTGAAGAACAGACATGCAAAAGATAGATGTGTGGTGGTTTGGAGAGAAGGCCCAGCCTCCTCTCCCCCACAAAGAGGAAGAAAAACCACAGCTAACCCAACCGGAGGAGCAAGGAAAAATGCTATATTTTACAAGCAATTTGGAGAATGCAGGATATGTACACAATTTACAGTATTTACAACATGCATACAGAAATATACAGCAAAGTAAAAAAAAACCACAATAATACAGGAGCGAAATTCCCTCCTGTACCCCCTTCTCTCCCCTTTTTCCCCAAAGAGGGTTAGAAAGAGAGAAAAAGGCAGGAGATTAATAAAGCAGAGTGTTAGTAGGCCTTATCTGTTCAGGGTCACTCTTGCAGGGCGCCCAGAAGCAGACGAGCTGGAAAGGGAGAAGGAGAGGAGCGAACTGAGGAAAGTTCCAACTGAACTCAAAACTTAAAGTTGCATTCTACCAATCTACCAATGAAATTCGTTTAGAATATCTGATTGTTTTAGTTAATATTCCAAAACATTCAGCCAGAGTGTCCCAGCACTGTCTCTTTCTTAAAGGCACAGCCTCAAACGGTCACAAGATGAGAGCCAATAAGGTGGAAATGTGGTTATGTTGGATCTTCTTGAGACTTCTCCCACCTACTGTGCAAATCACAATCTGGGGCCACAGCAATAGATGAGTAATGTAACTATAACAGCTTGTACTACAACTGATAGAATTCATCAGTTTTGATAAGGGAGCACTGGTTTATAAGATACAAAGATCTTTTGGTCACTGTTTCAACCAAGAGGTCTGTGTAACAGCCCCAAAAGGGACTGATCTTAACTTAGTGCTCTTAAAACAGCATAGGAAATTATGTGAATTCCACTACCTTGGCAAAAGAATATTCAAGGGTGTTTGGGGATTTCACCTTCAACAGATTGGGAGTCAAACCCACACAAGAGAACCTGACATCCTTGTCTCCAGTCTTCTAGAATGCAGAGTTTTCACTGGCAGAGTTGTGCATTGTAGACATGAACATTTAGGAATTTGTCTTTGTCACTGAATCTTTGTGCACTGGAAAGTGTTTACAATGCAAATAGTTCATAGCCTTGATTACACAGCAGCATGGTGAATAGCTTTTCACTGCTAATAAAAGAGGATGCTGATGTCAGAGCCAAAGCTGAACTGAAATTCTTTGCTTTGGATCTCCCAACCCTTCCTGTTGTGAGCGAGTTCTTTACTAACAAGCCACAGGTGAAAACTTCAGAAATGGATACAGCTGTGATCCTGGGGCGGCTTTTTGGCCTTCCATTCACCCTACAGGGTGCTGCATCTGTTGTATAATTAGCTGTTCTTTCTCATAAATAGTTCCCAAGTAGGGCAGGGTGGTTTAACAGAAAGATGGAAGAAGAGAAAATACCAATGAAAAGTAATGAGGTGGCATTAGGCATTCAGTATGGACAAAATATGAACATGTGAGCTGTGTCATTGAAGTAAACCCTGCCTGAAGGGAAAGCAAGATGGAAAACTTAAAGACTACATTTCTCTTTTCTTTTGCAGAACAGGCAGCACCCAGGAGAGCTTCCCAGTTTGTTCTGCCAAAGTGTATCAGCGCTGCTCAGGAGGCCTTTAGGAGTGGAAAAAACATTTTTTTCCCATTCTTTTGCTCCCTGAAGCCATTCAGTTTCTGGCTGTCTGTTAAGGCTTCCCACCATGGTGCTAAACCATATCAGTTGCAATGGCAATGATTTTTTTCTCCCTTTCTGTGGATGTCTGCTCACCATGAACTGGACAGAGACCAGCAGCTCATTTTGCATTGGCTGCTTAGCAGCTGTCAGATGGTAATGGTATCTGATAACTGCTAACCCTAGCCAGAGTCAAATGCGTGACCCAGAGGTTTAAGGCCTTGCTATTCTAACAGCAATCCATCCCACTGAGCTGGCCCTGGGTTGGGAGCTGCACAAATACAGACTGTCTGTCTTTCAGTGAAATGAATGTCAGTGTTGGTTTTAATGGGAGCTTTCTATTGCCCAAATTAGCAGTTTCAATGATGGGTAAGCCACTGAGGGAGGATTGATATGGAGGACAATACTGCTGGAGCTGTAACTGTGTCTTTTTGTGCCTCATGATGACGTTTCTTTCTAAACATATTGCAGCCTCCCTTTTTGGCATGCAATATGGTAGCCTCTCTGTTTGGCATGCAGAGACTCTTAGCATGGATTTTTCATGAGCCTGGTTAAAGGAGCATTTGTTTTTAATCCAGAAGAAACAGAAAACATTCATTTAGATCTAAGTGTTTCTTCAGTTACTGAGGGGTGACCTGAATGTGTTGCTCCAGAATTCCCATCAGGACTCTTTTATAACTGTCACGGTTTCTGCAGTCATCTGTTGCATTCTACAAAGTTTTCTAATGCTGATGAGATGTGCTGTGTCACTCTTGTTCATTGTTTCTGGAATTATTTCAGTTTCTTTCAGGTGTGGATGCCTGGTGCAAAATGTGCAGTGAAGGAGGCCTCCCCTCAGAAATGCAAGACCTTGAACTGGCCATCCATCATCATCAGACCCTGTATGAGCAAGTAACACAGGCCTACACAGAGGTATGTGTTTCCCAGAAAAAACAATATTTGAGTATCTGTTAAGTGATAGCAGATATTTGACTGCATTTAGGAGTTTAGCTTTTCTAGATGAAATAGGTTTGAAGAGGTCTGTTTCCAGGAAAATTGTCCTCAATGAAATGTGTTTGTCACATTGTCTTTGCAGTGACATATCTCTTATTGGTAAACTTTTGAACCTTTAGTGTTAATGCTGATTCTGCTGTGCTTCCTATCAATCTAAGTCAGCAAGGACTATAATAAAAGCATTGTAACACCACCCAGGGACAGATTCAAACCAACTGTAAGACCAAAGACCAGGAAGAGGAACATAGTGAATCCACACAGTGAATTCAGTGAGGTTAGCCAGCAGAAAGGATGAGTTTCTGGTTAATAAGCTGCTCACAAGTGTGTGTATAGCCCTCATTTCCTGTTTCCAGTGATTAAATTGTTGCTGATCACCTTCCCACATATGATACAGGGTGTAATAAGCTTTGTCTCCTTCGTTGTCTAGAAGTTTCTTCTTTCTGCCTAGCAGCTATTGCCACCTCCATAATGTTGCCAAGGTAACACCTGTGCCTCAGTGTTTCTTCCTAAAATCTTCCATCATATCACCACTATCTCCTGCTGTTGGGAAGTACAGTCATTCCCTCTGTGACCCCAGAAGGCTTTAGCATGTGCAAACTGTTCCAGCTGGTCTTCAGCAGCAACTGAACTTGAGTATGGACAGCTACTCCCTATGGACTCTCCAGTTATGTCCTAATCTACTTCCAAATTGCCCTGAATATTTAAAAAATCTCCAAGGATCTGCCTAAGCCACCTAATAGCCATAAAGATGATGAGACTTGACTCCCCCTTTTGCCAATATGCATCTCAAAGCCTCCCTTGATTTCTCTGAAAATGCACCAGATACACACTGCTACAACAGGCTGGGATGTAGCATGGTGTGCCAAAAGACACAGGATTGGGTATTAAAGGATATTGAGCAAGCAACATATAATACAGAAATAAATCAGACCTGGAAAGCCTTGAGATGTATTCTACCATTGGCTGATAATGTTCAAAATTGAAATGGGATGGAAAACTTACATTAAGCCATTCTCTGGCAAGATTGGTGATTGTGATTGTATAGAAATAAAAACACTTTACAGAAAAACCTCATATTCCCTGCAATTTGTTCCAGTGGGAAAAGAGAGTAGAGTAGAGTAGAGTAGAATAGAATAGAATAGAATAGAGTAGAATAGAATAGAATAGACCAGGTTGGAAGAGACCTTCAACATCATTGTGTCCAACCCACCATCCAACACCATCTAATCAACTAAATCATGGCACCAAGCACCCCATCAAGTCTCCTCCTGAACACCTCCAGTGATGGTGACTCCACCACCTCCCCGAGCAGCCCATTCCAATGGCAAATAACTCTCTCTATGAAGAATTTTCTCCCAACATCCAGTCTAAACCTCCCCTGGACTGTGTCCTTTTGTTTTGGTGCTGGTTGCCTGAGAGAAGAGACCAGCCCCCGTCTGTCTACAACCTCCCTTCAGGTAGTTGTAGAGAGCAAGAAGGTCTCCCCTGAGCCTCCTCTTCTCCAGGCTAAGCAACCCCAGCTCCCTCAGCCTCTCCCCATAGGGCTTGTGCTCCAAACTCATCACCAGCCTTGTTGCCCTTCTCTGGACAAGCTCCAGCAACTGAGAGGCCCAGAACTGGACACAGTACTCAAGGTGTGTCCTAACCAGTGTGGTGTACAGGGGCAGAATGACCTCCCTGCTCCTGCTAGTCACAGTGGGCTGGGAAGAGGAGAGGGATTTGGGATTCTGATGGTGTCCTCATTTACTATGTCTGTTGAGCAAATTAGTTTAACTTTGCAGTCTACAACTGAAAAATAAATTTAAAAGTCATTGTGAGAGGATCAGTGCATGCACATATTTCTTAATATTTTTAATGGGTTTTTATGGTTTCATTTTTCATTTTGCCCCTGCAATATGAAAATTCTTTAGGAATGTTCCAAGAAAAAAAAAATCTGGCATTAAAAAATCTGGTATTCTTTTTTTTTTTCATAATGTCCAAATGCCTTTGCATCTGCCAATGTATTTTAATATGTTAAAAAATGGTTACACATGTGCAGAGGGCTTTGCATTTGCCAGCAAGCTTTGTAGCCCATTGAAAATGGAGACTATGGGTCCCTCTGAGCTGCTCCTCAGGAAGAAAAGAATCACTATTATATGCTGATTTATTTTTTCACTTTCACTGAATGAAATACAGAATCTGAATGCCATACTTCTCGTTGTATATACATCCTTAGCAATCCTATGGAGAGAGGACTCTCCCTTATCATACAGAATATGAATGACTCTGCCATCTGTGGTTTTCTTAAATTGCCACCTCCTCACAAAAATATTGCAAATGCCACCTGTCATCAACTGGTATATGTCAAGAATTTCAGTGCCCAAGTGTCAGAATGGAATATACTCTTGGGGTCTCTCTGTGTATGCAGTCCCAGCAGTGCAGTCTCTGTGCTCTTGCTGGGTGACACAGCAGGCCCACTAGGAAGTGAAGGCAAGTGCTGAATATGTAAGAATTAAGTCAAAAATAGATGTTACAAGGCCTTTCTTCCTTTTTTTCTTCTTTTCCCCCCCTTTTTTTACTGAAATAAGGAAAACACAGAGCATTGGAAAGAATCTGCTTGATTGTACACTATCAGCTATTGGATGTTCAAGTATCAGTGCAGTAAAGTAAATCTATTTCTTCACTCAGGTAAGCCAGGATGGAAAAGCCTTACTGGATGTCCTACAACGTCCCTTGAGTCCTGGGAATTCTGAATCTCTCACTGCCACTGCAAACTACTCCAAAGCTGTTCACCAGGTGCTGGATGTGGTACACGAAGTCCTACATCACCAGCGGCGCTTAGAGAGCATCTGGCAACACAGAAAGGTCCGACTACATCAAAGGCTGCAGCTCTGTGTTTTCCAGCAGGATGTTCAACAGGTAACATTGTGAAGACTTTTTGATGATTCATCTAGAGGATGTTGCCATGTTAAAGATTTCACACACAGCCCTATCTGTGCTAGAAATTCCCTAAAATCCTAAGGCACCTTTCACTATCTCTCAGTTTCTTGTTGGAATCATCAGTTAATGCAGTGATTATTGATCAGTCCCTTCCCCACAAGAATGTGGCACTCTTTTCAGTGGTTACATTTTCACAAGTGAGCATTTAGCTGCAAGTACTCTACTGTTCTTGAGAAAGTGATATTTAATATAAAAAAGAGTGCAAAAATGAATTGAGCTGTAGTGGGATTCAAGTTCCAGGGTGGAAACATTACAGATACAGACCTCTTTGTATTGGTGGATAGGTGATCTTTACATTATTACCACTTATGGACTCCACCTAACAGTGATGAGTTTTCTGGCTCAGATGACCTGTGCACCCCTGTGTTGAGAGCCCACCTCACACAGATACACTTTATATGCTATAGGCTCACCACTGAGAACTTATGATCTGGGTGAATAACTTTTCTCTCCCAAAGGAATCTATCTGAATACCAGCACAACAGCATAACTGACAGTAAGTATGAGGATGCCATGTTTGTAGCTGCCAGGTATGCAAACACAATCAACAGATGTTACGAGGCTCTGCTCATTCAGGATGGTGTAGTTTGTTTAAGGGGCCCATTACAGCCTAAAGCAGATGTTGGTAGCAATATGGTTCTTGCTTTAAATGAAGAGGCTGAATGCTCTAATCATGTTTATGGAGCATTCTAATATCCCCAGGGTTATTTATGTCACTGCTTTCCTCCAAGTGAAAAATGAGGTGAAGAGGGAATGACAGAGCTGTCACATGCAAAATAGGCATTAAGCAGCAAAGAAAAGAGACAGGTGAATTTTAGTCAGCACACAAATTTGTGGTCCTGTTAGTGTCATAGTTGTAGCGCCCCAGCTCAGACAGAACTGCAGCTGTAGATATCCTTTGCAAAGATGTACAGCCATTTCTTTGGAAGTCTTGAAAAGTTTACCAGAATTTCAACCTGCTGAGTATTTCCTATAAAACCACACAAGTATTCATGCCATATTCATAACTAAAACTGGAACTGAATGTCATAGATGCTTAAATTAAGGAGCTTCACTTTTGCTTTGCGTCAGTACACTCTCTGCACATTAATAAAATGCATAAGCTATATATTGAATAGACCTTGTATTTGGAACTCTGAATAGTCTTTGTAAACTCTATGAAGTCAATGCCATTTGGGGTTAAAATCTCAAAATCAAGGGTTACAAATTCTAAAGCTGTTCTGCTTTTTCCAAATTCCAAATACAAATCCATATTATCCCAGGTTTTCTTTATCCCGCAGGGAGATTTGTACTTTTGTTCAATCTTTCCAACCCCAAACTTTTTCTCTTACATCCTCTGAAATGAACAGAAGCGCTTATGAGGTTCATTCATGTAACTCATTCAGACTTCCCACATATGCAAGGCAATGAGGCTGTGTCACTGGTTTTCAAAAAGAGTAGGTCTTTTGTATGTACTGCAACTCTTGGTGAGAGGAAAAGAAACAAGTAGTAAGAGTCACTGGAGCACAATGACTTTAGAGAGCATTATTCTGTGTGAGTTCTTTTGGCAGCAATCTTTCAATATTTTTCTCTTAATGGGTATTTATTATCTGGAAAGCAACAACTTAATGATAGACATGTTTCTATCCTAGCATACATTTACTGAAGGCATCTCTTTGTCCTACTTAGAAAGTAGAGAGGAAGGGATGAATCATTCTGTTCACTAAACATCTGTACTATTCAAGATAAATGCTTTGTAACTCATAAATGAAATTATCAGCTAAACAGAAATATGCAGTGTAGATTCCATGAGGAGGAGAGAGATATCTGAATATGTTGATGGGGTGGCTTTTTGGAAAATGATCATCTTCTATATATCTGTCAGGCAATTCCTATTATGCTTATTTTCTTAAATGCTCATCAGTTGGCAAGGGAAACTGTCTACCTGCACGTTGTCACTATTCATAAGTAACACTTAAATGCAATAATTCATTGCCTTGTCAAAATTTAATAGCCTTTAACTGAGTTGTTTCTGGTTCAAGTCTAAAAAGAAAAGATGTGAGAGAACAAATCCTGACAGGAAAGCCCTGAGTTTGTTAGACTTTGCTGTCTTCTAGACAAGTAATGGTACTTTGTAGTTTCTCTAGGGAAGATGTTCCTCTTCCCCTTCCAAACAGCTCCAAAATAAGCATGTTTTCTCAGATGCAGTTTTCCCTGTCAGGGTGTCCCATGGCTTGTCCTCTCCAGCTGTTGACCAGTGCAGTAAAAAGTCTGTTGAAAGATGATCTCCATGTCAGAACTTGTGCTCCATCACTTGTTCATCAGTACCTTCCTGTTCATGTCAGCTGTTCTGTATCAAATTTCTTTTAAAAGGAGATGTGAATAGGGACAGGTTTTATTATATTGCATGTTTTTATGAAGACTCCAGGGTTACTTTGCATCCTCTCAGTCTGCCACTAACAACATTAATAGATTTTGGTAAAAGCACTTCTTCAAGAAGAGATTCATTCACATGAATCTTGAGAGATCAATAATTGCTCACCTAACTAATTATTCTTGCCAGAGGGATCAATATCAAGTGTTGAAGGAGAGGGCTTGCAAAACTGGTTAGCTGGATGAAGGCTTTATGCAGGTCAAGTGTGTGCCTTTGGGACTGTATTTAAGGGTTAAGATGTGGTAGACAGGGCTTTTTCATAGCATTCCTGGTGTATTTTGCACTGTTTTCAAGGCCCTACTACACGCTCTATGCATTACTGGCAGGTCAGGGCTATGTTCTCAAATAGTTTCACACTGTTAAGAAAATAATTTTGATTGTATCTGGGTTTCAGTTTGAACTTCACAAAACCTGAAAACATGGAAAATGATGGATTGAAAAAAAACCCCAAAAGTAACTTCTATTTTGAGATAGAAAGTCAGGCATCCTCACAGTCATGTCATAAACAATATATAAGTTGTGCTGTAGGAAATAAAGGAAGCTTAAACACTTGTCAATTTTGAAGTTGCAATATTAAAGTAAGAAACACTATGCTATGAAATGCCATTAGAAATAATCATTATCACACACCATCAGACATTTTACAAGATTATTTGCTATTACATCTATGTATTAACACAATTACATCAATTTGCACATGTGAAGCAAGTTAAATAATGGTGTGCTAAGGACAACGAGTTATGAATATATAGCATTTTAAAGGAGGAAAGAAAATAAATGGCATGAAACTGCATTTGCAGCCTTCACAGGAAATAATGAAGCACCACTCACTCAAAAGGGATAGCAGTTAAGACAATTTGTGAGCTGTTATGGAGCTCTGTGCAGGAAGGAACTGACAAGGAGTTCTTTTAGCACCAAAAATATTTAAGACCATTATAAAAATGTTGGGTTGCTGAGTGTGTAAAATACTTCATTGCTTCAGTAGTTTTTTCAAAGTTCTCTGCCATTTCAGATAGGGCAGAGATGTGCTGTTTGATTGTTTTAGAGCACAGCTGTAGGAGGAGGTGCTGAAATTCTGTCCTGCAAGGGAGTTAAAAAACATCCCTTTGGTATTCATACTGATATTCTGTAATTGTTGCACACTTCAGCTCATTTTTGGTAGCTTTTCCTTTTTGCCCCTCTGCTATGGGTCTTCCTTATCTGCAAACTGTTTAACAGCAAATTAACTACATTTCCATTTCTATTGAGATTTGGTGTTCTCATGTTCTCCCAGATTTCCACTGATTTCCCCTTACATCCTGATTTACCCTGTCTGCCTCTGATTGAATCTCTCTGCTTTAGTATGTTCCCTTTGCCCCCATTAACAACAACACTGTGAAACAGCAAAGGCAGCAATAAGTTCTACCATAGGCAGATGTTACCAAGCAGCCTGAGAAATAGCTGGAGTAAGTTTACAATACTGTTCTTCACTCCCTAGCTTCCCCCATCACCTCCCTCATTCCCTTTGTTTCATATGGGCAAGAATTTTATCTAGACTCTTCTTACTTCATGAACTCATTCAAGTGAAGCTGTAAAGCCTGAAGCATAGAAGGTAAATGGAGAGCTATAAGATGCATTATTGAAATGGTCTGTGCAAGCTTTGAACTTGGTATTTTAAAGCTTTTTTTCTTTTTTTGTGGCAGTCAAACTGCTACTCCTATTCTTCAGGCTTCATTTCTGATCACAGAATTCCTCAGTCTTTCCATCATTTCCATACATACACACCAACAGTCAGCCTGACACAGGTAGCCTTTTTCTCCACAGATTCACTTGATTCTCTCAGTCACTGCTAGTGCTGCCTTTTTCTTGCTCCACTTTGGTTTTGATGGTTGCCTCTTAAGGAGGAGCTGGAAAAAGTTGGATGTAGTAGTATTGTGTGTGCTGGTGGAGTTTCTTGGCTATGCACAAAGCCTTGAGTTAGCTGTGGTGGCTCTGTGTGGCAAAACAGAACAGACCTATCAAGCCAGAAGAAGACCAAAAGTAAACAGCAAGATGACACTAACATCTACTGGCAAGAGGGTAGGCACATACTAAGAAAGCTAGGTCTGTTGCCATGCCAGCTGTAGTAATATCTTAGATCTTCTTGGTTATTGAAAAGGTCAAGCTAGACCAGTGCCTTCACCTGAATTTCTCTAAATTTGTGCATCTGCATCCTGTTGGCTTTATGCCCAGATACATTAATGGACCTAACTTTGGTTTCCTTATCTGCCTCTGGCAATGGATAAAAAGGCCATGTGGCTATACTGATATCATTACATTTACCAGCTGCCATTGTTGTGGGAAACTGAAAAGTATTGCAGAGGAAAGGCTGTCTCTCTTCATAACCAAGCACTTCCAGTTGTGATGTGGCTAGCTTTTACTTGCCAAGAAAATAGATCAGGGCATGATCCTGACATCATTTGCATGGAAAAATGTCCTGCCAACATCTATCTGTCTCCATACACTATCTGGGAATTCTGAACACTTTGTGTGATGCATGTGACCTACGTAGTCCATTTGCAGAAGAATGCTAGGATATTTGAGGCAGTTCATGATTCATTTAGATTTCACACAAGAACTGAGAGGATTAGGCCTGTACATCCCCACATACATGCATGCATACACTTAGTTATTTTCATCACTTCAAGTGTTCTCCAACACTCTGTAGTTTTCCAGCTTGTCATAGTTTGTTTCTAAGACTGAAGAAAACAGACTATATATCCCTTTCATGCTTTGTTTACAGTCATACCTTCACTGGGTCTTGTAAAACAAGAGATAAACTTGTGAACAATTGGTAAGAAAAATCAACTTTAGAGTCAAGATTATATTTACTGCCAAATGACATCAGCCACAGCACCCTGCAAAAACACATCACATGCTCTGTGTGCCATCTGAGCAGACAGCCTGTGAGCAGCTACCACTGACAGATCACTACTAATTAAAACATTACAATTCAAAGAATCCTGGAGAATTTTCACAGCCCCTCTGGTAAATTTACCAAGTTGAAACACTTAATGTTTGTCCTCTGTGTGTTTTCATTTTCAAGGTATTACTGCTATACTCCTTCTGAGCTTGAGAAGAAGGTATATGTAACCTTACCAGGTATAAGGTTGAACTATTACTTGACAGTGAGTAAAGATTCTAACTGTTGTTGTATTGTTCAAAAAAAAACAATCATGAAAAAGTGACTCAGGAGTCAATCCTTATAAAAATATTTGGCAGCCTTCTCCCAGCAGAATATAAACAGGAGAGAAAACAACCTTTTGTCATCTGTGACCGAGGGAGAAATACCTCTGTTTTCACTAACCCTGTCCTTCCAGCAATTGTTGAGGCCAGTGTCCATACCTGGTTCATTATCTGATTTAAATATCTCACCACACAATTCTGACAGATCATCATAGAACTTTTACCTACATAGTTCTAGAGGACTAACTTAATAAGATGTGCAGTGTTTCCAAAACCATGTTGGGTCTCCAACAGCCTCTGATTAAGCACTCATCTGCTCTATTATATATGCAGTAAAGGATGGTACATTTGTAGCAAAAGGAGGGTTTGTTTGTTTGTTTTCAACTACTCTTCATTATGGACCATGCAATAAAACATCTTGGCAACTGCTTTTTTAGAGCTATTTCCATTCCATTCCTTTTGCTCCTGCCAAAGGAACTGGCACACTTTCAGGCGATGTGAGTGCAAATCTAGGCAATGAAGATTTGTAGTCCCACTCATCTTCTGAAGAGGACTAAGAAGTTACCAACACTGGCATTGATTTGAAATTACAGGGGTGGTATATTTGTGCTGGTTGGTATCCTGCAGTAGCTATTAATTGAATCAATAATGGAATGACCATTTAAGTAACACAGGGGTGGCTGAATGACTTAGTTTCTTAATCTGAACCATTAAGAAAGCACTGCTATTCCTGAATTTGAAGCCATGGTGGCATGCAGTTATGCAGGAGTTTCAGATGTTGTCTGCTGGCTACATACACATCTCTAAAGTCTGGTGGTGGCAGAGAGGGCAGTAGAATAAGAGCACCCTACACAGCTATGCTCTTTTACTCAATAGCCAGATTGAGTTGGATTGGGCAAGCAAAGAAGGAATATGATGTCCACATATTTCTTCAGTTTCTGGTGAGTTCATACTGATGTTTCTGTAGTCCCTTTAGCTTGCAAAGACATGGAGCATTTATGGACAGTGTGCTCAGGGTTCTCCAACCCTAACAGGATGGTGTTCTTGGAAAAACTACACAGCTGAAGGAACTAACGTGCTTTTTTCCCTCTTTACCAGTGATTTTGGCATAGAAATCTGCCCCTCAAAAGGCCACAGCATAGATTCCTAGTTGAGGAGTACAAATATGCAGCACTTTGATACTTGAACATGTTCAGACAGTAGCTGTTGGTATAGGTTCTGTGTTTATGTCCAGGCAGTCACATTTGCACCCTGTAACTGGTGATCAGTGTACGACATAAGAACATCTCAGAGATGTCTCAGGCTATCAGCTTTAAATAATTAAACTCATATGACAAAGAGCGAGCTCTGACAATGCTCTTCAAATACAAATCTTGTATTATCTCTTTTTTTTTTCCCCTCCCAAAATCCTTCACGAAGAACTGCAGGTTTAAATTATTTATTTTCATTTAAAGATATTTATTCTGGAAAGTCCTTAAGGGTTGCTGATGAGCAATACTGTATCTTCTTCACAGTATGATGTAAAGTGTAACTTCCAATTATCTGGAAAGAACCTTTGTGTCTTTCTTCCGCTACATAGTTATTAAGCCAAGCAGACAATTGTTCTTTGTGTTTTTAAAGAGTGACTGATTAAAACAAAATAAATCACTTTTAATTTGCACACAGAGCAGTAGTGCTAGGGATATCAAACTTCAGGGACCAATTCCAGTTAGCAACTGAAGTTTACTTAGCATTGATGTATGAGCAGCACGAGAACACTTTGATGAGTTCCACAGCTGTCTTGGGAAACGGGATCTGAAGAAATCTGAACCAGACAATTTGATCTCTGAACTTAGTGAAGGGAGAAGAGGAACTGAAACAAAAAATAAAATCCTTTGTGCCCTTAAAAGTGTTTTTCTTGTTAGAGCACTGTCTTTCCTTCAAGACTTGGTCCTTTCAGATGGTCTGTTTTGCTATTTCCTGAACTTCAGAAGTTTGGATTCTAACTGAGAGCTTAGGAACCTCTAAGAAAGCCTTCTGAAAACCCTTGAAATCCTACTAACTCATTAATATTTTGGATCTGTCTCACAGAGGATGAAGAGCATGTAATTTGTAGTATGAAGAAATGGAGGTGGTAGCGTTAGTCCTCTGTAGGTAGATGAAGTTATGCATGGCCTGGATTTATCCTGCATGTTTTTAGGAGTGTAATTGAATCATACAAGTCAGAGGTCTAATGCATAGTCTCCTTTTATAGTCATCAGAGAGACACTGACATCTGCAGAGAATGACTCTGTCTCAGATCTGAAATGTACCTTGGATACTTCACTCTCTCATTGTTTGCTATTGGGGAAATGAGGTAGGCTTTTCAGGCAAGACCTTCAGTTTATTAGCTGATGTTGGGTGAGATGTGTTAGTATGCAAAAGCCCAATCCTGTGTGGTGCAAAGCACCTCTAGCCATCATGCCAGGCCACTCACATTGCCTTTGTGATCCAGGATTTGCTTTCCAGCATGCTGCAAGGAAGTTGGTCCTGTGCAAACTGCTAGAATTTGCTGTTATGCTTGATCAGAATTGTCCTCCTTATATAGCATATCCTCACTGTCTATTTCTATCCCTGGATTGTTTGCATGTCAGCATCCCTGAAAATATGATGTGTAGTTTATTGTTTCTGAAAGGCCTTGCTGCCTCTCATTGTCATGGCAAAGGAGGAGAAAGAACCAGGCCTGTCTGCTACTGATTAGGCCTACAAAAATAGTAGGGCTGCAATGGTGAAGAAAGAGGAATAAAGCAGAGTTTTCTCCAGAAATACTTATATTTTTGAAAGCAATTGCTAGAATGAGTAATCATCACCAAGGACATAGAGAAAAAGAAGATCTCTGTATAAACGTAGGCTGGAATGCCAGGAGACTTTTTCCCCTCTAGCTGTAAGAAGTAACAAAAGCAGCCAGTACTCCTCGCTTATTGTGCTTTCTTTCATCTGAGGATTATGAGTTTTCAAAAAGGTTGATGTTGAGTGACTTGCCAAAGGTCACTGAAAGCTTCATGACTAGAACTACTCTTCATGTCAGGATGTCTGATTCACAGATCACTGCACTAAACTCGTAAAGTGATTGCCAGTCCAGTTTTACCCCTTATGAAAAAGTCTTAAAGGATTTACTCAGACTATCTAAAAATGAGATAAGGGTTGGTTATACTAAGAAATAAATATGTTATTTTAAGGCACTGGTTTAGAAGTCTAAAATAGTCATTCTTTTCTACTCCATTTCTTTCCCTTGATCTTTCCTTCCAATTATCTCCTCACATGGCCTCCCAGTTTTTTCATGATCCTGCTTGTCACTCAGAGTGATCAATCCTCTTTCAAATTGCTTTTGACTGATAGCCAACAAAAGGTGTTTTCATTGAAGTGAGAAAAAAACCTAGCCAGACAACAAAGAGCATAACGATAGCTGGTTCCTAAAGTATAACTGTAACAATTTCACTGTGTTTTCCTGCACAGAGCAGCTGCTCAGCCAGCTGGTTGCTTCCCCCCTCTGGTAATGAATTGCACTCATGATTTGAGACTATTATGTCTTGCTGGGTAGCAAGGCCCAGTTTAGATTGAGCTGATCTGGCACCATGACCTGCTTCTGCTAGCATCTCCTCTCCACGCTTGTCATTGCCATTAGATGTTGCTCCCTTCTCTAGCAGTTCTACTTTGCTCCATGCCACGGATGACTTTTACCAGCTCTGCTCCATATGCTGCGCTCTGCAGCAGCTCTTGGCTGCGTTAGCATCTCCTGTTGGCTGTGCCTTGTTTCAGAGGCTGCCCTACCTAACCCACTTGACGGAAGATTTCTGCAGTTTCTGTTCTTGGAAGAAAGGCTGTGCATTCTTTAGGACTAAACACAGTGGTTTTGCTCACAGGAGACTTTTAAGCAACTTCTTGGGTTTCACATTCCTCATAGGGAGCCCTTACACAAAGCTCCTTGCTTGTTTGGGGTTTGTATTTGGTTTTGTTTTTGAAGTTGTGATCTTTGGATTGTAGTTCTGGAAGCTCTTGCTTAGGCTGGGGTGACCCTTCAGGCATATTTAGCAAGAGCTGGTTGGCTCAAGCCCCTGTGTACTGTTACACTTATAAACTTTCTTATATGTTACGCTATGGTTCCCTTTGAACAAAAATGTCTTTCAAATGTGAAAACATGCAAGAAAAACATATTGCAGGTTTGTCCACTGGTCTTTTACCTTTCTGCTCCCTTTAGTTTGATAATTCTTTACTTGTTCTTTCTTTCCTGCCTTTTGGATTTATTTATGTTTTTGGATGGGACATGTGTTGAGGGATGGAGAAAATTAGTTTCATTTTTGGCCTCTGCAATATACAAAACATTCTGACCTTGAGACAATTCCCTTCCCAAATAAGGAGGAAAAGTGGGGGGTGGAGGTAGGGGGTGGAACCACAACATGGAACTTAAAAACAATTGAAAAAAAAAAAAAATTCCCTCTACCTCCAGCAGAAAGTAACTTTAAACAATCAAAATATATCTTGGCATACTGTGTATGCAATGGAAATGTGTTTTGCTTGCTTAGTTCCTTAGGTTTTCAAACTGCATGAGGTGTCAGAAAACCATAGGAGAAGAAAGTTCAGGATGAGGGGTTGCCATATTCTGGAAGCCACCAAGCTAAGAAGAAAATATAAGAAAGCAAACAGTTTTCCACAGAAAACTTCAATTTGGGGGAAACAGAACTTCTCATCAAAAAGGTGCTCTTAGGGGCAGTCCTTAATCACATTGCCCTTTGTTCTGCCCATGGTTCTCACTCCTGGAGTCTTTCAGGTGGCTTTTCTTTTCTCTTGAACATCTCAAGATTGTTCTTTGATGAAAGAACTTTTCAGTCTGGTCCTGCTTGCACATATATTCTAGTTTATTATTGCATTATCAGTCTGCCAGGTGACTCACAGCTGAGCATCCATTTATTTGCCTCCCCACAAACAACTTACTTGCCGTTATGTGTGGCCTCCATTGCTAAATCTGTAAGGTCATTGGTTTTTTCCCTTCCAAACCCTTACAAGAATCAGTTCTGCAGGGGCACTTAGAAGAAATCAGCCATACAGTTACAAGGAGATTATACAGTGAAGCAAACATTCTGGGCTTTTTATGTCAGCTTCTGCTGTGTCACGCACACTGAGTGCCTAGCTCAACATAGAGGCTGTATGTCGCATGTAAAGCTTCTCGTGCACCACAGTAACTTAGCTCTTTACCGCCTTATCTGTAGTACTGAGCTGTGACTTCTCTGCCCTGGGTCATAACATGCACTGCCTGAGCTGTGACTGGCAGGCAGTACAAACAGAATTGATGTTGCAGTGGCTCTATAGCAGGAGAAATGCTGTGGTGCAGGTTTCAATCCCTGGTCAAAGACCCGGTGGCAGAGGTGCCCTGCCAGGAGGTCAGGTGCAACATTGTGTTGCATTCCTTTTTCCCTGTGCACAGCTCGATTCATAGGAGTGGTGCACAAATGGGGAGATAACATGTTTGAGACATCAAGTTACACATTTAAAAGAGAGAGAAAAGATCCTAGAAAGGTCTGTGACAGAGAATGGCCACTCCTGGCATTTAGGGCACTTCTTGTTCTCCTCCTTCCCTATGTGGTTTGCATTTCCATGTTTTTCCTCTAGCCTCTAATTGTGTCAGAGCCTGGCAGAGGAAAGGTTATGTTTTCCTAGATGCTGGCATGATGCTCAGCCCCAGAGGGCTCTGATCTTGGCAGAGGTATTTAAAACTACTGCAGCATTGTGCCATCATGGTGAGTTTTTCTGTAATTGGGCTGAGACTATATACCAAGACTCATTTTTCCCAGTTAGGATTTGTTCTCTTACTAAGCCTGTCTTTGCTGTGTGCTGTGATCGTGAGTCTTGTTAAACCAAGAGGATTCAAATAATTTGCTCCAAACAGTAACCTAAAGCTGCTCTTTATTTAATATCCTTGTGTCCTGGGGTTGGTTAGGATAGTGTTAAGGCTAGGATAGGCTAGGTCCTAGTTAAACCCAGGGCACCTGGTGAATCAGCAGTTTTCTCTGAGATACAGCAGACAACTCAAGCACAGTGGGGTGTGTCTATACAGGGCCTGGAGTATTAATGCTTATGTTAAAAAACTGTCTGTTGCAAAGCTCATCCTTGCTTTATCAGTTCTTTCTAATTGTTAATTGCCTTTAAATATCTTGTTTAAAGTGGTAACAGTTTAGGTGAGTTGATACTATCAAAAGGAAGATGGTACTGTCTAAATCAAGAGATCAATCTCTAGTTAGTTCAGTGGTAGCAGTTCCATTCAGTGATCCAGAGCACTGGAGTTAGAAGCCAGACATGTAGGTTGTTCTTTTCCTGCTAAGTAGAGTCCAAGCCTATTTCCCAAGGTTGGTGCCTACCAGACTTGGGGTTATGCTGTGATACTTCTACAGTAACATAGTTATAGCTATGCTACAGCTAGAACTGAAAACCACTAATCAATGTGTTCATGGGGGTTCTTTGGTTTGGTTTGGTGGTTTGGTTTGGTTTTTCCTGAGTTTTTAGTAGCTACCACTGAATGCTTAAGGGTAGCAGTAACGAAATGATCTGAGTCTGATATTTATCCATCAGTGGATTTCTTTCTTCTTTTTACAGACAGGGAAACAGAGGCACTGAAAGGGGCCATAAAACAAATCAGGGTTGGAACTGTGAAGAGCAGTCCCTTTATTCTCCAAGCCTTTATCCATTGTCTATTAGTTGTTTCCTCTCTTGAAGCCTGTAGGCACATCTGTCACTGGCAGAGCTAAACCCAATTGATGTATTTACATACTTGAGGATATTGTACTCTTGCAAAGAGTTCATGTAGCTCCCTTTTCCCTCTTGTGTACTTGATATATTTCTTGGGGAACTTTTAAATTGTGGATGGTCCCACTGAGGGAAAAAAAAAAAATAAAGAAGGAAATATATGCAAGGAAAATCCTTCACAAGCCACAAAGGGCAGCATTTTCAAATGCACAGATTTCTCTATGGGATCAGAATGCTTTTCCTCACAAACATGAAAACCAGCACTGTGATGCTGTGCTTACAAACATGTAAATTAGCTGTGATGACAGCTGTCATTGGCAACATCTTGGAGGTCAACACCTCAGAAGTCTAAAACAGTTTCCAATCAGAGATCTAAATGGGCTGGGCCCTGCAGGTGTCTCAAGTTACTATAGTTTCTGCAAATGCTGTTTTTCTGTTGGTCTGATGCCAGAGAAACAAAAGAGGGAGTTATGAGGAAACTCAAGATGCTGTGTAATTATTTGAGGAATTAAAATAAACCCTAGTACACATGGTCACAGCATAGTCTGAGCATTGCTAACTCAGCATACAAGAGGTTTCTAATAACTAGGATATTGTTCCATCTGTTGGTGCTTAAGAGCTATGAAGTTCCCCTACTTCAGTGGACATGAGGAATAAAATGGGCTAGATACTGAGCATGCTCAGGTATTTCTCTTCCTGGGAATTCCAGAGTGTAAGCTAAAGTGAAGGAAACAGCCACAGAGGAAAATTAAAGGAAAGTTTGCCTGAGTGAAAAGTCAGGAACTTTTTTTGGGTTGCCTTTGCTTCAGTGTCCACTCTGCCTGGAACGTCCTCTTGAGCTGTGAAACAGCTGGGATATTCTCTTAGAAAACTCTGATTATATCTAAACAGGCCAGGTGTGGGGAGCCAGACCTAAGATTAGAGCTGGCCCCAACCCTGACTGACCTGGCAGCTGTACTCTGTAACACCGATATGAAAGGACAAACATGGGACAAGAAATGGAGACCTGGGGAAAGTGTATGAGGCTCAGAAGCAGCAAAATCACTGTTCTAGCTAGTGCTGTGCAGAGCTGTAGACCAAAATGTTCTCTATGCCCTAGGTGAGAAAATATTTCTGTATTTTTCAGTATTTCCATTGATAAGTGTCTGAGAGATCTGATTAGCTGCACTGCTAATTCATCACACTGCAGCTAGGCTCCAGGTATGACTCCAGAGTGCTGGAGAAAAGACACAAACAGCGATACCAGCAGCATAACTGCAAAAGAAATAATCTACCTGCCAGCCTTTGGAAGCCTCATGCAGAGCACAGCAGCATCTTTCTGTGCTTAGGCAGAGCATATTTTCTATGTCTTCTTCAGAAGGAACATGCACAAATGTGGTTACTTATAGTTTCTCCACCCACACAGCTTTGAAACTTGCTGTAAGAGAAGTTCAGAATTTAAACAATACAACAGGGGGTTTAACCTGAAGATTTTTTTTTTCATTTCCTTAAAAACAATATTCTGGGAACATTAGGAACAATCCAGGCATTAAGGAAGAAACATTAGTTCTTCATTTGTCTGTCTATTGTTCTCTTACTTGGAATGTTTGTAGAGAGGCAGTTGCCAAATATTATCAAGCAAAACATTTAATCAAGAAAATGAAAGATAAGTGGAATACATTTGATGAATGGGAACTTTACCAAAGGAAAGCAATGTTAAGTTGAACGAAGTTCTTTCTCAGGATAAGAGAGGCATGGGCCTTCCCACTCCTTTCTGGGAGGTTTGCATCCTAGCATTTAGTGAAGGAGCAGGTTGAAGCTGCATGACCTCAGACAATGCTCAGAGGAAATGGGCAAGTACTGCTCTCAAAATGCCCTGCCTACACCCAGCCAGATCTGCCAGAGTTCTGAACTGAACGTGCTGTTCCCAAGAGAGAGAGATATGACTAAATTCTGCATCTCACTGATTACTAGGGATGGCCTCAGCTCCTTTCTGTATGTGGAGTGAAGGTGGATGGGGCCAGAATACACCGTATTCTCACTCTTCTACAAATGCATGTCAGTTTCAAACCCTCATAATATGTTTATAGATGTGAAGAACTGTACAAATACATAATAGCTGTCTGCAGGAAACAAGGTTATGTTTTGCCATATAAGCCTGTGAAAAGGTAAGGAGTTAAGCTGAAACATCTGTGTAGGAAACCATACACACCTCATTGTCACATAAATGACCAGTCATGTTGCCCATGGCTTATCTGGGAGCAGACAAGTGTATTTGTGACTATAGGTCTTTAGGTCTACAGTAATATGAAAGCTCTTGCAGGGTGGTGGGCAATGAAAGAGCTACTCTATTACAAGTTAAGACCTGAATTGGGAAGTCACCATGAACTTAGACTCTGCTGGAAAAGATGAGAACAGTCTTGTTGGTGCTAAGGCCATTGCCATCAAAGATATTTAGGCTGTCTTCAATTATTTATAATGTTAACTCTGGAGTCCTTTCACAATTATTTTTGCATAGTTTTGCAATAGAAGCTGCTAAGAAGGGGGAAGCCAGGAGGAGTTGTCATTCTGTAGTGATTTTCACTGCAGAAGTTGTTGATGAACAAGGATCCTGCTGCAGGGGCTGTCTTGTCTGGACAAACTCCTACAGTCCTGTTTCCAGCTGGGCTTGTAGGATATCTGTGGGTGCTAGAAGCAGTGAAGTGTCTGAGGAACACTTGGTGCATGTATTTTTGTATATTGAGGACTTTTCTGAATCTTCTAAACTTGTGGACCTACATATCTTGGTAGTTGTGTAATGTGTCCACTGGTATCAGCTGTGCTTTGCAAGGCTGTCCCCACAGCAAGAAAAAAATAAAACCCAAACCAAACAAAACCTCCCAAACCCAGACCACAGATGTTCTGCTTTCAGCAAACCAGTGGGGCTTTTAACTGCAGAGGTTAGGTTTTTGTTGTTAAAATGAGACACTGAGGAGAGGTGAAATTTTGACATAATATTCAGGAAGCTCCTAAAACCACCTAGAATCTGATTTCATGTGGACTTCTTTTGCTTTGTAAGGCTTTTTTTGTTGTTGAATGCAGGAAAGGAAATGAAGACTATTTTTTAAATGTTATAATTGGTTTTGCATTTAATTCCCCTTGTTAATTTAGGTGCTACATGCAGCAGAGTACTGATTGTTCTTTAAGGTTGCTTTTCCCTCCAAGGGTAAATGGGACTGCATGTTTTTCTCTTTTGAAAAGACCTCTTTAATTATGTGGTGGTATTTGGAATAGCTACAATTAGAGAGGAAAAGCAGGGAGTGATTAAAAAATCATACTTAATAGCAGCCGCATTAGTTCTCTGGCTTTTGAAAGAGGCCCAGGCACAGTTGAGCGCATACATACTGCACAGAGGAGTTGTGGTGAAAAAGGAAAGCAAAATGGAGATGACAGATTTTTCACTGACTTCAGGAAAGGCTGTCTATTGTAGCATTTTAAGAGATCTTCTTTGAGAAAGGATTGAAGAAGTTTTTAAATTGATCTTTCTTCTCCACTCTTCAGACTGTGCTAATAAGTGTAGCTTTGGTCACTCAATTCCTCTGCTTTAAAAAACAAAACACCACCACCAAAAAAATCCCTCCAAAACCTCTGATTGCTTGGTGACAGTGAGTAGGTCTCAAGCCAATAGAATAGGATAGGATAGAATAGAATTAGCCTATCACCCAACACTATCTAATCAACTAAACTATGGCAGCAAGCGCCCCACCCAGTCCCTTCCTAAACACCTCCAGTGATGGTGACTCCACCACCTCCCTGGGCAGCCCTTTCCAATGGCCAGTCACTCTTTTTATGAAGAACTTCTTCCTAACATCCAGCCTAAACCTCCCCTGGTGCAGCTTGAGACTGTGTCCTCTTGTTCTGGTGCTGGTTGCCTGGGAGAAGAGCCAACCCCGTCCTGGCTACAACCTCCCTTCAATGTGAAAGAAGTGACTTAAACAGACCATCTGAGCTGAATTACATACAGAAGAACTTGGATGGCCATCTCTGTTGCTTTCTGAAGCTTAATTAGTCATTGCCCCACAGACAAGTCAAGCCCTGGGATCTCAAGATTTGTAGCTATATGCTCAGCAATTAGGCATTTATACCACACTGAATTTGGAGCCTTCCTTTTCACTGGATTGTCTGCTCGCTTTTGTGCAGCTACCATGATGTTGTTTCCTATTTATGGCATTTCAGTATGTTGCTATGCTGGAAAAGATTCCTAGGATCCCCATCCCAATTTGGAGCCATGTATTGTTATAGGCTAAAACTTAAATTAAAAGGCAGCTTTCACTCCAAACACTTTCTTCGTCAGCCTTCCTAGTTTTGACTTTAAGTGTGATTAATGTCATGTGAGAAATGAGAATGGAGGCAGGGAAGTTGAGTCATTTGCTGAGCTGCAGCGCTAGGCACCGAACCAAATCACTCAAATTCCAGGCTACTTTCCATGTGAAATCTTTGTTGCTTTTTGCATATTTCTGAAAATTCTTACATAATTCGACATGCTTAACCAAAGAGTGAACAGAGGAAGGCACTGTTCCCTTCTGCTGCTACTGAACTGTGTTAGCAAAGCTGTATCTGTACATCACGAGTGTACTTATCTGCATTAACCACTGCAGCTCGTAACAGGCTGTCTTGTGAGCTCCATTTGTTCAGAAGTTGCTAAATGGGAAATAGAACATGATTTTCAGGCACATCTCCAGAGGCTCTGATTCTGCTGAATGCATACTAGCCCCTGCCTATTAACTGTACAAACGTGGGGTCTTTGATCCACATTCACTGAAGTCACTTGAAACTTTGCTGTGCATTTGGATGGGAATGAAATCTGAGTTTTAGTCAGATATAGATGTCTCTGTAATTAAAAATAATCTCATGAGAGCCAAACATGATGTTTCTGGTTTAAACATGAGGTGTGATTCCCTTCTTAGAAAAAAAAACAAAACTCTGGGTTTATGAATATTTTACTGAGCCACCAACTTAAAATTATAATCAAGAAAAAGGTTAGAAAGGGAGCTCAGGTTTTATTAGGAGGCAAAAACTACAAATAAAAATGACTGAATTGTGTTTGGGGTTCTTTTCTAAACAATTAATAATAGCAGGAAAAGCCAGAGGGTAAGTTCCTTTGTATTTTGGTGTATTTTCTCAGCTAGACCTTTACTTGACATTACCCTACTGTGACAGGGCCAGGGATAGGAGGGAAAGGGAATCTATTTTCAGCAATGATTTGGAATACAAAAAAGAAATTGCAGTTTAATTTAAATCAGACTTAGTGTGCAATTTCTTCATCGAGGAGAGTTAGGATTTACTAAGTCTCCTTGAGTTGTGAGTTTAGGGGGATTTTTGTTTGTTTGTTTTTCTTCCAATTCCCCATGTTTGTTCTGTCTTCCCTGGTGCTGTTGCTGACACAAAATTCTCCTGGAGGGCCTGGTAGCAGTCCAGGGATTTGACGGCCCATGCAAGCCTGCACAAGACAACATTATCCAGGAGCAGATGTAATTCCAATCGACTAGAAGTTGATAATCCCACACTGGCTACTGCTGCTACCCAGAGAGTCATAGAATCATAGAATTGTTAGGGTTGGAAGGGACCTCAAGGATCATCTAGTTCCAACCCCCCTGCCATTGGCAGGGGCACCTCACACTAGATCAGATTGCTCAGAGCCACATCCAGCCTGGCCTTAAAACCCTCCAAGGATGGGGTCTCCACCCCCTCCCTGGGCAACCTGTTCCAGGGTCTCACCACCCTCATGGTGAAAAATTTCTTCCTAACATCCAATCTGAATCTACCCATTTCTATTTTTGTTCTATTCTCCCTAGTCCTATCCCTACCTGACACCCTAAAAAGTCCCTCCCCAACTTTCTTGTAGGCCCCCTTCAGATATTGGAAGGCCACAATAATGTCTCCATGGAGCCTTCTCTTCTCCAGACTGAACAGCCCAAATTCCCTCAGTCTGTCCTCATAGGAGAGATGCTCCAGCCTTCTAATCATCCTTGTGGCCCTTCGCTGGACATACTCCAGCACCTCAGATCCTTCCTGGAATAGGGGCTCCAGAACTGAACACAGTACTCCAGGTGGGGTCTCACCAGAGTGGGGTAGAGAGGGAGAATCACCTCCCTCGACCTGCTGGCTATGCTTCTCTTGATGCAGCCCAGGATGTGATTGGCTTTCTGGGCTACAAGTGCACACTGGTAGCTCATGTTGAGCTTCTCATCCATCAGCACCCCCAGGTCCTTTACTTCAGGACTGCTCTCAAGCCAGTCGCTTCCCAGCCTATATCGGTGCCTGAGATTGTCCCGACCCAGATGCAGGACCCTGCACTTGGTCTTGTTGAACCTTATGAAGTTGTCATGGGCCCACCTTTCCAGCTTGTGAAGGTCCCTCTGGATGGCCTCCCTTCCCTCCAGTATGTCTCCTGCACCACACAGGCTGGTGTCATCAGCAAACTTGCTGAGGGTGCACTCAATGCCACTGTCCATGTCACCCACAAAGATGTTGAACAAGACAGGTCCCAGGACTGATCCCTGAGGGACTCCGCTTGTCACTGGCCTCCACTGGGACATGGACCCATTGACAGCCACTCTTTGGGTGCAGCCATCAAGCCAGTTCTGTATCTAGTGAATGGTCCATCCATCAAACCCATTCTGCATTAGCTTGGAGACCTGGATGTGGTGCAGGACAGTGTCGAAGGCTTTGTTTAGGTCCAGGTAAATGACGTCAGTTGCTCATCTATTAATGTTGTGACCTTGTCATAGAAGGCCACCAGGTTTGTCAGGCAGGATTTGCCCATGGTGAAGCCATGCGTGGTGTGCCAAATCACCTCTTTGTTATTCTTCTGTCCCAGCAGTGCCTACAGGAGGATCTGCTCCATGATCTTATCAGGCAGAGGTGACACTGACTGGCCTATAGTTCCCTGGGTCATCCCTCTTTCCCTTCTTGGAGTAATGTTTTCCCTTTTCCAGGCAGTGGGGTCTTCCCTGCACTGCCATGACTTTTGGAATATTATGGAGAGTGGCCTAGAAACCTCATCTGCCAGATCACTCAGCACCCGTGGGTGTATCCTATCGGGTCCCATGGACTTGAACACTTTCAGGTTCTTCAGATGGTCGTGAACCTGATCTTCACTCAGAATGGGCAATTCCTTCTTCCAGTGCCTGCCATTATCTTCCATTATTCTGGGAGTGTGGCTGGAGCCCTTGCCAGTGAAGAATGAGGTAAAGAAGTCATTGAGAACTTAAGACTTCTCCATGTTACTTGTCACCAGCTCACCTGTTTCCTTTCTGAGGGGGCCCACAGCTTCCCTATTCTTCTTTTTACCATTAATATAGCTATAGAAATTTTTACTGTTCCCCTTGATCTCCCTGGCTAGATTTAATTCTAACTGAGCTTTAGTTTTTCTAACCAGGTCTCTTGCTGTTCAGGCAGCTTCCTTATATGCCCCCCATTCCAGCTGTCCTTACTTCCACTCCTTGTAGAATTTCTTCTTGTGTGCCAGCGTGTCCAGGAGCTCCTTGCTCATCCAGGCAGGTCTCTTATTATTCTTTTCTGGTTTCCTCTTTGTGGGTATACTTTGCTCCTGGGCACGGAGAAGGTGATCCTTGAATACTGACCAGCCCTCCTGGGTCACTCTTCCCTCTAGAGCTTAGTTCCACAATACTTTGGCCAGCAGATCCCTGAAGTGATCAAAGTCTGCATGCCTAAAATCCAGGGTTCCAAGCTTGGGATATGTTCTCCTAGTTGCCCTGAGGCTCTTAAATTCTATTTCTTCATGGTCACTGCAGCCAAGGTTAGCCCTGAGCCTCACGGTGGTGACCAGCCCTTCCCTGTTGGTGAGAACAGGGTCCAGCACAGCACCTTTTCTCGTTGGTTCCTCTACTATTTGGAGGAGGAAGTTGTCATCTATGCATTCCAGGAACATCCTGGAATGCTGGTAACATCCTGGAATGCTGGAATTCAGTGGTCTCCCTGGCAAATGTGCACTCTATTGCTTAGAATTCTTTTCCTTTTTACCTTCCAAGAAGGGAGTGGTTTGTGAGTGTCCTGAGAGTGCTCCTACTTTGAATTGTGTTGCTCATAAATGTATATACGATGGGTAGCTTCTAGTTCTTCTATTGCAAGAAAATTACCTTTTGCCAGCAGATGCTTTGTCTTGCATTTGCAAATTCTAGTTTGGACAGTAAGTGTTACTAAGTAGGCTCGTACAGCTTTGAGGGGCTTTGACAGAAAAGATCAGATTTTGTTGCTGTGCAATATAACAAGACATTTATAATAGGCTTTGGGTGTAAAGTACCTATAAAAGCACAATCTGAAACATGAACCTTTTAACTGTAGTTCTTGTTACAAAAGACATGGTTGGCAGAGTTTCTGGAATAGGAATTTCAGACATGCAAGGCCTTGGAGTTACTGAGCATTCATAATGGCAGCTACAGAAAAGGTAAAGGAAAAGTTTGATTCTTCTGAGCAGCAATGGTGATGAGATTATAAACCCACAGTTCTGAGGTGCCATATGAATTTCTGGTGTCACATCAGAACTCTAGTTAGCCCACAGTACCTCAAGAGCAAGCAATAAAATGCACATAGTGGCAACTTGATACTGTTTGGCTTTCTTTCGCTGGCATAAGCCTAGCAGATTTTGGAGGCTCTGTCCATGTGTTTAAAGTTAGGCAATGCTTATGCACCTATTTGAAAAGGGGCCTCATTTAAAGCGGAATAAATTGTGTGTACTTCACTGGAATTGCTCTGGAATTTATTACAACTCTGCCAGAGTTACCAAAGAATTGAACTAACCCTTTTGATTTTTGCCAGGTTGGTACCGTTTTGAGATCAAGGTCTGACTCCGAACTGCTTAGAGTGTAAAATGGCATAATATATTTTCAGTTCTCAGCCTAACCTAGTTTTAAGTGTCACTATGGCAACAACAGTGGGTTTTAAAGTAACAAAGATTAATGATTCCCTTGGCCAAGGCACTTCAATGGGTCATCTCACTCAGGAACAATGAAGATGTTCGACAGACAGCTGGGTCAAATGCAGAAGACAAGGTGCCCTGTCACTGCTAGCACAACGGACTGCATCTTGCTAATGCTGGTTTTATCACCAGCTTAAACATCTTATCTTCCTCCTCTAGGATGAGGGCAGCATACAGTGACTGGTTTATTTGAGTAAGCCTCTGTGTTCAGGCTGCTCAGCTAAGTGGTAGAGTCACCATCCCTGAGAAGATTTTAAAGTAGAGATGTGGCACTTAGGCACATGGTTTGGTGGTGGATTTGGCCATGTGAGGTTAATGATCAGTCTTAAAAGTCCTTTCCAACCTAAATGTGTCTATGATTTTTATCCAGGTTATTCTGATTTCATCTTCTTTCATTGTTGCTAAAAGAAATAGAATATATAAGATGTCACAGTGCAGGTTTTCAACTAATTTAAGGAACTGTATCTGTTGTTGAAGTAATTTTGTATTCATGTAAAATGGGAGCAGAGCATGGTGATTTGCAAGGAAAGAGTTGGTTCCCAGGGAGATTTTAATTTCAAGTCAGATAAAGTTATGAGGTGCTTCTTAGTTTTCACATTTACTGATTAGGAAAGATACCTACAGAAAGAGGCTTTGTATTCAAAGAGGTATGTTGAAAAGTCTGCCCTTTAAAAATAGTGCCCATTGCTTTTTAAATTTTAAAATCAAATTAACTTTTTAAGCTATTAAAAGAATTGACCTTAACTGCATTAATGCAATCATCTTGCCATATTCCCATCATACAAATTACCCTAGAGGAAGAGCAATTACCATCCCAGAACTTTGCTTAATTATTGCCTGATTGCTTCTTCAACCTTACTCCTTTAAAATCATTCTTCCATTTCTTTCTTCTCATGTTTTCCTACCTTGTCCTGTACAAACTGTCACCATTCTCTGCAAATGGACTCCAAAGTACAATTCCCCCTGGAATCACCTGGGCAGTATTTGTTTTGCCAGTCTAGATGTGCCATAGGTCTTAGGCTTCCTGTAGGCAAAAGTTCAATCAGCAAAAGAGAATGTGGAGAGGCCTCTGGAAGCCTGTCTCTTTGAGCACCTGCTTCCTGACGCTGGGCTCAGATGAAACCTGTCTGAATTGCCACTATTATTATTTTTGCAGTTGCAGAGATCCTTTAAAAGGGGCAGCTACAGCTATGCCTCCTCCAGGTAGCATTTTGAATCTTACAGCTATCCAGCCGTATAAGGACTGTAATAGCCAGCTCAGTCAGCCTGCTGTAATTGTACTAGAGTTTTATTTAATTTTCTTGGTGACCTGAGTATGCTGCTGATTTTGTTGAGTGTGTAATTGTGCCCCTGAGGAGATAAGGAGACAGGACATGATAGAAAGAAAATAATACTCCTACTATTTCTGATCTTAAACTAGGTGAAATAGAAAAAAGAAATATTAACATCTTCTTTTTAACATGAGTGCATCCTGCAGCATTCCTACCAATAAATGCTGTTCACATCAGATGTGCTTCTTGAGCATTTGGTTTATGTTCAATTTCTGATAATAGCCTTTTAGCAAACATCTTATGCTTTTGAGCCTGATGCTGTGCAAACTTTTACCAGCTGGGAATTAAGCAGAGAGTTATGAGTCTCCATCCAGAAAAGGCAGTCTCTTTCCCTCCTCCTAGCCTCATATGCACACATTCTGAAGTCCCATCTGAGCTACCATCAGAGTTAACAGAGCAGCTCATTTACTTCCTTCAATGGACATATCATGGGACTGGGCAAAGGAACAGCAGAAAGAGCTACCCCAATCAATTCACCAATAGTGACTGGCTCAGTGAGATGTGGGATGGGAATTTGCAATAGGTGTAGGTAAAATACCAAGACTACTAATCCCCAATCCTTTCAGCATGTATCTGTGAGTGATAACATTTTCTCAGTGATTCCAGAGACATCTTCACCCATGCTTGGGGATGTGCCTTGAAGTTTGAATTCACCTGTATTACAAGAGGGATGTGGAGGTGCTGGAACGTGTCCAGAGAAGGGCCACAAGGATGATCAGAGGGCTGGAGCACCTCTCCTATGAGGACAGACTGAAGGAGTTGGGGCTGTTCAGTCTGCAGAAGAGAAGGCTCCGAGGGGACCTAATTGTGGCCTTCCAGTATCTGAAGGAGGCCTACAAGAAGGCTGGGGAGGGACTGCTCAGGATCTCAGGTAGTGATAGAACTAGGGGGAATGGAATGAAGCTGGAGGTGGAGAGATTCAGGCTAGATGTGAGGAGGAAGTTCTTCACCATGAGAGTGGTGAGACCCTGGAATGGGTTGTCCAGGGAGGTGGTTGTGGCCCCATCCCTGGGGGTGTTTAAGCCCAGGCTGGATGAGGCTCTGTCCAGCCTGATCTAGTGTGGGGTGTCCCTGCCCATGGCAGGGGGGTTGGAACTAGATGATCCTTGTGGTCCCTTCCAACCCTGAATGAAACTATGAAACTATGTATCTTTATTAACGTGGTATTATCCAAGGGATAGCAACCTGAGCAGGAAAATACTGCCTACATGGGGAGTGTCTCCATATAGTGTTAGCTTGTGTGATTTTAGAGGTCTTTTCCAACTGAAGATTCTGAGATTCTATGATTTCAATTGCAATTAGGCAGGGTCAGAGTTTACTGTGCAAGGAGCTGCAAAGGAGGGGAGAGGTCTTGGCTCCTGTCCCAAGCTGCTTTTGAACTAGTGGAAATGCAGTAGTAAATGCATACTAAAAAGACAGTTGGCATATACTGGAGTTACAAAATACACATTATATTTCAAGAAGTACCTCAAATGATGGATCTATCTGTAGCACAACATTTTCATTCCTAAGAATTCAGGACTTACAGCTTTTATCTAGCTGTTTTAAGAAAAAATAGCTTGGCAGTAAAAGGACAATTAGGAAATTTGAGGATGTAATTTGCACAACACAATTAACTGCATTTTTAACATCATCCTCAAGCTATTTGTTTTTAAGGAGTAATTAAATTGTTTGAACCAAGCCACTGTAACTTCAATGCTTAACTACATCTCAGGATGTTAATTTTCAGCTGCAGAGTATCCAGCCTGTGCTCTCAATTGAAATGTAGAATGTTTATATCTTGAATTATTACACAGTTATTCTAGTTCTAAAGATATTTCCTTTCTTCACAGTAAGGGAGAATGTCTCCCAAACCACTGACAGGTAGATGTTTACATATGCTGGTGATTTCAAGTTTATCTGTGACCTTACAGTTGTTCCTGCATCTGCCACAGACTAATTGCTTAATATTCCTCATTGTTTTCACTGGGGAGCAAGTGCTTCATATCCAACCAGATTTATGGAATGAAGCTGGAGGTGGGGAGATTCAGGCTGGATGTGAGGAGGAAGTTCTTCACCATGAGAGTGGTGAAGCCCTGGAATTGGTTGTCCTGGGAGGTGGTTGGGGTGCAGTCCCTGGAGGTGTTTAAGCCCAGGCTGGATGAGGCTCTGTCCAGCCTGATCTAGTGTGAGGTGTCCCTGCCCATGGCAGAGGGGTTGGAACTACATGATCCTTGTGGTCCTTTCCAACCCTGACTGATACTATGATACTATGTTCTTGAGGTTGCTTTGTTCACTCGGTTATTCCATACTTCAGCTCCTCAAGTAGTGCAAACTTTATGTGCTTTGTGGAAACAAATGTGATATTTCTCTATGACTGCAAATTGTTGTGAGCATATTAGATGGCAAATGCTTTACATAAGGAAAAATGTATTAGCTGCTCATGTAAATACTGAGGATTCTTTTGATAGATAGGGCTATCAGATTATCAGAGTTTTATGCTGACATCCTGGTTTCTGACAGCTTCCTGGGACATCTCAGCAGTTCGCTTAGACTCCTAATGTCTGTGTGTATGTATATGTATATATGTGTGTATATACATATATATAATTCCCACCCCCCCTTCTATGCAAAAATGAAATCATAACATTTATGTATTTCTCAGAATGATTGTGAAAACAAATGCATTGAAGATAGGAGTTATGTTATGTTAACATGGGTTTCAGAGCCACAGAAAATGCTATTTAAGTAAGTCATTTTTAAAAGCTGTGATTTATTTCTTGTAGGAATTATGGCAGAAGTAGAGTTTATGGAACAATTTAGAGACTGGATGGGGCACTTGGTGCCATGGTTTAGTTGATTAGATGGTGTGGAGTGATAGGTTGGACTCGATGATCTCAAAGGTCTTTTCCAACCTGGTTTATTCTATTCTATTCTATTCTATTCTATTCTATTCTATTCTATTCTATTCTATTCTATTCTATTCTATTCTATTCTACTCTACTCTACTCTACTCTACTCTACTCTATTCTATTCTAATTTGGACCCTATTTTTTTTCATCTGAGGCATGGCACTAATATAACATAGAAAGAGGTGGTCAAATAGGGTGTTACAGCAAGTGTCAGTAGCCTGCACATTTGTTTTATCTTGTCTGCTCGCATAGTGTTAATTTATTACATGGATACAAGATTTTGCCACCTCAAGGGGTATTTTATATCTAATGTTATAAATTATTTGTAAACGTAATCAATAGCTTCATAGGGCAGCTTCAGAGGGAAGCTTCCGGGCTACAGATTTGATAAATCACCAGAGGATGTGACAAGCAGTATGGAATAACTGTCCAAATGCAACATGAGGCTTTGCTGCAGGAGTTGCCAGCCCTTGTATGAGTCCTGGAACAAAAGTTTATTCCATATGGGTTAATGTTGTAGCGCTTCATTTGATTGGGCTTTTTTCTTGGGAAGTCCAGTATCCATATATTGACCAGTGCTCTGGCCTACATTCATCACCTTTGTTTTCACCTTTGTTTAAAGTGGGTATCATGCATTGCATTCCTTACCCTGAATTGAAGCATGTAACAAAACATCTGTTTATAAAATAGAAGAGGTAATCTCTGTCAACAGTCATCTAACAGTAACTAAAGCAGCCCTATATAACAGAGGTTGGGATACAAACAGTACTATTAAGTGATTCCTACTTTAATGCTGTAAGTGTGAAAAAGTTCTCTGAATAGTTTGCTGTAGAATTGCAGTGAGGGGCCATGAAAGATTAATAAATAGAAGGCACATACTTCATATAACTTCATAGGGAACACTGAAAAAATCTCATCTAATGAGTCTTTAACAAAACTGAGTTTTGATCTGCTTCCATTTTTAATAGAGAAGTTGAAAACTCCTGACAAGAGGAAAGAGGATGTTAATGGAATTATTTACAGACTGTTAATGATACACATGCTAGAAAAGCTACCCTCCAACAATTAATGTTATTACAAGTTATGTACAGATTCCTGGTCAAGAATATATTGCAGAAAAGCTCTTAGCAGACCAGCTGGCACATGGCTGTCAAACAGTTTTAAGGAGTGTATTTGGGATTCTCTGCACAGAGCAAATAAGAGATAAACTGAGAGGAGAAAGGGAAGCATGAAGCAATGACTGTGTTGCCAACACACCTGGTCCTGCTTTCTCATCCCTACAGTGACACCTGTGCCAAATATGTGTTGTCCCTGCAGGACATAAAGTGCTTTGATGCCTCATTTTATGAAATAATTTGTACTATGTGGATGAAAAAAAACACACTGTAAGCATAAAAGGGGTTTGCAGCAAAAAAACAGAGTTGGGAAATAAGAATATGTGTATAGCTTTGTGTGTACTTTGAACTTCTTACAAAAATATGCTTGGGATCTACAGTACAAAACAGACTCAAAGCCCAGGTGGTTTATATTCTGTACAACCAAGCTATGAAATAGCTTTACTCGTCTGGAAAAAACCAACATCACATCTACCATTTTTCCAGTCTTAGGTTTCTAGGTTTAGTCAATAATATCTGCTCATTTATCAGCCCCATATAAGACAAGCAGCTCCTCCAACAGCTCTCTTCTGTGGTCTGATACCAGAGCACAGCTCAGGCCAAGCTGCCACGAGTTGTAAGGCATTAGAATAAAATAAACCTTTATTAGAATAAACCAAACCAGGTTGGAAGAGACCTTCAAGATCATCGTGTCCAACCCATCAACCATCCAACCCACCCAAACAGCTAACACATGGCACCAAGCACCCCATCAAGTCTCCTTCTGAACACCTCCAATGACGGCGACTCCACCACCTCCCTGGGCAACCCATTCCAATGGGCAATCACTCTTTCTGTATAGAACTTCTTCCTAACATCCAACCTGAACCTCCCCTGGCGCAGCCTGAGACTGTGTCCTCTTGTTCTGGTACTGGGTGCCTGGGAGAAGAGACCATCATCTGCCTGTCTACAACCTCCCTTCAGGTAGTTGTAGAGAGTGATAAGGTCACCCCTGAGTCTCCTCTTCTCCAGGCTAAGCAGCCCCAGCTCCCTCAGCCTCTCCTCATAGGGCTTGTGTTCCAAGCCCCTCACTAACTTCGTTGCTCTTCTCTGGACTCGTTCCAGCAAGTCAACATCCTTCCTAAACTGAGGGGCCCAGAACTGGACACAGGACTCAAGGTGTGGCCTAACCAGTGCAGTGTACAGGGGCAGAATGACCTCCCTGCTCCTGCTGGCCACACTGTTCCTGATGCAGGCCAGGATGCCATTGGCCCTCTTGGCTGCCTGGGCACACTGCTGACTCATGTTAAGCCTACCATCAACCAGCACCCCCAGGTCCCTCTCTGCCTGGCTGCTCTCTAGCCACTCTGACCCCAGCCTCTAGCACTGCATGGGGTTGTTGTGGCCAATGTGCAGAACCCGGCACTTGGATGTGTTAAATCTCATGCCGTTGGATTCTGCCCATCTGTCCAGCCTGTCGAGGTCCCTCTGCAGAGCCTCTCTACCCTCCAGCAGATCAACTCTTGCCCCCAGCTTGGTGTCGTCAGCAAATTTACTGATGATGGACTCAATGCCCTCATCCCTCATCTTGCAGCTATTTGTCCCATGCTGGCTGCTTACACCCCAGCACTACACAAAGAAAGGATGCAGCTCTGAGGTTATTTGCAGGTGCAGCACTCTGTGGCACCACCACTGTCCTGGGGACACTGGTGGTGTTTTCTCCCTTCAGTGTGACAGAAATGTCAGCTGTTGTTTACTGGTCCATTAGCATCAGTAGCATTGAGGATAAGCAACTGACTGCAAGTACAGGGCTCCATGGAGAGTGAAATCCTAGCTGCTTTCATACCTTTACTAATATGTAGTACTATTTATTCTCTTAGCTTCTGTGCATTGGGGAAAAGATCTAGAAAGGGTGAAGATCACATTTTGGAATTTCCCAGGCTCATGTTGTCAATTGCTGTTTTTTCTAGCTTTCCAGTAGACCCTGAACAGATTTCATCTAAATTTCAGTGCCAGTGTTATTGTGAGAAGGAGCTACAAATGGGTGGAGTTCACACAGTTGACCTGTTTTTAAAAAGAAAATTCTCTTTAACTCTCAATATGTTGTGTTTGCCTCTCTGCTTTTTCAGGAGGACCAGATACATTTTGAAATGAAAACCTGAAAGATTGAAGAGTGCACACCATCAATATTTTATGGCCTGCACTAGGGGATTATTAATGTTTTGTTCTAGTTACACTGATAATGCTTTCTCCCCACATCAGAATAAACTTTTAATTTATCCCTCTATGATGTTTTTGGGCTTTCTTAAAATGCCGCCCCTTGAAATCTGCTCCTTATGTGAAATCAGCCATCACTGTTTCTCATTTTACACACAGAGCTCCTAAGAGGAGAGTACTTGCTGTAAAAAATCCCAGACGTTTTTGTTCTTCCTCAAAATTAATTTATGTGAAAGTAAATATTTAATATCTGTCAGACTCAAATAACTAAGCTACACTTCAAAGTAAATGGAATAGTAAAATTCCAATAATCCTAATTTACCAGTAGCACTACAAACATTTATTTTCCATCCAATTTGAATGGCTTTGACAGATCTGCGTGTGTTTAGCTGTAGCAAACACAAAGCAATACCTCTGCAGCTGTTTCATCTTCACCTTGAAAATTTCTCTGTGCCTCTGTGACAGGAGAGGTAACTGGTTGTTCTTCTTTTCTGGCAGGTACTGGACTGGATTGAAAACCATGGGGAAGCCTTTCTGAGTAAACACACAGGAGTGGGGAAGTCTCTACACCGAGCACGTGCACTGCAGAAAAGGCACGATGATTTTGAAGAGGTAGCACAGGTAAGGATCTGAATCACAGAATTCTGCTTCCTGCCTTGACTTTTGCTACTCCTCCAATAAGAAAAACATTATTGCTATTGTGAGTCACACTGCTGTCTTCAAACATTTGGAACTTACCAGGATCCTATCTCCCAGGTTTGAAATTTAGCATGCACGCTGCAGAGCATGGTAGCAGTACCACTTACAAACAGAAAATCAACACGCTGGATTGATGGGAGATCTCAAACCTTGTAAGAAATTGCAAGCAGTGCACCAGACAGTAATGCAAAGTGTTGGGACATAGAGAAGTATGGTTTTGAGCAATAGAAAAATCAATTGTAACTCCTACAGTGGAAGTTGGGGAGAAAGCATCAGCTTTCTAGTGGAAAGCACCAGCTAGTAAAGAAGCAGGAGAAGTACTAGAGCATGTCATGTCCAGTTCTAGAGCCCCTATTACAAGAGGGATATGGACATGCTGTAATGTGTCCAGGGAAGGGCCACGAGGATGAGCAGAGGGCTGGAGCACCTCTCCTGTGAGGACAGACTGAAGGAGTTGGGGCTGTTCAGTCTGCAGAAGAGAAGGCTCCGAGGTGACCTAATTGTGGCCTTCCAGTATCTGAAGGAGGCCTACAAGAAGGCTGGGGAGGCACTTCTCAGGATCTCAGGTAGTGATAGAACTAGGGGGAATGGAATGAAGCTGGAGATGGGGAGATTCAGGCTGGAGGTGAGGAGGAGATTCTTCACCATGAGAGTGGTGAAGCCCTGGAATGGGTTGTCCAGGGAGGTGGTCGAGGCCCCATCCCTGGAGGTGTTTAAGAGCAGGCTGGATGAGGCTCTGGCCAGCTTGATCTAGTGTGGGGTGTCCCTGCCCATGGCAGGGGGGTTGGAACTAGGTGATCCTTGTGGTCCCTTCCAACCCTGACTGATACTATGATACTATGTTTGCTGTAAGGGCAACTAAACTTCCACTCTTTATGAAAATACAGCATATTATGTGGATAAGGTTTTGTTTGGTTTGGAGGCAATTGTTACAGGATGATGCGATTATTATTATTATTATTGTTATTTTTCCTCACAGCACAAGCAAGGAACATTAGTATGAAGCCAAAAGCTTGTATTTTTTTCCTTGAAGCTTGGTCATAGTACACATTCAAACATACATCCCATCTTTATTTGGAGAATGCAAAATAAAGAGAACATTTTATAAGTTCCTCCAGGGACTGAATAGCTGCTTGCTTTATTTTTTTTCCCCTTTATTTTGTTGTTGGGATTTTTGTTCTTTTTGTTTTCTTGTTTGTTTGCTGTGGTGTGTTTTGGTTGGTTGATTTGATTGGTTTTGCAAAGTACCTTATAGGCAGAAATTATCCAGTCTCAGCTCTGGCCATCAGACCAAGTTATAACATTTCAGGTTAGATTTGAAGCACACCCTATCAGAAATTGCTCTTCTGTAAAGGTACTTCTCCTTTAAGGTATTTCACATAAAATCCTAATTTATCTGTGTGAAGTAGAATGTGTCAAATTCTTTGTCTTCCCAAAGCAGGTTATTGCTCAAATATTTCTCTGTGGCATAAGACAAAAATGTTATTAGACTTTGCATTTCTTTCTCTGTAATACCCTTCCCACGTGCCAGCAACATTTAGTTTAAGATACTTCAGTAACATGGACATACCTCTTTCACTGTACCCTCAGGGGAAACTATTTCACTGTGTGATGGCAGCTACTGGCTATGTTTCATTTATTTCCTTTCCCTATATTCAATTTATATTTCTCTCAATCTCGCCCTCCCCCCTCCCCCCTATTTACATAACATCATAGAATCTTAGAATAGTTTTTGGTTGGAAGAGACCTTTAAAGGTCACCTAGTCCAACCCTTAGTGGTAAACAGGGACAGCTTCAACTAGATGAGGTTGCTCAGAGCCCTGTCCAACCTGTCTTGCCTATAATATAAATGCCAGAGAAGCAAATAAGGTAACAACCCTGAAATGTTAGCATGTTTTCTTCTATGTGCCTCTTAACCATGTTAATCATATTTGATTCTGCTAGCATGTGCTTATTTTACCAGTCCCTTAAATATCTTTTTTGATTCTTTACCTCTCCTTTGAGCAGTACTTTACTGGAAGTGTAGGAAACAAGAACAGATGAGAAAAGACAGGAAAATAATATGGTATTGACAATAGAGAGGAGAGCAAGCTGTGTCTGCATATGGAAGTGAAAAGCTCACTTAAGGCTTGCTGTACTGGATGATGTCATTTTGGAGATGCATCAGGGTTTAGGAACCTTACAGATGTGTAGCTGGCATGCATAGGTACCAGAGTAAGTCAGATAAAATTAAGTCACTTAACACTTTTCTAACCTCTTTGTCAGTCATCCTTCTACATCCTTCAACATATCTGTCTGTGAATAAACTTTAGACACATTTCCATTTACTTCATGAGGCCAAATTCAGAGCATGAATCTAGTTCAATGACCATGTGTTGAAACCAAGATGGGTGTTTGGGAGGAGGATAGAAGAAGTATAGTTATGCATGGGTATAGAACGTCTTAGGTTCCTCTGAATCTGATGTTTTAGCATCAGTGAGTGTCTCATTGTCCTGCCTGGACAATTGTGAACAGTCATGCTCAGTCCTGCATTCCAAGTATGAAGCTTATGGTGCCTCCCTATTAGAAATAACTGACACAAGTTGAACCTGGTTACTTTCCCCTTCTGGCTTTGACAGGACTAGTTTCCTCTGGTGCATTCACACCGGAATACCATTGCTGATTTATCAGGCCTGTCTGCAGTGTGACACTGGAATGTGGTGCTGGCAAATGGACATGGGGACATGCGCTGAGGGGAAGTGAAAGGAATCTCAGGCTTTATCTGAGGTCAAGGACTTGAAAATATAATACTCTCTGCTTTGGAAAGAGTAATAGCAAGGGTAAGAGGGGAGGCCATAAATATATCACACCTGGAGTTTTCCTGCAGAAGCTTCTAGTGAGGTCAATTTTGTGGTTGGGAAATAAATCTCCTCCCCACTCTGATTATGAGCATTTTATATTCTGTGCACTCCCTTCTTGGTGCTTAACTCTTTAGAGTTGTTTGGTAATTATTTCTAACTTAAGTTTAATGATTTGTCACCTTTCTGAAGGCATATCTTTGTCATAGCTAGGGTGGATAACCAGCTTATTCTCACTATATGCATGTGCTGAAATCCTGAAACAAACTGATGAATTCACCCTTCCCCTCATCAGAATGTTAACCACTGGCATGAAGGACAATAGAGTTGTGTTTGCTTTTCATGAAGAAAAAAAACCCCACAACCAACCACCAGCAATAAAAAGACAAAACAACAATAAAAATCAAAAGCCAAAAGCAGAAGAAGGAAAGTGTAGTACTGACATACCTGGTGAGATAAACAGCATTTGCTTTTGGTTATTCTCTGAAAACAAACAAGCAACAACAACACCAAAACCCCAAACCAAACAAACAAAACCCAAACAAAAACCCACTTAACCTGCCATACAGTAAAAGTTTATTCTCCAACATCTACTTTCTTTAGTTTCAGATATATTTATTCCTATCTCCTACTGTGCCAGGAAGGTATTTGCAAAGGTCAGATGAAAAGCAATTTTCCTGAGTTTTCTTGATGTTTTCAGCAGTGGGCAAAACATTCATGTTTTTGAATGCGTGTAAAGAAAAGCCGTCTATCTGGGATTGCTGTGCTGAGAAATGCTCTGATTGACTGACCTGCCAAGGCACTAGATTGAGAGGTGGAACGTGCTCCCCCTATCTCTCATTAGAAACGCCACAGATTTATATATCTGGATGTAATGATTCAGTCAGGCATGGCCCAAATAGATCCCAGTCCTGCATACAGCTGTGGTCAGAAATGTCAGTGATTCCAGAGTGCTGCATTGTGGGCAAGAGGAAATATAATTTGGAGTCCCTCTTTCTCTCCTAACTGCTGTTTAGACAATACTCTGGTGCATTTCTAACTGTATTTATTCTACATGGAATGCACAGGTGAAAAATGTGTGGATTTGTTTTACAAAGCCGGAGCGCCTGGGAGGGAGGTTGCTGTCTGGTATATACCTGTGACTGTTTCTTAGCCAGTGCTGATACTGTTCATAGGCTGCCACCCTGAAAATGCCAACCTTAGGCACAGTGCTTACCACATAGTGAAACTGAACGCTCAGGTATTGCTGCTGAGGTAGGTATCAAGATGCCACTCTGGATGTAGCTGCAGTGTTCCTGCAATGACAGCATCTTTGCTTGCCTTCAATTACTTTGTGCAAGTCAGATAAGCATAGTTCAGCCAGTGATGACTGTAAATGCAAACATAATTTCATTTTAGACCCTCTGACTTTTCATTATTTGGGCTTTTACCCTGAAAAGCATTGCGCTTTCCAATTGTAAAATTCTGTTAACTGACTTTGATTCCCAAAATCTCCCAACACTGTTCTGTTCTGTTCTGTTCTATTCTATTCTATTCTATTCTACACTACTGAGTTGAGCTGGCACGTGATGAAACCCCTTCTCCTATTCTCTGTATATGAAGAGAGGGGCCCAAGATCAGTCTCCTCCCTTCTAGTACTGCTGGCAGTCAAAGGTTAAGGACATTCTCCTCACAAAGAGCGTCAATGGATTTGTACTGGTGCAAAATTAAGAAAGATACCGGGAGAACTGTTCCCTTGCACAGTGCTGCCACAGGGCTGAGTGGTTTTGCATGCAGGACGATGTGAAACAAACATTTCTGTAGGCTTTCTGCATTTCTGATCTTTTCCCTGAGACATGCCGTTAAGAGTCCCGCATTTTTGGCACTCGAGTGCCCATCAGTACGTGTTTCCACCTGCAGATGGCACTCGCAATGCACTGCAAGAGCCTTTGCCACTGCTGGTAAGCAGGGTTGATGTTCTAATCCAAACTAACCAAACATTGTCTCCAAGTGAAATGAAGCAGAAGTGAAAGCTGGCTCACACGCTCTCCCCTTGGTGTTCTCCAACCCCTGCCAAAACCCACGTTGCTCAAGGTCACTCAGAAAAATAACCCTATTATTTCTTTTTTTAAAAGCAAAGCTGAGCAGCCTGTGCTTTAACGCAAGGTGGTACTTGTCATCTGTGTTTATGGGATAGGCTGCTCTCCGATCTGCAGAGCTGCTTTAAAGGCTCTTGGGCCACATTATAGCTCACAGCTACAACGGAGGTTTTTTTTATTTACTAGCTGTATGTGCATTTGCATGCAATAACTGGTGTATTTTTCATGGTCATCCAAAGGCACTGATGTTTACAAGGTAAAATGTCATAACTCCAGCATGCAACAAAGCACAAATTCTGAATGGCCTTAGTTCAAAATGTGTGGACTTGTCTCTCATTAAAAAAAGCAACTCAGTAAGAAGGTTGACTGCAGGCTGAGTTGCAGCCATTAAAGTTTATGGGGCTTTTGTCTATGTCCAGTTCAAGCCCTCTGACTAAAACAATCTTGATTTGGGTACCTGGCTGCATCCTGCATTTCTGACATGGAAGGTTTTACAGGATCAGTTTTGCCCAAGTATTTATGCAATAGAGTAGGCTATTCTTGAATTATTACAAAGAAGGAGAGACAGACAACATGTGAGCAAAAGTGCTGAGCTTTGAAGTATGCCATTTGGGAAGCTGTTCAGTTTTCCTAGTTTAATGTTATCTATGCTTGCATTCCTCCAAGACAGCTTTTGGTAGATGGTGATTAAACACCTGAACACTGGCTTTGAACTGTCAAAGTTAACCTTATGTGTACATATATGGTTCTTCTAAGATTCACCTCTTCTTTTTGTTCTTCTCAGTGAGGTAAATGTATTTTCTGCAAGGGAAAGATTTCAGAGGAGACTTTGTCCAAGGGCCTGTATCATCCCCTAGAAATCAAAGATCAGGGAATTTATGCCTCAGTGTTCCTGTCTAGAGTATTCCTTTCCTCCATTGTGCTGTTACTAAACTGCTGTCAGTTCAGAGTTGTCAAAAAGCTCTTGGAGATAAGAACTTTAAAGTGTAAATACAGTGGAAAATATGATTATATTGTTTGTCATGTGAAATAGCCTGTTGATTCATTAATAAATCCTGCAGGTATTTTGGTCCCACATAATTTTGCTTGAACTGCTTTAAAACTAAGTGAGGTAATGGAATAGCCAGGCCAAAGCTGAACTGCAAGCAGCTACTTGTTTGGCCTTCAGGATAAAAACCTAGTGCTTTCCCATAGAAATTTCAGCTCTGTTGGATGTCATTGTTCTAATGTTTGGCATGAAGTTCAAAACTGATGTAAAACAGCTAGGCATAAATTGGGAGCCCATGCTGATAATGAGCACTTATGGAGCATTGTCCCAGGGTGATTTTCTTTTTACTATTATTACTATTATGGTGTTTAACATTTGTGGGACCTACCTGGTTGTCGAAGGTATGCTGGAATTTTCCCTTTGGATTGAGTGACTAAAAAACTATGTGGGGCCAAACCAAGGAGAAAGCAATTAAACCTGGTAAGATGCATGCTTGAAGTGAGAAAAAGTAACTGCAGCTTCAATAATGTCATATCTTTAAAAAACTAACAAAAACGTGCAAAAGGCAACAAAAAATTAGCCCTGCTCTTATCTTCATCATCCTCTGCATGGTGATTAGCAAGCTCTTAAGCTATTATCTTCGGTTTCCTGTTCATTTATTTAAATGTACTCACTTTTAGAGGGAGAGGAAAAAATGCCCATTGACAGCAGATTACACAAGCCTTTGTATTGTGGTAGGAACTTTGTTTTCCAGAACTCTTTGTTTCTTCTCCTGGCCGGCAGCAGGCTGCACTGGGCAGTCACAGGCAGCAGAGAAAAGTTGAACAGCCGGTATATGGGCTGTCTGTGAAGGTTAGGGACTTGTGGATGTAAAAACTTCTAACAGCACAGCTGAAGGGTCACGTAGTTTAGCATGGAAGCAGTACTATAACTTTTTGCATGAAGTCCAGCAGATTCTGGATGACTCAGGACATAATGACATTGCAAGTGGAGAGACATTGAAACTGCTCTGCACAGCCTGAGCTAGGAACCAGAGAGGCTGGGAAAGGCTGAGTGGTATTGCTGCACTAGCTGTAATGCTATGGGGACTCAGCTGCCAGACCTAAGTCAGAAGCAGGCCATGTTGGACATTCTTTCCCTGAGGAAGTGTGATACTCTGCAGAGTATGCTGCGGGTATCAGTGCTGTGCTCCACTGCATGATATAGACATACCCATGGAGACTTCATTAGCAAGGCCTGCTGAAAGAGCATTTTGGCTAATCTTCTGAAAGCAATGCAATTGAACTGGTGGCTGTTTGTACTTCATGATTTAGTGGTAAGGGGTAACCTGTTTTTAGAGAGACCCTGTAACAGCACACAAATATTCCTGGCAATCACATGAAGAGCTGTGCTTGTTGTGCTGTGTCTCTGAGTTTGCATTTCATTGTATTTCTCCTCAAGCTTGAGGTGATTTTCTTCACCAAATCACATGACAGCTGGATCTTTTCATTAGACTGCCTGCAGCATGATTCACAATCTAAATACTCCATATAAAATCTCAAGGCTTGGCAGCACAATGCATTTCTGACAACTGCCAGAAGCTAGCTTGCTATCACTGGTTTATTTGGGTAGGTTTATTTTTGTGCCTTTAAAATAGGTTCCTTTAATTTGCCTGTAAATGCATTATGCTGTTCCAATGGCAGACTGGGAGATGATGAAGCTATTTTAAAAAATGTAATTGTAATTCTAGAGGTTCTGGAAAATGGAATTTCTATTCTCTGGAGGATTTTTGTATCAGAAGAAACAGGCAGAATTTCCTATAGAAAATTAAAAATCCTAGAATTTGGAGGGTCTTTTAAGGCCATAAATTTCTTAAGGAGAACTTTGGAACACTAATGTGTTGCATAACATGCAAACTAAAAGCACATTTAATATGGTAGTGGTGACTGAGCTGAATAAAAATATATCTGAAACACAAGGGGCATTTACCACTGACAGTTTCTGTGAAACATATCCACATAGCTGAAGCACCACTCTTTTAACTGACCTGTGTGTATTAATGAAAACCATTGTCAGCTAAAGGTTTTTGATCCTCTGTGATAATTTTTCTTCGTAGTCTTCTTATTGGCAGGTCAGTGGGTTATCAAACCTACCTATTGATCCAAGAAGATTAAATGCAGCAAAGTCCAAACCTCATTTGTAGTGGTGGTAGACTAGTGCTCTTCAATTCAATGTCTTGTAGCTATGTAGCAATTCAAAGTCTTGTGTTGTACTGTGTCCAGTTCTGGGCCCCTCAGTTTAAGAAGGACATCGAAACACTTGAACATGTCCAGAGAAGGGCAACAAGGCTGGGGAGAGGCCTTGAGCACAAGTCCTATGAGGAGAGGCTGAGGGAGCTGGGATTGTTTAGCCTGGAGAAGAGGAGGTTCAGGGGAGACCTTACTGCTCTCTACAACTACCTGAGGGGTGGTTGTAGCCGGGAGGGGGTTGGTCTCTTCTCCCAGGCAACCAGCACCAGAACAAGAGGACACAGTCTCAAGCTGCACCAGGGGAAGTTTAGGCTCGAGGTGAGGAGAAAGTTCTTCACCGAGCGAGTCATTCGTCATTGGAATGTGCTGCCCAGGGAGGTGGTGAAGTCGCTGTCCCTGGAGGTGTTCAAGAAGAGGTTGGATGTGGCACTTGGTGCCATGGTCTAGTCATGAGGTCTGTGTTGATAGGTTGGACTCGATGATCCTCGAGGTCTCTTCCAATCTTAGTTATATTGTGATACTGTGATACTATTGATGGTGGTGCGGGCTGAGGAGTAGAAAAGTGACAGTATGAACCTGATCAGAGTTTTTAATCTCTGATTTTGTGACAGAGCAGTAGAAGGAGCTGCCCAGGGCTGTATGGTGTCCTGTGGGCCAGCCAGCAGTGTGACTAGGAGAACAGCGCAACATTAGGCACAATTGTCTTGTGGCACTGCTGCAAGTCACGAATATGTTGCTTTGCAGACATCTGGTAAAGGAAATTTCATGTACAGTAACCTAATGTCAGAGAGATTTGTATTCCAAAAAAGCAGAATAATTTTCAAGGAAAGATTTTAGGTATTGGTTATCACTGTGCAAATGTTCTGGGAATAGACTAACTGGGTCCAATTGAGCACTCTGCTGCACAGGATTTAGAACAAATCATGCTTCCATTTCCATAGAAATTACTAACAATTAACTTGTGCTTAAGAATGGAGAGCTCAGTTCAACAGCTCTACGCTGCAGAGAAGCTACTTGGCAATGTGGTTGTCCCCCTCTGCTTTTCTTATTGCATGGTCCCTAATTATTGAGGCGAAGGATGTCCTCTTCTTCCCACATCAGGCATTTGGATTGTTGAAACCCACGTTTGCATTATGAGCCTATTGCAAATGTCTTTATGGATTATATGGAAATAAAAAGTATTCAACATTTTACAGCACATAAATCTATTTTAAAATTTATTTCCCTGGGACAGAGTTCATATCTCCATTTCCCCCCCATATAGAAACAGGGCAACATCAGTGGATTTATAGGGATCTTCTGTAATTAGATGTGTGTGAACAGGGACAAAAATCCTAGTATGTATATAAATAATTCACTTGTTGATTGATTGCATATAATCTAGCCATTAATATTGCCCTTGGTAACTGAGGTATGTGGGTCTGGCTTTGCATAACCAAGCCCCAAGAAAACACTGGTTTGTGTCACTATGGAAATGGCAAATAATTTGAGGCATTTAGGCATCTTTGTTTAGCATCTGGTTCAGAGCACAACTATATGCAAACATGCAGGTTCCTCGTCCTTGCTGAAGAGAATTCTATGATTGACATGAGAAAAGCAAACAGAATCGACCTTCTCATGTCACTCCACTTACATGGAAGCTTGTGTGGGGAGAAAGGAATTGCAGAATTTTTGAGAAGTCAGGAGCTGAGACAGGAGGTGTTTAAGAGCTGTCAGTGAGTATGTGCACATTTGTCTAGCATCATTGCCTGCGCTAGTATGCAGCCAATACTACAGACAACATGTGCCCAAAATAATGACACTGTGTCCTGTTAGCATTATTTTTAATATTCATTATTAGTAATCACTATTAATAACGTTTTGTTCAATGGATAAGATGTTTGTGTTGGGGTTTTCTTCTGTGCAGTGTAGGTAACCTCTGACATTAGTGAGGTCACATCTATGCAGCAAAGTACTTGAGTACTGTGCCCAGTTCTGGGCCCCTCAGTTTAAGAAGGATATCGAGACACTTGAACGTGTCCAGAGAAGGGCAACAAGGCTGGGGAGAGGCCTTGAGCACAAGCCCTATGAGGAGAGGTTGAGGGAGCTGGGATTGTTTAGCCTGGAGAAGAGGAGGCTCAGGGGTGACCTCATTGCTGTCTACAACCACCTGAAAGGTGATTGTAGCCAGGAAGGGGTTGGTCTCTTCTCCCAGGCTACCAGCACCAGAACAAGAGGACACAGTCTCAAGCTGTGCCAGGGGAAGTTTAGGCTCGAGGTGAGGAGAAAGTTCTTCACCGAGCGAGTTGTTCGTCATTGGAATGTGCTGCCCAGGGAGGTGGTGAAGTCGCTGTCCCTGGAGGCGTTCAAGAGGAGGTTGGATGTGGCACTTGGTGCCATGGTCTAGTCATGAGGTCTGTGTTTATAGGTTGGACTCGATGATCCTCAAGGTCTCTTCCAACCTTAGTGATACTGTGATACTGTGAAATGGAGAGCAGAGCCTGCCTTTCCCTCCCCTGGAGTAGTACTGGGGCTCAGTGTGGGAGTGCACAGTGTAAAAGGGCGTTTGTGACTCATTAATATAAAGGAAAGCACAACCTTCACTTTAAATGTGTCAACCTGAGAGTTGAAGTGAATGCATTGAGTGTTTGGTGAAATGAAGGGGGGTTCTGCATGGAGAGAAGAGATGGCTGAGAGCGTGAATTTTTGGCAGCTGGCTCCTTGTTGTTTTGCCTGTGGTCAGGATTTATATTGATGACCAGAACTTGGATTTGTCAGCACCCACACAAAGTTGAGTGCAGGAAGTACTTGAAATGTGCACCCAGGTCCAAGAGGCCTGGTACAATTTTAGTGTTACTTTCTGTTGTCTTCTGGGGTTTTAGGCTTAAGTGCTCCCTAGTGGAATACTCTTTAAAATCACCAGTAGCTATTTGCTCCCACCACAAATGCAGCTCAATCAAATTCTGCCAGTCAGAAATACATTCAAACCATTCCTCCTTTCTTAAAAGTAACCATTTCTGACTCATTTCACAGGGTGGCAAACTGTCCCTCCCAGTTCAAGGCCCTTTCCTGCAGGATTCGTAGTTTAATCTGTGCCAAAGCCTAGTTTGTCAGTGCACACCAAGCGATGGGCTCCTTTCCCACTTTGCTCCTCTGTCAGGCACTGAAAACCAAATGAGGGAGAAGAAGCCTCACAGCACAGCCATGGCTGCGCAGCCAGGCTGAAATACCAGGCGACACACCAGAGTGTGTGCTTGCCCATGGGACTGGTAACTGGGTCACTAGGGCATTTAATCACTGTGACTTTAGTTTTCATATAGTCACATGTAAATGTGGGACAGGAAAAAAAGAAGGTACTTCAGAGCACAGAACAGAATCTGATTGTGTGCTAGGATAGGAACACAAAATAAGGAGATTATTTAGGGATGAGAATGGTGAAGGGAGTGTGAAGTGCTGCTTGGACCTGCTGGGCATTCCTCCAGGGGTGGGGGCATATGCCCAAATCTACTGCTTGGGATTTGGCACAAAGCTGGGACTTTGGAATAGCAGGGAAAGAGAGATCAAAGGACAACTCGAAGAGAATTTCTCTGATCTTTGTTTTTGTCTCATATTACGTCCAGTCTTGTCCTTTGTGGGCCTGATTTGGGATTTTTGGAGAAAGGGGGATTACACAGGGATTTGGAAGTATTTGGCAACATTAAATAAAGAATACACTAGAAAGCTCTCAGGATTTTTTTATAGTAAAAAAAAAAAAGAAAGGCAGATGTTGACTGTAGAGGCAGTATCTCATCTGCCTGCAATATTCTTGGAGATCCACTCCATGCCAAAAATCAGTACATTTTATCGCAGAAAGATTTCTGATGGGAATACTGTTCTGTACCAGATCTCTCATTGTAAGTCATCATTCACATATTTTTATCTCAAATTATGTGTGGCCACTTAATAAGAGCCAGGAGTAAGAAAATGTTATCTTTCTAAATCTCTGTTGTGATTACAGATAACCTGAATTGAATTTCACACAGTAGAACACATTTTTTAAATGCACTCCATATGAATGCTTTCAGACCAACATGAAAAATGTTCATTCCTGTCTGGAAATTTCCTGAAGTATATGAATAAGTCTGGTGTAAAAATAAATACAAAGGAAAAAAAGAGGTTTATTGATTCCAGGGTAGTGAAAACCTCTTTTGTGTTTCCTCATTATAAATATGCAGTACCTCTCACTAGCTGTTACAGAAGATTTTGATCTTTTAAAGTTGTAGGACAGATGAAGCCCCTTGTCCATTTTGCTTTGGTGGCACCTGTGAAGAACTAATTTGATGGGTGATCTGTACAGACAGTTCACATGTCAGGGAAATAACAGTGGCTAAAAATGGGTTTATAAATCTAATAAGATTCAGAGAATGGTTTCTACTCATTTGGAACAAATTCCAATGCGTAAACCACGTCAGAGAGCTGAATTAATGTTGACAGTGGATAGACTCTGAATCCAAAGAGACCATCTTTCTGACCTGCTCCTAAGAACTCTGTGCTGGAACAGGAGATGAAGTAAAAAGTTATTTCAAGTTTAACTGAAGATGAGGAGGATGCTTTATTCTTGTAGACATCAGGAAGGCATTCACCATTACAGAATCACAGAATGTTAGGGACTGGAAGGGACCTTGAAAGACTATCCAGTCCAACCCCCTTGCCAGAGCAGGATCACTTAGAGCAGATCACACAGGAACATATCCAAGGAGATTTTGAATACCTCCAGAGAAGGAGACTCCACAACCCCCCTGGGGCAGCCTGTTCCAGTGTTCTGTTACCCTTACAGTGAAAAAACCCAACTTCCTCATGTGTACATGGAACTTCCTATGCCTCACCTTCCATGATTGTTACGTGATGCACATCCAGTATGTGGAGGACGTTGTGCTCTTGACTGCCTGGTCTCTATTTGGCTGTGTAGGAATTCTTAAGCTGAAAGCTCTGAAGAACTTGGGTCAAAGTTTTGCTGAATTTTCTTCTGTTGAACATTATCTCATTTGATAAAGTCTCCTGTCACTCAAAATGCTCTTCAAGAAAGGTGTTATAACCTGTCTCTGCATTAATGGAAATAAAGGCATATCTGAGTTGGGGTAGTGGCTTTGGGGGAAATGGGGAGAAGAAAGGCTTTGCTGTCTTATTTAAAGCAGGTTTCATAAAACCCCAGACACTAGAAACAAAGCCAGGCAGCTTGCAGAATTCACATCCTTATAGGTTTATTTCTGCATCTGTTTTCAAGGCAGCAGCATTGCCAGTTGGTACTGAATTTTCCCAGGGCTACTGACAGACCAAAAGCCTTTTAATACTGTTGTCACTATGTCTTTGAAATCTGCAAACTGTGAGCATGATATTAAACCCAGAATACCTAAAGTTACTTCAGGAGACAGGTAGGACTTGATAAAGCTGTTGTGGTTGCACTTGTGCCTGCAGGGCTCAGAAAAGATGTGAGCTGAGCTGAGACGGGAAAAAACACTGTGCCCTCCCAGGTTGCTGCTCACCTTCGAGCTGTCACACATTTGTTTCTCCACTCACCTTTTCTTTCCCACTATCATAAAGAAGTTGTAGTGCTTTGCTGTGAACTATCTGAGCATGTTGATGATATTTATCATTTGAGAAGCTTTCAAAATGCTGCATTTTCCTCCTGACAGTTTGCCTTCTTGTGTTCCCTTGTAATTCTCACAGAAGAAGATGTTTTCCTCCCCTCTTCTGAGTTTCAAAGGCTCAGGTGCTTTACAGTCACTTAAGCAGCTGTCATTCATACACTCTGCTAGTCACCCAATCATCAAATAAATGTGCAGTGATAATACAGGTTTACTGGTACACTCACTGTGCTGCATAACACTAACCAGTACCAAATTATAGTAATATTTTGCCTTAAAAACATTTTGGTTTCATGTTTGATACCAGAACTACTATATAATGGCATCTCAGTCTGTTATGTTTTCTCCATTGTTCTGATCTCCTTGCTGTTGCTCTCTTTCATGTGCCTGTTCCTGTGCAAGGATGTTCTCAAAGGGAAGGGAATGAGCTCTTTTCATGGATATTACCAAGGATCAAATGCCAGGGTAAAACTTGGCCAATAATCGTCAGTTTCAGATATCTTCCCTAATTCTTGTAGATCCTTGTACAATTCATAAAACATTGAAAATACTGAAACAGCCAGAGGAATATTTCATCATCTTATTTTAATATGCTGTTTAGATACACTTCTCCCAGAAGGGCAGTAGGGTGACAGAAAAAAATAATACATTCCTGTGAGCACAAAATGAGCCTACATATCAAGTAGATACTGTTTCTATTTAGAGTGCCTTAAGGTCCACATTGAAATATAACTGCTGGCTTTGAGGGGCTGTGGCACCACCTAAGTTAATACTACTAAGTTTCTTCAATGCAGTCTTTAAAAATTGTATCCATGGATGGTTCTTTAGTTTGTAAACATTGCTGTATGTTCTTAGGGAAATGCTGCTTTCTCAGCTGACTAACTTGGGAAAGACACCCAAGGCCCCCTGCCTGGAAGTGTTCAGGGTCAGTCTGGATGAGACTTTGAGCAACCTGATCTAGTGGCTGGTGTTCATTCCCTTGGATTGGACTGGGTCTTCTTTAAGGTCCTTTCTAACCCAAACCATTCTATGGGTCTAGATCCTGTGATTTGCTTTGTGGAGCTAAAGCTTAATTTTTGTCCAAAGGGCTGCTTTTCCAATTCCTATGCAGAATTTTGCAGCTGAAAACTTCTTGAATAACATGTCACGAAGTATTAAAGTTCATGTATATCTGGTAGTGTAAGACACAGCTTCTTCAGGGATGTGTATCAGACACTAGTGTAATCCTGCAGTTGTACCAGGAGTTGGGAGAGAGGTTTTCTATGCAGTGCTGGTCTGCTGAAGCATAGGTGATATTCCAGGAACTTGGATTTGTAGGCTGTGTTTCCAAAAGGTGCAGTTCTGATAATAGTAATAATTTAATTGAATTTATCAAGTAGTTGATATTTGGATGTACACAACTTTGCAGTCACAAACTTACCTGAGGCCCTCATTTGTAAAATTACTTAAATGGATGTGATTTATTCACTTAAAGATAGGAGAGTTCTTACATGTTTATCCAAAGATTAATACAACAGACTGTAATGTTTGAAGAACTCACAGCTCAGGAAAGACAGTGGAAGGAGAACTGGGTCAGAATGATGACAAGAAAGACTTGAGATGAATTGCCATATTTAAAGAAAGAACAGTCTACAGATGGTGATGATGGAAACTTCATTAACCTGGATATTATTTTTTAATGGTCTGAAGAAGTTTCCATTCTTGTGTACAGTAGGGAACAATCCTGTACTGAAAGAGCAAGTGGCTGCATGACCTCGGGGAGATGTTCTGCCTTTAACTTCTGTAATCATGATTCCTGGCAAGTCTGTTTTGAATTAGAGCAATAGAGCACAAGTAAGAATATAGGTCTTGATTTGATTATGTGAAATTCAAACTGAATAAAATCACATCTTACATTAGATCATCATATGCACTTAGCCTTTGCCCTTCTTAAGGGAGGAGGAATTTGGACAAAGATGGATGCTTCCTTAAACCCCAGATTTATTTATCAAATAAATGCTTCATTGTGGTCACTCATTTTAACTTCAGAATATTAAGTTACTAAAGATGTGTAATTCTTCACAAAAGCTTGACTGTGAGATCAGTCCACCTAAACAAAACAAAACGAACAAAATAAGGAGCTTGGGCAAAGAATCTGATAGCAGTAACTGAGCTTCATAATTAAGGGTAACCATAGCTTATGAGGACTGAAAATAAATGAAGAATCAGCTCCATAATTATGATTCTGTGAATGTGAATCATGCTGTAGGTTCTGTGGGGAGGAATGCTGCCTTCTATTTGCAGAACAGGGGTCTGAGGCCTCTGGAGTCTGATTTCTGGGTCTACTACTTACTGAAGTCAGTAAGATGACTTTTACTGTTTTCAGTGAGAGAGGGATCAGCCTTTGAATATTGTCTTGACACCCCATCTTCACAGCAGGAGTAATAATACTGAGATTTCATCTTTGGTGCTGAAGAGTCAAGTCATGACTCTAAAGAACATAAAGGAGACCTCACATCAGATAAAGCCTAGTAAGTCTCCTAAGCTTCAGCCTGCAAGCGTAAAGTGGGATTCAGATCGCTAGTCTTTAAGTCAGGAAGATCAGATCCAATCTAGTCAATACTCACTGGCCTCTAGAGATGCCATCTCTTCCATTGCTTTTACTGGCAAAAACCTAGATGACAAAGCTCTCTGAATGAATATGAGGAACCTTTGTCTTGAACTGCCTTTCACAGTCCCAGAACTTAATCAGTACAGAATACAGCAGACCAGTGCTGTCTTGCTCCCCTTCAACATATTTAAACATCTGCTTGGTAAGTGCAGTGTCTAGGGTATGCAGTTTGTGTTTAATGCAATAGTATATCTGATCCCCTGCCCTGTTTTCCTTCCTCATGCTGCTCCTGATGTATACACTTAAGACATTGTTCTCTGGCTGATTAGAGTGGTTCACAAAACATTGGAGATCTTGGAGAATGTTATCATGAAAATCTCTCAGATATAATAAACAGCCATAAAATACTGTGGGGAGATTGCTCTGGAGAAGAAAGAAATGCCCATATTTAGGGCCTGAATTCTTCCCTGAACTACCATGAGACACAGCAATTTTTAAGGTAACCTGCCTTAGAAACACACAGCAATAAACCAACTACAAGTGTAGTTGCTTGGAGTAGAGGGGAAAGTATGTGGAATAAGTGTTTGAAAATGCACTTGATTCAAAGCCAGAATGATGCATTACTGCCTTAAAAAGATGGAATAGGGGCAGTGAAAACAAATATCCATGTTTCCTTTTAGAAAATGATTTTTAGTTTAGGAAGGATGTGAAGATACTTGAATGCATCCAGGGGAGGGCAAGCTGGTGAAAGTGCTGGAAGGTGTGTCCTGTGAGGAGCAGCAGAGGACCTCTGATTTTGTCTGGCTTGGAGAAAAGGAGAGTGAAGGGCAACACCATTGTTCTTTGCAGCTTCCTGAGGAGGGGACATGGAGAGGAAAGTGTTGATCTCTTTTCCCTGGGATCCAGGGACAGGATGAGAGGGAAAGATTCAAAGCTGTGCCAGAGGAGGTTCAGAATGGACATTAGGAAGCATTACTGAGAGGGTTGTCAGACACTGGAAGAAGCTTCTTAGAAAAGTATCAGTGCTGTCAGGGTTTAAAAGGCATTTGGGCAGTGCATTTAACAGCATGCTTTAACTTTTGGTCAGCCCTGCAGGAGTCAGGCAGCTGGATTAGATGATGGTTGTAGGTCCTTTCCAACTGAAACTGTCTATTGCATTCTATTCTAATTTGTTTCTAAGTGACTGATATTAGAATTCTTTAGGTTGCGATATATATCACACAGAATCACCAAGATCATCAAGTCCAACCCATCACCACAGGCCTCATGACTCATAAACAAAAAAGGCAAATAACTCTGTTACATTGATGTGAGAATTAACTGATGCATTGTGCAGTATTTTTAGCTTATTTATTTACTTTTGATTGGGAAAAAAATGCCAAATACTTTCAAACTACAGCTGAGGCCCTTTGGTTGCACTGCACTAAGCAGTGCAATGCTATTTTCTGTGTAGCAGATGAGGCCAAGCACAAACTGCATGCAATCTCTGATGCTGAGAATCGGTACAAATCCAACTCTGGGTTAAAAAGGTTTGGAGTGAACAGCTGCTGAAACTTCTCTAGTACAAAGATTAGCGACAAAATGATGTTTGTTTCAATTTCAGGGAAATATCTTAGGCAGTCTGCTGAAAGAGCTGTGTTTGGGTAGTGCATTTCCAATATAGTGATGGCTTCATATGTGTTAACCTGGAGACAGGGTGGAATCTCAGCTACCTGGATCTGGAGATGGAAACGGGTCCTGACATTTTAGTATCATAGTATCAGTCAGGGTAGGAAGGGACCACAAGGATCATCTAGTTCCAATCCCGCTGCCATGGGCAGGGACACCCCACACTAGATCAGCCTGGCCAGAGCCTCATCCAGCCTGGGCTTAAACACCTCCAGGGAGGGAGCATCAACCACCTCCCTGGACAACCCATTCCAGGGCTTCACCACTCTCATGGTGGAGAACTTCCTCCTCACGTCCAGCCTGAATCTCCCCACCTCCAGCTTCATTCCATTCCCCCTAGTCCTATCACTACCTGATATCCTGAGAAGTCCCTCCCCAGCCTCTTTGTAGGCTGCCCTTCAGATTTTGGCACTTTTTGGTCTGAAATGCAAAATCAAAAGCATGCTAAACATAACAGGCAAATTCCACACCAGCTTCTTCATGAGCTTTTTTTTTTTTCCAACTTGTTACAGAATATCAAACTGTTATACAATTAATGAAGCAAAGATACAGGGGATCCTGTTAGTAAATATTGCTGTGAGATTAAGACAATCACCTGCTGTTCTGAATTGTGGCAGGAGCTATTGTATAGGTTTTGTTAGTCAATTTCATTTTCATGATTGTGTTTCTCTTTTGTTATTTGCAACAAACAGAGGAGATCTGAAAGCCTCCAGGTTCCATCTAAAATTAACTCCCAAAGCATACATTATAGATATTTCCACTGTGAAACCTGAAAGGTGCAATTTAATTTTCTTGTGTTTGCAGATTTCATGATTGAAATAGGTGATTATGCAAAGATTAGTACACTGAGATTGTTAAGAGATTTGAGATGGAAGTTGCTTTTCTACATGAAGAGGTGCAGAAGAATGCAAGGCCAGCGAGCAAATCACTGAGAAGTTCAAGGATTTGCACATGGCAGTTTGCTCAGGGGTTAATGCAATGTTGGGAAAAAATGCCACAGAACCCTAAAATGTCAGCATATAATTTTATAACTCATAGATTATTTTTCTGTAGAACTTATGCTATTATTGCTGATAGGAACTAATTCCCACAGATACAGAGGAGAGATTCTTCGTGGGCTCTCCTCCCTCCTGAGGGATTGGCCATTTTTCGTGTCGCCTTCCTCAAGATGCCACAAAAAGCCTTCCATGGGTCTGTGGTTTGCAGAAAAGGGTGCAGCTGTGTTCTAGTAGCAAAAGAATTCCTTCTGTAGTCGCATTAGCTCTTACTTTCTTCCAACACTTTGAATCTTGTTGCCAGTTTGGAGGCATAGCTAGATCCTGGGGTCCTGGTAGATTCTGTCAGATCTCAGAAAGAACAGAAATCAGAGGTAACCTATCCTAGCTGTGAGTTAGCAGGACAAGGAGGCATTATATCACTGGAGGTGTTCAGGAGGAGACTTGATAGGGTGCTTGGTTGCATGGTTTAGTTGATTAGGTAGTGTTGGATGATAGGTTGGACACGATGATCTTGAAGGTCTCTTCCAACCTGGTCTGGTCTATTCTATTCTATTCTATTCTATTCTATTCTATTCTATTCTATTCTATTCTATTCTATTCTATTCTATTCTATTCTATTCTATTCTATATGTGTTTATTGTGTACAACACATTTATTCAAACGTGTCCAAAATCAGGTGACTCAGAGAAGCACCACTTCATTCTGACAGTGCCTGGCTCAGTTCAGGGGAGTCACTGTGTATACCTACTTCCACATCCAGACAGAAAATTCCCTTGGCCTTTGGAGAATGTTGTGCAACACAAAGGGACCACTGCAGGACCAGCGCATCCTTTGCTGTCTGTGCAGCATGGCTAGAGCCTCTGTTGAGGCCAACATGCATTTTCCCCCACCCAAAATCTAGGGCTCAGACTACACCCTTTTCACTATGCAGTGTATTTATAAGTGTTCATCATATTAGTGAACTCACCTCATCTAAATGTAACTAGTGCTTGTGTTGGAGTCAGAAACTTACGATTTTCAGCAGAGCTGAACATAAGTGTGTTAGGGACAAATGGCAGCAAAGCTGTATGCATACCATATTTCAGAAAAGGTGTTTGTTTCCCAAATTTGTGCCATAAGCAGAGCGTGAATGCATTTTAAAATGTATTAAATATTCTAATAAAAGCAGGGAACAACCTTCCCCCCAGAAAGCTGGCCTGATGTTTGAGCTGCTGTAGTGGTAATGTGTGAAAGTCCCCAGAGCGGAGTAGACTTTGAAAAATAGTGCTAGCTTTGGCATTTGCTCCAAATGCTATTGGAAGAGGATCATTCAGAAGAGATGCTGTTAAGTGAAAACGGACCCTGCTTCAGATCATATTATATGGAACATTTGTTACATATTCTCAGCTAAAGGGGTTTAAAAAAAAAAATGATTATTAAAACACAACATTTTGCTGCTGTTAACAACCTAACCATTACAGCAATGGCCTGAAAATGAGGGAATAAAAATTTACTGTTGGTAACAAAACTGTCCAGAATACGTTCTTCACAGACCAAAAGGAAAAATGCAAATGCTGTATATTTATAGTCAGCCCCCAGAAGCTGGGTAAATGAACAGTTAATGATCTGTTTTCCTTCTCTGCCTTGTAACTGGAAATATTTTCCCCCATTAAACACTTTGAGACCAGTGTTCCATCTTTGTATTGAATATTTTCTCAAGCAACAACTATTGGCTGCAGCAGGATGTTTTCTGGGTAAGAACAGCACAGCTTGGTTTGTGGCTTTTATGTTTGACAGTGTTCCTTTAGTGCTCGGAAGTACATGTGTGTCCAGAGGGTTTAAAAGTACTTTGTGTATATGCACAAAGTTAATGCATTTTTAAACTGAGGAGGATTCACAGCAAGATTTTGAAAAGGAAAGTCCTACAATTCTGCTTCTGTTGATGAGGAGGTTAAAATTCCCAGTGGGAGCAGTCTTAGGCCAATGCTGAACACTTCTGAAGATCTCTCCCAGTACTGTAAACACCCTTGAGCTGATATCTTTGTCTCTTCTTATTTTTAAGTGTTAAACTTCACAGAGCAATTGGCTCAGCTTGAGCAAAGAAAGCTTTTCTATGACAGCAAGGGCTGGCTATGTTTAATTAGCTAAACATAGCTGACTAAACCATAGCTCCATGGCTATGGAGAAGATGACTGCACTCTCTTTCCATTTCTGTTGTTATTTATGAGACTTTCTTGTATATCAGTTCAGTGGTGTATCCCAGAAACAGGAAAGAGGGAGCGAAAGAATGGACAGGTAGTTTGAAGGCAGAGGAAGTTTGATGGAATTCACCTATGTGCCTCCATAGTCTGGTATGACCTGGGTACATTACTTAGCTTCTGCCTTCTTCAATTCCGTCTCTGTAAATGAGGAGTAAAACATCTCACATCACAAAGGCCCTGGCTGTGGGGAAAACCTATTCAGGATGGTGAAGTGTTAAAATTCTTATGTAATGGAGGGCAGGTACTTGTCTTGAATAGACTGGAAATGATACCCCTCCAAGGCAATCTGAGCATTCCATGATGGCAGCTGAAAGCTAATCAAAATAGACTTGTTCAGCTTAGAAATATGATGCAGAACAGTAGATGAGAGGAAAAAACATGGAAGGACCTTGAAGGCAGTCTTCTCAAGTTATCTCACAAAAGTCAGTGAAAGGCAAAAGTTTCTTGAAGCTGAGACATCTCTGGCAAACGTGATTACGTGCTGTAATGTGATAGCCATTGGGAGGCCTTTGCAAAGAGCTTGTAGCTGAGCGTCACGTGAAGCACCGTAGGCTTCTGAGGTGGTTAGTCCTGCTTGCTTCATTACATTATCTTTGAGAAATTCCAGGGGACTTAGAAATAAACAAGGGAACAGTCCTGTTGCTGTGTCTGGCAGGATTGGTCTGGGGTGGTATATTTCAAAGAAGAAATTATTTCGTGTGCATACAAGGATTACTCTGTGTGGCTTTATACCTTCTCCTTTCACAGATGGCAGTGCCAGTAGGAATTATTCCTATTGTTTTAGGACTCTGGTAATCACTTGCTTTCATGCCTTTGAAAGTATAAACAGCCTGTTTCAGGGGGTTACTTGCCACAGTTGTGTTACTCACTTTCTTCTTGTTTTGTTTGCTGGTAGAATACATACACCAATGCAGACAAGCTTTTGGAAGCTGCAGAGCAGTTGGCTCAGACTGGGGAATGTGACCCTGAAGAGATCTATAAAGCAGCACGGCATCTGGAAGTACGGATTCAGGACTTTGTCCGGAGGGTGGAACAGAGGAAACTTCTCTTGGACATGTCAGTCTCCTTCCATACCCACACCAAAGAGGTAAGATGTGCATGAGGGAATTTTTCAGTGTATTGCAGAGTGCTACAAGAGGCTGACTCTGAAAATTCAGATGACATAGAAAAGGCATCTTCACCATACAGGAATGATATCCAGTCCATTGGATTCATATGAGTAACTACTGTAAAGAGGAAATAAAATGTGAATGAAACATATAAAGGGTATAGTACAATAAAATATAGGAACAGCATATCTAATGCATCAAGTGGTGTTTAATTTACAACTAGAATGTATTACTAAAAAGCAAGAATTCTCTGGTAAGTACATGAGCTGATATTAACATGCTAGATACAAACATGCTACCAGTATGATACTTATCCCAGAGGGATTCCATTTGAATGTAATGTTAATTAATGTAGTAGTTATTATTAAGTGTTACTGGAAATCTTACATTGTTTAATGAGGCAGATTTCACTTTTCATAATGATGGTGAAAGAGCAAGTAACCACAGTGAATCAGTGAGGACCTGAATGAATGCTGTTTAGTGTAATTGAGAAGTATCCACAGATAAGGCTGTCTCAACAGAGATGCAGTGGACAGGACATCAAGTGGGAGGCCACTGGGGATGTAATTAAAGCATACTTCACATTTTTCTACAGACCAAAGGCCATTCAGCCATGAATAATTTTTAAAGATATGGTTTCTGCTCAGAGATGGAATTAGTCAGAATGGTTGTTTTCGTGCTCTGCAGTATCTGCAGAAACACTCCGGATCAGATAGATGCTTTTAGAAGCAGAAAGCGTTGCCTGTATTTGTTGATTTACATGTTACAAACAAGTTGTGTGTAGGAGGCTTCAGTCTGTTGAGGAGCCTCCTTAAATAGTCACATGTATGTATACATTCATATATATATATATATATATATGGAAGATGGAATTACAGTGTGTCCATTATAGCTGTTGATACATGAAAATTTGCCTCTTACATCCTTCTTCTGCCATACACTAAAATCAGCTACTTTAAGCCTGTGAATAGTACTATTGTTTCCAGAGTAGCTCAAACCCTTTCAGCTGTGCTGTTTGCCACAGGGGAAACTTAATTGGTTATTTCCTCAGTCAAAATTATTTCATAACAGTTTCCTACTGTGATTAACCTCGCTTCACCTATGCAGGTGGTGACTAGTAACACAAAGATAGGCATGACTCCAGGAAGTTATCAGTATAATATCCTCTCTATCATCTACAATTTCTTCTGATGATTACTGGTACTGTGTACCTTAATTTGTGTTTGGAAACTAGAGCTTCCCTGTGTGAAGGGAATGCAGTGCATTATACTCGCTTCTACCCTTCTTTAACAAGAAGGGAATTTGCCTGCTCCACTCACCTGGTTTTAATGAGTTCTGCTATGGTATGTAGAACTGCAGGTGCATAGAAATACACATTTTTATTTTTTTTTAAGCAGTTAGAAAAAACAAATCTTTTATGACAGCATCAGTGCTGTTTCCTAGATTGTGAGAATAAACCCTAAATCTCTGCCTGGCTGATGTTTCCCCATGGGGCAGATGGGTGCTGTGGTGCCTTTATGGAAAATACTCACTGTCAGTTTTACAGACTGAACGGACAGACTCCAGGTGCCTCTCTCTTGCCAAAGGGGACTGTTGAGGGAGCTGTAAGCATAAAAATGGGACAAGAGGAAAGTCAAGGAGGACCCAGGAATCTGCATAATGAGTGACGGCTGTTGGGCTGGGTGCAAAGAGGCTGCTAAAGTTATTGCAAACTCCAGCAGTTCCCCAGTGTCAGAGGATGCACAGTAGCTCTGCAGGAGAGTGGAAGTTTTCACTTACCCCTGTGTAATTCAGTCCTGTGGGGGCCCAACACTCTCATTTTCTGCAGGTTCACAGAATTTCTTTGTGTGTTTCTACCTGTCCACATTAATGACATACCTCTGCACTGCTGGGAGGCACACAGCCCAGGACCTTATTTTTTTTTTTGCCAAAAATAATAAGTGAGGTAATTGCTGCAGTTTAGTATTTGTCTGCCAGCTGTGGGGATCCCAACAGTCACAGTGAAGTAACCAAAGGCTGCTGGGGGACCTGGTGCCAAAAGCACAAAGCATTACAAGAGAGTCTTAGCACTTGTTTGCATCTGTATTTGCTTTTTATGATATAGATAGAGTGGCTCAAGTAGAAACCACACATTGCTTGGCCTAGCTTGGTGAATTAACCAGTGTCATTGCCATTCCTTAATATGGATATAAAACTGGTAGATTAACTCCTCAAACATGAAGGAATACAAATGTCCTTCCTTTGCTACCATGATAGTATTATGTCAGTTCTCTGTTTCATACCAATTGATCTCTTCTCCCAGGCAACCAGCACCAGAACAAGAGGACACAGTCACATGCTGTGCCAGGGGAGGTTTAGGCTGGATGTTAGGAAGAAGTTCTTCATAGAAAGAGTGATTAGCCATTGGAATGAGCTGTCCAGGGAGGTGGTAGAGTCACCATAACTGGAGGTGTTTAGGAAGAGACTTGATGGGGTGCTTGGTGCCATGGTTTAGTTCATTAGAGAGTGTTTGATGATAGGTTTGACTCGATGATCTCAAAATTCTTTTCCAACCTGGTCTGGTCTATTCTATTCTATTCTATTCTATTCTATTCTATTCTATTCTATTCTATTCTATTCTATTCTATTCTATTCTATTCTATTCTATTCTATTCATCTCACCTGGATCCTCACCTGGCCCTGCACTCAGCCCCCATAAGACCTCCCAGCCTACAGAGCTGGGTTAGACCAAATGCAGGTTCTTGCTGCAGCCACCCCACCACTTGACCAGGTGAGATCTGCACCATCCATGTTCATTTTGTGAAGCTGCTTAAAAATCAGCTCACTCTGCTTGCTGGGATTTCAGTCTCAGAGATAACATTAGATTCCAATTTTAAAGCCACAATTTATCAAGCAGTATTCCCTTTGAGTCTGTAGCAGTTTGTGTTGAGTTAAAGAGTTCAGAGTCAGATTTAAATTAAATTACAGCAGATGTCAAGGCAAAAAAAAAACCCAAATCCTTTTGCTGCAGTAGTGAAATACAGGGACATCTGAGATCCATGGCTGTGGGTTTGCCATGGGGTGTTCCCATTCCCTTCCTGATTACCCTTACCTTCCTACCTGCTATGCTGTGCCTGATGCTGGAGTGTGTTATGCCCATCCAAACCCATCACCTGGGACTCTCTCAGGGTGAGGAGAAAGCAGTTTGGCTGGCACATTAACATGTTTAACACCTGCCATATTTTGCATTTTTCTAGAAGATGTTATTAACTGCTTAATAATGAGCACCATTATTCGCTTCATCCTTTGCAATCCTTAAAACCATTTCTTAAGCTATTAACAACTGTTTCTCTTATGTCCTTGGAAATGAATAAACAATTCCTTTCATGTTTCCTTGGCAATAAGCCAGGAAACTATGGTCTCAATGTATTTTTCATCTAAGTTTCCCAAATTCTCATTATTGCTTGATGTATTAATCTACTGAGACAGAAACAGTGAAATGCAGAATTAAGTAGAAAGAGTCAGTCATACTGACATAGCTTTTATGCAAATATTCTAAATACCTTCCTGCAAGGAACATGTCTCTTCTGACAGTCTTCCTAGCACAGATGGATTGTGTTTCTGATGTGATGATTCCTAGGTGGGGATGAATGCATTTATTGTGAGCTTCTGCTGCTTCACCTCTACTCTGCCCACCTCTGCATCTCCACCTGCAACTACTCAAATTCCCAGCACCTGAGAAACTTTTAACTGCTCCCACTTTTAAAAGTGATCTTGTCAAATAAATGTTTCCTTTTGTAACCTGCCTTGCTAGAATTTCTTCAGGACAATGCAGTGTTGAAATAGGGAGTCATTTAAATCCAGCCATCCCATGAGTAGTGAAAGTTAAGTGGCTTTTTTTATACTACAGTAGGCTCGAATCACTGCTCATTTCAAGTGAAAGCATTGTAAGAGGATTCCTCCTGCTAAACACTGACTTATTCATAGTTGGACACTATGATCTTAAAGCCCTTTTCAAACCAAAATGATTCTATGATCCAGTTGAAAGGATATTGAAAAGACTGCCAATTAAGCATAACAATATATGGAATGGAATGGAATGGAATGGAATGGAATGGAATGGAATGGAATGGAATAGAATAGAATAGAATAGAATAGAATAGAATAGAATAGAATAGAATAGAATAGAATAGAATAGAATAGAATAGAATAGAATAGAATAGAGGTACTTGTTTTATGGCCTTTCTTAAGCTGAAATTTTGTCATTCTTATATGGTAATAACATTTGAGAGACATAAATTCAGAGCAGTCCCCTAAATGATTGTTAGCATCATAACTCATGAGTAATGTAGTTGTCCTATTGCTATGCCTAGAAAAGAGATATTTGTGTGTCCCACTGTCCTACAGTCCTCTTAGTTTGTAGCCAGTATTTCCATATCCTTTTAGGCCAAGGCATTCCTGGTGGTGTGAGCAGAAACCTGGTACCTTGGGAATCAAATCAAATTTTCTGTATGGCAGGGTAAAGTTATAAATTATTATCAGTGGGATAAATGTGTTCACCAGACTTGTACTTGAATCTTTTCTCTCAGGATTAAGTGTGATTGAAATCATGTTCTTACTTCAGATCTGAATCAGTTATTGGCAAAATTGTCAGATCTTGCAGTTTTATCACAAATCTCATGGTAGCTGATGTTTTCCTGCAAGCTCTAAGCTGCTAGGATCAAATAAATGATGATACAGGATTCTTGGATTTCATTTAATTTTGTTTAAAAGAGAATAGGTTTTGAAACTCCTGGAGAAAACATTACAGATGTGATGAAATCACGCCCTGAGGACTGAAAAACCTCAACTCAAATAATAAAAGCATCTTGCAATTAATTGTCTGAATCTTAATATTTTACGTTGGTGTCATGGTTTTATGGTTCTAAAGTGTACTTTAAAATTCCAAGCATAAAAATGTAGACAGAAAAGAGCACTGTCATCATTTCCATGTCATTAAAAACTTTCCAAATCCTCTTGCTTAATTAAATGATGACTTAGCAGCTTGTAAATATTTTTACTTTCCATGCATTTTTTCTTCTTTATTTAGCAATCATGGGTTTGTTTTGTCTGGCTTAAAGTGAAAGGAAATAGTGCTACCAGCAGTTTCTGATAGAGTTTGAGTGCTGGGGGTACAGAAAAGCCTGGGAATTGATTTTAAGTAAGCATTGAGATGAAGCTGCACATAGATAGCTCTCTGTGCTATCTACATGCAAATAAATCATTGGCTTCACTATCAAGAAATTATGATTTCAGGGTTACTGTTGGTATTTAAGAGCAATTATGTGTACCTCAGTGTATTGTCTATAGAACTGAAGTAAAGGTTTGTTGTGTTCTTTGTGCCACTGGCTGATAATTCAGTTGCTAATTTAAGAATAAGAAGGAACTTCACTGAATTTAGATTTGATTTACAGTGCGTGGGTCTTACCTGAAATACAAATCAGTTCTGCAATTGCTTCATAGCTCTTCAGGGTATGAAAGGCATGGTTTACCAATTCTAGGTTTCTCATTTCTCAGTGGGTTGTAGAGTAACACTTTTGTGTTGGTTTGATTCCAGCAAGACAGCAGCAAAAAGCAGGAGAGAGTGGTGTGGTTTCAGGTCACATGCCTTGGTGCTTTTTTGACCTCTGACAAGTCAGAAGAGCAATGTGGTGAGATGCTCAGTGCTTGTGGTTCCATGTGAAGCTCACAAGGTTTACCTGGCCCACAGAATGAATGTGCTCAGGAAATATTTAATGTTGAGGGAACTGAACTGCCAAACTTTTAAGAGATTCTTACTGAACATGTGCAAGCTGGACCTTGGCAAGTGTCTTCTGAGTGACCAAATTTGGGCAAATTTTCACAGGGATGCCATAGTGTATTTTCCTGACATCACGGCTAAACCCTGCAAAACTTCATATCCTTGCTTAAAAGTGGGGAGGATCTGGAGTATGTCAGATGAGCAGAAGAAATACTCATTTTCTAACACAGGCAAAGTAACTGTTTTTTCCCCTATCTTCTCATTTAGTACCTTTTACTTCAGTATGCCTCAAAGTTCAGCCTTAGGCAGATACCTGGTATGGGAAGTTTCGCTCTGAACAGCTTGTCTGATAAGGCCATGAAAACTGGAAGCAAAGTCCTGGACCATGAAGTGTCAGGCAATTTCCTATAGAGACCTAAATTATTAGTGGTCAGCAGGTCACCTTGGTCACCCCGTAGATATCAGTGGAGTTACTCAAGTGAGTAATGGGAGTGGGTTTACCCTGTCAGTTAGGAGCAGTAACAGTGTTTTATTGCAGACACTGCTAACCTAATTTTACTTGATAACCAAGACCTGTGAAATTAAATTCTCCCTGCTTCAGTTGAATATAATGATTAGGAGATTATTTCAGTGTAGGTCACTAATTTTGACGGGGCTTGACCCTCAGGTTGTGGCAGAGTCGCTGGGAAGCAGGAAGCAGAAAGCTCATGGGGCTAAGGTTGGCTGCTGTTGACTCTTGTCAGAAGATTTGACAGAACATACCGAAGTTAATCATGGAGCAAACATGACAGTGGTTGTGGGAGATATTGTATATTCCTGTCACTCATTGTAAATTGACCCAGTATTCAAAGTTAATGCTACTGAAATTAATAGGTTTTTGTTTGACTTTAACTAATATTGACATTTCAGACCTAACGCCCACTAGATAATAGAGACTTGTGATGTAGAGGATAAGCAGGTTAGCAGTTCCACTTCCTGGTAACTTCCAGAAGTTCTGAAAAGGTCTTGTTCTCTGAACACAAAGTATTTGTCCTACACACTTATACACTACTTCTATCCTGGACAGTGCTCTTGTTCCTTTTCCAGACTTAAAATACAATGAAAGCATAAAACACTAAAATCATAGAATCATAGAATCAATAATGTTGGAAAAGACCTCAAAGATCATGAAGTCCAACCTGTCACCCAACACCTCATGACTACTAAACCATGGCACCAAGTGCCACATCCAATCCCTTTTTGAGCACCTCCAGGGACAGTGACTCCACCACCTCCCTGGGCAGCACATTCCAATGGGGAACGACTCTCCCTGTGAAGAACTTTCTCCTCATCTCAAGCCTAAACTTCCCCTGGTGCAGCTTGAGACTGCATCCTCTTGTTCTGGTGCTGGCTGCCTGTGAGTAGAGACCAACCCTCTCCTGGCTACAACCTCCCTTCAGGTAGTTGTAGAGAGCAATGAGGTCTCCCCTGAGCCTCCTCTTCTCCAGGCTAAACAATTCCAGCTCACTCAGCCTCTCCTCATAGGGTTTGTGCTCGAGGCCTCTACCCAGCCTCCTTCCCTTCTCTGGACATGTTCAAGAGTCTCAATATCCATCTTAAATTGAGGGGCCCATAAATGATCCAGTCTGGCTCTCTGCACACTGAATGTTCACTGGCTGGCCATTTCACATCCCTCAACTTTTCAGGGTTAGAAGGAAGCACCACGTGCCTTCTTCAAAAGCTAGAACTTCTGTTCCTTCAGTGGGATAAATTAACAGCTGAGACACATATGAAGCAGCATACAAAATCACACTTTGAAAATATCTGCTTCTCACCTCACTGCAGGGCTGTGAAACATCAAACCTTAAACTTATGTCTCTTAGAAGTATGAACACTGGTTTTGCTCAGAGCTGAATCAGTGTAGTTTGATGGAAGGAGTATTCTAAGCAAAGAAATCAAAAGACAAGGAAGTGAAAACAACAAATGCTTTTATAAGGCTTAAGTCAAAGCAGGTGGATTTGCAGGGAGTGAGCAGAGGATGTGGGAGAAGTGAGCTGCCAGGGCTGCACATACAGGTAACACATGCAGTCCTTTGCCTGGGTGGCAGATACCTTGGAGAAAACAGATATATTGCCAGCTTACTGTTATCTTTCAGATAACTGGGGTGGTAGAAAGGGCTCTGCAGGTGTAACAAATGTTATTTTCCTGTGAGCTATGTAAAAGTTCATTCTGTGTTATCAGCAATCAATTACCATGAAGCAGTTAAGTAAGAGCAAACCCTTTTGCAGCTCCAGAGTCTGCTGCTTTGACCAAAATGCAAACATTCAATGGTTACATTGGAAGTTTCTTTACAGGGTTAAATCATGTCTGTAAAGATACCAAAGATCTGAGACTGTGACACCAGGACAGCTGGGGCAATGTGGGATGCCATTCTCTCCTGTCTGTTTGTTGTCTAGAGGCAAGGTTTTTTCATAAAATATTAAGAAGGTAGGGATGAAAAGAGATGAGGTATGCTGGCAGCACATCCAGCTCTAGAGCAGGGAAGTTTGAAGCACAGCCAGCTTGTGAGTGAATAAAATTCTGCCATCTGGGCTGTCAAAAATTGTGAGACAGAATCAAGGTAATAAGAATTAAGTGCTTCTAAATGCAGCCCCATAAACCAATTGTCAGGAAGTTGAGCCTGCAGCAGAGCAAGGATACGAGAATGGAAGAGAAGTTCTGCCATGAACTCTAGCCAAAGGATTCCTACAGACTGCATTTAAGCTCACACTTTGCTGTCCACATTTTTCAGGCTGTTCACTAGCATTTTGACTGGCTGCTTGGCTTCACTCAAGTATGACCCCTGGCTTTTGAGGGTCTTTGCATGTGTTTTCTGTATTGTGAAAATGGGTCCCCACCCTGTGTGCATTACTCTCCAGATAACAGTCGTTCATGCTGCAGCACCTTTAAATAGGATGTGCTAATTCTCAAAAAGTACCCTTTTGTTTGTCAGATTACAGCCCATTTTCCTGAAGCTGAGGAGGATTAACCTCTTCTACAGCTCCAGTGTGGGCCTCCAGCTTTTACTTCTGTGTACAAAGGCAACAGAGTGGGCAGCCAGTATCTGTGATACTTTACCTATTGAATAAATCTTCATTAAAGCCATACAGGAACACCCCTGTAATTCACTCATGGCTTAAAAGATACCTAAGCAACCCCAGCTCTCTCAGTCTCTCCACACAAGCCCTATGAGGAGAGACTGAGGGAGCTGTGGTTGCTTAGCCTGGAGAAGAGGAGACTCAGGGGTGACCTTATTGCTCTCTACAACTACCTGAAGGGAGGTTGTAGACAGGTGGATGTTGGTCTCTTCTCCCAGGCAGACAGTACCAGAACAAGAAGACACAGTCTCAGGCTGCACCAGGGGAGGTTTAGGTTGGATGTTAGGAAGAAGTTCTATACAGAGAGAGTGATTGGCCATTGGAATGGGCTGCCCGGGAAGGTGGTGGAGTCACCATCATTGGAGGTGTTCAGGAGGAGACTTGATGGGGTGCTTGGTGCCGTGGTTTAGTTGTTTAGCTGGGTTGGATTGGTTGATGGATTGGACACGATGATCTTGAAGGTCTCTTCCAACCTGGTTGTTTATTATTATTATTATTATTATTATTATTATTATTATTATTATTATTATTATTATTATTATTATTAATAATTATTATTGTTATTATTATTATTACTACTACTACTATTATTATTATTACCTTAAGTACATGTATGCAGCACAGTCTGCACAAGTATTTTTAAACTGTCAGTGCCAGGGTGGAGGTTTGAGTTGATGGATCCAATAAGACTGGTTAGAGAAAGGTCCCACACTTTGTTTAATCCTTAGCAAGATTCAGAATGGTTCAGAATTGTCACAAATTATTTATTTCTGAGATTCCTAGGGTGTAGTGCAAGGAGACTCAATGCAGCACATCAGGGTAAGATTGCAAGTGATATGGTCAGCCACTGGAAAAAGCACAGAGAGAAGAGGTAGTGCAGCTCCCATTTGAGAAGTAACGAGATGTTTAGATTCAGTGAACAATTTGGAGGAAAATGTAGTGTGTGAAATGTTTAGTGTGGCCAGCAGGAGCAGGGAGGTCATTGTGCCCCTGCACTCAGCACTGGTTAGGCTACACCTTGAGTACTGTGTCCAGTTCTGGGCCCCTCAGTTTAAGAAAGATATTGAGACACTTGAACATGTCCAGGGAAGGGCAGTGAGGCTGGGGAGAGGTCTTGAGCACAAGCCCTATGAGGAGAGGCTGAGGGAGCTGGGATTTTTTAGCCTGGAGAAGAGGAGGCTCAGGGGAGACCTCATTGCCCTCTACAACTACCTGAAGGGGGATTGTAGCCAGGTGGGTCTGTTCTCCCAGGCAACCAGCACCAGAACAAGAGCACGCAGTCTCAAGCTGCACCAGGGGAAGTTTAGGCTCGAGGTGAGGAGAAAGTTCTTCAAAGAGAGAGTCATTCCCCATTGGAATGGGCTGCCCAGGGAGGTGGTGGAGTCACTGTCCCTGGAGGTGTTCAAGTGGGGATTGGATGTGGCACTTGAAGTCATGGCTTAGTCATGAGATGTTGGGTGACAGGTTGGACTCAATGATCTCTGAGGTCTTTTCCAACCTTATTGATGCTATGATTATAAAGGTGCCTGCATTAATTTAAGTAAATTGCTGAATTTATAGTGTATATTTCACAGCTATGGAAAGCCCATCCTGCACCAAATTGAACTGTATTACACTGGTGTAAATCTAAGTAATTCTGATGTATTCTCCAAGCTCTCTCTACTATTATCAGTATGATCAAGTGCAGAATTTTGTTTGCTTAGTGCAATTACTGCAGTTAATTACATCTAGATTCATAGTTACAAATAACTTATAGTAGAAGAAGAACTTAGTTTTGCAATTTGTGATGGGTAGAAGAAATACAAGAACCTGCACATCTGATTCTTTGGTAAGAAGCCAACTTCCTCTCCTAGAGCAAGTAGTCCCTGTATTATATTTACCTGACCTCGGGCTGGTGATCTACACACTCCCTGAGGTAAGCATAGCTACCCAAATCACATTTCCCTTGAGAGGAGATTATTTTGTGTTATATCAATCTGGGCCATGCAGGACTTGGAAAAAGCATCAGATGTTTAGGCATTGCAAATCCTTTTGCTGTAGGCAAATTAAAAGGCATCAGCATACAGAAGCACCAGATGCAGGCCAACCATGGATGAACATCAAGAAGTTGGCGAGGAAAAGGGAAAAGGCAAGAAAGAGGTTAGGAAGAGGTGATTTTGTTTTCTTTTCACAGAATGTTCCCTTTCTTTCCACTTGCCACTTTTTCCCAGCAGAGTGTCTCATCAGCTGTGTCTTACTGTGGAAGTTGCATACTGTGGCATTTCATGTGTAATGTCTGGTCATACCCCATCCTGTCACATTTTATTAGGTATGTTGTCACTGTGTGACACTCCTGCAGCTCATCATTACGTACATGGTTTTCTGTGTTTCTGTTGACATTTCCATGAGACCTTGAATATGACTTTGGAAAATGAAATGTGCTTCAAACTTACAACAACCATCAGGTTTTTCAACTGAAATGGCACTGGGTGTTTTCTAAGTGTGAGTACACATCAGGTGATGGAGGATAAATATGCTGAAAAGCTTTATTATCTCCACCATGTTGGTGCAGGGAAATCAGGGTAGCAAAGACAGTTTCTTAAAGGCAGCGTAGTGAAGGGAGATTCACAACAGCACTTGAAGAGGTGCTTAAACCTAAGCACAGGCTAACATCCTGCTATAAATTAACCTGAACTTGGGGTCTGCAGGACTTCCTAATGCTTATGATGAAAAAGCTTGGTGTTACTGCTCAGAACAGATTTGTGTAAGCCTGGCATAGTAGCAGAGAAAGGTCTGGCTGATGGCCATTTCTCTCTAGAGGAATTCTGGTTGTGTTGGGTTTTTTTCTCAACCTAGCTTTGTTTCTTTCCATGCTTGTGTTACAACTCATGGCATGCAGGCAGCACAAATCAGGTGGGAAAAAAAGGGCCCACATATTTCACTGCATTCTTTAGCCTTCATTGCTGTAATGGATGTTCACTTTGCTAAGTTGACGTAATCATCCTTTTGGGACCTGCTGTGCAACTCATGACACTTCTCTGACACAGTAAAGGGGTAGATCCTATACCCTGGGAAGTTACTTGTTTCCATTAAAATCCTAGCAAACAGGTTGTACAATGGTAGTTCTCATGGAGTGAACTAAATGGTTCTTTGCTTTTCTCTGGTCTCATTACTCAGTATTTTTAAACTGGGTTTGAGGGGATTAAAACTTATCTCAGGCATTTGCAAATGCCACTGCATAAACATTGGGTGTTTAATACTTATTCCCAACACAGAGGCAAGATTTTCTTAGCAGTCTCTTTAGATATTAGATTTTCTATCAAGTGGTCCCTTGCTCTAGGTCAGAAACATTAATTACTAGGTAACAGGCACAGATGTCCTTCAGAACTCCAGTAAGTGGTTTCATTAAATACCTGAGTTAAATGAAGGGGTTTGCTTTAGAAGAAGTAGCTGGAAATAAAGAGCTGTGTCATTCCTTGGATGCAGGGAGGGAAACTGCCTGTGTTTTATACCCAAGAAAGACGCAGAGGTTGTTACAATGCATGGGAAGTGCCAGAAGCTGCCCCAAAAGAAGGGAAGAGCCATTCTTCTTTTTCACTGGTCTAGTTATCAGGAGCTCATTGGCTTTTTGTTTGAAACCATAGTTAATAAATAAAGCCTCAGTTCTGGACCTTTTGTGGACCTCCAGCATGGATGTTTTAGGTCTATGCTTTAGACTTCTGTGTAGCTAGTTGTAACGTATTTAGACACAGTTTGCATGAGTCAGATTTATGGCTGGATCTGTCTGATGGATTTGATTCAGGTTTTACAACTAATGAATTAGTATTTCCACATCCAATTAATCACACCAAAGCCCAGGTCAATTTGAAGGAGTTAGTATTAGAAATGTTGACATGCATCAAGATATGCTTGACTGTATCAAGGGATACCCTGGCACTAGTTTGGAGTGGGTATGTGAGTAGGACAAGTCCTCACAGGTTTCTGCAAATATGAGATAAAATTTGTCCCATGTAATAAATGTCAAATTGCAATGAGAAATTGAAATGGCTCACTTGGTCCAATATAGCTGGCTGGTAGAATAGGTCACAGTGTGAAGTAGGGAATGCACAAGGTGCTTGGTGATCTGAGGTTTGAATAGCCAGGATTTCTTTTTTTTTTTTTTAAATCAGCTGAATCATTGCATTGTAATTAAACCTCAAGCCCTAATAAAGACTGATTTTCCTGAGCTGTGACAAGCAGCATGTGATTTCTATCTTGTGATTGACAGGTCTTCTGACTGGTGTAGCAGTGCCATGGAGTTCATCTTTTCATTGCTGTGGCACTCACGAGTGGGTGTTAGTAATTTCTTTCAGATGCTGTTAGTTTTTGAATCAGGTTCCTGTTGTCAATTGCTCCTGAAAGTTGTTCCAGATCTTGTTAATATTGACTGATTCTTTGTATTAGGATTTTCCAGGGATTGGTGGGGGTCTAAAGGATTAAAGACCTCTGAGTCAAAGATGACCTAGATCCTGATAGATTTTTTTATGCAAATCCTTACAATCAGAGGTCATTAATGAAAACATCTGAAACTAATATGGGAGTTCATATGAGTTCATATATTTGATTGCTCTCTGAAGTTAACGAGTGTTTATGTTTATGTACAGTTCATAGTTCAAGTATACCAAAACTGCTTTCATTTAGAAATTTACTCAAAAAGAGACGTGGGGTCTTAAATGTCCAAATCTTTCTGACTGCTGCTGGAAGCTGGGTTCTGGAGACACTTTTGAAAACAGGGTTTTCTTCTGAAGTCGCAGTGGGGCGTTGGAAGCTTTCTCTTCTGCCATTTCTAGTGTGATGATTTGAAGAAAACAGCAGATTCCTAACAATGAACCAAGTTGTTGATTTCACTTCCATTTTGCAAAGGAAATTCCCTGAGCTTTTTGTTAACTGGAAAAATGAAATATGATGTAGAACAGCAAGCAATTAAACTACTGGCTTTCTCAGCTTGATGCAGAGAGTTGATTTATGCATCTGGCCATTTTTCTTTTGTAAATTCACAGAGCGCTGTTACTTGACGATCTGATAAGCAGAGCAAGTAATATTCCTGAACAACTTGGCCCTTGCTTGTTATAGTCCAGCTGTCCCTACTGTTTGAGTGGGTGCCGGGATCATCTCAAAAGGTTCTGGATGTAGTTCATATGTAAGGCATTAATGCATTTCCCTTTATGGTGGCTTCTTGAAGCTCAACACATGGACCTCAGGCAAGAAATGAAAAATCTGTTTGGTTCTTTGAATATGTTTTCACTATTTCTTTCAGAAGCCTGACTACTTAATGGTATTTGTTTCTTTTTCCATGGTTTAGTTGATTAGGTGGTGTTGGATGATAGGTTGGACACAATGATTTTGAAGGTCTCTTCCAGTCTCGTCTCGTCTCGTCTCTTCTCTTCTCTTCTCTTCTCTTCTCTTCTCTTCTCTTCTCTTCTCTTCTCTTCTCTTCTCTTCTCTTCTCTTCTCTTCTCTTCTCTTCTCTTCTCTTCTCTTCTCTTCTCTTCTCTTCTCTTCTCTTCTCTTCTCTTCTCTTCTCTTCTCTTCTCTTCTCTTCTCTTCTCTTCTCTTCTCTTCTCTTCTCTTCTCTTCTCTTCTCTTCTCTTCTCTTCATAGTTGCCTTTATATATCATGCCTTTCTCCTGAGAATGTGAAAATATGTACGTAACCTGAGCAAAGACATTCCATTTTAGGCCAGTAGCAGAGTAGGCCATTAGAATTCTGCTATTTATGAGTAAACAGATGCACTTGCCCAAAATATTCAAAGCTGACTCTGAAAATATAGCTGAAAAGCCTTCAAATTAAGCATATGTTGTAAAACGTGGGTTTGCATGTCTGTCAAGTAAGGAGTCAGTAGCAGAGATGGGGGCAGAGCACAAGGAGCTGGGCTCGCCCTTTTCTGGTATCAGGAACAGTGCAGGGCCAGGTTCTAATTTTGATTATTTTGGTTTAGATCAGGGTGATACCCTTGCAGTCAGTAGCATATGCACAGTATAACATTCAGTGACTGGCCTTAGGTTTGAACCCTGACTGGAAGAAGCCTTGCCAGCTGGTGGTTCCGACATCCTTCTCCTCCTCTCACTGACCTGGACATGCAGATTTCACAATCTCCGGAGAAATCCTGTAGGATGCAGATCCAGTGCCTCTCATTTTGAGCAGGAACATTTTAACCAGCTCTTTGCCACCCCCACACAACGTCTGCTGTCTCTCTAGGTCCCTGTCAGGCAAACTGTTTTGCAGCTCCCTGGAGCGGCAGGCAGAAGTGCAGCCCTGCTACTGCCAGCACCGTGCCCTTTGACATTTCCCACTGTGCTGGTGCAATGTGTTTCCTGCTCCTGTATTTCTCTGCTACCTTGCACAGCATACCAGCAGAATGTGGGTTAATGGGTCAGGCATGGCACAGAAAACAGCCTCTCTGGTGGAATCATTAGGATTTGCTGGCAGACTGCCAGCTCAGTTGGTGCAATTTTACACTCACTTTTCAGAGCAAGCTTAAAGGGGAAACCTCATTCGTTTTAAGCCTTTACAACCCACAGGAGGCTGCTGGGAAGTGCTTGCCTGCCACTGTCCAGATCTCTGATGAACAGCTGGCTGGAAACTCTCATCTAAGCACTTACTCAAATGATTTGTTGCTGTTGTATTGAAATTGCTAGTCAAGAGTATTTAAAATTAACAGATCTACATGGGATTGGTTGGTGATAGTGCTGTCTTCTGTGTTTGTGTTTTCCCAAAGTTAAAAAGCAAAGTCTGAGGTGCATTTTGAGGAGGGTGGTGAGTGGCAGAAACCCACAAAAAGAACTGCCCAAACAATCCAAAACCCTCTACAATACCATCTTCCTGGGAAGGCATAGCTGAGCAAGCGCAGCTAGACTTCAGGCATCACCATACATACATACCAAAGATTTTAGGTCTGTTCTGCAACAGGCTTCAGCTGCCTGGGAAATTAATAGCAGCTGATAGCACACAGCTCCTGCAAACATTAGGTTATCAAAGCTCTGGGGCACTGAAATTTGTTGCTTGTTTAACGAGTTAATCAGAATAATATAATTAGTTATTGTCATATAATGAACTGAAATTCAAATTAATTGGGGTTGGGAGGCGTATGATGTTTATTTTGTTGCTTAAAATGGAATTACTTTAACCAGAATCTATAACCAGTGTGTCTTTTTGGTTTTAGAAACTTCAGTCAGTTTTTCATGTGAAACATGCAGCTCTAGTTAGTGCTTCCTGATCAGGAATTAGAGACCAAAAGGGTTAAATCTCAATCCCTCTCTGATTTATATTTCCCTCCCCTTCTTCCCAGCTGTGGACATGGATGGAAGATCTGCAGAAGGAGCTTTTAGAGGATGTCTGTGCTGATTCTGTGGATGCAGTTCAGGAGCTTATCAAGCAATTTCAGCAGCAACAAACAGCCACCTTGGATGCTACGCTCAATGTAATTAAAGAAGGGGAAGATCTAATCCAACAGCTCAGGTAAGCTTCCACCTGGAGGAAAGGCGTTGAGAAATTTGATGTGTGCTGTGGTTTAGCTATGCATGAATAGGGAACTGTAAGTGAGGATTAATTGGGAAGGTTTATTAATTTCTGTGCTTATTTATGATTCCATAAATTTGTGGAGTATTTTGTGGAAATTGCAAGGAGTGATTTGTGCGGACTGATTAGAGTAGTCTGTGGATCAGCATGGGTTCCTGCTTGACAGATTATTTATGTGCACAGTGAAGTGAATTGAAACAAATATGTTTCAAGTGAATATTTTTAGTGGGTATTTATAGAAGATTGCTAAATGGTTGTAAGCCAAGGCCTTGTGATTTATGGTTGCTTGTAAGGTAGGTGAAGTATATTCCTCTTAATAAAATATACACATGTCTAACAGTCTTCACTCTTTCGTTTTGCATGCAGCACCCTTCTGTTTATGTTTGCCCATGTCAGGTTTATTCATGCTGTCAAAGATGTTCTTATACTGCCAGTTCTTCTTGCCTAATGAATTAAACTAACTCATTTTACTTGATATAAAATATATGAAGAGATAGCTCCAAGAAGTTGGGAATTTTTTGCTTTCTCAGCCTGTGAGTGTAGTAGGACAAATATTTGCAGAGTAAACTTACACAGAATTTGTACCTGGGAGTCTCATTTTTGTTATTTGCAATGGTTTTCTGTGGCTTAAAGTTTGTTGACAGCAGTGCAGTTTTCCTGCTTTTAAGTGATGTTACTGAGCTGAAAACCAAGTTAAATATATCACTTATTATTTAGATCTTTTTATGGTTACAGATTGCCCTCATCTACATGTACCTAGTGTCTATGTTCTGTATGCATAGATAACATACAAATCTGCCAGGTCTTAAGCATTTCACCAAAGAGTCACACCATTCTCCTCACCCTGAGCTTTCCTAATCTGATGCTTTCACTTCTCACATAAGAAGCACAGAAAACTAAAAGCAACTGGAAAAACCTGAGGTGCTCTTGAGCAAAGTAGCTAATGAAGGGCTCTGATGGATGTCTGTGCTTAAGGGCCCTTCTAGGGATTCCAGCTCTTCTACTACAGCCAGATGTTGAGCTTTCCTCTATAGTTTTTCCTATCACCCTGGATGAGTCTTTTCCACTGGGTCAGAAAAAAAAAAAGAGAGACAGACTGTTTTGAAAGGGTTTCTCTAGGTATTGTCATTGAGCCCTGGGCAGCCACAAAGGAGAGCCCGTGTAAATTCTTAGTCGTGATGCATGTGGCAGCACAGTGGAAGAACAAGGGACCTGAGCTGTGGTACTGCTTGCCAACATCAGAGCTGGAAAGGAAGGATCAGCACTAGACATAGCTAAGCTCTGTCCATCTATCCATTCACATTTGCTGATAAGTAAGAAGGAAACATGCTGTGTTTGGTGAGCTGCCAGAAGGAAGGGATTTTAGATAAGAATGTGTGTATGGCCAGCACTAACAGGTCAATCAAAGGTCTGCATGGTAACTTCACTTTAAGCAAAGACACTCTTTTTTTCAGAATTTATGGCATTTCTATGTGATCACAAAATGGCAGTGAAATTATGGGTTAAATACTTTGTTGTTGTTCATCCCACCTGTTGGTACAACATCATTTCAGTGTGAACACCCACAGAGAAGAGCCTAACAGAGACCCCATAGCAGCCCATCCAGTGGAGCTGTGACATTGCAGAAAGTGTTTGTATTGAAAGAGTCCTGGTGCTAGCTGTGGGATTGGCCTAAAGACTTTTTGCCTGAGTCAGTAGGAAGTGGCATGTGGAGTTGGAGAGTGGGGCCATGGCAATATTTGGGGCTGAGGAGTCTGTGGAGCATCAGCATAAATAGCAGTTGTTGGAGAAAGGCTGGTGCAGTGGCTGCAAGGTCATGCAAGGAAGGAGGTGAACTGGGACATGGAGTATGGAATTTGGACCTTTTTTTTTTTTTTTAATGCAAACTTAGTCAATTCTTCATTTCAGTCTTTGAGAAGTAAAGGTAGTCTCAAGTTTGAGACATATTTTGGAATTGGGGTCATGCCTAAACATTTGAGAAATCCCAAAGCAGGACTTGTGGCTGTATTTAACAAATAGATATTGGGTTTGGGGTCTGGCTTGTATTTTGGGCAGTGAGCAAGCTGGAACAGGGTGAATAGAATAGAATTAACCACGTTGGAAAAGACCTTCAAGATCATCAAGTCCAACCTATCACCCAACACTATCTAATCAACTAAACCATGGCACCAAGTGCCTCATCCAGTCTTTTCCTAAACAACTCCAGCGATGGTTACTCCACCACCTCCCTGGGCAGCCCATTCCAATGGCCAATCACTCTTCCTGTGAAGAACTTCTTCCTAACATCCAGCCTAAACCTCCCCTGGCACTGCTTGAGACTGTGTCCTCTTGTTCTGGTGCTGGTAGCCTGGGAGAAGAAACCAACCCTCCACCTGTCTACAACCTCCCTTCAGGTAGTTGTAGACAGCAGTAAGGTCTCCTCTGAGCCTCAACTTCTCCAGGCTAAGCAACCCCAGCTCCCTCAGCCTCTCCTCATAGGGCTTGTGCTCCAAACCCCTCACCAGCCTCGTTGACCTTCTCTGGACACTTTCAAGTGTCTCGATGTCCTTTTTAACCTGAGGGGCCCAGAACTGGACACAGTACTCAAGGTGTGGCCTAACCAGTGCTGAGTACAGGGGCAGAATGACCTCCCTGCTCCTGCTGGCCACACTGTTCCTGATACAGGCCAGGATGCCATTGGCCTTCTTGGCCACCTGGGCACACTGCTGTTCAGCCTACTATCAACCAGTACCCCCAGGTCCCTTTCTGCCTGGCCACTCTCCAGCCATTGTGATCCCAGCCTGTAGCTCTGCATGAGGTTGTTGTGGCCAAAGTGTAGAACCAGGCACATGGATGTGTTAAATCTCACACTGTTGGACTCTGCCCATCTGTCCAGCCTGTCAAGGTCCCACTGCAGAGCTCTCCTACCCTCTAACAGATCAACACCTGCCCCCAGCTTGGTGTGATCTGCAAATTTACTGATCAGGGACTCAGTCCCCTGTTTCTGATAAAGTTAAGATCAAACACAGAAGTAAAAGTTGTCTGAAGGACAGAAGCCCTGAATGCATGCAAAGACTTGCAGAAAAGAACTGTCAAGACAGTCTCTGATTCAAGTGTTGGTTTTGAGTGCTCTGACTAACTGCAAAGCCTCTAATGTAAGGCTGGACTCTTTCAAAAAGTGAAGCAGAACTGTGTAAGAAAAATGTGAAACCACCTCTGTGTGTGCCCACTCTAACAGCTTCTGTGGCTGCTGGCAAAAGTAAAGAACAGAGAGATAAAGCAAAGGAGGAAAAAATGGGAACTGCTGCAGTCTATCCTTAGCATAGCATTTCACAGTGTGGATCATCTTGTACCTGTCATGAAGAGTAGCTGAAGATTGCAACTGCTGCATCAATGAAGAGAATGAAATACACTGCTCTTATCAAGCATGTCATAGCACATGCTATGAAAAATTTTGTGTTGCTTGCCCTTATCTTTGAGAGAACAGATATTGGTTTAGAGGAGAACATTTGTATAGCAGCACTTTTTGTCTTCTCCAGATAGATTAAGGAAAGCTCAGCTGCCTGGACTAGTTAAATATAATGCCTGGGATTGTTCTTCACAGGGGATCTTTAGAGCCTTCAGTGACTGCATCAGGAGTCCATACCCATCAGGAATAAACCAGGCCTGGCTAGCAGGACTGTACATGTCACAGCTGGCATTGTAAACACTTTTTCACTCTTCCTTCTTGGTGTTTTACTGAGCTGATCATCCTTCTCAGCAGTTAACGTGAAGGGAATCTTGAACTGCATTTCTAAGGGTGCTGCTGGGGGCAATATTTCTGCACATTTGTGAAAGACAAAACAATGACTTACTCCAGTGAGATGTGAAAGAACAAGAATGTTAGGGGCAAAAAATGGCAGTGAAGAACTCTCTATCTTGCCTTCTTTACAGTAGTTCAGCATATGAGGTTTTGGTAATGGATATATTTCACTAAGCTTTCGCACAGTTAAAGCACTGAAAGTGGTTGCAGAAGCAGTGTCCATTCTGAACAAGCTCAACAGCAATACAGCAAACCCTATTTTTGATCCCCCCAAGTTTATTTTATATGTTTTTCCCAATAATTTCCCTGTCCCCATCTGTCCAGCCTGTCAAGGTCCCTCTGGAGAGCCCTCCTACCCTCTAACAGGTCAGCACCTGCTCCCAACTTGGTGTTGTCTGCAAGTTTACTGATGATGGACTCAATCCCCTCATCCAGATCATCAATAAAGATATTGAACAGGATGGGGCCCAGAACTGATCCCTGGAGGACACCACTAGTGACTGGCCTATGCTGCATTTTTAATTTTATTCTTAGGCTTTAGATGTTCTGGGAAATGCTTATTCTGTTTCTTTAAGGCACATAATGCAAACAGATTAACTTGTGGTTTGTTGCCTTAGAACCTCAAAGGCGTGGTTTAAACTTCTCTAAAATGACTCTGTGTCAGTGTATAGTTTGACTATAAGGCATCTGCAAAAGTTCATGTTTTTTTCTCCCTTATGCTCACTGACAATGTTCAATTAACATTTAAGTTGACTGTATGTTGTTTTGATCTGACTGCATGATAATTACTTGCAACACACAACGCACAAGCATTTCAGTCAAGTTCTGTAGCAAAGTAGGAATGCTTTGTTAGATATTTAAGAAGGACATAGAGACACTTGAACGTGTCCAGAGAAGGGCAACGAGGATGGTGAGAGGCCTTGAGCGCAAGCCCTATGAGGAGAGGCCGAGGGAGCTGGGATTGTTTAGCCTGGAGAAGAGAAGGCTCAGGGGAGACCTCATTGCTGTCTACAACTACCTGAAGGGAGGTTGTAGCCAGGAGGGAGTTGGTCTCTTCTCTCAGGCAACCAGCACCAGAACAAGAGGACACAGTCTCAAGCTGCACCAGGGGAAGTTTAGGCTCGAGGTGAGGAGAAAGTTCTTCACAGAGAGAGTCGTTCATCATTGGAATGTGCTGCCCAGGGAGGTGGTGGAGTCATCGTCCCTGGAAGTGTTCAAGAGGGAATTGGACATGGCACTTGGTGCCATGGTCTAGGCATGAGGTCTGTGATGACAGGTTGGACTCGATGATCTTTGAGGTCTCTTCCAACCTTGGTGATACTGTGTGATACTGTGATACTGTGATATTGTTGGATGGAAAAGTCAACCCAGAAAAGAGAAAGAGAACCCTAAAAATTTGGAACATACTAGCACACTTCCAGGGTGGACAGACACTTTGGGCACATGTGGCAGCTGGGGTGGTTGGACTAAACCATCACACTACAACAGCACATTACTCAGCACCCCCGGTTAGCTGGCCAGAACAATGACTCCCAGCCATGTTTGGTCCCTGTGGGACAATACAGTGATCTGGCAGGACATTACTGAACATTTTAATTGTCTTTGATATTCTGGACCAGTTTGCTGCACACGTGGGAGTTTGTTGGTGCATCCATAGTCCAGTGTGTGCTGTTGGATTTGTAAATGTGTCCCCTACCATATCTGGAGGTTGATAGGAAATATTGATGAATATTGAAATATTAACCTGACTTACCTGCTTCCTTTTACCAGTGCACAGATCTTTCCAACAGCATATTTGACAGGGTTTTCAGTTGGCTTGGGTGTAGTGTGCCAAATAATGCAGCTGCTGTCATGCACCTTTGAGCAAGATGGACGGAGAAAACCACCACATCTAAATCTTATTTTAGCTGAAGTACCAAAACCAAGATTAAATTATGGCTACAGTTTCCTTTCTGACTCTTGCTAAACTAGAGGGACCTTCTGTGGCATATTTAAGGATAAATCTCATCTCTTTATGTCTGCAAAGGTTCTTTATCCATAAAACACTTACTGACAAAAAAATGTCCTGAAGGCACAACAGACTGTAGGTGAGCCTTACTGATATATGTGAGAGCACAAATAGAAAAGAAAGTGTCAGGACTGTCCTATGGCCATGCTAAGACTTCTTTCAGGTGCATCAAACTTCCCATTGGTCCCAGCCTACTAGTTAAAGGGCTAACTCCCTCCTGCTGCCTGTATATGAAAGGTGTATATGGAGCAGCAGCTGACCTCTCACAGGTGTGTCTTGTTTCTCTTACCCCAGTGGAAGGGCAGGTCAGTCTGTCTACAGTGTTTGAAAGGTGTTTCCCTTCAGTGGAGTTTTTTGCACTGTATTCGGCATCTGTTGCTGTACTATGTAATACAGGATCTAAAATGCTGGTAATTCTGAGTCAAATAGTCTATAAGTAATAAAACAAATGCATGAAGTTAACTTGGTAAAGTCTGGGTGGATAACTAGCATCTCTGAGCTTCTTCTGAATATAGACTGGAGCAGGTCACTCTGTAGGATTAAAGGGATTGCCAGCCTTTCTTCTCAAGAAAGCCTGTGAGTGTGTCATTCTCCTCCCTTCCCCCTCCCAAGTGTGTAAGGTTGCAGTGTCAGGACATAGGAAGGGATGATCACTTTGTTCAAGTTTGTGCTGATCTCAGGAGTTGCAGGATTTCAGTGAGTAGAAGGAATGGGTGCTGCATATACCTTCCCTCAGCTCTTTGTGCTTGGGTTTGCTTCTCAACAGCACGCAGAATCACTAATGTGTCATTCTTGCTCTTTTGCCTGCCTAAAGCTCACCTTTAACCATGCTCTCTGCCTTGTTACAGGGATTCTGCTGTTTCCAACAATAAGACTCCACACAATAGCTCCATCAGCCACATTGAATCAGTCCTTCAGCAGCTCGACGAGGCCCAGGTACAGATGGAAGAGCTCTTCCATGAGAGGAAGATTAAGCTAGACATTTTCCTTCAGCTCCGGATTTTTGAGCAGTACACCATTGAGGTAAGAGCTGGCTGCGTGACCTGAGAAAGGTAGAGCTGTGGGAAGAGGAGAATATATAAACATACTCTGTTAGGATACACCTGGAGTTGTTTGATTATGCTCAGCTGTCCAGTGAGGAAGAGAGAGAGTTACAACCAGGTTTTAAGGTTGGCAGGTTGAAGCTAAAAATACACTTCAACATATTTTAGTGCTAGAATGCACTGAAATAAATTCATGCCTGCTTAACTGACTATGCTGAGAATCTGCCTGCTTTGCAGAGAAGCTTTATAAGATGCCCCTGCTATCACTCTTCACTGACAGCAGTCACCCAGGGATTTGAAAGTTCTGTGTCTCTTACTAGTGAGATTTGTCTCTTCAGATACAAACATAGAAGGGAGGCTGCCATGAGGTAGGTGTTGGTCTCTTTTTCCAAATAACTAGTGATAGAACAAGAGGGAATGTCCTCAAGCTGAACCAGGGAGAGTTTAAGATGGATATTTGGGGGGGGGGGGGGGGGGGGGGGGGTGGAATCACTGAAAAGATTGGCTGAAGGGCTGCCCAGGGAAGTTGTTGAATCATTATCCCTGCATGTGTCTAAAAGTTGTGTAGATATGGTGCTTGGGGATATGGTTTAGTGGTGAACTTAGAGTAGGGTTAATGGTTGGACTTGATGGTCTTGAAGGTCTTTTCCAACCTAAATCATGCTTGGCTTTAAACCACCAAGTGAAAAAACATGCATGAAAGGAAAATATATTAAAAGATGGCTTTTTAGAGTATCACAGTGGATTTATTTATAAAGGAAAGAAGACAAAAAGGGAAAGTTGATGTATACTTGTATGTCCTTGTGCAACAAAGGTCTTTCAGTTCTGTTCTGTACTTCTGTGTTGAGATCAAAAGCAGTGGATGGAAAACCCATCAAAACAGTAGTCATTGAAGTGTTCTTGGACTGAGAAATGTCAAAGAGACCCCAGTCAATGTCTTTGATTTCTTGCTGTAATCCTGATAGGATATGATGCAGAAAAGGGACAACACTTAATTTAAGTTGTGCACTTGAAAACCATGTGTCAACACTTAGATCCCTTCTGAGGCATATTTCTCCTACTATATCCTTCTGGTGTTTGCTCAGTTCATGAACACCTTTAAGTGTTCTATGATGATATATTCCTGAAGGTGTTGTTTGTAAATCTGTAGGTAATCTCAAGGTGGGTCCTGATAATAAATGGAAGCCTTAGAATGCTCTGTTATACTTTAACTGTTTAAGACATTGCCTGATAATTTATAGTGGGATAAAAGGCTGGAAACAGAGGGGTTTAGGTGTCTTGATCTATACTTGGATACTAGAGATGGAAATCAATGAGGAGTATCTGAGCTTTCCTGTTGTGACTGCCTACTTAGGTTTTGTTCTAAGGTCTGTTCCACAGTGCTTGTTGTTTATGCCAACTAGAATAGCTCTGTTTTGCTTACAGCATTCTTTGTGAGTATGTGTGTGTGTGTGTCAATATGTGCATTCCATCACCAGTGATATGCTTTGTCTTGTGAATCTACATTCAAAATCTAGGAGTTTTCAGTGTCTATAGCACCTCCTCTATTTAAGTAGACATTTTGATAGAATGGTGTGGCAAAGGCTGAAAAATTGAGACTTGTACTCTAAATATACAAATGGAATGTGAATGCAGATACTTGTACATATCTAAAAAAAGCACCTGTGTTTTCAAAAATGAAGGGGGGGAAAATAAAAGAAAGAAAGAAAAATGTATGTCCTTCTGCAACACCCAAATGTGTCTGTATGGTGAACCCATGTGAGTCATTCATTAAGATCTCAGTCTGTTTCGCTGCAAATTCAAGCTCTGAAGCTAGAATTATGCAGATATAAGTAAAGATCTCTTTTTTTAAAAAAGTTTAAAACCCTATCGTTTTCAACTTCTTTTTCTTTGCATAGAGTCTTTCAGACAAAGATCTCAAAGGCTGTTACCATCATGGATTGCTTTACTGATGAGGCAACCGAAGCATCGGGAGATGATGTGACTTAGTATCAGTCAGGGTTGGAAGGAACCACAAGGATCATCTAGTTCCAACCCCCCTGCCATGGGCAGGGACACCCCACACTAGATCAGGCTGCCCAGAGCCTCATCCAGCCTGGGCTTAAACACCTCCAGGGATGGGGCCTCAACCACCTCCCTGGACAACCCATTCCAGGGCTTCACCACTCTCATGGTGAAGAACTTCCTCCTCACCTCCAGCCTGAGTCTCCCTACCTCCAGCTTCATTCCATTCCCCCTAGTCCTATCACTACCTGAGATCCTGAGAAGTCCCTCCCCAGCTTTCTTGTAGCCCCCTTCAGATATTGGAAGGCCCCAATAAGGTCACCTCGGAGCCTTCTCTTCTGCAGACTGAACAGCCCCAACTCCTTCAGTCTGTCCTCATAGGAGAGGTGCTCCAGCCTTCTGCTCATCCTCATGGCCCTTCTCTGGACACGTTCTAGCACCTCCATATCCCTCTTGTAATAGGGGCTCCAGAACTGGACGCAGTACTCCAGGTGGGGTCTCACCAGAGCTGAGTTGAGGGGGAGAATCACCTCCTTTGACCTGCTGGCCACACTTCTCCTGATGCAGCCCAGGATCTGATTGGCTTTGCAGGCTGCAAGTGCACACTGAGAGCTCATGATGAGCTTCTTGTCCACCAGCACCCCCAGGTCCCTCTCCTCAGGGCTGCTTTCCAGCCAGTCCCTGCCCAGCCTGTATTTGTGCCTGGGATTGCCTTGACCCAGATGCAGGACCCTGCACTTTCTCTTGTTGAACCTCATGAGGTTGGCTTGTGCCCACCTCTCCAGCCTGTCAAGGTCCCTCTGGACCTATCCCAGCTCCCTCCATATGTGGTGCCAGAGATGAGAATGCTTTGTGGATCCCTCTGGGTTTTTTTTCCTGCACAAATTCTACTTCTGTGTATTCACAGACACATTTGAAAAGACTGTGATAATGTTAAGATATTTTAAACTGGGAATGTGCTTCAGAGTCTCCTCAAATCAGATTAGCTAGGAAGGTATTTAAAGAAAATCACCACGTAGTTGTCACTGTAGATTTGCTATTTTTTATCATAAGAACATCTGAATTCCCTCTACAAGAGTAATATTACAAGGAAATCTGAGGATGCATTTCCTAGGAGTCTATGGGCAGGTGACTTGGTTTAGAAAGCTGCTTCTTTCTGAAAAAGAATGGGGGTTTGTTTATATAGTATTTATGGTATGTAGTTTACAGCTGAACACATCAGGAAAAATATGTGCAGGTCAGTGCCCTGAGTTTTATAAGAATATTTAGTACTCAGACAAGAAAAACAGTTGGATGGCTAATAAAATCAGTTAGAAATCAAATCTAAAATGACATGTGTGCTATGCATTTCAAGCAACAGCTGAATTGGCTCATATTGGCACAATAATGATCCTTAGCAACCAGATTGCAGTCAGTCGCCTCAGCAGTAGACTGAAGAGTCTGAGTCTGTAGGAAACCGCTATGAAAAGTAACAAAATTATCTCATGCTCTTGTTGAGAAGCAAAGAGGGGGTTGTTACCATAACTAAATGGCTTGCAATATTTCTAATGGTTGACTGTTCCAAGCTCTCAAGGGAAAAAGATGACAGAATTTAAAACATGAAATGAAGCATTTGTTTTTCCTATTAAAGACAGGTAGCTTGAGCTATGGCTAGAAATGTATTTAGGTTTTAATTTTCTGTAATAGCCTGGATCCTGCATAGATTAAGAAGAGTGAAATAATGTCAGATGAACTTCTCTTTCTCTAGCCTAGATAAGCCCCCTTCCATCTGTCCCAAGAGCAGTGCCATACTGAACATATTCCTAATGAAACCCCTCTACCTGCTGCAGTCATGTTAATCTCTCTCCTTCCTGGACAGGCAAACCATATGCAAACTTGAAAGCTTGTCCTCTCTGATGTGCTTTTGTCCTCTTTGCTCCCTCTGCCTTGTCAAGCATCTTGTTTTCTATTTTCACCCCTCAGGTGTGTGTTTTCATTCTTGGTTCTCAAGTTCTTATGATTCAGGGACTCCTTTATGATGAGGACCCTTCCCTGGGAACTCTGGTGAGAGAAAAAACTTACATTTCCTTCATGGAGCCAGAGGGATGCAGCTGAGGGAGCCCATCTGCCTCCAGCAGCTTTCTGGAAGGCTGCACATGAGAGCTCAGTCTGAGAATAGTTACATCTTATGTTGTCTCCTTCCATCCTGTTTGGATGTCAGACATTTTTGGTCCTGTTAATTTTCCTTACCCCTCTCTCTCTCTCTTCCTCTTAATAATGCAAAGTATTAAGAATTTTTCAAACTCATAAGTGGCAACTGAGTGATCAGTGTTTGGATAAAGTGTCTGAGTGTCACTTGTGCTTTGGACACTTTCCTGCTTTTACTGTTCTCCCCAGGTATTGAAATCTGTCCTGTAGATCACATAAACCTTTCCTTTGGCATTCCTTCCTAAACTAGCACTGTACCCATCTGCTTTGTAGCCCTCTTAATTTTTGATCTTTTCTATAATCTTCTCTTGTTGATAGAGATTTGAAGTTCAGACAAACTTTAGAATTAAGGATTACTGCACAAGCAGCGCTTACTTCCATTTCTTTAGGCAAAGAGACTCCCTAAGACCAATGACAGTGTAGAGAGCAGGCACTCCTTTATTGATAGCTGGACACAGCATGATCCTTCCACCCATGTGTGTATCCAAATGAGCATCTCCCAGAGAATATATGTCAGCATTCTATACATTATTCACTAATTAACATTTATACATTTCCCTGGAACTCATGAATACATGCAATTGACACTTTGCACATGTCCCTTAGGTTGTTTGACATAGTTCTCATATCTTATCAACCCCATGGCCAGCCTTGACCAATTTGTTTCTCCTTTATCCCCCAGTCCTTGCACTTTTGATGGCGCAAACTTCCTTTGGGTCCCACTTACTTTCCTTCTCTGCTTACTTGAGTGCACAAGTTCCTTTTATCTAGTCAAGTGTAGAGGTCCTTATCTATCCAGGCAAGCAAGCACCCCTAGAAGCATCCTTAGTTATGTATTTTGTAGAATTCTTTGTGCTCCTCTGTATGGTATCACATCATGGGACCTTTTCTTGTACTTCGGTGAAACCTGCCAACTATTACTGCATTTTGTCTTCAGGAGAAGTGTTTTACTTAAAGAAAAGCCACCTGCCTGTTTCTTTGGCAGGACAGAGCAGCTGCATTCATTTAGGACTTCTAAGCAGCCCAGGAAGCTTTTGTCTTGTACTTCAGTCAAGGCAGGTTTGGCAGATACAAATTTGGATAGGAACCCACAGGCACATAGCATGTGCTGCCTGTTCTTTATTGCCTGAATCTCATTATATTGACTGATATTTACACTCTGGTTTCTTGAGGTAAATGATGAAATCCAAACTATGACAACACCTGGAAACAGACATAACAGAAACATGAGAAACCCTGGGTGTCCCTATGGGAGGCTATTCTACCTTAGGTTTTCAAACCATAAAATGACAACCCATTCTTTATTTAGGGAATGTGTCTAACTTTGACGCCTGAGATGTTTTATTCCTTTACCAAGTCACTGCACATTTCAAGGCAAGGTGGGATCGTTAGGATTATATAGTCATTTTTTCAATATTGGTGCAGACCTCAGCTGAGTTTGAGCAGCCTGCCAAGTAACTCAGGAGGTTTCATGCAATGGAAGTATATGGCAGTTGATCCACTGTGAGCGAATAGGGTGTAAGACTCCAGGGACAATAGCTGGCAGACGTTAGCAGCAGTGCTGGTACCGCACTGAGCACGTTATACATAAGCACCATGGTCTTATTCCAGCATTTATATTCTCAGGTAAAATCTGTCAAGTATACTTTGTCCCTTGCTTCAGAAACAGTCATTTAAAGGTTTATTAGCCATTATTTGAATGAATGCAAATGTACAGTAAAATGCTGATTAAATGCATAAAAATCAATGGTAAAATGCACTGAGTTGCAACCCCTAAAAAAATGACTGCTATCCAGAGTCTAGCTGCGTATTTTCCCTTGTATCTTTATAGAGAGATGATCAAATTCATTAGCAGGCCTCTGTAAAACCCTGTGACTGAGAACAGGTATGATCTCAGTCAACACCACTCTTGCAACAGTTGTTAGTTAACTCCAAAGAAACTTCTTTGGATTTATTCTCCAAGCCCTTCCCCAGCTTCATGGCCTTCCTCTGCACACTCTTGTATTGAGGTGCCCCAAACTGGATACAATACTCAAGGTGTGGTCTCCCCAGAGCTGAGTACAAGGGGACTATCGCCTCCCTACTCCTGCTGGACACAGCACTTCTAACACAAGCCAGGATGCCGTTAGCCTGGGCACATTGCTTGCTCATATTCAGTTGCTTGTCGATTAGAACCCCCAGGTCCCTTTCTGCCAGACAGCTTTCCAGCCACACTGCTCCAAGGGTGTAGCATTGCTTGCTGGCTCTTCTGGTGGTTCACATCGGTCTCTGAGTATGAGCTTAGAAGGGGACAGGAGTCAGCTTTCACAGTAGTTCACTGTTATTTACAATCTTCCAAGTGAATTAGCTATGTGAAAGTACAAGACTTCTGACTCACTGACTTACAGCTGACACGCAAATGTGAGCATTTTTATTAGAAGTAAGAGTTACAGAGACCTTGAGATACATTTGAAAGAAAGGGAATAGTAAGAAACATTTTAGCCTCTTTTGTTCTTAAGCTGGTGTCCTATAATGTCTTATGCTTAGTGAGCTGTTGTTTTTCTTCTCCACATATACCAGGTTTTCAAACTGCACGTCATTTTAAGGAGAGGTAAGCACTAAGCTGTTCTGGGCACCTTGTCTTTTGGAGCAGAATCATCACTGTGATAGCCTTTTCACACTTCAGTGGCCAGGTCCCCACTAAGCCAGTGTGGCATCTCTGTCTGTTGTCAAAAATAATGAGTGACAATATTGTCACACTGCACAGCACAGTTCAAACTGAGCCCTGAGAAAGGAGAACAGCAAACTTTGTCTCATGGTCTGTAGAAGTGACAGTTTCATTCACCCTTTCCTACCTACATCTCCTCTACCATATATCATCAGTGTCAGTGTACTCATAGGCCCACTTACACTGTCACATCCTGTCCTCTGCTCTTCCAGCCTGCTCTAAATGCTGAAGCAGAGCCAAGTGATTTTGCCCCTGGCATGCCTGGTGCCTTAGAGATCTGATCTTCTCCCTTCAGCATTCAGGAGTCACAATTACTGTTTTCTGTCTGCTTCCTGGATCATATCTGACCTCTCATCTCATCCATCTTCACAATTTCTTCATCCCAGTTGTATGGCTGCCACATTTTTTTTTCCTCTTCAAATGAGATAGATATTCCCTTTTCTTGATTCTGAGCTCTGTACAGATCTGCCCTGTGCCTGTGTTCCTGTTCTTCCTGTCCTGCCTTATCCCCATGCTCTACCCACTCTTCTCACCTTTGCTCCTCCTCCTACCTGCATTATCATTCCTCTCACAACCTGCCTCCTACATTTGCTTGTTCTTCCCAAATATCTTTACTCTTTTTCAGATCCCTCCCATGAGCCCACTCTCTGTGTTGATCGCTCCTGCTCCCAAAGATAGAACTTTCTTTCCCTCCTCCTCATATGCCCTTCACAGCCTTTACTTCAAAATATCAACTCCTATGTGATTCATTTGCTGTATTACATGTATTTTCTTTTACTTGAGTCCTCCTTTCTCCTCTCCACCTCCTTCAGTTGGCAAACAAAAATTTTCTGGTTGGCATTAAACAAAACAACTTCAGGTGTCAAACACTGAGTTAAGGCCAAACAAGCAGCACTCCAAGCTTGGCAATACCATTTGCTAGAAAATCTCAGTAGCAGCAGCATGAAAAAACAACAAACAAACCCAAACAGCCCAACAAAACCCACTCAACTTAGGATTTAGATATGGAATTATTGCAGATGTAGAATAGCCTGCACAGCATCTGCTGCAGCTTGAGCAGACTCTTTGGCCTAATTCACAAGCAGACTGCAGTGTAGGCATGAAATGGCTGGACTGAAAATGGTTTTATTATTACTGCTATTGCTTTTCACTTGCATACCTCTTCTCTATACCTCTCCTCTTTCTTCAGTACTGAACACCTTTCTTTGTCACACCTTGCTGGTGTTACAGCCTGTCAAATCCAGGAAGCAGCAAATGCAGCAGCATTGCAGTATTAGGAATTTGGATATATTAAAGCTACTGCTTTAAGGAGGAATCTTGACTAAAGAGTGTGTACTCTGGGCTGTGGTAACTGTGTCTGCATGGAAAACAGACAGAGTCTGTGTATCTTCTGTAGCCTTGTGATAACAGTGTGGAGCTCAGCACAAACCCAGTATGTGTTCAGGTGCTGATGTAACTCATAGAATACATAGAATACACCAGGTTGGAAGAGACCTTCAAGATCATCCCGTCCAACCCATCAACCAATCCAACTCACCTAAACAACTAAACCATGGCACCAAGCACCCCATCAAGTCTCCTCCTGAACACCTCCAATGATGGCAACTCCACCACCTCCCCAGGCAGCCCATTCCAATGGGCAATCACTCTCTTTGTGTAGAACTTCTTGTGCTTCCTCCACTGCTCTGGAAGCACTGCTCTCAGGTATCTCATTTAACAGTAGACTGGGTTCATTACCAGCATTAGTTTCTCCTCCCAGCATCAGGTGAAGAGTGAGGAAGTGTGCTTTCTAGGCTCATTCAATTAATAGCTTTGTCATGTCTTTGTCAATGAATTCTCTGGGACCCCTTGACCTTCCTGTAGTAATAAGGAGCTCTCTTTTTTGGCCACCAAATGTACATGACCTGCAAGGAAGAAGCATGTCTTCTTCCAGTCAGCCAGAGCATGGCTGACAATGAGGCTCATGTGCAGCTTTTCTTGAAAGAATGGGCACCTGAGGATAAGTCTTCTGCTTTTGCTCATGCAGACCTGTGCACTGTCACTGTTGCTGCTCTGACGACCCTTCTGCTTTTGATACGATTTCTCCCACACCACAGCAGAACAGAGCAGAGCTCAAGGCTTCTCCTAAGGCAGGGTTTCCCTTCTCTCAGTGCGTGAGAGATGCTAAGGTACATTTAGAATCACAAACAGTGGGAAGTAAATAAAGAAGTGCTGTCTGTTCTTCCCCCCAAAATCTAGCAGAATGAATAGAGTAAGCCCTAATCAGCCATTTCTCTGGGTCAAAAGGGAATGAAATAAATTAGTGGCCAGGTGAGCTGCATTTATGAGACAGTTCCTGACACAGGCTCAGTGCAGTTGACTCTTACCACAGCTTAGCAGATATAACACTTTTTGTCTGATGCAGTCCAAGTTTCATCATAGATGTCAATGCCTGGCCAACCTGTGAAAGCATCCAGGGTTTTGTATTTATTTAAGATGTGAAGAATACAGATCTGTAGTTAACAGAGCTGCCTAATTACAACTTCTTGCTGAAGAGAAATACATCATTTTCCCTATACCCAAGTCCAACCAGTTAGAGACCTATTGCTATTTCCATATGGTCCAGTTTAAAGTACAGAAAATTCTGGGATTTTGAGGCATTGGTTGTACAGATAAAAAAAGCTAATGTCTTCATGAGATTGGCAAAGCAGCCTGGTATTCAGGAAACCTGGGTTGTTATCACAGCTCTGCTATGGCTTCTTTGCCTTTATGTGCTTTACATTCCATTCTAGCCATCTGTTTGTCTCAGTTACTCAGAGCAATGTACCCAACCTTCCTGCACATGCTTTGCTGAGAAATTTGGTGATGTTCTGCCTCTTGCTGTGCCTGGCTCCTTTCTTTCTTCCTCTAACCCAGCATGTGGGATGATCGTCACTACTTCATGAGCTCCTGCTTAGAGGCAACTTCCCTTCCCCCAGGTGCAGTCTTTGTTCCTGGTCCTGCCAATTTGACATGGAGCACCATGGGCTGGATTTTCATCCTGTGTTATCAGCTCATGTCCTGAGCTCTTTAACTGGAAGCACTGATTTGATCAGGGAGTGCAGATAATGGAGAACAAGCCCTTTAGTCCCTTACAATGGCTTGTAGGATAGGTAGATACTTAAGTGCAGCTCCTCCTGTATGGGGAGCCTGGTGGAAGATGGTTGTCAACATGAACATAAGGAGCACTAGTTGCCTGGGAATTTGTTGATGCTCCACTGCTACAGACCTGTCTTGGACACTCAGGCCTAAAGGGCAAAAAGTAGTATATTTAGGAACTGTCACTTTCCTGTTCTTGAGTGGAAATTACGGTAGATTAACAATAAAAGCAATGTTGATCAGTGGCCCTCCCGCAGCCAAGTGGAAAAACAGCTCAAGTAACAACATCACAGCAGAGGGGTTTGCACAGGCAGCTTTGTGGAAATGCTGGATCTCAGTATACTTGTAGGATCATGTGTTGATTATTTTTTTTCATGAGTCCATTGTTGACTCCCCAGACAGTTCAGCCCTCAGGATTTACATTTTCCTGTCCTGGAGTTGATGTCCATAGACATAAACAGGATAGAGAGATTTTGTTTTGATCAGAATCATCCCCATATCATAAGCATCATGGCTGTCAGAGCACACTAATGTAACACATTCTGTGATTGTTCCAATCTTTTCTGTGACTGTCACTTATAAATGCTTTTAGACATCTTCCTGAGTGCCCATGCATGAGAGCGTTCAAGGGAAAGTGGGAAGTACTTTGTGAATTCTTGCCAAATTTCATATAATTATGTTTTATCAGCCTGAAAATCAGTGCAATAAATTGAACCAGACAATATTTTTAAGAGCTCAAGAAAAAAATTTCTTCTGATTCACTTATATCGCTTGCTTGTCCACTTCAAAGAGCAGAAAGGGCTTTGTATCGAACTTTAATTGTTACTGTCATGACTGTAGGAACCTGCACTTACTCTAAGTTAATCTTACTCTTTGTAGTTTGAAACAGGTTCAAGACCACCTCTGTTTCAATTACTGTTAGCTGAGGATTTGTCTCCAGAATAGAATAGAACAGAATTAACCGGGTTGGAAATCCAGCATCTACCTTGACCATTTCTCCATAACTGTTAAATCTGCCAATAAGCCTCCGCAGTTCAAGGACTCCAGCTGCGATGTGAATGAATCAGAGGCTGCTGGGATCAGGAATGGGGCCAAAGAGACTAGAGATAGTTATTATTTAAAGGTAATTGAGTGGAATGGGCAATAGAATAAGCTGATGAAAAATAGAAGCCCCTCAGGATATCCACATTCTGCCTTTCACCCTGGAGCTCAGGTCCTAGGTTCTTGGTTGAGTAAATCTGCTTCTCTCAAATAAAGAGCCTAAGATTTTTTTGCCTTCAAATGCAAAACTCTGTACTCACATCTGTTCTGATGTGAGAAGGGTGAGAGCCAGACTGTTTGAGTTGCCTTCTTCTGCCTGTATTGGATCTAATGTTTGTCTCCTGGAGTTGAAAACTGAATGGAAAATGTAAAAGTATAGATGTTTGATAGATGTTGGGTTTGCCTCAACAAATGCTTTCAGCACCAGATGTTAGCAAGTGAAGACGTTTATTACATTGTACAGCAAAGTTATATAGTCTATCAGAAGGCACATGTGTCACATCTCAATTGGTCATTTTCTACTGGCATATGTGTAATTAAGGCATACAATAGGTCAAAATAACAAAACAATATTTTAACACATCCAATCAGATTCTACCCAGCTTGTCTCCTTCAGTTCCAAGGTGTTTACATTACTCTCAAAGACAAAACATAGCTCTCTCTAACTTGAGCAAAGGCAAATCTTCCCTACTGTCCTCCAAAGCTATCTGAAAACAACCTCTTTTACATCTTCCTATAGTCTTCTAAAGCTACACAGAAACCTCTTCCAACAGGAATATGTTTACTCTTGGTTTGCTAGTTAAGCCCCTGACTGCATACAGGCACTGAAGACCTTTTTAGTCAGAGAGAAAACTTTTCGCTACATTATAATGTGAGTGGAAATTCGGATACCAAGTTTTAGCTTTTCTGAATCAAGCTATGGGGAACTGACCCCATAAAATCAGAATCAAGGCATTTGTTTAATGTTTTTGATACTTTCAAAATTTAAATTCTGCACAGTACTAACCTATATGCCTGATTTAATTCCCATTTCCCTTGTCCCCCCTCCCTCATTCATTGTCACGAGCACATTCCCTCACTTTTGTCCACAGCAGCAGAGTCTAGGTTGAGGTGAGACTGTGCTGTTTGGTAGGAGGTTAGATCTTGGTTTAACTGAACAGGCAAAAATGGAGAAGGACTTTGGTACAGGTTGGCTACTTTTGGGTTAAAAATCTAAAATACAGAAGACACAGGAGACAAGATTTATACAGGGCCTGATTCCAAAGTCCGTTGAGAACAGCAGAAAGACACTTAAAAAAAATACTCTAATTCCCTCAAAGCACAGCACAGGACTCATTGTACAGCTGTGGTCAATGCTGTGGTGGTTGACTCAGATTCATAACAAAATATTTAGTCTCTTAATGCATTTTCTCTGAACAACAGGTATATATTCTTCACAATGCATTACATTGATAAAAGTAACATCACAGAATGGTAGTGGTTGGAAGGGACCTCCTGGAGCCTTCTAGCCCAAAGTTTCTGCTAAGCAGGTTTGCCTGGATCAGGTTGCACAGGAATGCATGCTTTAAAACTTAATGTATGCAGCTTATAATTTCAATTTTATGAGGATAGAATCAATAATATTTCCATCTGTAATATGTGACATTTCAGTGTGTTGCAAGATGTTTTTAGAAACCTTCAGGCCATTTTGGGATTAGGTGGTCACAGGGGTTGCAAATTGGTTTGTGATTCTGTAAGCATTACATCTGCATTTAAATTTGAATTTGTTCACAAGTATTATCTCTACCATCCATGTGAATGTAGTAGGTCTTCTTTTACAGTGCTCCTTAGAATGTGTAAGGGAAAAAGAATGTGTCAGATTTCTTGTTGGACCAATAACCTGTTCGTGGATCCTCATCTAAGGGAAATCTTAAGCGTGGTCTTAAGTAGGGAAAATCCAGAATGTTTTGAGGTGGTGGTGTGCAGGTTTCTGGATCAGACTAAGAATGCAAAGTACTTCTGTGATCCAACCACAGTTTGAGAACATGTTTTTTAACTTGATCTTGAGCGAATACAGTGTCTGTCTTCTGCCCATGAAGGTCACAGCAGAGTTAGATGCCTGGAATGAAGATCTGCTGAGACAAATGAACGATTTCAATACCGAAGACCTCACCCTGGCTGAGCAGCGTTTGCAGCGTCACACCGAACGGAAGTTGGCTATGAACAACATGACCTTTGAAGTCATCCAGCAAGGGCAAGATTTACACCAATACATCATGGAGGTCCAGGCTTCAGGTGAGCAGAACAAATTGATTTCTGTTTTATGTGAGAGTAAAACTCACAAAACCAAGAAAGCCCCTAACACCTTAAAATGTATACCAAGTGCGTCAGCTTTTGACATAAGTACAGACAATACCTCTCTCTCCAATCCCAGAAATATTCTGCAAGTTTGGGAAATTCTTTGGTTCAACAGTATATGTCAAAAATTTTTGTTTCTTTAGACTGAACTCACTGAGGAAACTAGCTTTCAAATCTCATTCAGAATGTTTCACAACTGCAGGATGGAATTTGTGATCAGTTCTAAAGTGGATGGAGAGAGGAAGACAAGACAAGTTACACTCCTTGTTATTGCACCAGCTCAGAAACAAGCACTGCAGTGAGTCATGAGTTACAGATGCTTGAGCTGGCTGGTGTGACCAGAGGTCTGCATGAAATCTAGTCCTTCTAGGCTCCTAACCTTGCTAACCTTTTCTGCAACTACACTTTGAGAGACAAACTGACCAGACATACTGACTTCATTCTCCCCAGACTTGAGTACCATTTCAGGGTTCAGACATGACCAAGGGGTGGGGGCAAAGAGGAATGAGGAGAGAAAGACGCTAGTTATCCAAGAGCCTCCTGGGAAAGTACAAGAGCCTAGAAACCAGTCCTGAAATGGACCTTCTGTTTTCAGCCAACTCTAATTGGAATTATTTTGTATTAAGAAGAAATATGATAAACATACCTGAGTCTTCCTTTTCAACATGCAGCTGAAAGTTAAAAGTAACAATGTGGATGCTAAACAAACAAACAAAAAACCAAACCAAACAAACAAAATTCCAGCTTTGCCATGTGCTACTAAATGTCAGATTTGATTCATATTGATGGGGAGTCTGTCTGATATTGTCACTCTGCTTCTCAGCAGTAGGATCCTATTTCTAGAACATCCTATGAATCAGGATTTTTTTGTTTCCTTGCATCTGGAAAAGGGATATCATAATTCTGATTAATCATTGGGTGAAGTTCAGAAGTGAATGTTACTTGTGAAGTGGTTTAACTATCTTACAGGTTTGGAAAGAGTGTAAAGCAAGAGCAATTCCTGTTCTTTCCCTCCCAAATTGCATTTTCAAAATAAAAAGTATTATTATGGTTTTATTCTTTGGCAAACATTTTACCCATAGGCACCCACCATTAAAAAAATCTGACAGTATTCAGCTTGATCTGGTAAGCTGCACTCAACAGAGGCTTAAGTACTGCTACAAAGGAATGTTGTGAACTAGTCAAGCCAGTGCATTTTATGAACCATGTGTGTGAGCTTCTATGCGATCAGCCTTCAGTATGCCTGCTCCTATGCTTCACCTCTCTGGCTTTCTGGGATAGGATAGGATAGAATAGAATAGAATAGAATAGAATAGAATAGAATAGAATAGACCAGACCAGACCAGACCAGACCAGACCAGACCAGACCAGACCAGGTTGGAAGAGACCTTCAAGGTCATCACATCCAACCTATCAACTAATCCAACCCACCTAATCAACTAAATCATGCAACCAAGCACCCTATCAAGTCTCCTCCTGAACACCTCCAATGATGGTGACTCCACCACCTCCCCGGGCAGCCCATTCCAATGGGCAATCACTCTCTCTGTATAGAACTTCTTCCTAACATCCAACCTAAACCTTCCCTGGCGCAGCCTGAGACTGTGTCCTCTTGTTCTGGTACAGGTTGTGTGGGAGAAGAGCCCAACCTCTGCCTGTCTACAACCTCCCTTAAGGCAGTTGTAGAAAGCAATAAGGTCTCCCCTGAGTCTCCTCTTCTCCAGCTTAAGCAACCCCAGCTCCCTCAGCCTCTCCTCACAGGGCTTGTGTTCCAAACCCCTCACCAACTTCATTGCCCTTCACTGGACACGTTCCAGCAAATGGATACATAACTTGTCCTGATACATCAGTTAAGATGCTTCCTTCCCTCACTTGCCCTGCTCCCATCTTGAAAAGGTCTTTATATGAATTGAAATCTCTGGGAGGTAAAGAATATGATTCAGAACTGAGCACAGTCTTAGTGACTGATTTTTACGAATAATAATTCTCTCTTTTTTGTCAAGAAGTTAGAAATTACTTCTTTTGGATTGCAGACAAAAGATTAGCAACTAAATGAAGTGACTTTTTAAGTGTTTTTACAGGATTATCCAAGATCACTTTCTGTGAAGCCAACTCACTGAAAATCCTTCAGTCCCAAAGGCAAGGAAGCAGAAGCCTCATGGGGTTGTGGAGTAACTGTAGTTAATTAAATGTAATGGTCGTGTCTGCCATGCACTGAAGGCTAAAGGCTGGGGGAGTGGCAAAATCAGAGAGATTTCTCTAGGGAGCTTACTGCTTCTTATTTCAATAAAGGACAGTTATACTTCATAAAAAAATAATTTAATTTTACTCCCACTTCCTGAATCCTATATTATAGTCATTCAGTGCATAAGTTAAGGGATGATTGCTCTCACTGCCAGAGCTGCAAACTCTCAGGGGTTCTGGGAAATCAGCTGCTACTGCTGCTTCCTATTGTACAGTGTCACCACTGCTTCAATCAAAACTCGACTGTAGCCATAGAAGATGTGAATTTTTTCAGGGACATTCTACCTAACCAGCCATTCTTAACTGACCAAGTTTCTTCCCTTCCTTACGATTCTCTTTGGGCTTTATTCTTTTTACCATGTCACACAGGACACTGATTCAATTTTGATTGCTCTGGTGTTTTGCTTGGAGGTCTTTATTCTAGAGAGTCTGTCAGATACAATTACATCCAGGCTTTTGCATGCATGACGACTTTTTCACTTGGAAATCTTGTGCAGGTAGAAAAACAAGGGTTTAAATGATTGCCCATGATTTCTGCACATCTGATGCAGATTTGGAGCAGTGATTCTTACTAGGATGTAGAATGCCTGGATATCCCGTTGTACATTGTCGTGTTGGTACCAATGAATCCACTGGTCCTGTGATGCACCATATCAAACTCTATGCAGATATTCAAGGCATCTGTTACACAAGGCTTCTGTGCAGGTCCAGTATTTCTAAAGCTCCATACAGCTCAGGGTTCTATGATTCCTTCCAATATTCCAGCCCATGTGGGTGAGCCTGCTTTGGATTAGGCTGTTTTCACCATTGGAATAGTTACTCTTCAAAGAAATGTGTGTTTTTGTTAGGGGATGTGTTAAGATCTGGAAGTGGGGTTGTGTTGTCTGAAATTTTTGCAGTGCTTCAAAATTGTCTTCATGTCTCACTAAAATCTATGTTCTTCAGGAAACATATTTGCATTTAGTGACTATTATAACAGTATTCCAAAGAAGACTTGAGAGACAGCACTTTTTCTTTCAACAAACCTGTCTTTTGTTTTTCCAGTTTGATTGTAACTCCACTGCTGGTAGCAAAGCTAAATATGTGGGCAAATATTCTCCAAAATTGGTATTGATGTTGATTGATGTGTCAAAGGGGCTGGTGTTTCCAAAACTTGCAGTTTGGACATTTAGGAAAAATCCATTTCCTATGGAAAGTTTAGGTTCATAAGTCAGTAGAGATTTAGCACCCCAGCACAAGCTGCCATGATGGTGCATTCATGTAATTCATTAGCATATGCACCTTAGTCATTCTCCTTATAGGTACTAAAAATAGTTACACTCTAATAGCTGATTAATGGATTGCACAAAGTCCATTTGCATCATCAGTATCATTGTCATGATGAGCACCACAGTTAGGAGTTGCTCATGGTTTACAGAGCTATGTTTTTATGTCTTAGAAGCAAACTGTCTAAGTCAAGCCTGAAACACACTGGAAAGCTGATGTTGGGGAAATTTCTACAGTGGTAGAACAGGTGCAAGTCAAAAAGCAATGCACCTTCTTTACACTGAATAGTATCTTACGTTGCTAATATCTCAGGTGTAATAGAATAGAATTAACCAGGTTGGAAAAGACCTTTGAGATCATAAAGTCCAACCTATCATCCAACGCTATCTAATCAACTCAACCATGGCACCAAGTGCCTCATCGAGTCTCTTCCTAAACACTTCCGGTGATGGCGACTCCAGCACCTCCCTGGGCAGCCCATTTCAATGGCCAATCACTCTTTCTGTGCAGAACTTCTTCCTAATATTCAGCCTAAACCTCCCCTGGCACAGCTTGAGACTGTGTCCTCTTGTTCTGGTGCTGGTAGCCTGGGAGAAGAGACCAACCCCCTGCCTAGAACCTCCCTTCAGGTATTTGTAGACAGCAATAAGGTCACCTCTGAGCCTCCTCTTCTCTAGGCTAGGCAACCCCAGCTCCCTCAGCCTCTCCTCACAGGGCTTGTGCTCCAAACCCCTTCACAGCTTTGTTGCCCTTCTCTGGACATGTTCTAGCAAGTCAACATCTTTCCTAAACTGAGGGGCCCACAACTGGACACAGTACTCAAGGTGTGGCCTAACTAGTGCTGAGTACAGGGGCACAATGGCCTCCCTGCTGCATCCTGATCCAGGCCAGGATGCCATTGGCCTTCTTGGCCACTTGGGCACACTGCTGGCTCATGTCCATCCAGCTACCAACTAGTACCCCCCGGTCCCTCTCTGCCTGGCTGCTGTCCAGCCACTCTGACCCCAGCCTGTAGCTCTGCAAGGGGTTGTTGTGGCCAATGTGTAGAACCTGGCACTTATATGTGTTAAATTTCATGCCCTTGGACTCTGCCCATCTGTCCAGCCTGTCAAGGTCCCTCTGCAGAGCTCTTCTACCCTCTAACAGATCAACACCTGCCCCCAGCTTGGTGTGATCTGCAAACTTACTGATGATGGACTCAGATTGTTGATAAAGATATTAAAGGGCATGGGGCCCAGCACTGAAGTTACGTTTTGTAGGATGACCACTAGTGTGGCTTGGAACTATTTTCTGTAAGATTTTATAGAAAACATTTTCAGTTCATATTTCTTCACTTAATATCTGCTGCACTGGTTGAGGCATTGGAAAATGGCAGCCGAGTGTGGCTTATCAGAAAGCCGGCTGTCCTTTTCTATTGATCAAAACACAATGTAAAGACAATATGTATGAAACTATTCTGAAAACAAGGCTTTCCATTTTTCAAAACAGTTTTTGCAAAGAGTGAGTGCTCTTAGCACATGTACCACAGAATAAATCTGCGTGACATACGACAAGCGAGAAAGGGCAGATCATTCATCATCGGGAGCACAGGCTGCTCTTGGATAGCATCCCAGGCAGTTCACTGGTTGCCGCCGATGCGTTAGCGCAATCAAAACCATACCAGCTGAGTGTGCCATGAAGGCAAACCGTGCATTTAATATCAAATAGGTGCGGTGAAGTCAAGCATAGAAAAAGCCATCATGTCCTGAGGATACAGTACCATATGCAGGCTAATTGTAGCAACAATGCCTCGTGTCTGGCAATTGAAAAGAACTTCACTCCCAAGAATAGAAACGTGTATTAAATTTCCAGTTCTCAATTGGAAGCCAGGGGCCATTTCACTTTATTTGGTAATGAAGGAACTGTTTTGTTTTGGCTGGAAAATGAAGGAAGCCAATCACTTGCATTCCCATGTGCTTTTTCTGATAAAAGCAGAATCCAGGAAAAAGGGGATATGATCAATCATAAGGTCGTATTTTTTGTGTGTAGTGTCTCTCCTCTGTAGATATTGCTGTGAGAAAGAATGAAAGTCACAACTCTCTGAGGAGGGCTTCTAAATGGGTTTTAAAAAGAGTGTCCAAGCCTTTTGTACAGCAGCTTCTAATTAACACATTTATTTATTAGTGTCTTATTATTCCATGAAGTCAAATGGCTTTGGAGAAGAGTGTAGTGTTTTCTCAGCATCACTGCAAGCTGATTATTTTTAAATTGGGTTCCTGATCCTTCCTGTATTGAAGCCAATGGCAAAATTCCAGTAGACCTTAATAAGGGAAAAGTCAGGTCTTTGTTGGTTTATAATCACAGGGATTACAGTGACATAGGATCACATCATGTTTCCTCCAGGCAAAACTTTCACAGTTTCACTGGTAATGTACCCAGCAATGCTTTTGCACTAGTGTAATAAAGAAGTAAGATATGAAACTCTGTGTTGTATGTCATGTAACCACCACCCATAAGGCTTGTAGAGTCATAAGAAAATCCTGAAGGTAGAAAGGGACTCAGGAGGACTCTTATTTCAAACTTCTGATGAAGTCAGCTTCAGCTATGAAACCAGATCAGGTCAATCAGGGGTATATCAATTTCACACAGGAAGCAAGGGGTGGGGAATGTGGTACTAAGCCACCTTTTCTCTCTGGTGTGTGAGGAGTGGATTAAAATCAGTCTGTGAAATAATTCTGAATGAAACATGGGTTGTCTTAAACTAAACTGTTGTTAAAATGCCCAGATGGAAAAAAGGTTTGCACTGTGGAGTTCCATTCTCTACTGTAGATCTGGCCCCTAGAGTTCTGGCCACTAAGTTCTTTTCAATATGCATTTCTAAAGTATAAGCTAATAAGTTCTTCCCATAAAGAGAGATTGGCCAGTGGAATGTGCTGCCCAGGGAGGTGGTGGAGTCCCCATCCCTGGAGGTGTTCAAGAAGGGATTGGATGAGGCACTTGGTGCCATGGTTTAGTTGATCAGATGGTGTTGGGTGATAAATTGGACTGGATGATCTCAAAGGTCTTTTCCAACCTGATTTATTCCATTCCATTCCATTCCAATAAGTTACTGGGAAAAGGGAGGGGCTTCTTGTGGGGGTTTTCTGTGCTTTTTTTTAATTAAATGTTTGTGATAGTTTTTGAGAAAGGCTGTGGTTAAGTCATGTCCTACTATGCAGATGGGTAAGATGGGCAGAGAAACACTGCCTCCTAGAAAAATGTACTGATGCAGGACAGAAAACTGGGAATGCCAATTACTCCTCATGAGAGAGTTTAGTGAGAAAGAGTTACTCAGAGTTGCAAATCAGTGTGTAAGGTGGCACAGTATGTTGAAGATTACATTTGTAATCTTGGTAATTCAAATAAGTCCAATGATCTTTCTCTCCTCATGTTACAGGCATTGAGCTGATCTGTGAAAAAGACATTGATCTTGCAACACAGGTTCAAGAACTGCTGGAATTTCTTCATGAGAAACAGCATGAGCTGGAGCTTAACGCTGACCAAACCCACAAGAGGTTAGAGCAGTGCCTACAGCTCCGGCACCTACAGGCTGAAGTCAAGCAGGTGAGAGTTTAGCCACATATAAAGGTCTTAAATGGATTTTCAGCCATTACACGTGCAAACTGCTAAACCAGCTCCTGCCAAGTCACATACCTTTAGGTGGACAATCTTACTTCCCCTTTGCTCACCAGTACTTGATTTGCTGACAGATTGCAGCATGACCCTTTAAAGAACAATGAAGTGCTCTGTTCCTTCTAGTGTGCAGATATTTGACTTCATGGGAAATCTGTGTAACCTCTCAGCTGGAGAAGCTGTGTCAGACTCCCTGTGTTCTGGGACTGCAGTGATTAGGTTTGGAATCCAGACTTAAGCTGTTGGGGAGAACTGGCCCAAAGCAAAGAGCAACTGAGCTGTGAGGTCTAAGTGTGACATTACTGTAGGTTCACGTTTTCATTTATTGCCATGTTTCTGTTGACCTGCAGGAATCTTTAACATCTTCTGTGGTCTCTGGATGCTAGGAATTGTTTAGCCTTCTCAGTACTGTTACGCTGCCTGTTTTCCCCGATTGCATCCTGGCATAGGCAGTTGTATTCTGCCTCTTCTTCCCTGATACTTAATTTGGATGTCACACATTTCTTTGTTTTCCTTTGCTATGCAAGATAATGCTACATTTCCTGCTTCCTTATCCTCACCTCATTATCCTGTATCTGTTGGAGCATAACTGTTTTACAACCCAACATCTAACTGATGTAGATGGGTTTAGGACTAAACTACTTAATATTTACTTGTGAAAGAAGAGCTGCCTTGAATTAGTATTTCCATCAGAGCCTTCATTGCTATGTGACCTTTCAGCAAACCAGTAGTGAAGAATCGTTGTATTTGTTGAGCTGAATACTAATAACTCCTTTGCTTATTGACCTGTAACTTAACACAGCTACAATTTCCCTTAGAAAGAAGCAAGTTATAATATATCTGTGCCCTACCTATTCAGTTTCCTGTAGATGATACATAGCCCCAGCCATTTAGTGAATTTGGGAAATACATTGATTTTGACTTGTAGTTCATCTCCAGTCTGGTCCAGATTTCCTTCACTTTCGTTTTAGTACATCTGAGACGATGAATGATCTCATTCCCAGATTGCCCTCACTCTTGTGAATCAGTTGAGATGTGGTTGTCCCAAGACACCTACTGTAGCTGTGGTTAAATTCTGCTGACATAGCAAAATTCATCACAAGGCTGCTACATGTACAGGTGTTCCCATTTTGATATAATGGCTCATGTAAATACAAAGTCTTTTAACTGTCTCTCTCTATTTACGTCTCATTTACCAAGGATTTCTGCTTTTTATCATATGCACTAAGAGGTCGAATAGCAAGCCAACGAATCAAAGTCTGTAGCCATTAAAACATAACAATTCCAAATGAGATGTTTTGTGAACTGCCTGAGAGTGGAAATACTATAGATCAGTGCTCAACAAACTCTTTGTTATTAAGAAATATTCTGCCCAAGACTGATTTCCCCTCATTTGGATCCCACTCATTTCTGACAGAAGCTACAGTTTGGCTTGTTTACATGAATGTAATAATAACAGTCTCTGAAACTTTTCACCTCTCCCAACAATCAAGAACTCTAGCATTTTGTGGTTGCTGTGCCTCAGACAGCCTCCAAACACCAATCATCCACAAATCCTCTCTTCACAAAGATCAGGGAACCTTCCCTAGCTGGCTCCCTCAACAACTGTGTCAGGAAACTCTCTTCTGTCAGAAACCCCTCTTATCACTCTAGGACCCTCTGAGACCGCTTCCTCTCTACTGTGTTGTATGGTGTTATGTGATACCATCAATGTTGTTCTGCTTCTCCCCTATAAACGAATGGCTAGGCTTTTTAAGAGAGTCTTTGGAGGTTTATTTAACTTTTACAAAGTTGATAAAATCAGCAATTTGTAGGAAATGACTGTTTAAAGCCATCTTTTGCGGTGGGCCTGTCTGCACATAGAGAGATAATGCTGAATTAGTACAGGAAATTATCAGGGAAAGAAAGGAGCTGTGTTAGCAGCTTATGTATATATATTTTAATTACAAGGTATTAAGTACCATTTAAGTAGGAACCAGCTTGTGAGCAAGTTTCATCAACCAGATACAAATATGTAAATGCTTTCTTCCAACATTTCACTGCCTACTCCTAAACCAATGATACAATAAAAGTCTCTGCAGGTGACTGGGTTTTGCACTTAGATTTCAGAAGCTTTAGGTATGCAACTGAAGTTGTTACTTAGTGTATATAAACAACATGCACACAAAAGAAGAGAGGAAAAAAAAAAAAAGAGGAAAAAAATAAAGGGAAAAAATTGCTCTAGAGAAAGCTGATGCAATCATAGAATCAGTCAGGGTAGGAAGGGACGACAAGGATCATCTAGTTCCAATCCCCCTGCCGTGGGCAGGGACACCTCACACTAGATCAGCCTGGCCAGAGCCTCATCCAGCCTGCTCTTAAACACCTCCAGGGACGGGGCCTCAACCACCTCCCCGGACAACCCATTCCAGGGCTTCACCACTCTCATGGTGAAGAACTTCCTCCTCACCTCCAGCTTCATTCCATTCCCCCTAGACCTATCACTACCTGAGATCCTGAGAAGTCCCTCCCCAGCCTTCTTGTATGCCCCCTTCAGATATTGGAAGGCCACAATAAGGTCACCTCGGAGCCTTCTCTTTTCCAGACTGAACAGCCCCAACTCACAGTATCACAGTATAACTTAGGTTGGAAAGGACCTCGAGGATCATCGAGCCCAACCTATCAACACAGACCGCATGACTAGACCATGGCACCAAGTGCCACGTCCAATCTCCTCTTGAACGCCTCCAGGGACGATGACTCAACCACCTCCCTGGGCAGCCCGTTCCAATGACGAATGACTCGCTCGGTGAAGAACTTCCTCCTCAGCTCGAGTCTAAACCTCCCCTGGCGCAGCTTGAGACTGTGTCCCCTTGTTCTGGTGCTGGTTACCTGGGAGAAGAGGCCAACCCCTTCCTGGCTACAACCACCTTTCAGGTAGTTGTAGAGGGCAATGAGGTCACCCCTGAGCCTCCTCTTCTCCAGGCTAAACAATCCCAGCTCCCTCAGCCTCTCCTCATAGGGCTTCTCCTTCAGTCTGTCTTCATAGGAGAGGTGCTCCAGCCCTCTGATCATCCTCATGATGATCAGAAACCCTGATGTTCAAGTGACAGACTTTTGAAAGCAGAATGGAACTGGTTAGGTGTTCCATGGGCCTGGAAGTGGGAACTTAGGAGCCCCGCAGTGAGCATCTGAGTCCACGCTCTGTAGGGAGGAGGAAAGGGCAGCAGCATTAGTCAAGAAGAGTACTGTAAGTGTTGTCTAGATGTAGTCTGTCAGAGCCTGACCTGGAGTGCTTTACCCTCAACTTTTTTGAGTCAGCAGGACAGTTGTGCAGAGCAATGGACATGTATCACTAGAGGAAACCTGGCAGATTTCAGTTGTATGGTCCCTCTTCCTCCCTACTCAACCTTATTACCTAGTAGCTTTTCACTGATGAAGTTGCTGTATGACTGAAGTTCGCAGTGATTTTGTTTGTTTGTTTTGTTTTGTCAGATATTTGTATGAAATCTGTGTCAAAACCTCAGTGGCAGGTTGTGAAATTTTCAGATCAAACAAAGACTATTCCCAGGAGGATCCTCTCACACCCCCATTGTGTTGTTTAAAAAGAAATAAAAACTGTTGCATTTTTAGCGTGCAAACCCAGGATATATCATGATATATAAAATGTGAAAGCATGTCTTGATTTATATTGTCCTCACTTCAAGTCTTTCCCAGTGATCCTTTGGTTAACTTCAAGTTTTGGTACCATGTGTTTGGTAATAATGTAGCTTTCTCGTGTGATGGACCATAGCACATGCCAGCCAAAAAGATTGCCTTATGATAACCCGATTCCTTTTCCTTTGAATCTTTCTTGCATTTCCCACAGGAACAGTAACACCTGCTGATGAAAGAGAGAAAGCTGGAAAATGGAATCTTCCACACTGTTGTACTGAGAAGAATGTAATTTTCTACAAATTAGGGTCAGCTTACCTGTGTGGATGGCTCCCCTTTCTTTCTCCTAGGGAAAACTCATTTTCCTACCCTACAGGGAACTGTCCTACAGGGAACTGAATAGCTATAACCAGGGTGATGCATGATGTAGGGATAAAAAATAAAACAACAGGAAAATCCTTATTTCTTTCAGGCAATTTAACTGATCACTTGGTGAGAATTATGGGACAAAAGGGGAATTACTATGTAGAATACTGCATCAATACTCCAGTGATGGAGTCACCATCACTGGAGGTGTTTAAGAGGAGACTGGATGAGGCACTTGGTGCCCTTGGTGCCATGGTTTAGTTGATTAGATGGTGTTGGGTGATAGGTTGGACTTGATGATCTCAAAGCTCTTTTCCAACCTGGTTAATTCTATTCTATTCTATTCTATTCTATTCTATTCTATTCTATTCTATTCTATTCTATTCTATTCTCAATTTTGTAGCTTTGTAAATCACAGGCTAAGTTTAGAGCAATGATTGGGCAGTCAGGATTTCCTGTGTGTCTGCAAATTAGATTCAGCACCTTTCTGGCTTTATTGGAATAATTTGACACCCACACAGGTAGAAAATAGATTTTGAGACAGCACTGCAAAGAACTTGCATGTGTATTTTGAATGATAATTTTCTAAACAGCTGTCTTAAAATAGCAGAAATTGTTACTGATGAAAAGAATAAGTACAAGCTTGACAGATTAATTAAGTATATTTAGGGTCTGATTCTGCAGTCACTATAGCATGGGTTGCATGCCTACAAATAACCTGAATATCCATGAAGTAAAGCCTCTTGACTAGATATAAAATGCAAGACCTGGGACTTTTTCCTAGCTCTACATGCAGGTGGAAACTCCAACTGCATCTTGAATCCATTAAGCCAGCTGTTTCTTCTTCCCCCTCACACCTAAGCTCTTACTTTTGTATGGAAAAAAAAAACACAGGCAGAAAGGAGTTGCAAGGTCCATGATTCCAGATGAAAATCTGAAAAGGAGAGAGATGTTTGTTTAATTTCATCTTTCCCTGATTGCACCTTGTTTTGTCAAGGGATATTTGCATAGGGGGATGTTCATTTTTGTGATCAAACCTTGGAAATGAAATCTCTTTGCTAATTGTATATCCATGTAAATACTTTGGGAGTTTAATTCCTCAAGCAGTAACTTCCTCAATAAGGTCTTTCCCTTTTAAAATGTATGCCATTAAGGCCTTATCTTAGGATTTCTTTCTGCTCACTTTTTCAGCCTGACACCACACCAAGCAAACTACCTTTTTGTAAGCCATGCTGAAGCATTCTCTGATTGGTGACTACATAAACCTTTGTACTAAAGCACCCTTCCCATAAGAACATCCTTTCTTTCCAGGTGCTTGGCTGGATCCGGAATGGTGAATCAATGCTGAATGCAAGCCTTGTCAATGCAAGCTCCCTCTCTGAAGCTGAGCAGCTCCAGCGAGAGCATGAACAGTTTCAGCTGGCCATAGAGGTAACTTGAATAAGTTAACCTTGTTTCTTTTTCTCAGGTGACCATCATACAAAAGGTTATCTCTTGAGCATCAATCTTTGCTGCTTGAGGGAAAGGAATAAAAACTTGAACAAATCCCTTTATCTTTAAACTCAAAATGCAGCCAGAGGTTAATAGAGAAATAAATTATTTATCATCTGCAGCTAATTCTTCTGCTGTCAGATATCAGCCTTTCCATTCAGGGAAACAACACTCACCCATCTCCTGATAATTTCTCTGAGGAAAAAAAGAATAATTGAAATTCACCAAATGATCTGAAAATGGGAAAAGTTAATGAAGTTGGTTTGGTTTGGTTTTTTTTGTTGGGTTATGTTTTCCCCATGCCCATGATTTGCAGATAATTTCATAGAATTCATTTTTGCATATCTGTGTCACTGGATAATTCTCTCACATGGAATCTGTGTTTCATGCAGCTCTCCTTTTGTGGATCATAAGAGAGACATTCGTTGAAGTCCACATTCTCTAATAACTTTGAAGAAGAGGCAAAAGGGCTGATTTTTAAGACTTGCCTGCTAAACTGAGCTTTTGCCCTGAAGTAATGCACCTGTGACCTGACCCTTAAAAACTAATTGTGAGCCAACACATCTGCCTCACTAGTAGGGTCAGATATGACAAGGGGAATAGCACCTCCTCTGAGCTTCCCTCTTTGCATGGGAATGTAATGGAGGGCTCTGGCCAGCCTGATCTAGTGTGGGGTGTCCCTGCCCATGGCAGGGGGGTTGGAACTAGATGATCCTTGTGGTCCCTTCCAACCCTGACTGATACTATGATACTGACTCCCATGAGTAGGGCACTACAAGATTCATGGGTAGGCTCGGTGCTTTATGTGTCTTTGTCACTATGAACAAACCCTGCACTCACAAGTTGTGCTTGCTGCAGATGTTAAAAAGGGGAACTTATAGCTTTCTCCTGTTCCTGCTTAAAAGGTGTAAATGCTTCCCAGATTATCTTAATTTATGGCGTTTTACAGAGCAAAGAGCAAGCTGAAAAATCCCTTTCTGTGACTTATATATACTTGAAAAATCACAAAAACTAAACCAAACTTGAATCTATGAAAGTAATATTTTCATAATGGAGATCTGAAGAGATGCCTGATTTGGGGTGGGAGAGAGGAAAGTGTTTTTTATCCTTCCTGGTAAACTTTGAATAAGTCAATATATATATATATTATAGTGTTGCTAGTAATTATAGTTTTAATCTCAGTTAATGACCTATTGTGATCCATCTCCACTCACACTAAGGAAGGAGCAGCTGTTCTAGCTCCTAAGGGAAAAGTACCAAGCTGTGCTGACCGTATCCTGGCAGCCGCCACCAGACAGCAGTGGGGAACAAGACACCCACTGGCTGCACTGTCACAGCTTGCTGCCATGGGGGAAGTACTTGTGTTTGGTGGTGAATGCAAATCCTAGAAGGAGAGGAGAGTTACACCACAATAATGGGAAAATAAGTTTTCAAAGAGAGAAAATGCTAGATTAAAATTTTGAAGTGTTTAAAGCTCAGTATGGGGAAGACATCAGGAAAGCACACAGGGCAGACTGTTCTCTAAAGGCATTCTTGATGTGGAACTGGTTTTCAGTTGAAATCCTTTAAAGTCTATTTAAAACAAGTATTACAATTCTAACATCAGTAAAGCAGCTGGATATTAAATTTAACCAGTTGTTCTTGAACATCTTCCTAAATGTTTCTGTCAAGCATTAATCATTTTTTTTGCTAATAGCTTTCTCTACATTGCATTATTCATCAGTGTATTACCAGATGATTTCAAGCTTCTATCCAGGTTCAAGGATTAGGTCATAAAAGTATCACATGAGAATTTGTCAGCAGCAGTTACAAATGGGATGTAGAACAGAGGAGTCTTTGGGAGATTTTAGGGCTTCTGTTCAGAAAATTAAAATCAAGTATTCCATTCAACCATGCCTGAACACAGTCACATAGGAGGCTGTGAAGGGCTGAGGGCTATTTTCTTCTCCGCAACCCGCAGAGAGAGGTGTAACCACCAGTTGGTTACTCTGAGAGGAGCTGGGGAATGGGGTAGATAATTCAGTCCTGCCTGTAAAGTGGCTGCTGAGTCAACTGGGAGACGGTGGAGAAAATGTCTTGGCTCCCCAAAGCTCTGCTCTTTAGGGCAGCATAGTGTAGCTCCCATATGAGTGAAATGACTTCCAGCAATGTATCTTGTAGGGTGTGATACTTGTGATATAGTTTGTGATGTCTTCTGGGGTTGTTTTGTATCCTGCAGACAGGACAATTACACACATGAGTGAAGCTGCTAATGCCAGCAAACTGCCTGGCAAGAGTCAAATTAACATGATTAGGCCTACAGTTTGCCAACTTGCTTTTGCATTTGCAGACTGTGTGGGATGCAGTCAGCCCTGAGTACAGGCTGGGTGGGAGTTCAGCACAACAGCTACCTGCACTGGGCTTGTCAAAATGAAAGCAGATCAGTGGAGTTAACCTATTTTAGCCAGTGCTTGCTGGTCTGAGCTTTAATAACATGTTGCAAATGTATGTGAATAATTGAAACTAAAAATGCTTTGCAGAAAGTAACTGTTAACTGAAGATAACTCTAAAATGTTTCACTCTCTCGCATCTCCATGCTCACACCTTGCTTCACCTTTCTACCATATATCTGGCACATCTATGCAACCTCTCTTTCCTCCCCTCATACACAGTCCCTCTTTCATGCCACTTCCTTACAGAAGACACACCAGAGTGCCCTGCAAGTCCAGCAGAAAGCTGAAGTGTTGCTACAGGCTGGGCATTATGATGCTGATGCTATCAGAGAGTGTGCCGAAAAAGTGGCCCTGCACTGGCAACAGCTGATGCTGAAGATGGAGGACAGGCTCAAACTTGTCAATGCCTCGGTGGCCTTCTACAAAACTTCTGAGCAGGTGAGCTGAACAGTACCTGTGCCACTGCATATTGCTTCAGCCCAGGATTTAGCTCCCAGTGTATAATGTGACAGTCTTGCCTCTCACCCAGATCAGTGCAGAGTGCTGACTGTTCCAAATACCCCCTGTGGTAATACCACTAAGGAGCAGCACTCATTCTTCTCCCTTTACCTTGAGTAATCCCAAAAGTACAAAGAATGTCACTTCAGTCAGCCCCTAAAAGCTGTCCATGCCATATGTTTCCATGTCTTCATCCACACATTATGTGCATGCAAACCTTTCTGACAACTGAACAGGGACAGTAGTGAGCCCTTGGGTGATTCCCAGCTGGTGAGCACCAATGTGAGAGCACTGCATGATGTAGCAATGCTGGTAGGTGTGGGTTTTCTGCTGGGGTTCTTCTGCCAGTGAGAGATGTCACAGCATTGGCAAAATTAACTGAAAAGACATTTGCTCCATTGGCACGGTAATGCCACACGTGGAAACCAAAGTTTGAACTAGCCAAAACTGTTTCTTTAACAGGCACTGTAACAACAAAGCAACCAAAGAAATGAAAAGACACAAACAAGCAACCAAGCAAAACTAAAAGCAGAGGTTTGCATAGAAGCAATGGAATTCTTCGAGTTTCTTCTTTTTTTTAAGTTGTCCCCTTTCCAACAGGAAGCATTTCTGAAATCCCAGCATTTTTGTTTCAAGTTCTTAATGACATTAGAGTTAATTTTGAGGAATATAAATCTGCTCTTCCTTGAGAATTGCTTGCAATTAATTACTTGGTAGTTGGTGAGCAGAACCAGCCAGTGTTTTGACTGGTCATTAAACACAACCGTGCCCAAAAAATGCCAAGATACGAAGCGATCGCTCTTAAATCCATCTGCAGTGCAGATAAATACAGCAGTAAGCATTACATGTTGACACAACTTTACTTCATTCCAGGTGTCCATGAATTGCAAAACACATTCCAGTTGGCTGCTGGTATGATGGGATCCCTTACACAAACAGGTGCCATGGATGCTGTAGTCAGTGAGAATGAGCATCACTGTGTGGATATCTGAGTAGCCTTGTCTGATGTAATTCACTGCAGCCAGGCAGTTCATGTTAGCATGGCCACTGCAGGAACCTGTGGTTTTATACATCAGGTGGCAGGGATTGCCATTAAATGTTCTTTTGTTACTATCACACAGTTAGTTCCTCAATTAATGAACCACACTGAAGATTTTTAGCACAACTAAATAAAAAATTAGGGGAAAAGATTTCTTCTTCCTTAACATTGAGGCTGGGGATGATTCTTGGGCCATTTTTTGGTGTTACTTGTTTAATGCATTTTTAAGATTAAACCATTCCTTACAATGAATATCTTTCACAGTGAAGAGTTTCAAATGGATTTACAGTCTCTGATGCATTCAAGATTGAAATGAATTATTGTTGATGGAGGATTGTGAGAAACAAAAGCCATTAATGCTTTAGACAATCGAATGTGCTGGCCAAAATACGCATAGCCAGTAATTTATCAGCTCAGTCTCTCTTCCTGTTTCCAAGTCACAGACAAGCATACTGCAGTGCCCAACAGTTCATTCTTTAGTTGTGTCTGTGCAGCAAATGTTTATGGCAAAGATCATGCAGTCTTTCAGTGCTCATAAATGCACTGCTGCAAGTAGTCATTTGTCTTCTCTTGGGCTGCCCCATTGATCTACAGTTCTTAATGGTCTGCTTCCTGATGGGGTGACAGTGAATTTAGTAATTTACTGAATTCTCAATCTCTGAGTATCTAGAAAAATCAGGTAGAAGGGTGGAGGGACTGTGACAACCATCCAAACTTTTTCATGCCTGTACATATGTACATCATATGCTATGTTCTTGGTATACCAAATAGAGCCCTGACTTTCAAATAGACCAGTTTCTCTCTGACTTCATTGGCAGCCCACTTAATACTAGTTTCTCTCATCATCCTAACAGAGAGATGATAGTTTCATGTGTAGGGGCTGTCTTTTCTGGGAAGATGTCAATCCCAAGCAAATAGTTTACCTTTGTTTTTCAAGTGATCAAAGCCCAAAAAAATGCTAAAGTTTTCAAGAAATGGAAACGCGTTTCTGTGCCTAAATAACACATGGTGCGACTTGTTCTCCATTAAGTGTTTGAGGGTGAATGTTGGTTTGCATCCAAGCAAGAAGATGATTTCAAACTGTCAGATGTGTAAAGTCTTGAGCAGCCTAGCAGCAGGGTAAATTAGCACTTCACCACAGCTCACCAGTTTTTGAATGGAATTTGTTGTGTTCATGAATAGAGTTCTGTGAAAATAACCTATGACAGTGGGGAGAATTGGTGTGTGATGCTGGAGTCTCTTCCAGACTATGGTCTCCATCATGCAGAGTCCTCCAAATTATACCTGCATTCATATAAAAGTTGCAGGAGAGAAAAGTGTGCATGTGGTTAACTGGATCCCTAGAAATAACCAACAGGATCTTGAGTAATCCCAGCAGTGAGGTGTTTAGGAAAGACCTCTGGGACAGAAAAAAAAAGTTTCAAATGTTCCATAAAAACTGCAGGGTTTTTTTCATTTTCTGCCCAGGCTACTGAGAGTATTCTCAGAACCTGCAATGCAAAAGACCCAGCCTTGTCTGAGGCCACTGCACACACAATTTTCAGACTGTGTTGGTTTAGTTACTGCATTCCCATTATTCTACCAAGAAAGAAAGTATGTGTCTAAGCCCTGTACAGTGGAACACCTGCATCAGGTTGTGACATTGATTTAATGTCTATTGGTTTCCATCAGTCTTTAGCTTCTCCCTATACAGCTTTTCTAATGTGCAGCTGAAGAGAATTAGTTCCAGCTTCAGACTTTGTTTCAGGAAAGTATTTAACCATATGTTTTTCTTTAAGTATGTGCTAAGTCCCTCGACTTCAGTAGGATTTAAACACATCTAAAGCAACCCTCCAGTACAGGGGTTGCTTCCTGAATGATTCACTGGGGCCAAACTGACCCCTGCCTTGATTCAACCTTTTGAGCTTTCCCCCCATTAGCAACTGAAAGAGAAGGAAGATTTATCACCCTTATACTGGATGAATTGCATTTCAAACAGTAGAGGTCCCTATGGGTAACGAGAACTGCTAGGTCATTCTGTCCAGGGCCTGGGACATTTCTAGTTCTTCTCCATACCATGGCCTATAGTCTAAAACATTTAGATTTGCGATGTCATTGCTCATAGACTTTTACTGCATATATCCTTCCTGATTCTGAGGGTAGATAACTGAATTGTTGTGCTATGGCATGTTTCAGGTGTGCAGCGTATTAGAGAGTCTGGAGCAAGAATACAGACGGGATGAAGACTGGTGTGGAGGGCGAGATAAACTTGGACCAGCAGCTGAGATAGACCACGTCATCCCTCTGATCAGCAAACACCTGGAACAGAAGGAGGCTTTCCTCAAGGTCTCATTTTAGTTCTCTAATAAGTGCCCAGGGAGGTAGTAGAGTCACCATCCCTGGAGGTGTTCAAGAGGGCATTGGACGTGGCACTTGGTGCCATGGTTTAGTCATGAGGTCTGTGGTGATGGGTTGGACTTGATGATCTTTGAGGTCTCTTCCAACCTTGGTGATTCTGTGATTCTTTGAAATCTCCCTATCAAATAGACAATTTAGAGCCGTGTTGGTAAGTTTGAATGGAGGCTCTGAGGTATAATTCCAGTTCAGATATTGTCTGGTCAATATAAATCCTAGGGCAATTTCACACTGTTATAGTAGGGTTAGTAAGCATTATTGTCAATGCATATCTCAGAGCAATGTTGTCAGGACTAATTAGGTGGTTTTCACATTGCAATTGGAGGATATTAGTCGTTCTGCTTGTTTAGAGTTCAAATTCTGAAAACTGCATATAATGAGCATTATAAATGACAGGTATTAATACAGCATGTTGGTGTTGGCACATACAAACCATTCAGCATTTCAAATTCTGTTCTCCAAGCCAATAGCTGAAGAACTACTAGCAGCTGAAGGAATTGTATCTCTGCAGGGCAGCACCAGCATGGAGACAGGGATTTCCTCCTGCCCCCTAGGTGCTGCTTTGTAAGAACTGTGGGGCTGACAGGCTGACAAGTCAACTCCTACCTTTCTCTAAAACTGAACCTACACTTGTATGCAAGGCTTAAAAAAATGTGCTTCTAGACTGTACATTTTTGAAACATTGAGAACTTTTCTTGGTTTAGATAAATTGAAAATGTATGAAACACACCACCAGTTGTTTTATGATTGTCATTAGTTTGCCTTAGTATATAAAATAAGCCACTATATTAAAAATTACTCATGTTTTAATACATTCACGAGGCTGTTAGTTTATTAGCTGAGTTCACTGACTTTCAGCTGAAGCTCTTGTGTTTGCAGAGGCAAGAGAACTTCTCTCTGCAGTATCAACAGAGAAATTCCTCGGGTCCTCTTTGCTTTCTTTGCTCATTTTCACTGGTCCTTTTTGATGTGGGCTGCTTTGTGGGTTGTTTTTTTTTAGGCCTGTACACTGGCACGAAGGAATGCTGAAGTGTTTCTCAAGTACATCCACAGGAATAATGTCAGCATGCCTGGAGTAGCAAGCCATACAAGGGGGCCTGAGCAGCAAGTGAAAGGTTGGTGCATTACTGTAATGACAACACTGAAGGGTTTGTTTGTTTCCTCCTCTGCTGTGTGATCATTCAAAAGCTGTGTGAATGAGCATGTGAACATGCTGAAAAAGCACCTTAAGTTTTGTCATCTGCTGTCACTAAAATGATGTATATGCCTGACACTTTAAACAATAGTACTCTCAGAAACCAATCCATCCTCTGCTAGTTGGGAGTTCTCATATAGAAATCTGCTGTTGCAAGTTGTGGTGAGGGGGGAAAAGAAGGAAGGGGGTTTGAAACATGGGCTTTCTCTGGTTTCTCTTGTCAGGGGAGTCCATGGGAGTGACACTGTGCCATCCCCCATCAAATGGGTTGTCAGCTGAGATGATCAGGCAGTACTTTGCCTCAGTATCTAAAAATGCATAAACAAATAACACATCATATCATATCATATCATTTAACTCCCCTCCCAGGGAGATTGTGGATGCCCCCTCCCTGGGGGTGTTCAAGGCCAGATTGGAAAGGGCCTTGAGCAAACTGGTCTGTTGGGTGGTGTCCCTGCCCTTAGGTGGGGGGATTGGAACTAGATGATCTTTAAGGTCCCTTCCAACCCAAACCATTCTATGATTCTATAAGACTGAGATGCTTCCTGTTGCTGCTGGGCACTGGAAAACAATGAACCCCAAACTTGTTTGTCCTTAGGATGGACCTCCTGGGTTTTTTTCGTCCTTAGAATCCTCTTTGGTGTCCTACCACATCAAACAGACACCGGGGACAGTATCTGCCTGTAGTTACTTTCCTTTGGTCAAAAGAGCACCATTTGCAATCAGGCAATAGATCTGTTTGAAGTATTTCTGCCCCTCTGCTTAATTAAACAGTTGTTGATCTGTGCCTAGCAATTCTGCAAGGTACTGATAAGAATGAGGAAAGTGAGTCTGCAAAAGTAAACCATTTTTGTTATTATTATTAATGGCTTTCTTACAGGCTGCAGACAGCTACAGGTTAAAAGCAGTGCAGTCATTATATATGTGGGATGGATGGGAACTTTGGTTATACACAGAAGATGAAAATGGTGCTACTGAAGAGATTATTTTCCTTCCTTTCTCTCAATGCAAGTTCTAAAATGTTAACATGACTTTGTTCAACTTTCTCCCCCTACTGTGCCAAATGCTTATTATTGTTGTCAACTTTTGTTCCCTACAGTTGAAAATCATGGGAAAATCAATTAAACCCTGACTCAGCAAGCCCTTAAATATGCACTTGATAGAAGCTTTTGAGTGTTCCTCACTGAGCTGGTTTGAAATGATTCACTTATATAAAAGCCAACTTTAATGTTAGTCTTTCTCTAAGCCAAATGTGTAATTCTTATGCTTGGTAACACAAACCACAACAATCCACAACAAATCTTTGAAGAGGACACTTTAGTTCAGAATAAAAGCACCACTTGGTAGGGTACTTATTGTGTTTCCAAAGCAAAGCTGTTAATAAAGAACAAGATTAGTTTTATTTGGCATAAACTGTTTATGCAGAGGCCTGATCTAGAGCCTCAAGTTTATTTTACCATTCAAAGTTGCTGTTGTCCTAGCAGGGACTGGACTAAGTCTCACAATTAAGTTATTACAAATTTGTTTACCATCAGCAGCATCACACTTGTAAATATGTTTGCTCCTAGAGTTCTGATACATCTATACCTAGGCAGGGTGAGATGAACCATCCTGCTGCCAGGTACACATGATTCAGATCAGTTCAAATAGAAAAACTCAGGTTTCACTAAGGTTTATGCTACTGATATAGTGTAAATCTCTTGCATTCTCTCTGTGTGTATTTTCAGTTAAACCTGTGGTACTTTTTAAAGAGTTAAATCACACCCTGTTAGCAAGCTGAGACAGTCTGGCTGAGCACTTGGGTTTTGAAAGAGAACATGTATGCCCTAGACTCCAAGGAGTAACAAGTCTTCTGCCAGTCTGGAGACCTTATTGCTCTCTACGACTACCCAAAGGGAGGTGGTAGACAGGCGGGGGGCTAGTCTCTTCTCCCAGGCAACCAGCACCAGAACAAGAGGACATGGTCTCAAGCTGTGCCAGAGGAGGTTTAGACTACATGTCAGGAAGAAATGCTTCGTAGAGAGAGTGGTTGCCCATTGGAATGGGCTGCCCAGTGAGGTGGTGGAGTTGCCATCACTGGGGATGTTTAGGAGGAGACTTGATGGGTTGCTTGGTGCCATAGTTTAGTTGATTAGATGGTGTTGGGTGATGGGTTGGACGCAATGATCTCAAGGGTCTCTTCCAACTTGGTCTGGTCTGGTCTGGTCCGGTCTATTCTATTCTATTCTATTCATGAATCTGAATGTCTGGCACATCCTTATCACACAGAAAAGAGTTTAGAGGACTAATACTGTGCCTCAACCTCAAATCAAGCCCAACAATAACTTCATAGGGAGGACACAAAAGATGCTATGACATCAGAGCCAGAGAGGCATACAGGTCTGAAGCCCTTGATATAGGTTTGACATGGATGTGATGGAGAAGGTCCAGAGGAGGGCCACAAAAATGATCAGGGGGTTGGAGCACCCCTGCTACGAGGACAGGCTGAGGGGTAGCTGGGCTTGTTCAGCCTGGAGAAGAGTAGGCTCCAGGCAGATAAAGGGCAACTTCACCTATGTCAACCAGTACTGGGCTCTTGAACTAAGCAACAGAAGTGAATTAAAGGATTAGAAATCATGTACCACAATGTCTTTACTAGGGCAAATACCAAACTGTTCAAGCATCTTCTCCTTTACCAGACAGCCCTGCAACTGCACTTCTTTTGTGTTTTTTGTTTGTGCTTTTGTTTTGGTTTGGGGGTTTTGTGTTATGGGGGTTTTGTTTTATTTTGTTGGTGGTGGTGTTTTTAAAGCAGCCCCTTTCAACCAATGCTTGCTTTTAAGAAGTACAATCTCCAGGGCTCTGCTCTTGGTAATGCGACCCAGGCAGAGTGAGTAAATTCAGCTCTTTATGGCTTATTTCTATATGCATTCACGGAATCACTAATCATGCAGAGATTTTCCTTTACCCTACAGCCATTCTGAGTGAGCTGCTGCAGAGGGAGAACAGAGTCCTTCACTTCTGGACCCTGAAGAAGCGGAGATTAGATCAGTGCCAACAGTATGTTGTCTTTGAGCGCAGTGCCAAGCAGGTAGTCAAAAACCCCCACTTTGTCTTTCTATGCTGGCGGTGTGTAAATATTTCCTGTGCCTTTGTAATGCCTCTGTGTGAGAGTCCTGTTGCAATCTCCAAGTTGTATTTAAAAACCATAACTTTTGGCCACATGGCAATTGTAGAAATAAAACATTTTAGAAAATTGTGAAACTCAGGCACAAAACTCAGAATTTTTGCCAGGCCAGAATCAATTTGATTGAAAATAAATAGAAGAGCAATCTTGATGTGTCAAGCTATTCCTGAACGGGAAGTCTGCTATTTATCTACATGTAGGCAGAATTCCCTACACTCTTTTTTTCTCCTAGGAAACACACAGCACTTTTTTTTACCCACCTGCTTTGATTACTGTATTCTGTTTGTGTGTTCCTCGAAAGTGTTTTAGCACACACAATATTAAGTTCCAATGGATTTTATATCCTTTATTTGGCAGATTATTTTATTATGGTGGTGTTTTTTTTTTTGGTCAGAGGATTAGCTCCTGAAACACAAAAACTGCTTGTTTTGTTTTCCCTTTGGTTGTTTTTGGTGTTCACAGGCCTTAGACTGGATCCAAGAAACGGGCGAGTATTACCTCTCTACTCACAACTCCACAGGGGAATCAGCAGAAGAAACTCAGGAACTCCTGAAAGAATATGGGGAATTCAGAGTACCAGCCAAGGTAAACAGTGACTTCAATCTAATTATGGCATCAAGCTTAGTCTGCGTTTATGATCCTGTTTCAATACCTTAAATCTCTCTAATAATATTCTCTTGTTTTTTATTTTCCTTCTGATATTCCTTGCCCAGAAGATAAATGGACTTTGAGAACTCTGATCTTTCGGTTTTAGCAAGACATAGGGACAAAAAGGAGGTTTTTCTCCCCCTTAGTCTGTACTGGTTGTGGAACTTTTTTTGTTCTGATTAAAAGGAAAAGTCCATTAGCACTCATAGTTCACAGAAACCTAATGAAATACACCCTAATTGCATCCTCGAGCGGTCGTACAAGAATGGTATAGAGCAGCTAATTGATGTGAACATATCCAAGGTCATCTTGGGCTCCCCTTCTCTTTCTTCTGTCATTACAACCACCATTTGTTTCATGAATTCCAGCTGGTTTGATCACAGATCATCATTTATCTCATTAGAAATAATCTGATGATCTCAATAAAATGATTTAAATATATGGGTTTGTAAACTCTGAACATTTTTTCTAATGCAAAGCTGCATTACCAAGAATCTATTAATGCATATGGAACAATTCTGAGAAATCTGTTGTGGTTTACAGAGGAATGGTGCTTCAGACAAATTAATTCAAATCACAGGTGATTCACAGACAGTGAATCCACAAGGGTATTAACAGTCACTGATAAGTATCTAAATTACAAAGTCAGACTGTAGCAAGACTATTGCTCTGGTATTGTGTAGCTTCATTTCACTATGTCCTTAAATCCTCTTCTGTAATCCTTAAATTCCTCGTTAGGCTGTCCATACTTGAATGGGTTTGATTCACAGGCTTTGTGGTGTTCTTGTACCTTGCCTTTTTTGCTTAGCTTGCATGTCTGTGCAAATAGGAGGTAATTAGCAATAGATGTAAATTTAATTTAATCAGACAGAATCCATAAAACATTCCTTCAACGGTACCTCTGGCTCTTACCAACCATCATCAGTCCACCTGGATGACATTCCAGTTTATAATTTAATTTTGATTAGAATAATCTCAGTTCATCCTGAACTCTCAAAACTATTTCTGCTCTCAATGTAGGCAAGGACTGAGTTTTACACCTTGTTTCTTATTGACCATTACTGCCTGTGCCTTACACTGAGGCATGCAGCCTTGCTCTCTAGGGCTCTATTAATCACTTCTCTGCTGCTGCCCCCTGCAATCTCATAACTGTATATCAGTCCCAGACTGATGTTATTCTCAAATTAAGCTGTAACTGAAAGCATTCCTGATCCAAATAATGTTCTCATCCAATGAATTGTTTGAAAAGCCTAAAACACCAGCAGCTTTTGGGAATGAAACACCTTCTAAATATAACAGGATGTCAGATTTGCACTTCTCCATACCTAGCCTCGCTTAAGTATTCAGTTAATTTGTTAAGACGAGCTCTCACTCAGCTGTTGATTTATTTTGCTGCTGACATTTCTTGAATTTTGTCTTTGAAATCTGCTAGATGTTTTCTGGTCTGAAATGCATTTGTCCATTTGCAGCCATACTGCTGATAATGTCAACTACCTGACAGCACATCTTGCTTCAGGCAGTGGAAAGTTCTCCTCATCTCTGAAAAGCAGCTTGCCAGTACCTCTGGGCATATGACTGATTCTCTTTTTGCTTTTGAGGATTAACATGTGCATTACAGCTGGAGTGCAGTCTGTACAGTTGATATCTCAGTTTTTATAAGCGTTTTTCACTTGAGCTGGCTCAAACATAGGGTCCAGGCACCTTCAGTTCCTGGGATAGATTTGGAATCTAAGCTAAGATTTGTAACTAACTTCTCTGTGCCAGATTTGCACAAAGTTTCTCAACATGGTAAACCATAGTGACAAAGGGGTGAAACAGAAAAGACTTCTGGAATGGTTGGGGGCTCAGTGTATGTTTTGGAGTTCAGGCATCGTTTAGTTTGTGATGCTCTAAGTGGAACTAAAATACTGATGGAGGATTTTATAGCAGACCATGAATTTGGATTTAAATTCCTTTGTTTTTTCTAAAACAGAGCAGTAGTGACTCAAACTTACTTCCTGGACTGATATGCAGTGTGCTAAAGACTTCTCTACGCAGGCCTGCTGAACCACCTAGATAGATTGAGAGTTACTTGGTGTATTTTAGGAGGCATGATTTATAAATCCTGTCTTCTACTCCAAATCTCACCAAAACAAGTCAGCAATCAGTTATGGGAAGGAGGCTTGTCTAAGTTGCAACGTTTTCCTTTTGTGCTTGTGTGTGTGTAGTCTCAAACCCTTGATTTTTTTTTCTGTCTTCTGCTGCTTCATGAGTATCCTTATAAAAATGTCATTCCTGTCATGCTTCAGTGGGCAAAGTTTAAAGCCTCTGACCTGTATAAAATGAAGTACAAGTAGTCTTTAATGATGTAAGAAAAATTGCAAGCTGCTTCTGAGTGCTGTGTGAATTAAAAGCAAAGGAAATAATAATAACAATGCAACATAACCAAGGATCATATTTTGGGCAGCAAACAAAGGAGAAAGTGAAGCTCCTCATCCAGCTGGCTGACAGCTTTGTAGAAAAAGGACATATCCACGCCACTGAAATTAGGAAGTGGGTCACCACTGTTGACAAACGCTACCGTGACTTCTCTCTCAGGATGGGGAAATACCGCTACTCCCTGGAAAAAGCCCTTGGAATCAATACAGAGGTACTGTAAGTCCTTGACCTGCTGGGGTTTTATACCAAAGCTGAAAGCTGCAGGGAGAAGCAAAGGTTATGGTGTGAATGCTGCAGGTTTTTGTAGGCCCATTAGAAACCTACTTAGCCAAGCTCAGAACTGTTTCTGAAGAGAAAAAGATATTTGGTGGCAGGCCAGTGATAGAAGGAGAAGACTGATGAAGATCAGAAAGACTTTATACACAAATGTTTGCACCATTCTCCAGGAGACCATACAGTTACTGGGAAGGAGAGGAAACACCTATTGGTATAAGAGTCTGTGTTAATTTTAGCATAAGCCATAAATCCTGCTCCCACGCTTGTAGTGTGAATCAAACTCAGACTTTGACTGTAAGCTTTTGTTCTCTCATCATTTAACTAACAAAAAATTGGTCTCAAACCTCCTCTCTGAGCAGCATACAAGAAACTAACAGTTATAATCTCCTGCTAATCCCTGGCCATGGTAATAAGGGTGAGTGCCAGAGGCAGAAACGCTTAAAAACCATTCAGTCCACCATCCTTCAAAATTAAGTGCCAAAAAAAGAGGAATAAATTCCCTCACTGGCACCCTCAAGGTATCTTAAATCTACTGTTCCTTGTAGGGTCTCTGGCTTACACAAAACTACTAATCACAGTCTGGAAAGGTATTTCCATGGCAGAAAACCATCAGAAGTTGGGATTGTCTCTGCATAATGCTCTACTTTATCAGACTTTTTATGAAGTCTCATACTAGGCAAACTAATTCAGATGTGAAGGAGCAAAGTAACATTTAGATGTCTGTCCTCAATACCTATTCCTAGATAGGAGTAAGAGTAAAGACTGTAATAAGTTGGCTTTTTTTAAGATCTCTCTCTCTCACCTTTTCACCTTCTCTCTTTTCACTGGAGTTCTAAATCTGCCTTTTCTTCTTTCTAATCTTCTTTCTAATCTTTGTCTTACTTTTGTCCCTTCCTATCTATTTGATCTGCATTTTGCACAACAGTAGGACTACAGTGTGTTTAAAATCTGTACTGTTGCTTTTTCTAGGATAACAAGGACTTAGAACTAGATATTATTCCAGCAAGTCTTTCAGACCGGGAGGTAAAGCTGCGAGATGCAAATCATGAAGTCAATGAAGAAAAAAGAAAGTCGGCCAGGAAAAAAGAGTATGTCCCCAAATGCTCACAGTCTGACATGACATGTTATCCAAGAGTGATTTTATGATATTTACATGACCAGAACTGACTGACAGTCTTATAACTGCTTCCAGCTGGGGAGCTATTGAGAAAGGTCTGCAGGTGTAGGACAGAATTTGTGGCTTGTAGGCTAGAGAGTTTCAGGACATACATAGTGAATTTGTTTTTATATTAATCAGAAGTTACTTTGTGAAGGGAAAGGAGTGAATCACAGGCTGCAGTGGGTTGGAAGGGACCCTCAAAGGTCATCTTGTCCAACCTCCCTGCAGTCAGCAACTAGATAACTTGATCAGCACCACATCAGTTTTGCCCTTGAATGCCACCAGTGACAGGGCCTCAACCATGTCTCTGGGCAACCTGATCCAGTATTTCACCACTCTCTTTGTTAAAAACTTCCTCCACCTGTCTAACTTAAATCTAACCTGCTCTAGCTTAAAATCATTGTTGCTCATCTGACCATGACCACTACATGCCCTTCTAAACAGTCCTTCCCCAGCCCTCTTGTAGGTCCCCTTCAGATAGTTTCATAGTTTCATAGTTTCATTCAGGGTTGGAAGGGACCACAAGGATCATCTAGTTCCAACCCCCCTGCCATGGGCAGGGACACCCCACACTAGATCAGGCTGGACAGAGCCTCATCCAGCCTGCTCTTAAACACCCCCAGGGACAGGGCCTCGACCACCTCCCTGGACAACACATTCCAGGGTTTCACCACTCTCATGGTGAAGAACCTCCTCCTCACATCTAGCCTGAATCTCCCCACCTCCAGCTTCATTCCATTCCCCCTAGTCCTATCACTACCTGATATCCTGATAAGTCCTTCCCCAGCCTTCCTGTAGGCACCTTTCAGATACTGGAAGGCGACAATTAGGTCACCTCGGAGCCTTCTCTTCTCCAGACTGAACAGCCCCAACTCCTTCAGTCTGTCCTCATAGGAGAGGTGCTCCAGCCCTCTGATCATCCTTGTGGCCCTTCTCTGGACACCTTCCAGCACCTCCACATCCCTCTTGTAATAGGGGCTCCAGAACTGGACACAGTACTCCAGGTGGGGTCTCACCAGGGCTGAGTAGAGGGGGAGGATCACCTCTCTCGACCTGCTAGCCACACTTCTCCTGATGCAGCCCAGGATCTGATTGGCTTTGCAGGCTGCAAGTGCACACTGAGAGCTCATGTTGAGCTTTTTGTCCACCAGCACCCCCAAGTCTCTCTCCTCAGGGCTACTTTCCAGCCAGTCACTGCCCAGCCTGTATTTGTGCCTGGGATTGCCTCGACCCAGATGCAGGACCCTGCACTTGCTCTTATTGAACTTCATGAGGTTGGCCTGTGCCCACCTCTCCAGCCTGTCAAGGTCCCTCTGGATGTCCTCCCTTCCCTCCAGTGTGTCTGCTGCACCACACAGCTTGGTGTCATCAGCAAACTTGCTGAGGGTGCACTCAATGCCACTGTCCATGTCCCCCACAAAGATGTTGAACAAGACAGGTCCCAGGACTGATCCCTGAGGGACTCCGCTTGTCACTGGCCTCCACTGGGACATGGAGCCATTGACAGCCACTCTTTGGGTGCGGCCATCAAGCCAGTTCCTTATCCATCTAGTGGTCCACCAATCAAACCCATGTGTCACCAGTTTGGAGACCAGGATGTGGTGCGGGACAGTGTCGAAGGCTTTGCTCAGGTCCAGGTAAACGACATCAGTTGCTCGCCCCTCATCTATTAATTTTGTCACCTGCTCATAGAAGGCCACCAGGTTGGTCAGGCAGGATTTGCCCTTGACAAAGCCATGCTGACTGTTCCCAATCACCTCTTCACTATTCTTTTGAGCGAGTAGTGACTCCAGGAGGATCTGCTCCATGATCTTTCCAGGCACAGAGGTGAGACTGACTGGCCTGTAGTTCCCTGGTTCCTCCTTCTTGCCCTTTTTGAAGATGGGGACAATGTTTCCCCTTTTCCAGTCTGTGGGGACTTCACCAGATTGCCATGACTTTTGAAATGCTGAAATGCAGTTTATAACAAACTAGAGAATTATTGTTACATTTAAATCTAGAAACAAACTATTTTCGCAGTCTTTTGTCTTATTTTTTGCAAGTGGGGCTTGTAGAAATACAACTTAATAGAATTTTATGCAGAGGAGACATTTAGAAAATAACCCTACAAGGGACTGGAGTATGAAGTGGTATTTCATTCACGGAGCTGAGGGCAAAGTAAGGCAGCTGAAGGTTTAGAGTGGAAGTGCACCACTTCATTTAGGCAACAGAAGGATGTTATGTTTTCTCTTCATTGTCCAAAACACCTGAAATACTTTCTTTTTTTTCCTCCAGATTCATTATGGCTGAGCTACTTCAGACAGAAAAAGCTTATGTCAGGGACTTACATGAATGTTTAGAGGTAAGTTACAGCCTGGGAAGGCTCCAGTGTTTTCAGGCAGGACAGACTATCCTTTCGATGGTGATGTTCACTGCAATGTGAAGGCTGACAAGAGTCTTTGTGAGGGTAGCACCATTGGTGGGTAGCCACATAGCTGTGTCGTGCTGGTGATGGGAGCTGGGCGGTCAGCAGAGGGAGCTTGCCTCTCACTGGCAGAACCATGCCCAGTGCTTCCCACACCTGGTTGTAAATCTATGGACATATCTGAGTGTGCCTTCACTTTCAAAGCTGTGCTTACCCCTGCAGAGCGAAAGCAGTGTCCTGAGACTCAGCAAAGAGCAATGCGTTTGTGCATTGACCTGAAATTTGTTGGTTTCTGGGGTTTTGGTTTGGGGTTGGTTTTTTTTCTTTTTTTATGGTTTGGGTTTTTTTGTTTGTTTGGGTTTTGCTTATTTGGTTGTTTCTTTTGTTTTGGTTTGGGGTTTTTGTTGTGTGGTTTTGGGTTTTTTTTTTTTCTTAATCATGGAGCATTTTCTCAAGAATTCAAATCTATTCCTGCGGATCTTCTCATGCTGGAGAAAGAACAGAATAGAATTAACCAGGTTGGAAGAGACCTTTGAGATCATCAAGTCCAACCTATCATCCAACACTATCTAATCAACTAAACCATGGCACCAAGCACCCCATCCAGTCTCTTCCTAAACACCTCCAGTGATGGTGACTCCACCACCTCCCTGGGCAGCCCATTCCAATGGCCAAGCACTCTTCCTATGAAGAACTTCTTCCTAACATCTAGCCTAAACCTCCCCTGGTGCATCTTGAGACTGTGTCCTCTTGTTCTGGTGCTGGTTGCCTGGGAGAAGAGACCAGCCCCCACCTGTCTACAACCTCCCTTCAGGTAGTTGTAGACAGCAATAAGGTAGATTTTAGGTTTTAAGTAGATTTAAGGTTTTAGCACTAGATTTACAAAGTCAGATACCTTGTCTACCTTTGCAGCAGGGTATTCCTGAAGGACACTGATATGCAAGGAAAAATGCAGTGTATTTCAGTGAAATCTGTCAGCTTCCACATTCCTGCAGTTTGAAAGAGGTTGTTATACATCTAATGCTACCAAAGTGGTAAATCCAGCTTATCTTTCAACTGTTTCTGCCTGCAGTGTTTGGACACCATCAGCTGGACAGCAAAGACAGGTGGTGTTGGCGTTTTTCTGCTTTTTCCTCAGTTTCCTCTGCTTTTGCTGTGTGTCAGCACTTTGAATTTCTCTGGAGAGTTTTCTGTGACACTGGATTTTTATTTATTTATTTATTTTTAGCTTGTTTGTTTAATCTCAAAGCACAGATTTCCCTTGTCAGCCTGTGCCTCTGGCAGTGAAACAGGGAAAATCTATTCTTTTTCACTGCATTTATTAACAAAGCTAAGAACTGCCGGTGTTTTCCAGACTTACCTTTGGGAAATGACAAGTGGAGTGGAAGAAATACCTGCTGGGATCCTTAATAAAGAACACATCATCTTTGGCAATATTCAGGAGATTTATGACTTTCATAACAAGTAGGTTTTCCAAACAGTTCTGTTAATGTTTTCTGACTCAGGAAACCAAAGACACGTGTATGCCTGTACGTCTGCAGTGTACGCCTACAGAACAATGTACATGGGAGTGTGAAGTAGCTGATCCAGATTTACCAAGTAATGTTTGATTTCCTGGTTTGTGTCCTTGACAAACATGAACTATGTATTAGTTTAAAATTTGCCTTCAGCTGATTAATGATGTTAAAGTTGTATTACAGCAGTTCTATGTCTGCTTTCTATCTCACACTATTAGATCTAGTCCGGAAGCCTGGAAGCTTGCCTGTCAAAAATATGATCTCTTGGAAAACATGAGGGGGGAAAAAAGGAATGGTTGACATGAGCTAGTTGAATAAGGAGCTTTCCTGACACTTCTTGGAGACTCTCTGTGTTTAATCTGTAACTAATGTTCCTCCACTTTATCAAGATAAGACTGTGTATCAGATCAGCCTAGAGGGTTCCCCTGCTATAATGTGAAAGAAATAGCAGTTACAAACTTAATATTTAGGGGTGCTGGATCCCACAAATTGAGTCTGAATTTCAATGCCTGTCTTCAAGTTACATGTCAAAACCAAAGCATTTGAAAGACAAATCAGAAAAGTCTTCCCTCTTGAAGTTTTAGGAGACTTTCAGTGCTTCAGCCAGATAAATGTGCCATCACAACACATAAATACTACCATCACATATGCATCCATATGGTCCAACAGAGGCTGCCATATACATGCTTTAGTGCAAGCAGCTTCAAAGCATGTCAGGATAGTAGATTTAAATTACATATTACATTAAAACAGCCTTTAAATGATAGATGAATCAATTTCTGGCCCACAAGAATTGCCCTATCGTACAGGTATATATATATATATATTCTTCTCCCACTTTAAACAGGATCACCCAATTGCCTTCTCACTTCCCCTCTCTTTGTATTAGCTATATTTCTTTTTAGTGGTCCATACTGATGCCATCTGACTGCTCTCCCTTTTGGCTGTTCCTTGCTCCCAGCTACCACCTTTCAACTCTCAGTTATGCCCCACAGTTCCATTGCATTACCATTTCTCTTTTCTCTGACCCATCTTCCTCCAGCCTGCTGCATCTAAATCATCCTTTTCCCTACAAAACTTCTAGCAATGCTAAAATAAATTGTCCCCCTATCACCTTCACCAGCCTCCTCCACATTCTTCTCCTCTGACTGGTACTCTTTAGGCCCCAGCCTGATTCAAGGCTTTGGAAACAGCACATTCAGTTGCTTCTCTTCCTGCAGTTTCTGTTTCATGCTCTTTAGAATAGAATAGAATAAACCAGGTTGGAAGAGACCTTCAAGATCATCGTGTCCAACCTATCATCCAACACCACCTAATCAACTAACCCATGTAACCAAGCACCCTGTCAAGTCTCCTCCTGAACACCTCCAGTGACAGCGACTCCACCACCTCCCCGGGCAGCCCATTCCAATGGGCAATCACTCTCTCTGTGTAAAACTTCCTCCTGACCTTCAGCCTGAACTTCCCCTGGCGCAGCCTGAGACTGTGTCCTCTTGTTCTGGTGCTGGCTGCCTGGGAGAAGAGACCAACCTCTGCCTGTTTACAACCCCCCTTCAGGTAGTTGTAGAGAGCAATAAGGTCACCCCTGAGTCTCCTCCTCTCCAGGCTAAGCAGCCTCAGCTCCCTCAGTCTCTCCTCTTCTTTCCACCCAGACATTGTACAGGGCTCTGTCTGCAAACATAGGTGTTACTCATGGTACAAGGTGTTGGGAGAGAATTGTTTACAAAAATGTGTATGTTGGGAGTTCACTACTTACCTATGAAGTGTTAAGCTTGTTAAAATTGTCCATTGTCCAGTGCGCCAAGTTGGGTGATGGAAAGCTGGCAGCTTTGGGCTTCTCTTTTTACCCTTCCTCTGAACTGTTACACAACATGTTTTTGCAGATTCTCAATCTGATTCTTGAATACCACTTTACAGTCCCAAATACACTGACCCCCTACTAGAGCTTGCTACCTTTTCCTTTCTTTTGGCAAGGACACACTTTTTCCACTGGCAGGACACTTGGTTAGACTCATAAGCAAGACACAAGTATCAATCATTAGCACTGATTAACTCATTGGTCATTCTGCTTCTCCTGGATATTTGTCTGTAATTAATCACATTGGTCTATTCCTTTTTCAGCATTTTTCTAAAAGAACTAGAGAAATATGAACAGCTGCCTGAGGATGTGGGCCACTGCTTCGTCACCTGGGTAATGAGGCTTCTTCTTTCATTATTTATTCAAATTAATTTCTCTTGCACAGGCAGAAAAGCAAATTGGGAACTGGTGCAAGGGTTACATGCTTAATAAATGCAATTAGGAGCTAATATGGAACTACAACTGCTTTGTCCTTTACTTTACCCAGGGTGAAAGGTTCCCATTCTTAACTCTTCTCCTTACCTCTGCTGGTTCCTTTTCAACAGGACTTCATCAAATCAAACCTGTTTCTAAGGATGACATTAACTTTTTGTGAAGGTGCCTGGAAGGACAGACATTTAAAATCTTAATTTACCTTCGTTAGAGAATTTTCATTATGCTATGAGACCTCTACAAAAGCATGAACAATATAGTTTATCAACATTTTTCTTCAGAAATTAATGTTCAATTGCTGAGTCCCTGTGCTCTCTCATTCCATTACCCAATGCCAGTGGAACTTTGAAATCCTGGTGCTAAGAGGGCACTCCAGGAATTTGCTACAGTAATTTGGTTGGAAGAGACCTCAAAGGTCACCAAGTCCAACCTTTCACCACAGATCTCATGACTAAACCATGGCACCAAGTGCCACATGCAATCCCCTCTTGAACACCTCCAGAGACGGTGACTCCACCACCTCCCTGGGCAGCCCATTCCACCGGCTAACAACTCCCTCTGTTAACAACTTTCTTCTCACCTCGAGCCTAAACTTCCCTTGGCACATGCCACAAATATTGACAAAATGTGATCAGAAATATTGTCTACCAGGAAGAGGTTACATATTTATGAAAGGTGGACACACCTACGCATCATTCTGTGCAAAATCTTCATTGGTGCTTTTAAGATTCATCATTTCTGCAGTAGTACAATTCCAGAGCTGTGTGTCTGTTTACAGGCATATATACAATTGCCTGCCCAACTGCAGGATCCTGTTATTTTGATATCTGGTATTAAAAGTTTCAATAGTTAGAAAAGGAGGCCATCCTCTTCTGTTTGCCTGCCTCTCCCTGAGACACACAGCTCAGTAATATGAAACTGCTCTAAGGCAGGGGTGTACAGATGCTTTTAATTTCCTCTTAAAAATAAATAAATTAGGAAATTAAATTCAAAACAGCCCTAACACAACATAAAGTTTGAACCATTAAATTCTGAAGCAAGGTAGGAAATGGAAGCTTGGTCCAAATGTCACAAGTCTGAGCCTGTCTCAAGTCAAAAATGTCTTGAGCCAGATGAATTTAGGTGAGTCTTTTGCCCAGAGTTTCTGCACTGGATTTGTCTGCAAGTAGGTGATAGAGCCAACTGACTCTATCATGACTGGGTTTTAAGACTTGCAGACTTTTGAATACAGTCTGTGTAACATCATTAGACCTCTGAGAAATTATTTTATAGCTGGATTCAAGTTTTAGGCCTTCCCTCTCTGAGAATTGCTAAAGAAAGCCTCCCATAGTTGTGACACAGTGCACCTCGTTGCCCTCAGAACTGCTCAGTTAAGGTATGAACTGTCTCTCAGTCTTCTGTTCTCAATTTGCAGTTCTTATGTTGCTTTGAGAGGTGGGGGGGTTTGTCACCTGTGTGGTGATGAAGGACTATGGAAGCAGAGAAGTAGCTTATTTTACTTTTTGCTTGATGTTTGTTTTCACAGGCAGATAAATTTCAGATGTATGTCACCTACTGCAAAAACAAGCCTGACTCCAACCAGCTCATCCTGGAACATGCAGGAACCTTCTTTGATGTAAGCAGCCATTGCCATTTTCCTTCAGCACACATAGTGCAGCTGAAACACCTCTTTACACCTGAGCAACAGGTTCTTTTTTGTGATTTGGCATTTGGGTTTTTCATTCCACTGCAGCTAGGGCATGCTGTGAGAACTGACAGGCTGTTGTATGATGTGTGATCTTCATCACTGTAGCAAGTCAGTTTTAAGAGAGACACACATTCTTCTGCCAACCTCTGTGAATTTTCAGACCTAGTCCTTTCTAAAGATCTGATTTGGACATACTCTCTAATTCTGGGCTTAGAAGCAAAATGAAAAGCAGATCCCATTATATTTTATGACCTGAAAACCCTAAGTTCAAAACAAGATTCTGTCCCCCTGTTCTGCATATTTTACCTACCCTATTAGGCATTTGCTTCACCATGCTAGTAAAGGACTCTGCTGACTGCAATTAGACTATTGCCCTTACGAGCCCTACACCTGTGATAAACATCTGGAGATTGCAATCCCACTTTTGTAGGCTGAGAAAAATCTTTAACATTTTTGAGTACTTTTAAACGTTTTGGAACCTCATTCATCTTGCTGTTCTTGTCTGCTGGCCCATAGCTTTGTTTAGTTCCCTTTCTGAGGGGTGGGGGTGGGGAAGTGCTAAGGCCTCTTCCTCAAAGCACTGGAAATCTTTTTCACAGATGTAACCACCCAGAAGGATCCAACCTGTGATGTGGTTGGCAGCTGACATAAATCAGCTCCCCTTGGTTTTGTATGGGCCAGTGCTTATAGTGTGTCGATTAAACTCAACACTGAAAGATCTCACATGAGCCAGAAGTGCTGAATATCTTTTGACTTGTTTTTGGCCTTGTTTCTGAACGGTCTAAAAGTAGACTTGAACTGGTGGAGATTTTCCAGGAGGTGGCGCTTGAGCCTGTTGAATGGTTTGTACTGGGTGGTGACTCGTGGAGGGTTTGAGCTGCCTGAGGTATCTTGTGTTGTTCACACAAGTTAAAAGCGTTTCTTCTGCTAAGCATTTCCACTACAACGCGGCATGCAAGCTTGATGTTGCTTAATAATGAATATTCAGGCATCAGCATCTGCTGTCTTGCAAGAGGAGATGTTTGCTCTCCATTGGTGGGAATTGGGTTGGGCTACCCAGAGATGCCTGTGCAAAAAGAGAAAGCTGGCTGTCTCCCCCATAAAATCTCCACAAGTCACACAATCTAAGTGACTAAGGTAGTGTAGGATCTGTAGATCCTCCTTATCTTGATCTTTGAGTGGCCGTGGTTAAGTGACAGGGCAAGGGACAGTCTGGCATGAAGACAATGGAAAAAGTGGCCAGTTCCAGGCAGAACCTGGAATTGCCTGAAACAACTTGACAATGAGTGAGTTATCTAGAGTAACACCTTTTAGTAAGAAGCCTGCTTGAAGATCACAGATGTACAACCCTTCAGATTACGGGAACCACCATAGAAAGCTGTCTTTGAGATGAAAATAAGCAGTCCTGATATTTTCTGAGTCCATAGAAAATTTGCAGCTTTGCAGACCATCATTGCAATGCTTAACTAATTAGGAGATGGAGCAGTGATAAGTGATACCTTGTTTGAAACTGTGAAGAGAATTACTGGTGATGCTATCATAGCTGGGAAATTCTGAGGACATCAGTGAAGCCATATATGTACAGAATAGTAGTTTCTTTTCTTAGATCACTTGATGCAGATGGAAATTATGCACAAACTCTCAGCTGTGAAACTTGCCTGCTTTATCCTATGGCATTAGTCTAATAGAGCTTGTTATCTTCCATCCCTGCAGGTCTGGCTTTGCTTACACAGTTTGGAAGTTGTTGAGATATTGGCAGGAAATTGCATAGGGAATGGAGCTAGCATGCTTACTCTTTCATAACTGCAGTAGACTGATTAATTTGGTTCTTTCACTTTTTGTATCTGTCTTGTTCACCATTTGGAAGTATTACTGTGTTACTTAAAATCATGTTCTTCGTTCAGTAGTTTCAAAGATAAATGATGTCCTCCATATTTAGCAGTCTTTAATATTTGTGATACCACAGATTTCAGGCTAGGAAGATACAATTTTGATTGCCAAGATGTGTTAGCCTTCAGCTTCAGCTGGTGGGAGTCGTCATATCATTGAGATGATGGAGTTGATTCTAGTGTCTGTTATTTAATTAAGCTTTGGTCTTCAGGTTAAAGACAGGGTTTGGTTCAGTCATCAATATGCCTCTGCTAGTTTGAATATTTTTTTTCCCTTTAAATGTTGGAAAAGATCAGTTTGTTGTCTTCAAAAAGCCACAGGGTGCCTTTAACTTGCATGAGCAGCATTTATAGTGGAGCACGGTAAATCCCATCGATGTTGTTAGCAGATCACCAGGTTTCTGCATGGGTGATTTTTCTTGGATAGTTTCTCTGCTGACCTGGAGTGTCCCTTCTGAAATGGGCAGAGGCACAAGCAGGGTCTCAGCTTCTCCTTGGTAATATTTTTTCTGAAATCACTCACCAAAATTTTGTGTCATGTATTACAAAACCTTAATGTTTTGTTTTAGAGGGGGTTAGTGTTTAATCTGTCTACATAGCTAGCTTACTCCAACACTTCAAGGAAGAGAGGGAGTAGCTACAGGGAGAATGCCCCTTTCCAGCATGTATTTGTCTGACTGCATGTAGCAGTGCTGCTGCTTCCAAGCTGCAGGTTGCTGTGCATCAAGGACAGCTGTCACTCCACCAACCCACTCTGCATCTGCACAGTTTGACCTAGCAGAGTGAGGAATGCCTGAAGCAAGGGCATCTTGCTGGGAGCACGCTGTGCTGTTCAGAGAGCTGGGAGAAAAGAATAGCACTAAATTCAGTATTTGGACCCTACAACACCAAGTGCACTTAGCCAGCTCCAGGAAGTTCACAGACATGGCTGAGGTCTTGCTGGCTCTTGCAGTCACTAATTGAGTCCCAGACATGTGCTCTGCAGACACTGTCCCTGTTTTGGAGCCAGCCATGACTCAGCTTCATGTAAACTCTGTAAACTCCCACACAGAGCCCCTTCCCTTTTAGGTCTTGCTCATGGCACTGGAGATACATTATTTTTTTTCTAGAACAAATTTGCCTACTAAAAAAAAAATATTTAAAAATCTGTTGCTACATCATGTGAAAAAATGCTTATTTTTGCATCCCAGCATAAAGATAAACACTGGAGCTAAAAAAACCACCACCCTAGCAACCTCCCCAGTACTCAACAGAAAATCAAGCTGTATACAGAATGAAAATCTCTGTTCTTGGCAGCTCTTCTCACTTCATCTTCTGTAATTTCCCTTTACAACCTCAAATTTACTCTCCAGTAGCTGGAGATAAGTCCTGTTTCCCTTCCTCATCTGCTCACCCTTAGGAACTGAGGGTTTCCTGATGGCCAGGAGCAAGGGGAGACATGCCCAGTGCCAGGTGGAAGCAGAAAAAATTCCAACCAGTTCTACTTCAGCAGAAAATCTGCCCCTGTAGGACATGAGTTTGAGGTCTTTTACATGGCTAAGAATGTGCATTAGGGTTCTGTAGGATTCAATTCCTAACTCCCACTGGAGCCAGGTGAAGGCAGGCAGCTGGGGCCTTTGTAGATCTCACCAGGTGCCTATCAGCAGTGAAGTTCATGAGCACATCACACTGATGAGCACAGTGTTGTTGAGATTCAGGTGACAAAACAGAAGTATTCAGTAATAGAAGTATTCAGTGCTGCAACAAGTATCATGAGGGTATCTCTCCTGGCCACTTCAGAACAGCGTAGGCCTGTCAACGCTGCCAGACCTGTTACTCCCCTGTGGATATTTCAGATACCCCAGGGCTCTCAAATGGTACTAGATGATTATGTTTAGACAGCTAAATTACACCCTAAGCATGCAGTTTAATGTCACTTCATTTTAATTGAATGTTAAGACTGCTTTCAGCCTTCATAGCTGGGGGAAACCGGTTGACATGGCAGATTAGTCATATTTAAATTGAAGCCTCTTTATTTCACTCTGCGTGGACTTAGCTTGACTTGCATGGGGCCCCTGCATTTTAAGTGGCCTTAGGGGAACTCTGCGGGTTATTGCCAACCTCTCTGAAACCACAGATATTTGCATGTGAGCTTAAAGAGAGCTAAGAAAATAAACAAAACCAACAAGAAGAAGAAGAAGAAAAAAAGAAGCAACAGAGATCCAGAGCTAAAATTAGTTACAGGTGGTTCTGTCTGGCAGAGGGTCAATAATTTTTCCATGACTGAATGCTGTTTTTATCTCTTCTAGGAAATTCAGCAAAGACACGGTTTGGCCAATTCTATATCTTCTTATTTAATCAAGCCTGTCCAGAGGATCACAAAATACCAACTCCTTCTGAAGGTACTTCAGTGAACTTCCCAGATCACCTCAGGCAGAGCAGTTCAGGGGTGTAAGGAGTTAATTTACTCTCAAGGGAGCTGCTTCCTCACCTGTTTATGACCTGTAAGCAGCTCCTGCTGAGCTGCCACTCCTATTTCCCAAGCCTGAGCACAGCTACAAAGTGTGAAATTAAGTTGGGTGTTTTAAAGAAAAAGACTCAGAAAAAGAAAATAAAACATGCAGTAAAAAAACTTAGGGGGGTAGAGTGTGGGGGAAGGGTTGTATCAGAATGGATTTAATCCTAAAAAGTGAGAACTGGGAAAAAAGAAAGGATGACAGGACTGTTTACTTCTGGCTAAGTTTGTGACATGCAACATTTTGATCACATACTACTTTGATGACAGCAGCAATGAACTTTGGGGAAATTTCACTGACTTGACTGAGACTCCTTCACTGGTGCTAGATTCTGTTTGGGAGCTAACATGCTTGTTTGAAAAACGTGGAAAACCTTCATACACAAAGCAGGGATTTCCAAGTGAAATATTAACATTTCCAGTTAACAAAAAACTTTGACTGGTTTGTTGTAAATTGGCTACAGGTTTTTGCAGTGTTTTGTGACTGGGTGTTTTTTAGGTCTAACTTAATCAGCCACTGTTGACTTCAAAACTAGTAAATCAGGGAAGAAAAATGTCTGAGGAATAAAGGAAGAGATAGATTTCTACTTTGAAATGCTAGGACCAGATGTGATGCTTGCATCTTGTTAAAGGTTATTGTGTACATACCAAAGGAGTGATAATCTATACAAGGAATACACATACTGAGTACACTCAGCATGTTGACAGATCTCTGGTTTACAAGACCCACAAGGCTGACTGGTAATGGTGGCAATAGGCATATGTCCTCAGAAATCTTCTGAGTGCATAGTCTCACTTGAGAGAGCCTTGTTTTGTCTTGTTTTATAGTCACTCCCATGTGATCCTCACTATCTACAGTGGGTTATGATGCAGTTCAGCTTTCTCCTGGCACTGTTAGCAAAGCAGTTGCATGTACCAAGTACCAAAACCAGATATAAAGCCAGCATGTTGGTCCAAGTTTTTTTATAGGTGTTTTTGTATTGCTTCTTAGGAACTGCTGACCTGCTGTGAGGAGGGCAAAGGGGAACTCAAAGATGGTCTGGAAGTGATGCTCAGTGTCCCAAAGAAGGCCAACGACGCAATGCACGTCAGCATGCTGGAAGGTAGCAGATGGGCAGGTGGCCAGGGCAGGGGTGGGACCCACCAATAAGTGAAGCCCACTTGTAACTTGTGTAGAAAGTTAGTACAGGTTGGCTGCACCAATGCTGTTGAATTATAATAATTTTCAGGTACTACTTAGCTCCTTTCTAATTTCTCCAAAAGGCTTGAAAGAATAATACTGGCTAGAAAGTTTGCAGGGTGGGGGGGAGTGTATTTATTTATTTGTTATGTGTGTATAACTCTTCTCTGGCCTGGTGAGGCCACGTCTGGAATATTGTGTCCAGTTCTGGGCCCCTCAGTTCAAGAAGGACAGTCCGGTGCAGAGCCACAAAGATGATTAGGGAGCTGGGTTTCTTTAGCTTGGAAGAGAGGAGACTGGAAGATGACCTCATTAGTGTTTATAAATATTTGAAGTGCCAATTCAGTAGAATGGAGCCAGGCTCTTTTCAGTGATGTCCAATGACAGGGCAAGAGGCAGTGGGTGCAAGTTGGAGCATTGGAGGTTCCATATAAACATAAGGAAAGACTTTTTCACTGTGAGAGCAATAAAATAATGGAATAGGCTGCACAGAGAAGCTGTGGAATCTCCTTCTCTGGAGGCATTCAAAACCTGCCTGCATGTGTTCCTGCATGACCTACTCTAGGCGATCCTGCTCTGACAGGGGGGTTGGACTACATGATCTTTTGAGGTCCCTTCCAACCCCTAACATTCTGTGAGGTATATGTATGTGTATATAGTTGTACATACACATATGCATGTGTGTGTATATATATGTAAGTATGCTCTCTCTATATATGTATACACCATATATAGCCAATTAAGATGTGACACATGTGCCTTCTGAAAGAGTATATAACCATAAGAGTACAAATGTCTTTGCCTGGGAACATTTTGACCTGGAAGCTGTGCTTGTAGTGACTCTAGGGTGATGGAACACCAAAACCATATTACTACACCATGGGAATGTTCATAATATTTATTTTTAAGTAACTATTACTACCTTTAACAGCAGTCTCTGTCATTTAGCACATATAATGTATTTGCTTCTGGTGAAAGAATTATATCATTGCAGTAAGGGAAAAAAACAACATTGGGAAGCACATTTTCACTGGGGCAGTGGATGCCCATTAATGTCCTTTAGGAGTATGAATTAAAAAGGAGAAAGGCCTTTTTATTTGAGTTCCTTACTGAGTGTTGTTTCTGGACATTGCTGAGCCCAAGAACAAATGCAAGCTAATGTATTTTGTGGTTTTAGGGTTTGATGAGAACCTGGACGTCCAGGGAGAGCTGATTCTTCAGGATTCCTTCCAAGTGTGGGATCCCAAGTCTCTCATTCGGAAAGGCCGTGAGAGGCATTTGTTTCTCTTTGAAATCTCTTTGGTGTTTAGCAAAGAGATCAAAGATTCTTCAGGACACACAAAATATGTTTACAAGAACAAGTTACTGGTAGGTGTGGCTGCAAAGTATTATGGATGTTGTGTTTCTTGTAGGTAGAGGTGAAGTTTGGGAGATGGCTCACATGTCCCCATACTGGGTTGGGGATCCTCATACCACCTGGAGGGGCTGGCTCTGGGCTTTGTGGGGCTCACCTGGAAGCCAAGCTCACAGTGAGTCTGGAGAGGTTTAAGATAGTGAGATCTGAAGTGTGTGTGGGAAATGCAAGGAGTATCAGCCATTCACTTCCCTGTCTTCCTCTGCTGGTTTTCTGTTTCTGTGTGTATAGCAAAGCACATCTGTATATAGCAAAGACCATACTCCCTTACCCATCCCTGCCTCCCCACTTGTCCCTACAAATGTAAAGTTTTCTGTACATGTGAAGCTTCATTGATATGAAATCTCTCATCATCTCTCCTTCACACTAGACCTCAGAACTGGGTGTGACTGAACATGTTGAAGGAGATCCCTGTAAATTTGCGTTGTGGTCTGGACGAACACCTTCCTCAGACAACAAAACAGTGCTGAAAGTAAGTCTTTACTGCTTTTTCCCATTGCTAGTTCAAGTCTTGGGACCACTAAATGAAAGGCCAGTTTCTTCCATGCTTGTATTCATATGGCTTCCATGGCTGTCAGTGGGATTGTGCCTGCATCAGGAGCAATTCGGTTGGAAGGCCTCAGTATGAATCAAGCCAGTGCAGTTGTGCAGCCTTGCTGAAATTGCATCTCCTCTTGCAGTCTCGGTTGGGCAGCTGCACACTGGCACACGGCATGCCTCAGGGTGTTTGGCTGGGAGGTATAACTCTCTTTGTCCTTTGCCACTGGGCTTACAAACAATCAACTTATTCAGACCTCTAGAGCTGACAACCATTTCTGTTAGTGAGCCTCTGATGAAGAATTCATGTTATAGTTATTTTCTCTGAGGAAATTCTGTCTGTGCACTGATAACCTAGTTCCCCTCTGCAGAGTGTGCTGTACTGTTAACATTAAATATATTTATCCAGAACTTAGCTGCTTTGCTATTGCTTGTCAAGTAGATCTAGTAAAAATACCCTCAGTTCTCATGGGGTTACCGGGTACTCCATCAGCTGAAATGGTACAGCAGAGAGGAGAAATAGTTAACCATGCATATGTATCAGCCAACCACAATTCTTCTATATGGGAGGGGACCTACTAAGAATGTAATAAAGTGTCTGTCTTTCTGCCTTGTGGAACTTTAGGCATCCAGTATTGAAACAAAACAGGAATGGATCAAAAATATCCGAGAAGTCATTCAAGAAAGGATTATCCATCTGAAAGGAGCTCTGAAAGAGCCAATTCAGCTCCCCAAGACACCAGCAAAGCAACGAAACAATAGCAGGAGGTAACCTCAGTCATTCCACACAGCATAAAATCACTATAGTTTTCTTGGCCAATGGCAGTGTAGTGACCATGGGCTTCTTGCTGGATTCACTTCATTTTTGACTACAGTCAAAAGTAGTTTTCATCACCTTTCCTTTTTATCTGTTGTCTGTGCAAAAGTAGCTATAACTCTTTTCTCTGATATACATACCAAGATTTTTTAGTTTAGTACTCCAGGATGTTAGAGAGAAACAAACAGTAAACATTCTTCAGATTCCAAGGTTATGTTTCTTTCACACAGTTGAATTTACTTCTTCTGTCTTTGGTATTTTGAATTGTTTGACAGTGAAAAGCACTGCTGTTCACGACAACATACTGCTGCAGTGAAGTACCTGTGCTTCATCATCAAACACAAACTCATTTCAGCCTGTGAAGTAATACAAATAGTTTGGGTTTGGTTTTGTGCTTGTGCTTTGGGTGTTTTATTTTAATTTTTATGAACTTCTTTGAATCCTAGATTACACAGAAATTATACAAAAATAATTATTCATTTGCTGTCATGGTGGCATTCCCAGAAGCCACCTGTAGTTTGAGCATCTCCACTTTCTAATGAAGTTTTATCACCCTCTTTCTTCAGGCTGCCTTATAGAGGCATCCAAAGCATGAGTAACAAAGGCCATCCCGGAGACCTGTAGCAATGCAGAGACCCAGACATTTCTTCCTGGGGACATGCACAATACAAGAGTTTGCTAGTCCAGAATGGGGATGTTAATCATCTTTGTCTTTAAATATATAGGTTGCATTATTTAGTTTTTTACTTTGAAAGACCATTAAAAATGTAGCAGGAATGTACCTCTGCAGCAGTAAGGATATCAGGTTGGATATTAGGAAGAAGTTCTATACAGAGAGAGTGATTGCCCATTGGAATGGGCTGCCCGGGGAGGTGGTGGAGTCGCCATCATTGGAGGTGTTCAGGAGGAGACTTGATGGGGTACTTGGTACCATGGGTTAGCTGTTTGGGTGGGCTGGATTGGTTGATGGGTTGAACGCAATGATCTTGAAGGTCTCTTCCAACCTGGTTTGGTTTATTCTAAATAAAGGTTTATTCTAAAATAAAGACAATATCCCCTGTTAGCAGACTCATAGAAAGAGACTTGTATAGCTCTGTACTGTCGTTATTTATGTTTGTTTGGGTAACATTTTTATGGCTTACTATTAAATCCTCAAGGTTTCTGTTAGACAAGATCCCTTCCTTCAGTGTCACATGCAGCCTGGCCTGAATGGTTTTGGTTGAGGCAGAAATCAAATTGAAGAAAAATTTCTGCCTAACACACTTATTACAGAGCTATTTCTGAACATCACAGTCTTCTAGGCCATAACCTTGCAGGCAACAGCCATCCTGTTTCCAGCAACAAATACTGTGATTATGTGCTAATACCAACCCTATGGCTGAGGGTGACATCATTGTAAGTTGCAAGCTACATAGTAACATGAGCTGCAACAGTGAGGTAACCTGAACACAAAGCCAGCTCTGGCATGCTGACTCAACACTTCTCAAATCCACCTATAAAGTTGTGCATATTCCAGGTGGTGTGTTAAGCAAGCATTGTTGTCTTTGCAGAGATGGAGTAGAGGATGCAGACAGCCAAGGAGATGGCAGCAGTCAACCTGACACCATTTCTATAGCATCTAGGACATCACAGAACACAGTGGACAGTGATAAGGTAGGACCATGTTGTGAAAATACACCACAGCTGCTTGCTCCTGGAAAAAGGTATGGGAAGAATAGAATAGAAGTCAAAATAAAGCAACCTGTCTTCTGCTGAGTGAAGCAAAATTCATAATCCCCTATGTTAGCCTATTAATAGCGAGTCTCTTTCTGGGTGCTCATCATTACTGTTCCTTTACATGGTAACACCTCTGTTGCTGCAGGTTCTTTGTGGTTAATACACAGAGGTTGAATTGGCTCTGAAGAAAAAAACAGCCCAGAGCAACCTTTTCTCCACTAGTAGAACTTTCCCTGTGGGAGCCAGCTTCTGAATGAGCAAATGGTTATGTTCCATACATGCACTCTGAGCTAAAATCAGTAGTTTGTTGGAGAGAATATAGGTGCTTACACACCAATTAATGCAGCAAAATTGGGAACCTGACTAGTATCTCGAGAGCCTGGGAGATGTGCTCATTCCAGAGACTCTGATTCTGGACCCCTCTCCTTGTGAACATATGGTGGAGCATGTGGATGGCCCCAAGACATGCTAGTTTCTCTTGGAATGCTGCACGCTGTTGGCACGTATGTACTCATCATTTTACTTATCAGATGATCTGAGTCCAGATTCTCAGCTCCAGTAGGATGCCTGACTTGAATTTGTCACCCTGATCCCTCCAACTGTGGTCTTCAGCTGAATTAGCAGTTGGTGATTGGAGTAAATGGACTGTTAGTAATAATTTACCTTAGGTGTGCTTGATGGAGTTTGTTGTGGCCACTGAGAGAATGTCCATATTCCCTTCATACATTGCTTTGAAATAATGTGTAACTTGCAAAAGGATGATTTCTGCAGTACCATTCTGGATCTATCAGTTTGTCAGGGCTTTAATTGTGGTATCACCTAACAGAATGTAGAAAGGTGTCTTCACAAAAATCAGAGTTCAAGTTTATGTTGGAAAGTTCACAAAGTTCACTGGAGACATTATGTTGAAATATGCAACTCCTATTTCTTGGACTCAGAAATAGGAGTTAAGTGCAAATTATTTTTATAAGAATATCTGTTGCATTTATTTCAAAGGCAGGTTCCCATGCTTTTGCTTTTTTGACCAATAATTTGTGTTGGACAAGCATTAATCCTCACAATCCAAAGGCCACTGTAATGTATGCAAATACTTTGCCCGATGTTGAAGAAGTGCTTTCTCATGTCTTCAATCCATGTGGACTTGCCCTGCTTTTCACATTTATCATTCCTGAGAAGGCCCTGTCTTAGTGGAGTACTTGAGCTCATACTTAGTTTTAAGCATTTGCATAAGCTTTGCTTGTTTGTCCCAAGACCATTGACTCAGTTGCATGAATTATATCAGATAAGCAAGGTGGAGCGGTGATGTTCCATATTGCATGCAGTAGCTGTGTAAGAGATCAATAGTACCAAAATCACAAGAAACTATCAGGCTGTACCCTGTGCCCACCATGGCAGCAGTTGGTTTAAGCATGCAAGACTGTAAAGGGTTATAGGAATTTCTGTCTAAAACTTTGTTTGAACTGGATAGTGAAGATATATCAGAGAAATTTGGAACCAGTTCATACAGGGGGAAAAAAAATTGCTGGGAGAAGGCTAAATCAGTTCTAGGGCTGTATCACATTTTAGACCTTTTAAAGGTGGGTAGATTCACTTGCTGTCTGTGTGTTTCTGTATCCTTGTATATATTTAATAAACAGAAACAAATTTCAGTGTACAGCCAAAGCTTAAATATGGTTGCCTGTGCTTTGCTGAATCTGAACAATTAGTATAATCCTTAGAGAGGCACTTCCCGCTGAACAGTTTCCTTCTTGTCACTCATGTTAATGTCAGAGTACTGTGCCGAGTTTAGCTCCTAAAGTACTGCATTACTGTGTCTTTGCACCAAGGAAAATGAACTCCCTGCATTGCTTTACAGTTCACAGAGTCACAGAATGGTAGGAGTTGGAAGGCACCTCTGGGTATCATCTAGTCCAACGTTCCTGCTAAAGCAGGTTATCTAGATCAGGATACACACATTCAGGCATGTTTTGCAATTCTTCAGAGGAGACTCCACAACCTCTCCTGGCCACCTGTGTTCCAATGCTCTGCACCCTCAAAATAGAGAGTTTTTCCTTATGTGTAGGAGGAACTTCTGTGTTCTACTTTGTGCTCACTACCCCTTGTCCTGTCACTGGGTACCACTGCAAAGAGTCTGGCCCCATCCTCTTGCCCCCCACTCTTTAGCTATTGATCAGCATCCAGAAGATCCCCTCTCAGTCTTCTCTTCTCCAGGCTAAAGACCTTTGGGTCTCTCAGCATGTCTTTATAAGAAATCCTCCAGTCTCTTCAGCATCTTTGTAGCCCTCTACTGGACTCTTTCTCCTAGTCCCTTATCTTTCTTGAACTGGAGAGCTCAGAACTGGATACAGTACTCCAGATGTTGCCTCACTAGGTTAGAGTAGAGTAATTCTCTGTTTTTTACACAATGTTACCCAAATTAATAACAGATGAAGCTGAGCTGTCTTACTTGCATTTGAAATGCCCCAGAGGCACACTGACACAGTCTCAGTTCCAGCATCAGTTCTTACGCTGCTTGCATGAAGCTCTTAGGATATATTAGTATCTGCTGCAGGAAGACCGTTAGCAGCTCTCAAAGCTGTGCAGGGGCCCAAGACACAAGGCTCCTAGTGGTGACATTTTGCCACATGGAAACAACTGATAGTCATTCCAAGTTACTTTCCTCTCCAACTTGAAAATTAGACTTTTTTTGTTTCTTTTTCTTCCCTAGTGTGTAGTCAACCTTATCTTCAAGGATGGTCTGAGTGGACTGGGAAGATGAGCACTGGAAGACTGTACCATATGATGCTTTCTAGTTGCTTGGCACAGTTGGTAGTGCATGGTAAATGCTGTAGCATATGTGCTGTAATTAACTTGTGTGATGCTGCTAACGGCACCAACAGGTACTGTGTTCAGCAAATATGGTTTCCCTGCTTGTTTAACTCCAGTGTAGTCAGCAGTTAATCCCAAGAGTTCAGATGCAGGCTCCTGAGGTTTTTCACAGTTGTAGTCTCCATGGATGGCCTCTTTGTGTGCCCCAGTGAGATCTCCATCCAGAGGAGCTAGGAGAAAATGCTGCTACCTTTAAACACTCTGGCTGTTCACAGCAGCCTTGTGTACAAACATGCAACGAGCTTTGCAGTCCCAGCAGTGAGCCAGGATGGTGGAAGATTCATTCTGCACTGAGACCATCTATGTGTTCACTCGGTGCCAGAATCAATTCTCAAGTAACAAGTTGAAACTACTCTCTGAAGGCAAAAGAATTCAAAGATTTAGCTGACACACTTTGTCCTTTCCCTAAATATTGCTATTATGCCTAAGGATTACCTAACACATTAGTTGAATATTCAGGCAAGAATGTCTAACAGCATTGTAGACGAAGAAAACCACAGCCTCTCAAAGATTCCCAATTTCCAGTAGCACTTCAGCTTAAGAACACTCCTTATGCCTTCTGTGAGCTAACTCCTGGACTGTGAGTAGCAATTTCTGTCTCCTTTCTCATCATGGCACAGCCCTAGAGCCAAGCAAAGCTTTACCTTTGCATTTCAAACTTCTGAAAAGGCAGAAGGTCTTTTGCTGTTAAGTGGGAATGTGATAACTTTGCTGTAAATTCACCAAGAGTTTTGCTTTCTCTCAGGACAGCTGAACCTAGCCACGTATCATTTATCAGGGGGATCACTTAGTGCAAAGGTTAGAGCACTTGAATGGGTGCCAGTAGAGCTGAGACCTTGTTCTGCTCTGTCACTCACATGCTGAGTGCCATCACAAATTACATCTGATGGCATAATGCATTTGTCTTCTTTTGTAGACAGGCGGATGATGGTCTCTTCTCCCAGGCAGCCAGTACCAGAACAAGAGGACACAGTCTCAGGCTGCGCCAGGGCAGGTTCAGGTTGGATGTTAGGAAGAAGTTCTATACAGAGAGTGATTGCCCATTGGAATGGGCTGCCCAAGGAGGTGGTGGAGTCGCCGTCATTGAAGGTGTTCAGAAGGAGACTTGATGTGGTACTTGGTGCCATGGGTTAGCTGTTTGGGTGGGTTGGATTGGTTGATGGGTTGGACGCGATGATCTTGAAGGTCTCTTCCAACCTGGTTTGGTTTATTCTAAATATTCTTTCTTGTTTGGATGAGGGATTTGGAGGGGAGACAGGAATTCCTGCAAATATTACACTTGTAGATTAATTACAGTGCTGTCCAGTGCTGTCCCAACAGAGGACACAGACACCATTTCAGAGACGTTTGTGTGCATTGAAGGAAATTCACAGCAATCTCTATGGTAGCAGGCTCTGACTCAAGAAGTGTTAGTAAGTCCTTCAATATTCAGGCTTTCCAGACTGCAGACAGTGCTCAGGTGATTAGATGAGATATTAAAAAAAATAAAAGAGAGAAAGAGCTATTACTTCTGTGTAATAATAATAAACCAGGTTGGAAGAGACCTTCAAGATCATCGCATCCAACCTATCATCCAACACCACCTAATCAACTAAACCATGCAACCAAGCACCCCATCCAGTCTCTTCCTAAACAGCTTCAATGATGGTGATTCCACTACCTCCTTGGGCAGCCCATTCCAATGGCCAAGCACTCTTCCTATGAAGAACTTCTTCCTAACATCTAGCCTAAACCTCCCCTGGTGCAGCTTGAGACTGTGTCTTCTTGTTCTGGTGCTGGTTGCCTGGGAGAAGAGACCAACCCCCACCTGTCTACAACCTCCCTTAAAGTAGTGTAGAGAGCAAGAAGGTCTCCCCTGAGCCTCCTCTTCTCCAGGCTAAGCAACCCCAGCTCCCTCAGCCTCTCTTCATAGGGCTTGTGCTCCAACCACTCACTAACTTTGTGTCTAACATTAAATAGCTGTTTAGAGTAGATTCTTAAATATGGATCTTAGTCTTTAATAACTTTAATTTTCTTGGATTTTTCCCTCTCAAAATACTTGGCTCAAATGTTTATATTAAATACTATGTTGGAAAAACAGATTTGAAATAAGGCCTGTAGGTCTGCACTTCTGTAAAAGGAAAGAGAGGATGTAAAATATTTGGTTTTCTATTTGCAATCTTATAACCTGAAATACTTGTTACAAACCAAAAGAATTCTTTGGATTGTCATGTGGTATTACATGTTTATTATACAGAAGAGATGAAGTGGGTTTGTGAACTGGATTCAGTGCTATAGAATCAATAGACAACAAATACTATTACAGTGAGTGTAATTCCCATTGAGCATCCAGGTCTGGTCCTAGGTAACCTACTATTTAAAATGTCTCCATCCTTTTCCAAAAGGCCAATGAGACAGCTTTTGTTCTCTACAGTAAGCTCTCTTCAGCTTGCTGTCTTTTCTTAGGAGAAATCCTTGCCCTATTCAATCCACAGCAGACAGGATTTCAGTCTTTATACTTGGATTCAAAGCAGTGGGGAATTGCATAAAGGAAATGCTAGAATGCAGGGCATTCTCATTTGTTAAGCTCATTGATCTGCTGGCTTGTAAAACAGCTGTTCCTGGCGATACCGGTCCATCTTCTAATGGCTTTTTTGTTGGCTGTTGCAGAATGCTGAGGAGAGCAGTTCTCATTTCCTTCTGTTGTTTTTGGATGTGGAAAAAAGCTCTGAAATGTGAGCTGAAAAGTTTTTACTCTCTAAAAATAAATATACATGATAGGCTTTTATTTTTTTTCCATTAGATAGTGGACTCAGCTCATCTTTCAGCAGTCATGAGGCTGAGATCTTGACCTCTTCCACATTGGTGGTATTATATAAAATCTGGGAATAATGATTTTTCTAATTGAAGGTAATTAGCGTAAGAGGGGACATTTTACAGTTAAGGCTTGTTGGAACAAGTAACCTAGGGACAGATTCTCTTTTTTTGAAAGGCTTCTAATTAAGGTAGAATAGCTTTCTCCCTGTGACATTGTTACTGAAGCAGAAATCAGGATCTGATGCAGGAATTACTGTTTCATGTTCTCCTTCCTGCTACCAACATTGCACAGAGCTCTGCCCAGATCATAAACTACCTGAACAACTACCTGAAGGGGGGTTGTAGACAGGCAGAGGTTGGTCTCTTCTCCCAGGCAACCAGTACCACAACAAGAGGACACAGTCTCAGGCTGCGCCAGGGGAGGTTTAGTCTGGAGGTTAGGAGGAAGTTTTACACAGAGAGAGTGATTGCCCATTGGAATGGGCTGCCTGGGGAGGTGGTGGAGTCACCATCACTGGAGGTGTTCAGGAGGAGACTTGATAGGGTGCTTGGTTGCATGGGTTAGTTGGTTGGGTGGTGTTGGATGGTAGGTTGGATGCGATGATCTTGAAGGTCTCTTCCAACCTGGTCTGGTCTGGTCTGGTCTGGTCTATTCTATTCTATTCTATTCTATTCTATTCTATTCTATTCTATTCTATTCTATTCTATTCTATATCCCAGCAGAGATTTCCCTGGGCTTGGTAGCAGTAATATTCTTCTATTCTGTTGTCTTAGGCTGGCCTGGAATCAGCAGCAAACCTAAGGCTCCTGTCAAAGGTAGAATGAGTTGGAAAAGCTCAGTTAAAGAAATGAAAGCATTTGCTACAAATTGTTGAAATAATAGTAATCTTCCAGTGAAAATCCAGTTGAAATAAGAGCATCAATATAAGGAAAAAACCTTTTTAAAAGTTGATGTCAGTTTGTTGAACATATAAAACACAGACCTGGGATTAAAATGAGATATCTCCACCTTTTCAGAGAGGAAATTACAAGCACAGAGAAATTAAAAATGATGCCATAATGTGAATGCATACATTAATCCTGGTAACAAGAGCATTCTTGCTAAGACTGAGCTGACATTTTAATTTCTGCTTAGCTTCTCAGCAAGGGAACTTATATACCAGCTGGAACTTCAAATTATATAGCAGATCTTTGTCTCTCTTTAATGCTATTCTCTCTCTTCAGTGCTGTTGAAGTAGTCTGTACCTTTTGGTTAGATACTTTACATTCTTGAAGCATTTCTTCCCTTTGAACCCTTTGCACTAGTGTTTTTACAATCACCTCTAGGCTCTTACAAAGTATTTGCAGTCAGTTATTGTGGCACAACATGTGCATCCCACAATCCAAGTTTTGACCTTTTCCATTTCTACATGTGGGTTCTGTATTGAGTCATATTTCTACTGCAGCACACGAGGAATTTCATGAGATAAGAGCTGTTGACTCCCAGCAGTACTTGTATATAGTCAAAACATGTATCACTATGGACTGGAGTCTATGCAGTACTTGAGCAATGGGACTGAACAGAGTAGAAAACAGGTTAGTGGGAAGTCACTCTGCCAGTGGTTAATGGGTGCTATAGACTGTAGCTGATGTGAAGGAGATTGGAAAGTATGATGTAAGCTCTGACTATAGGAGAGCTGAGGGAGGACATGATCATGGGAATATGGAGGGTGTTACTTAAATACAGAGTATTTCTTTAGAAGTCTTCCTGTTTTCTGGGTCCCTGTGAAGGATGATGCGTATAGAGTTGTCTGACAGGTGATACTGGGCATTGACTTCAAGAGGTTTCCTCCTCCAATCTCTACATTTCACTCTCAGTAAACTGTATTAGATTTAAGAACTGTGAGTTTCTAAAGGGCAAAAGAAGGGATTGATTTAGTCTCCTTTATGTAAATGTTGTTGTGGTTAATCTGCACCAATGCTGTCCAGGCAAGCAATGTGCCAAAACTGAGTAGTGTGCTGTCTGGAGTGCTGCTCCCTTGCAGCAAATAAGGAATTATGGTATGGCAAGTAAAATTACATTTATATAATAGGAAATGACTGTTAAGTGATATTTCTTTTTCCTGTGAAGATATGATAAAGAGGAGTGAAGTAGGACCCCAGAGAATCTGTTTCTGTTGGTCCGATGGTGCCTAGCATTAATGCAGTTGTCACACTGGGTTCTTACTGCCCTCACCTGTGGAAAAGAGGGAGCATGATAGCTAGTGAAGGAAAATCTGATATAAAACATTTTGGCACTTTAATCAGCCTTCTTGTGTGTACACTAACTATAGTTTGTTAACTCTTTTCGTGATACCATCATGTAGCAGCACAATCTTGATCTTACCAAGAAAATAAATTGTTTAGCCAGGAGCTGACATCTCTCTCTGATAATAGTTTCTCAAAATTTCCTTAAGCTTTGGGAGACTGGCTCAGTTCTTGCTCTGAATCTTGATTAGGATCCCTGTAAGTTCATCTCTTCCCTGGGAAATATGTAGATACGTGTTTTGGGGGGTTTGTTTACTGTGAATGGTTCCCTGAATCTGAGGTCATCAAAGTGACGCTTGGAGCTGGTAGAATAAGACAATTTGTTTCTGCTGGGAATGCCTTCAATAACATGAACTTGTGTTTCTAATCATTCATTCTCAGTATTATTGCTGTGGTACTTTATTTCCCACCCCCTGCCCCCCCTAACTGCAAGGACTTCTTTGCTTCCTGTGTTTCTTATCAGGAGGGCAGCACTGCCAGCATCACAAAATGTTCCAGCTTTCGAACTGCAAGACTCTACTTGCCTGTCTTCATCCAAGACTTTTCAGTCTTTTGGAAAAACTACTCAAGGCTCTGGGAGTGAATCACACTCAAATAGTCAAGAACTAAACACCATCTTTATACTTCCAAATGAGGGCATCCTGGGACTGAAATGCTACATGCATCTTATTTGCCTTGCTGCACAAAGTTGCATGGGCATTTACAGAAAACTCTGAATGCCAGATGTGATCCTAATGGTTGGAACCATCCCTTGCTCAGAGTCAGTGCTAGGCCTATGCTCTCCCTTGGTATAACGTAATCTGTTTGGGGACTTGGATGATAGGTCTCGCATTGCCTTTTTTTGTCTGGACACTGGTCACTGTGACTTGTAACTTTACAGAGAGGTACTCATCTGTTATCTACAAGTAGAAACACAGCTGTCTTTTTTTGTTGTTCTTCATTTATAACAGATGTAGCACAGGATCTCCAGCTTCTCAGTACTGGTATTAAGACTGGCACTGCCTACAATGTAAATCTTCCAGGACCATGCTAGGGCCTTTAAGAAACTTTTGAAATGCACTTTGTTAGTGCCTGAATTGGAACCAGATTTCAAAACAAGGGAAAAAGCCATTCCTGCCAGCCTTGGTTTTCAGCTAAGATTAATCCTGGCTTGAATTATGTGTTACCTGTCTTTTCTGGCACCCATTTCTAAATGTAACAAGTAGATGACCAAGAGGTTTACCTTTCAGAAGTGACCTGTCAAGGGTGCAAGTGCTGTTGAGGAAGGACATTTGCTTTCTGGTGTTGCCATCAAGTATTTGCTGCAGCTGTGGGTAGAGGTAGCACTAAAAACTGTCTTGTTTCAACAACTTTTCTCAGAAAAAGTGTATTTGCTCATTTGAAAAACAAAGTAAAACATGATCAGCTGCTGTTAAAATATGACACTTGTTGGAAGTTCTTGCAAACTTCACAATAATTGGTCAGGGAACTTTAGAGAAAGTCCTAACCATTTGCTGGAGCTTTATCTATTTCTTATTTTACTGCATCGTGGGACAATTCTCCCTGAAGCTACCTAAAAGATGATGGCAGTGGATCAATTTTGCCAAAGGCTCCCTGTTTTTCAGCTGGTAGTTGAGTTTGAGCCAGAAATTTCCCAGAGAGTTGAATGTTTCACACAGCTCTGTCTTCATCCCTGTGAAAATGTAACAAAGCCAAAACAAAGGAAAGAAAAAGGCTCAAGATTTGCAAGGGGTTCTTCCTTCTCACTTCAAAGGACATTTAAAGTGGTATGAATGCTGTCATATCTTTAATTATATGCTATCAAAAAAAGTTTTAACCCCAGAGCAATGGTTTCTAATGTGCCTAGCCACTCTGAAAGGATAAAATAAAATCAAACCAAAAAAACAAACCCAAACAACAAAGCAGCCATCAAAAATCCCAAACCAAACAATCAAGAAGCAAACAAAATGAAACAACCCTCACAAACCAAACAGTAAGCTGCCTATGATCAGTTTGTTGGCTGTGGATCAGCGTGTGATTTTTTCTCATGATCAAAAATGAATGAATATGAGCAACAAAGTTGGTGAGGGGCTTGGAACACAAGCCCTATGAGGAGAGGCTGAGGGAGCTGGGGCTGCTTAGCCTGGAGAGGAGGAGACTCAGGGGTGACCTTATTGCTCTCTACAACTACCTTAAAGGAGGTTGTAGACAGGCAGAGGTTGGTCTCTTCTCCCAGGCAACCAGCACCAGAACAAGAAGATACAGTCTCAGGCTGCGCCAGGGGAGGTTTAAGTTGGAGGTTAGGAGGAAGTTTTACACAGAGAGAGTGATTGTCCATTGGAATGGGCTGCCCGAGGAGGTGGTGGAGTCACTTTCACTGGAGGTGTTCAGGAGGAGACTTGACAGGGTGCTTGGTTAAATGGGTTAGTTGATTAGGTGGTGTTGGATGATAGGTTGGACACGATGATCTTGAAGGTCTCTTCCAACCTGGTTTATTCTATTCTAATATCTGGAAATGTCTAACACCTGTAGTGTCCATGGAGCTAGAAACTGTAAAATTCCCAGGAAATAGCTTCATAAAAGGCACACATTAAATTTGCCATGCATCTTAATTGTCTCAGCTGGGATTTCTGACAGTGCTATTAAACTTCAGTGGAATCTGTGCTTTCAAAATGCTTGGACACAACGCTGACCCCACACAAAAGCCAGTCTTCCAGTGTTCTGCATAGGGCCAGCACTCACAGGCTTATTTCCAGACTAGTGTAGAAGCAGCATATATGCTCTTAACACCTCTTCTATCTTTTTATTTGGAGCTACAAGTAGCTGCAGATACAAATCCAGATTCAGTTGCGTGATCAGATGCTGAGAGAAGATCCAAACCAAAGTCTCTGAAAATGTAGTTCTAGGAGAAAAGATTCATCAAAGATTTCTGTTTAGTGTTTTCCTCCATGCATAGCTGGCAGTTACACCCTGGGGAGATAAAGTATGCTCCACTTCTTTTATAAAGTGCATTCTTTTGTAAATTTTAATTTCTGATGCTATCTGTTTCAGGAAGAACATTTGTTATTGATTTTCATAGATGTTGTTGTTTAGGAACTAAGGATCAGCATTCAGTGTGCTTTCAATCTCATTCTTGGATCATTTCAACCCAGTACCAACTTCAGTAATACTGGAAGATATGTCAAGTCCCTCTATAATGAAACAAATGTATGGAATTCACTCAGGCTGAAGCTTTCCTCAGAACATTGTAGCTATGAATAACAAGGGTCAGCATATTCATGCAAGGGTATTTAAATGCAATTTCTGTGGCAGCCCACTTGATATCTCCTTTGTATTCCTACAAGCAATGTGAAAATCAGATTCTGTACTGGCGTGCTGACGAACACGATTCCATTACAGCTGCAAGGCACACAGTGAAAGGTCATCCTAGTTGCTATAACAAGTATCCTAAATTCACTGCAAATGTGATATCTCTCAATCACAAGAGGTTTCTGAAGAATACACGATCCTGCTTAGGTACAGAATGTTGTCCTTGTAACAATGGTTGAAACTTAGCTGTGAACTACACTATGGTGTTAAATGACAGGAAATAAACCATGCTCCATATCAATACATCTATATTACCAAACACACACACACACACAAAGTTTTGATGCCTGCTGTGAAGAAAGAGGATGTTTAAGTTATGAGGATGTCTGAGTGGATTAGTTTGATGCAATCAAGACAGAAAAAGAAGGAAGGAAGTGCAGTAAAATCCCTATCTTACTTTTAAACACATCACCAACCCGACTGAGTTTAAAATAGAGGAATTCAAATAAATTATTGATTTGCACAGAAGAATTAAAGGATATTCTGGTTTTCAGCTGCAAAGAGATACCAGCTGTTGTTTCACTTTTATAAATATACTGCAATTTCCAAAGAATCAGACGTCAAAAATTTGTTGCCATTTCTGTTTCGTTAGGAACTGGGTTGGACTTCAAATGGCAGAGGAGCTTCTCAATCAGAATTGACCTTTGACTGAATGGGAAACAGTTAAAACTGATTCATGTTAGTCAAATGAAGTATTTTTTTTCCAGCAAGATTCTGTCTGTAATGTTAGACAAAATGTTAGACAAAAATACATATAGTAAGGGATCAAGTGGTTGAATTCTTTTTTCTTCTAAATACATTTTGAGGAGAGTGCAAGCTGAACTGTAATCTTTAATGGTCATTTCCTCCTTGTTGTTAGTCAAAGTTAACATTCATTGCCCTGTAAATTATTTGCTAATTCCTTCCCTTTCGCTTCACAAACAATTCCTTTGCACTTTTGTTCTTTGCACAGCATGGAATGATGGTACTGGCTGGTGACACTGGTGAGGTGCTAGGTGATTCCTCAAGCTGCCCACAGACTCTTCTTTTGTCACATCTAATGAGATTACACTGGCACTTGCCAAGTCTGAAAGGTTTGAGCGCCACTCTGTAAAGAAACCTGCTCAAGATATGAAACAGACACTCCTAGCTCAGTGTCACGCTGGTCTTACAAATTTATCTGTTGACAGAAGGGACAAAAGGTTAAATTATAAGTGAATAAGTTGTATGGTTCCCCCACATGAGGACACAAATAGAAAGGAGGTATCATAGTATCATTCAGGGTTGAAAGGGACCACAAGGATCATCTAATTCCAACCCCCCTGCCATGGGCAGGGACACCCCACACTAGATCAGCCTGGCCAGAGTCTCATCCAGCCTGGTCTTAAACACCTCCAGGGACGGGGCCTCGACCACCTCCCTGGACAACCCATTTCAGGGTTTCACCACTCTCATGGTGAAGAACCTCCTCCTCACATCCAGCCTGAATCTCCCCACCTCCAGCTTCATACCATTCCCCCTAGTCCTATCACTACCTGAGATCCTGAGAAGTCCCTCCCCAGCCTTCCTGTAGGCCCCCTTCAGATACTGGAAGGCCACAATTAGGTCACCTCGGAGCCTTCTCTTCTGCAGACTGAACAGCCCCAACTCCCTCAGTCTGTCCTCATAGGAGAGGTGCTCCAGCCCTCTGATCATCCTTGTGGCCCTTCTCTGGACACGTTCCAGCACCTCCACATCCCTCTTGTAATAGGGGCTCCAGAACTGGACACAGTACTCCAGGTGGGGTCTCACCAGGGCTGAGTAGAGGGGGAGGATCACCTCCCTCGACCTGCTGGCCACACTTCTGATGCAGCCCAGGATCTGATTGGCTTTGCGGGCTGCAAGTGCACACTGAGAGCTCATGTTGAGCTTTTTGTCCACCAGCACCCCCAAGTCTCTCTCCTCAGGGCTGCTTTCCAGCCAAACAGTATTCTCATGTTGTCTCCGTAGCCATTCTTAGGCCAGGCACTAGGTCATGGTGCTAGGCTTAGAAAGAAAGGATTCAAAACTTGTTTTAAAGAAGAGTATTTTCATGTATTTTTAAATTTAATCTCAAGTTCCACCTTCAACGTTCTCATTAAGCAAGAAGCTATTCCTCATCTAAACCTGATCATTCACCTCCTGTTCCTCAAGGAACTTGAGTTCATATTTATTTATCCTGTGCTGTTGTTCTGAGTTGTTTCTGGGGTTTTGTTCTGATGATTACAGCATGTTTGTTTGATTTGGCTGTACAATATTAAATATATCCCTCTGGAGGAACAATATGTTTTCTTGTTGGCATAAATATTTTTTCCTTTCAGAATTCATCATTTTAATGTGGTTAGTGCTTGCTAGCTGTGAAGTGCCAGGTATGTTCAAGAAACTTAGAAAGCCTTGGAACAGCATGGTTCCAGCTAGACAGGTCATGTAGGGATAACACAGAATCATTGCCTAGAAAGGAGGAAAGGTTATAGTGAGATCAGAAATTAGCATTAAGACCAGGTCTTATAGCAACGCTGCTCATTAACCAAGGACATTAGAGAACATTTGAGATAATCCAAGTTCAAAACAAGTATTAGCAAGAGGTTTGGTATTGGAAACAAAACTGTGTGCGCAGAAGGGCTTCAAAGGGAAACAGTTGCGAATTCCCTTTCCCTTCATATAGGGGATCAAGTCAAGTAAACACAGATCATAGTATTTGTAAGAATACCTTCAGTTCAGCAGTGGGGGGCTGTACTGGTATTCAGTAGCTCTTAGACATTCAGAATTTCTGCTGAAGGGTCCTTTCTTCAGTCACTTGTCGGTGTGTATGCATGCAGCAGCCACGGCTTTCTTGGGTCTAGTCCGAGTTATACAACCAAGTAGGTGTTGATACTAGTGTGTGCCGGTGGTCTTGTCCAGATTTGGCTGACTCTTGGTGTGCTGAATGTATCAGGTCCTGGGGACTGTCTTCAGAGCTGATCAGTTCTTGGGAAAACTAAACAACCCATTGTCTCAGCTCGTACTGTTCCTCTCTTCAGCTTTCTGTGTGCTGGTAAGGGCTTCTTCAGAAAAACCTGCACATGAAACCTACCAAATCTCATCCACAGATTCTCATGTGGAAGAGGCCTTTGTGGCATGGCCTCATAAAAGGGGCAGTATGTGCTTATGGGCAAAAGGGCACAGACAGACAGTGAGTTAATTGATTTTAAATTTTTGAGCAAAGCCACTTCCACCTCAGTCTTGGTGTTGCCTGGTTGAGTACAGCTGTGAGTATGGAGGTTCATAAAGCATCATAAGAACAGGAGGAGGCAGAGGAACATGGAGGGCAAGCCATAGAGAAGCATGGAGCTGGACAGGCAGACGAGGGAGATGAGTTTCTGTGAGAAATGGAGACATTAGACATGAGAGAACCAGAAGAAGAGATCACACCACACAGTGCATTGATATTGTTTTCCTTAGATCCCAATAAGAGTTTACCTCTTCTTGCCCCTTGGTCAAAGAGGGAGGAAAAGGCTCTGAAGGGCCATTCTGATTGCTTCTGCTAGTCCATAAACTGACAGTGTTTTCAGTGATCTGAGGCAGTATTTATTCTGGAGCCAAGTTATTTCTGCTGCAGGATGCCTCAGGAGGTACTCTCCCTGCCTTGTAGACAGTACTCTCCCCACCTTGTAAACCACATGCATGCCTTGCTGTTGGCAACCTACATCTGAGAGACAGACATCCAAAATTTCCCCCAAACCAGAGTCACAGCTGCTGCTCTCCAGACCAACTTTATGTTTCTGTTTGGATCTTGCATTAATTTAAAACCCACCAACAATCAAACTCTTACTCCTCAAATGTGTGGGGACAAGAAACAGAGGGGCGTGAAATGTATGGCAGAACTCCACAACTCCTTTTTTTCTCCCTGGGTTCATTTTTCCTGACACTACAGCATCACTTCCTGACTGTACTTGTGAATAAACAGTTATTGGAAGAACATGGCTGGACCACACATGCGTATTTTCCACTCTTGTGGAGAAAAGCTGTGTGTCAGCTGGTGGTTATTTATTTTCACAAGAGTCAGTTGGGTTTGTTGTCATGTCTTTAGGGCACCACCCCTCGAGGTGCTGAGCCTTCTCAGCTTGCAGAGGCTGCAGGAAGAATTGGGGGTGGAAACCAGCTGTGACTCACAGGTCTCAGGCCTCAGTTGGTGTTATTACTTCTGAAAGTTTTCCAGTGTTGATATTTATTGTGTGATCTTGAGAAGTCACTAGAAAAGGACAGCAGGGGGTCTAACCCAAGGGAACAAACACTTTCCTTAACCAAACTATGTGATGTTCCTTTAAAATTGAAGTTGGAGTTGTTAAACCATCAATTGAAAGTGTGACATTTATATAGAGAGAAGAAAGTAAATTGAAACACATCTGGCTTGCTACAGATAATGCAATGAGAGCAGATTTATTTAGTTAGTTTATAAATGTGACTGATTCTCCCTGCAAAGGCAAAAGGCCATGTTCTGTATCTGTTGCTTCAGACAAAATGGGAAAAGTGGCATTCAGCAGGCTGGTCCTTGCCTCCACTGCTAGGTGCTGCACATCCTCCACTGCACAGGCTGCCATTGTGTGCTGGGGCACTTCCAAGATGGACAGCACCTTGTCTCTGCTACCCACTTATCACTGTAGCAGCAGACCCAGGCGGGGGACAATTTCTCCTTGCTTTGTGTTGGCTTAAACAGCTGCTGAATGTAGGGTACACGTTGGGGGCTGAGGGGTCTGATTAGTCAATCTTCTGGCTTTTGTTGCAGTGGCTGAGCATATACAATAGAGGTGTGAACCAGACTTTCAGGGGTTGATCTTTGTGGTTTTCCTTTTGAAATCTTTGAGGTTTTGTATCTTTTCAGAGATCCTGGTCTCAGTGCTACATCCATTTATTTTGCACAAACTCTCTTCCAACCCTGAAGTTCTGCTGGCCACGCCAGAACCTCTGCTATCTTTTGCCTTTTTTGAAACCTCTGCCCCTCAAGCTTTCTAGGAGAGAAATTTGAGGACTGAGAAAGGACTTTATAAACCAACTCTTTCTCAGGCTCATCCAGTTGCCCCTTTATGACCCTCTCATTGTGTGATGCCTATGTGTTATTTATGAGCACTTGGCTGCTCGCTTCCACAAAACAGATAACATTGTTGAAGCTGAAATGCAATTACTTCTGTGGTACTGCACACTAGGAGGAAGGGGATGAGAGCTGTTGCACCGGGTTAAGCAGCTGCTAGGATCAGAGATGCAAGACAGAAAAGATAAGTAATTTGAAGAAATGGAAAGAAAACAGGATGAAATATAAGTCAGGGTGGCTTTTTTTTTCTTCACCAGTGTAGGGAAACCACCTTGCTGTGTACCAGATGAATATCTGGCTCTAAGCATCTCATAGCTCTGCATACCATTCAGCCCTTTAAGAATCCATTGACTGCTTAGGGTTTTCTTTTAGCAGCAGCAGGATTTGCCTCCAGCCTTTGAATAAAACACTTTCCCTGCAAGGGGGGAGATAAATGAATAAAAATAGTTCAGTAAGAGCTGGGCTAAAGCAGATGTCTTCTAAACAAATATACAACTTGTTTTCCATCTGCTGGTTCCCAGTTCATGGTTGTTGTGAAAGGGAAAGAGCAGCACTGCTGCATTTCAGGAGAACATTTCAGAAGGATGTGCCTCCCAGGGTAGAGATCTGAAGGGTGGCCACTCACATGCATCAACCTGGCATATTTTGTGATAGGAGTAATAGAACAACTGCTAAAACTGATCCTAATGAGCAGGGTTTTCCTTTGCATTCCTTAATGTTATATCTGATAAATTCCCCAAAGGATTCTGGGCATCCCATCCCAATGTAAAGCCTAAGGCTAAATAGCTTAATAGGATAAGTGCTTTATAAAGCAGCTCTGTAATATTTTAGTTGTCTTCTTTCATTTTGGTAACAAGCATAAGGGAAGCTAATGTCCCAGCATACAAGGATTTTGCAATCACCATTAATGGAGATAATTCCCCCCATGGGAAACCATCTAAAATACCATCCCAAGAGCTAGAGCACTTTCCTAGCTTTTCTTTTTAATCACAACAGATTGGGTCTCTCTTGCTAAATTTCTTTATGCAGGAGATGAGAAAATAAATCTAGCAAAGAGAAGTGATGTTTAAATCCTTAAGATAAAGGCTTGATGAGGGGCAATAAAGGAGTAATTCTGAGTGTCCCAAGGCAGCATCTCTATGATTGAGGAAAATTAAATAAAATCATTGCAGCCATTAGCAGTTTAGTGGGTTTTAAATGAGTCCTGAATTGGGAAGAGTTTTTACCTTTTTCCCATTATCATCACTAGCAGGAGAAGTCTCACTTGCTGTTTGTTCCATTTTGATGGTAAATCCTGTTTTAACAAATATTCAGACAAGATGCAAAAGAGTCTTCAGCTGCATGGCATGTCTGTGATAAATGCTATATTCATAGCTCTTGGTCTACTGCAAAGCAGTTGGAGTCATTTTATGGCTGAGACAGCCAGGTTGCAGAGCAGTGGTGGGAGTTACCAGAGCTCACTACTACCCCAGTATGAGGTTCTGTTTCAATCCCACTTCATGATGTCTCCTTACTTGTTCAGATCGTTCTTTGGTGTCTTTATGGTGTTACAATTAGAATGTCATCCATGTCCATCTTGTCTTCACCATCTTTAGCTCTGACTTAGTAGGCCAAACTTACCTGTTTTCATCATTCAAACTCTAGTTAGGTTTAACTCTAGACACAGTTTAACCAGAAGTCAGCAAGTGCTACAAGAACCTTGTTTGGTTCCTGGAAGCATTTTTCTTTTGAGCTGGGGGGGGAAAATGTCCTTTCTGGGGCTGAATGCCAGATTACAAATGAAATGTGCTGTAAGAATGAGAACATGCAGAGGAAGGAGAAGCCTTTAAAAAAGTTGATTTAATGTTATTTAGTCTGTCTTTTAAAAATGCCAAAGCATCTTGCAGTGCTCTTAGAATCTGTTTTACATGTCTTCCAAATGTACAGCAGTGGAGATTAATGCATTGGTTTGTTTTTTAATTAACCAAATCTTGGAACTGGGTTTGGACATTTACTGCAAACCCTTTTATTTAAATGCTTTCTTATTTATGGCGCCACGCTTGGAATGTTATACATAGCATTATCTGACTATTAACTCTTACAACAAAAAGGATTTTAGGATTAAATAAATTGCAAGCATTCCTTTTAAATTGCTGGAGCCAAAAGGGTTAGGAATGTTAGATTATCCAGATGCAGCCATTTCCCCTGCAAAGCCCAGTGGCACTTTACAGGGGCTGTAGTGGCCGAGCTGGATGGAAGAATTCACTGGAAGCAGCAACTGGATGTGGGGCTTGAATTGCACACCCTCTACTCAGCACACAGGGTAGGTGACCAAACTTCTTCGTGGGCAGCCAGTAGAGAGAGGGAATGCCAGCCTTGATTCAATACAACATAAGCTCCATGCTGGGCATATATTTATTGTCCTTTGCAGTCAGTCAGGTCAGAACCTTTCGTGCTTTCTTTGCTAGGCTGTGGTGGGTGTGCCAAATTACTTCAATGCATTGTGAGTTAGAGGCAGCATTATGAGCTGCTGTAATGTGAAAGTGATTATTCCAGGAGCTGTTTCAGGGATGCACGTTTCTAATGTGGGAGTGGGCACAGTTGTCTGTTTGGTGCAGAAAAATAGATGTTTTCTCTTTTCATTGACTGCAATATAGCAAATAGAGAACTTACGTAAATGTGTTGTGTAAAAGTGCACTTATGAGCTGTCTGAGTTCAGCTGCCCATCAAACCCATGTGTTCCCATCTCCATTTTTGGAAATGAGTTATAAGTCCAGGTCGAACAGTGTCCCTTTTAAGTATGTGGGGACTGACCTGAGTTTGTTTCCCTTCTCAAGCAGTTTATTGCTTTGAACCTTTATGATCGAAACTGGAAAGTTTTATGAGCCTGATACTGGCTTCAAGCCAACACTAATCTTCTAGGCAGGGAAAAGTCCTGGGTTTAGATCCAAAAATGAAACATTTCCTTCCTGCTGTCACACCTGTTTCCATTGAAGAGTGTCTACTGCATAAAGAGTTGCTACCATTTTCAGTCAGCTGTTCTTTGAAATGAGTCATTTTCTGTGCACTCCTCTTCAGCTTCCACTAAAGTGTGTCCTTGGGTGATTTAAGTGTTATGCAAACAAACTCTTGAGTGGATGATCATTTCCTCACCTGAGCTCTCACATTCATGTGTTATTCCACTGTCTACTGCGTAGTGTGCAGTGGTTTAGTCCATCTGCCTTTTTTTATTTTAAGGAAAAAAATAAATCCTATCCTTCATTTCTTTCTACATCTAGGATGTAAGATTCAACCTCCTTGTTGCCAGCAACTTTGTTCACTAATGAAGTGCTGCAGTCTCACTGTCTAGTGTTAATTTCATTCAGTGATTTGGCTGAATGAACTGACTGACCCAGTGCTCTGCTTAGTATGACTCAGCTGTACCTGCAGGCAGGGATGTTTTTCTTGGTTTTGGTCACAAAGTCAAAGTTTTGTCTTGTTTTATTTACCTCAAATACAGCAGAAATCAATGTCGTCTTAAATATCATTGCTAATTAGGTTTTTGTGTTAAAGAGAAAGGAAAAGGAACAGGAAGAGGGAGGACAGTAAATAATGAGTTGCTCAGTTCCACAGAAATGACAAGAGATTGAGTGTTACTAACAGAGAAGAGCAGAAGGAGAAGGTATCAAGTGAACCTGTCTCTCATGTCAGTGGATAAATTTGGCATGTTTCAGCAAAATGGGCAGTGGGAACAAGTGATGTTGTGACTTTCTGGTCTGACCTGTAGACTTGAACAGTAATGTGAGTGTTCCATCTGAGATTACTTGTGAAAAGGAGAGCAAAGGGTACTTGTGACAGCCCTTTGGTCTGACCGCTGTGGTTGGTATTTTGCAGACAGAAACACTGTAATGCAGTGTGACTGGGTAGGAAGAGGTGGGAATGAGGAATCATGCCTAAAGAGTGAAAAGTGAGAAGCAGGATAATAGGAGCAGCAATAAAGCCCAGAGGCTGAGATGGGGAAAAGAGCAGGGAGTGAGGGCATATGGAACAGCCCCAAACAGTGGATGGGAGTCCCTCACAGAGCAGAGGCATGAGCAAAGCTCCACCAGATCCACAGCCCTCTGGGAGACTAGCTATGCTCAGGAGGCTGAATGTGTCTTGCTTGCCTGAGAGGAGCCCGGTGAGAGCAATCTATGGCAAGTAACCTACTGTGACTTGATTGTCAGGCTGCAGCTGAAAAGGAATGACACCCTCCAAAGATACCAGCAAGCCTGCTGGCTCAGATTGCTTCTCTAGAAATCAGATGGTACCACTTAAAGATGCATTTTGTGATGTTGTGCTCATGTCTTTCACCAAAGAGTAGGAAAAATGGTTGTCTTTTGGAGTAGGCTTATTGCAAGGAAATTAGGGACCATGAGTAATGAATCCATTTGACAGCAGAGCTTTTGATTTTACAACATGCTTGTAACACCTGGAGCACTTAGTACCTTGTTAACCAAATTAGCATATGCTAAAACTGACAAAGCATGAGCAGCTATTAATCACATGCCAAACTGTCCAAGATCATACTTTATTATAACTGCAGAAGCAGAAAATGTAGTTTGGGCTAGAAGCATTGTCTAAAAGCACGTACAACTAGTTACAGTAAAACCAAAGACTACTGAATCAGAAACTGATGCAATAAAGCAAGCCAACATACCACAGACTGTGTTGCCTCATAGGCAGTGGAAGAGCTATAGCAGGGTCTAAGTGGAAGTCACTTATCCTGAAGCTATAAAAAGAGCCTTAAATGATTTGTGCTGAGCAATCACTGATAGTAGTTCCATCCTGTAGCCTGTGCAGGTTGTTTCTAGTGTATCACAGAAAAATGAAGCATTGGCAAAACATGACTGCAGTGTGAAAGCAAACAGACGTGCACCTACACTTGAGCAACTTTAGATTATACCCATCGTGAATCATTTTCAGTCTCTAGGGTTCAGGGTTAACATTAAAGCAGAGTTCAGCTGTCAGACATAGGTGATCCTTGACCTCTGTTGCAAGACAGCTTTTAGAGATAATAATGTAATGGGACCGTTTAGTCCTGTCCAGACTGAATGGGACAACAGATCTGTGTCAAAACCAAGGTCCATTTGCATGGCTGCTATGGAGCTGCTTTCCAATTTCTCTTCAAGCAGTCTCTTAATCTAGAAGATTAAGTCAAAACTGATGCAGCTTCTAAGGATGTAGTAAGCACAGAACTACAGATTGTTAGAGCTTGGAAGGGTCGTCAAAAGATCATCTAGTCCACCCCCTCTTGCCAGAGCAGGATCACCTAGAGTAGGGATTGTGTTCCTGCATGAAATACAAATAATACAAAAGATCCTGAAAAACATTTGGAAATTGCATTTGACCTGAAAATGAAACCAGTAAGAGGATTCATAAATGTCAAACCATTGCACTTCACCTGTGACTTGATGAAGAGATTGCACTTCTCAAAATCTGCTGCATCTCACTTGTAGTTAATACAGCTGAATTGGGACCCTGGTATACCGACTCCCAGCAGTAACAATGAAACTGCAAGTAAAGGGCATGAGTTAACACTGGATTAAACCTGGTTCATGTGACTAATGCCAGTTAGCACCTCTTCATAGAAAACAAAAAATTAAACTAGCTTGGTTTTAATTTTTTTTATGAGGTTATAGTTCAGATAATTGAGGAATTATTATCTCAATGATAGGCTTTTTGAGGCTGCATGGAATTCTTATTAGCAAAGCAGGACAACAGAAAATGCACATGCCATGTACTAAATGGATTGAAACTTGGCTAGTTGGCAGGTATAAACAGAATTATTACAGGGCAGGCAAGCTTGTAGAGAAATCCTAAACTGATTTGTTCTTACCATTGTGATAGGAGAAAGGTTTTAACTTAATTTTCCATGGAAACAGGGTTTTCTTTCATGTTTCCCACATCTGTGTGCTCTGCCCTCTAATACTTTTGTACTTATTGGGCAAATTTCAAGCAAATTGACAGAAGCTTCTGCTCTGATTATTTCTAAGGAGATCACTGTAAGGACAGGGAGGGAGACAGAAGATGCTCTAATTAGAGAAAGGCAGTAGTATGAACATGTGTATTTATGGACTCGTGTTACTAGAGAATCCAGATGACTGAGAGAACTAATAGATGCCTCAGACCTTCAGAAAAAGCTTACACTGTAGCTGGATGGTGACCACATAAACCCAGATCTGTGGGAAGCTGGCCTGCATAGGTTGTGCTCCATGGGAACTACTAATTATCCATGAAATTCTGAGGGGGAAAAAAAAAGCCACTCATGCCTGCAGTTGGGTGAGCAGTCCAGAACAAGAAAGCCTGCTGATCCAAATAGCTTGGTCAGATTGGCACAGTTAACAGGACAACCCCTAAGACATGCAATGTCACGGAGAGAGGAGTATCAGCCCCTCGTGTAGGTGCAGGGGTTATCAGTGGTGTGGAGGAGACTGGTGATTTCACCAAAGTTGTGGTGGCTTTTGCTTTGCTAGAAATGTGCTAATCCAAAGTGTGCATTTCTTGCAAGAAAAAAAACAAACCATGAGTTCAAATGCAAGCTTGTCCTCGGTCTCATGAAAAGATGACTGCCACTATCTCGTGTTTCCAAGACACAGAAGGGATATAGGACAGTGAAGCAGCCCAAATTAAACACTGGACAAGAAGCACAGTTGGAGTTAAAACCACTGTCATCTGGCACAGGCCTTCTGTTAGGTTATTTTGCCTTCCATATCAGTATGTTCCCAGCTTTAAGCAGCAAACCAATCCATGTGAACATTAAAAAGCACCTTCCTTATATGAAAGTTCCTAACAGTTTGGGCCACTCAGCACCCCAGAGATGTAATTATGTCTGCTCTGTTGCTAACTCTTTCAGATTTTAATTGTTTTGAAAACACATCTGTAGCAGCATATACAAGAGCAACAGGGTAACAATAACAATAAAGTTGTGTTGTGTTTTTGGTATAAACTCTTTGGTTTGGAGTTTACAATTTATGTGTTCTGGAACTGGATTATTGCCTCGTAAAACAATGCAGCAGCCTTTTCTCATTTAGTTAGCCATCCATTTTTATTAGGGTGCTCTATAGAATGCCTGCAATAATATTATAAGGTGCAGAAGGTTCATTATTTCACAACAAGCAGCTAGCCAAGACCATTATTATTTTTACAACAGCCAATCTTGCTATTGAAAGATAGTTTTGATTATAACCTTTTTATCCCTTCCTCTTCTCTCTCTTTCCATTGCTAAAAGCAGAGATGTGCAATTGTTCCTTTTCAGACTGCTTTTCCACTGCCCCACAAACATGTCATTTTCATTGAAATGGATGGATTATAATGGGAAGAGATCAGTGTTAATGCACTACTGGAATACAGCCATCCTCAAGAGAGCTTATAATACTATCCAGTCTTCCTAAGCTTTAAAATCTGCAGTTTGGACAATCTGCAGCTCTAATAAGAAGCCTAGTTCTGAATTTTCCCTACACTTACAATTCTTTGATGCTCAATTATTGTTTGGGTTCTCCTCTAACAATCATGTTGCTATGACAACTGCCTTGCATAAAATCCAGTGCTCAGACAATACAGCCACCACTTAAGAGCGGGGCTCCAGGCTCATAAAAGTTGAAATTGTTGCTCAAAGAGAGTACTGAAGATTAATGACTCTGTTGTGAGCACCATGGAGCAAATTTCTGAAAATCATGGTAATTAAATAAAAAATATATGCAGGGTGATGTGTTCTTTGAGTCAGGAGTGTTCTCTGAGTCAGGAGTGTTGACACCTGCTGGGACTGGTGGAGTTACTGCCAATCTGTAGTAAAAACATCTGTGGGTATCGCTCCTGCGTATAGTCTCCTTATGCCAAATAGCTAAGGTGTTTAATTAGCTCTGGTGGTTTTCCTTCCCCCCTTCTCTGGTTGTAAACTGAACATATTGACTGGGGCTTGCCACTGGGGCTGGAACAGGTTGGCTTATCCTGGGCTGGTGCTGTGTGCCATGCTCGTTCAGCCTAATGGCTCCCTTGATGAGACCAGTGCTCCATTTCCTGCCACTGGCCTGCTGTAATTTTGTGGGCACATTCCTGGTTGTAAGGAAGATGAACAGAGCTGCAAATTGCTTGTGCCGAATCGTAAACCAGGCCTTGTTTCATGACACCACTAAGCACATGCCTCTAATGTTAAGCATATGCTGTGCTCTGCTCACCGGGAATAGACTTAGCACGGGTTTGAGGTTAAGTGTGTTTCTGCATCCTGCACTAGTTTGAAGATCTTGAGAGCTGTGAACCTCACTGGGAGGATGAATTAAATACGTTGATTATATTTGCAAAATTGTTAGCTGTGTTCATATTCAGTAATAACATCTCTGCTATTACATGCCACGTTAGTTATAACCAGCTGTCATGCAGCAGGATTTAAAATGATCTTAACAGGAACCTAAGAAAGGCATTTTGTCTCCCCCAAAGACAGCAGTAAACAGTCAGTTTGGAGTTTGCCTCCCTCTGAAGGTGAGTTGTACCCCTCAGGACAGACTCCAAAATCACATCTGTTTGAGAGCAGTGTATTGCAACCTTATGTTACTAAAATCAGAAGAAACATGTGTACTAGGAAAATCCTAGCTTAGGAAAAAAATCTCCTGTGTTCTAAGGGTATAAAAATATTAACTCAAACCATGCACATAAAGGCTGGGGCCATCTTTGTTCACTGCAGGGCCTTCAAAATCTGTTTCATATCAGGGCTGTTTGCCACGTAGGACCTCTGTGCCCACTGAGAAACCTGCAAGTACAAGGAATTAATGAAAAACTCATGAGGTGTCCACACTGCCAAGCAAAGAAGGAATACATGCAATCTCTAAGGGAGCAATAATTCATTCTGAGACCTGTACCTGTTTTCTTAAATTAGCTGTTTATATGTTAACTTCCTCAAATCAGCAGCTTAGCCATCTGTTTCAGTTAGCCTTTGGCAGCAGTTTAATCATTGTAGGAACTAGGGGTAAGGGAATCAGTAGGCCTAGAGGGTTTGCAGGGACCATGCCCATGAGATTGAATTTAGCATCAGGCCACACAGTGCTTAACTAAAGGGTGAATTTGCATTTCTGGAGAGGGTAAAATCCCTGCTGGCTCCAGCATGGGAGTAATGCTGGTGGGGATGCACAGCTGTAGTGAAATGTGGTATTGCTCCTTTGATTTTTGTTTCCATATCCAGGACATGAGCATCTCTGAGGACTGCTAGGTACTCCCTTGATACAGTGAAAGCAGCGATGATAAGAATAAATACATTTGGACCTGTGAATTTGCTAACCTGCCATTGTACTAGTGCAGCCTTCTGCTACTGATGAGCTTTAGGCCTGAGCTATATCATAGCAAAAGCCTAAGAAGCATTCAGGCATCTGGGCCAGCCTTTTCCAATGGGGTTATTTCATGTTGATTGCTCCAAATTAGGCATACATAAAATTTATAATGTGTGGGTGCCTGTGCATAGAAATGTAGCTTCCTCTGTACATACAGAAAATAAAACTATCCTCCTTGTTTAAGGCTGGGATGAACATTTCTGTCACATTAGGAAGACAACCTTATTTTGTTCTGCAGCTGCTTTTTAAACACTACAGGATCTCTTTTTAATCTTAGGCTAAGTTCACAACGAGATGTTTCAAACATCTGCTAACTATTATGGGCCATGCCTGCTAGTAGAGGTAATAAATTATAGCCAAGAAGGGAATCAAATGTCTTAACAGTGTTTTTGTTCATTGCTGTTCTCCTTCAGTGTTATCTGTTCTCTTTTTTAGCATGGTAGACAACATGCCTGCATAGAAGATTGTGCTGTGGGTGAGGAGGGTGGGATCACAGTGGAATGAAGGTGACACCCTCTATTTTAAGTTAGGGGGAAAACAACAAACAGCTTGGCTTCTCTTGTCCAGAGCAGAGAGAAATCAAAATCAATCACAAAAACACAGCCTCTGTGCTACATGCCAAAAACAAGATGGGTGGTTCTAGCAGAATATGGGAGAGAGGGCATTTTAGTTTCCTCCAAAGGGGAGATAACAGATCAGTTTTCTCGTTTGTCATGGAAACCTTTTGTCAGCCCAGTAACAATGACGTCAAGGTGGCAGTGGCGCTGAGACAGGGTCAGTTAATACAGCACACACCTGTTGAACTGCCAGAGGGGAAGGTACGTTGGCTTTTACATTTTCCATCTCCAGTTCTAAACATGTTTGGAGGAAGGTTTCGAGAGGGTTATTCAAATCCCAGGGCAGTTTTTCTGGGCTATAGCAGGTGAGCAGGTGGTGCTGGAGCTTTCACTCATGAAGAAACCCAGATAAAAGTCATTTGCTCAAGCAATGCCATTCTACAAACCCTCCTATTTGGGGAATCCTTTTAGAGGGTGGTGAGAGTAGACTCGTACCTCAAAAGAAGAGCACTAGGTGCCTTCAGGGCATTTCCTTTGCCTGAGAGTAAAGATCTTGCTGCATTTACTAAAGGATCTTTTCAGAATCAGTGCTATAAAAAAGGAAAAGCAAACCTGTATTTATTGTGCCACATCTGTAACTGTAGAGGTATAACAATAAGCTTAGCCCGTTGCTGGAATTACTGCCAGTTTTTCCAGTAACGCTTTCATGCTGGAAACAAGCACTGTTGATTGATTGATACATTTTCTTTTATGTAAAGTGAGGGTAGATTACTTTTCATTTCAGTATTGCTTTTGTGACTAACTTCCCATTTTTTTTAGCTCTTTTAAAAAATCAGCTCACTTCGTTTCACAGGAATAATGTCTTAGCAGGGGAAGCAGTTAATTTTTGCTGGACTGCTCGTGTTTATTAGCAAAAACACAGGTGATGTGTTTGCAGAAGGCTTTGAATCAGTTAAAGAATTGAACTATGTCAGTAGCTGGTGCAGTTACTGTTACCATGGCTAAACCATCAATTTACATTAGTTGCATTTACTGTTTATTGTGACACATAGTTCCAATAAATTAAAGCTTGTCCGTGTTATTGCTAAACAATGGGCATGAAACTGAGTATTTTCTATCGTGTAGGTTGTAAGAGGAGAAGAAAAGTCGATGGAATCATTATGGATAATGATTCAGACTTTAGTGGGTTGCAAAGTAGATGACATAGGGTGATCAGAAAAGGGAAATTAAGTCACCCAATGTAACTGAAATTTACTATAAGAGTAGGGGGGAAAAAGTATACAGTGGAACCAGCAAGTCCCAGATATTTTTGTAAGCGAGAACCATCTGGGATTGTAATTTTCCCAATAACCAATGAACTGTTGTTCAGTTGATAACCCATGGCATCTATCTTAATAGAGACAGATTATGTAGAATGTCTGCCAAGCTTAAAGGAGGTAAAAAAATAAAACTTAGTGATAAACATATCTCTTTTTTCCTGTAGAAGTTGAAATTGTCCTTCATATGAAAGAAATGAGGTTTAGCTACATTAGAACTATTGTCACTGTGGTGAGTACATGTAAATACCCTAGAAACACCTACAAAGAGCTATAATTCCCTTTGGCTCCAGTTTGAAAAACATGCTCTCCACTACATATAATCTTTTAGTTTTTTTTAACTCCCTACTGGTGTTTTCAGCCTGAAAGAAAGATATTTTATGTTATCTAAAGTCTCTGTAGCATGATTTACTTTTATTGGGGGACTTTGCAGCTGGAAGACAAGAAAAAAAACTCTATGACATTCTTGAAAGAAGAGATTTTTGAAACAAGAGCTCTCACTGCCACTGATAGGGAAATAGAAGTAGCAAAATGTATGGTCTGGCTCTGAAGGTGCTCCTTTTGCCTTCATCATTGATATCTACAAGAGGTGACTGTGGTCTTTATAGCAAAGTCTTGGTGTAATGCAGAGAGAATAAACAGAGGCTGAGGATCAGAACTAAGGCTTTTTTTTTTAGTTCTCAGTGACCCACATCCCTCTCTCCAGACACAAAATAGGATCCCACTCTGTGCAGCTACTGTGCAATAATGTCATCAAAGGGTCTTGCCACTTACTTAAATGCTTCTCCATTTTTATGGACTGCTTCTTATTTTGTCCTGATTGCAAGTACTCACATCGGTCCTGATTCACAGAAGAACACAATTTACCATTTAAGTCCTGTTGATTGTTACTGACCTTGTGTGTAGGTGTGGATGCCCTTCTGAATTAGACCTACAGTTCCTGTGTCTTGCATCAAACTCTCTAAGTTCAAGGGGAAGCATGTAAGAGACATTTTTTAGGGTTCTGAAATATCCACTTGTCCCTCTACTTTTATTTCCAGCTTTCTGTTGCAAATTCTTTCTTCAAATCATGCAATCTAGGGACTTTTTTGCAAAAGAGAAAAAAAATTGGCCAAAAAACATCCCTTTTTTGGGTTTGGTTTGGGTTTTTTTTGTTTTTGCAGTCATATCCTCTTCTTAAAGCCCATCTAACTGGAAAATTGTTGGAAAGGCTGGCCTACTCAAGCTGACAGAGCACTTTGCACTTTTCAGGACCAGCAAACTCCAGAATCTTTTGGAAAAAATCTGAATTTGGCCATTTTGATACTCACCGTCTCCAACATTTGACATTGAAAGCAGGTTACCTGCAACCCCAAGGAAAAGGCCTGTCTCAAAGGACAGCCACATCTTATGCTCTTCATCCTCAATAGCTGCAGCCCACCTCTCAGGGTGTGGGAGCCACAACTGTCCTCTGCTGCTTCTGCCTTTGGCTGCAAGCAGCCCAACTTCACCAGCAGGAGTAGGGCAGTAGGGCAGGCTGCCCCTGGGGAGCCCAGAAGCTTCTCAGCACAGGAGGTCAGCAGACAGCTTGCTGCTGCAGCTGAGCAGTGGTATGATACCAGCCAAAACCCTCTGCCTTGTTTGCCAAGAACAAGCCTGCCTCTGAACACCATTTCCACCCAATTTCCTCTGTTTTCTGCAGGGACTTTAAAACTCTCTTTGCTTTTTCTCCCTCCCTCAATGGTGCATCTTACTGACAACAATACTTTTGATATAGGAGAGAGGCAAATTCATTTATCTGCACCTTGGATCAATCCAGACATTAGTTATGGGACAATACAGAGCAGTGTGATAAAGAGTCCCTTTCTTGCTGTGGAGACAGAAAGGGGAATCAGGAAGAAGGAAACAGTGTGATAAGTTCTGTATATGCTCTCAATAGGGCCAGTGCTTGGTAAGGCCTTGCGTGCGAACCCTGAGAAGGACAGAAAGATGTTTTACATCGAGTTTTCATCATTTTTTCCCCAGAAAGCTATCATTGAAAGAGCCACAAGCTCATAATTGTAGTGTAATGTGTATTGATGCAACAGTAAACCCCCTTTTCATACAGTAAAGGCAAAGTTCATTCTCTTGTAGTTCAAGCATGTTTTCCCTCCACTTAGGACTCATTCAGGCAACCAGAGCATTTCAGCATTTTCCCCTTAGATTGGGTAGGGGATAATGAGATTTGGACAGACAGCTCTGCTACTGTCTTGCCTGGGATAGAGGAAATTGCTTACTTATTATTTATCATTATAGTTCTCTTCTAAAATATGCTCACATATTATGAAAGGAAACAGATGCTTTTGCCAAGAATCTTACAGCATAGATGAAGAAACAATGAATTAGTGAAATGGGCTTTACTAAAGCAGCACGATTCTGTGACTGGAAAAGGACATATTTAGCCAAAGAAGTATCTTGTTGGCTATTGAGGTAGGTGCAGTTAATATAATGTTAATGCTGTACAATGACATGTATGGAGGATAGGCTGTGGGTGTAAATGGAGTTTAAGAAGGGTGCAGCAATAGTTAATCATTTCTCTCTTGACTCTAAGGTTCTCTACTGTGCAGTCTGGGAAACTTAAAAGTGCATCAAGGTTTTGTATGGGAATTGCTTGGTTTCATTATAAGCATGGGTCACCACAGAGGGCTGTTCATCAACCTGGTTACCTACCACTGCTGGTATTTACCATCTTCCTTTGTCCACCTCCATGCTCTTCTTTTGTGATCTCTTCTCTGTCTCTGCAGCCCTAGTTCTGCCACAGCCCTGTGCTTTTACTGTGTCTCTACTGCTGTGCGTGGGTATCTAGGGTGCCAAAAAATCCTTTGCTATTTCAGCTGAAACAAAGCAAGTCAAACCCACTGCCAAATCCTATGAATTCACTGTCCTTTTTGCAACAGGATTTCTTACAGAGCTTATCATTATTTCCCCAGTTACTAGCAGAAACCCCAAATGTCATTCCTTTGAGCATGTATCTTTACATAAGGATAAGATTGAGATTTAGCGTAGGATTTTCAAAAGAAACCCAAAGGAAGTAAATGTTAAATTCACACTGAACTTCACTGACTTCAGCCTCTGTCTCTCCCTGTGTCTGAAATCCCCTGCTGAAACTCTTTAATTGAGCAGCCCTGAACACATCCTTTGCATAGCTTTAAAGACTCACTGAATATGGTAATGTCAAACTTGAAGTGTACTTGGATCTGACACTGAAAATTTTACACTCGACTACCAACATTTTTTGCTTATCCTGGTCCCTTGCATTTTGCCTTGTCAAACCCCCTAAGGATGTTTCAAGTACAGGTCATATCACCTTTCTCTGTATGTGTTGTGTGCAAATGAGAAGCATTTTAGGATACAAAAGAACACATGCATGAGTGTTGTTGGCAAACACAGGCATCTATGTTTGAAAACTGAGGCCTCTGTATTGATTGAACTGAGTCTAGCAAGAACAGAAATGAACATATTCATCCGGGAATGATTTACATGTAACAGTGATTGCACAGGCCCAGGGTATTTCATCTGAAGTGTCTTCAGTGAAAGAAGTTAAGCAGGAGCTGAGAATGTGCTCATCAATAGACCTTATTCTTCTGCTCATGCTTTGATAAATGAACATAGCAAGTTCTTTCAGGCTTCTCAGTCTTTTACTTGTTTGTTCTGGATTTCAATGATCCATATTTAGCCCTCCCTGATAATGTGATATGATGGCAAATGTAAATGAAAAAGTCAATGAACATTTCAGTTGAAACAAAGCAAGTCAGATGAACCCTCAAACTCTTTGGATTTATATTCTTGTTTGAAATACAATTTACTACCTTGTAAGAAACTAAAACAAAACACACACACACACACAAAAAGGGCATGTAGCCAATTTTTGTTATTATAGTTAAAGAAGAACATTTTATGGGAGGAGTGGCCTCTCTGTATGGTCCAGTTGACTCTATCAAGCAGAGATGCCAAGAATGATAAAATGTAAAACCTTCATCTGCCAGTTCCTTTGGGAGTCACATTACGGCAGTACAAGCAACGGTCTTTCATTTTATAAAGGGAAGCATATGACTGCAGCCAAGGGCCTTTCAATGCTATTTTAGGTAAGCTGATCTGCCTAGAGGCCATTGTAATCCCTCACACTGTACAGGTTTTAAGCAATAGTTTTACTTCATAATGCTGTTTCTGTGTCCACTGAAAACATCTGCTTAGATGTGCCAGGCTCCATCGTGCACCCTGTTACATCACTTGGCAAATGAGGTCACCTCAAGTAAATAGCAGTATTATGGAGAGGAGAATAAAAGCCTCAGGATTTAGCCATTAGGGCTGAAGCTGCAACCCATCATGATGGTTGAAGATCATGCAGCAATGCTGAAAAGGCTCAGAGGGTGCAGTGGGCAAGGCAAGCAAAGGGAGGACTCAAACACAAGTAATCACCTCCCTCAAGATCCTTTTGCCACTGATTGAGGGTAAGGGCATGGACCAGTTTTGGACAGTGCTTCAAGCAGTGTTCACCTATGCAGCCTACTGTCAGCAGCAATAGCCTACTTTTATGTAGTGATTGATAGGAACACTGAGATGGAGCATGTCATTAGGATGAAACTTCAATGTAACAACCAGTAAACTACAAACATTAGAGAATGCTTGGGAGAGAGGGAGAAGGGTCTCTGGGGTTGCCTGGCTGCCTCTGCTATCAGACTAACTGCAACCACCTCACCCAGACACCATCCAGAGTTTCCATGGCAGCCCCAGCCTCTCTGAAGTGTGATTTAAATTTACCAAAAGCATTATTAAAATTCATGAACTGCATTGGGTGGAACAGAAGTAGGCACTGGATGGCCAAGTGGCACTGAGCCCAGCCATGTAGCCACTGTGCTTCTAGGGCAGAGCAATGCCCTCAGCTGTCACACATTCTTTCAGCCTGAAGCCTTCCTGGCACTCAGAACAACCTAGTAGTCATGTCATAATATGCCCTGGATTTTCTAGTTTGTACTAAATCCCTCTGAAAATTCCCTCTCTGAAGTGTGGCACCTGCAAGGGTAAAAGGGGGCAGGAAAATAGATCTGCTGGTGCCAGGTCTTCCTTTGGCAGCTTGGAGATGAACGCTGCTCACTGTCATCATTCCTTCCAATGACTTTTCTGTCATTCAGGTCTACATTTCCCTTTGTGTTCTATTAGACCAACCTGCTACTAAAAACAGTTAAAGCAACTTATCCAAATCCACCTTTGAGTTAATTTTGGGCCTAAAGCCCTGGTTTATAGTAACAAGACCTAGAGACCCACAATTAAAAAGAAAAATAGCAACTATTACATTGGTAAAAAGCAAGTTATTTGGAAAAGGAGAGGGATGCCAAGCTAAGCTCTCCAGCAGTGGCAGGAGGGAGTCAGACTTACAGGACCACGTGGCTTAGACATGCTTCAAATAATCTCCTCCAATTAAAAATAAAGCAAATTTTATATAAAACATCTGTTCTGTGAATTCAACAATTTGGACAAAAGCCCCATCAGGGGATACTCTAAATCCTTCATCATGTTCTGGTTTCCCTGTTCAGATCCTACCCATTTTGAGGAGCTAATATTCCTGAGGGTTGTGGTTTGCTATAATGCTCCCAGGCATCAGTGCAGGCTTTTGCATTTCAGTAGGCTGGGCTGCCTTCTGTGCATCCATGGTGACTTCATGGCATCCGTGCTGCCCTCAGATACCCAGTCCTCATTGCAAAGGTGTTTGTGCTTTAGGAGAAGCCAGAGCACCTGGAAGTGAACATCAGCAGAAGGTTTGCAGTGAACAGGCATCACTGGATCTGGGCTGGGCTAAGACATGGGAAGACAGAGCTTCCCATCAGCCCTGTGTGCTGCTCAAAACAGTGCTGGGAGCTGATCGTGGCTGTCCATTGGAGAGATGATCTATGAAATGTAATTTGGCTCACATGTATCTAAACCATTAAAACTGTAACTGTGCAGACAGTAACATTATCTGTCTAAATTAATTCTTTAAATTATAAAGGAAATATAATCTGGGGATATGTGTATTGAGCAAATTTGATCCAGTGCACAAAATGAGATTCACTTTGTTCTAAAGCATCCTGAGGGTGATCTTTTCCTGGAATATCCTCTGTTTCTTTCCCAAGAGAACACCAGAGATTCCTCCTCTGGTTAGTGTGAGCCATTGTTCCTAGTTCTTCAGGTAACTATTTTTATTTCAATGTAGCTTAAAAGAAGTGCCTAATCAGGGGTCTGATTTCTTGATCATCAGTTCTTGATGTTGACAGCAGGCAAGCTGATGACAAGGAAGTAGTGGGGGTCACGCTCAGCTGGGAACACTGTATGATGTCAGAACAGGGCTGCTGGAAGACAAGTGAGTTTCTATTGTAAGTTTGACAGATCATAGAATCATAGAGTCATTAAGGTCAGAAAAAACCTCTAAGATCATCAAATCCAACCATCAGCCCAACACTACCATGCCCACTAACCCATGTGTCAAAGTGCCACCTCTACACATATTTTTAACAGCTTCAGGGACCGTGACTGCACCGCCTCCATGGGTGTAGATGTGCAGATCTTCATACTGTGCACACTTCAGCTGGGCTGTTTGTACCTGGGGATGCTTCACAAAGTTCCACACAAGAATACATGATCAGGCTTTGTGTTCTTTTTAGCATTGTTGTGGGAGTTGATGTCTGATGAATCAATCATCTGTTGACTGAAAACCTTGACCTCCTGGGTCAAAATTGTTTGCTTTGCTTAGGCTGTGCTGGACATATGGAAGAAAGCAACTAGTCAGTACTCTCTCATTTCAGTGTTTCCTTGTGCTTTCATTAATCCTGGGTAAGTTCAAAACATCTTGTGGCTGTGAAATACAGCAGGTGAGGGATTACCTTGGAGGATTTCAGCTATCTGCATTTCTCACCCTCTGCAACACTGGTAGCAAAAGGGTTTGGCTGGCTCTGTGTCACTGACTGTATCTGCTCCATTTTGTGCTTCTCCAGGGAAGGGAAAGGAATGGAATTTGGGTACCAGCTTTCTGAGCCAATTGCCATGAGAAAACCTTTGGTCTTGCAGGATCAAACACAGACTGATAGTCTGGTTCAATTTGTTGGGTGAAACAAAGTGAATCTGGTCATCTTTATCTTCAAAAGCATTCTTTATAGCTGGATGTGCTGTTTAATTTGGATTGACTTTAGTCTTACTTGCTGCAAAAAAGGCTTGAGAAATCAAATAGCTCCATTCAAGTGGTTCCACAGATGTCAGCAGATGCCAGATTCCAAAATCCAGCACAGTCAGGATATAGTTGTCTAGTAGGGACACCAGTAAGAGATGCTGGACAGGAAAAGCCTGTGGTATTTCAGACCATGACACCAGATTTCCTTTCTGTTAGCATATTTATGTGTCTCAGGTGCCATCTCTGTCTCTTCTTTCTGCTGCAGAATAAGTTACTGTGCCTTGATTTATAGAATGCTGCACATCCAGATGCCTCTGTTGCTCTCTCACTGAGAAGAGTAAAGCCGGTACATTTGGGCTACAAGTCTGTCACCAGGATCCCAGCTGTGCATTTGACTGATTAATCAATTACAAAGAGACCTCCTAGTGAAGCTCAGTGAGTTCCTCTTTGGGCAGACAAAACAGAAAGAGTAGGAAAGCACCAGTTCCATCTTAATGGAAGAGGGGAAGGGAGGGCCTGAGGACCACAAAGGGCTCAGAGAGCAGCTAGGTATTCTCCACTGAATTTTTTATTTTGAATTCAAGCAATTCTGCTGACTAATAGGTTACCTTTGGCTCAGCTCCTAGCTCCTGAAATACAGTTCATCTTCATGCAAATATCTCTGTACCAAAGCAATGAAGCATTCACCAGAATTGCCAGAGCTCTCAGTTCTGTGTGCTTTAGAGCTGTAAAAGCTCTGGGGGAGTGCTCACACTCCAAACAGAGCCTGTTACAAAGTGAGAAAACTAAAGCAATTCTTTAGTATTGGAATTCCTCAAAGGCTTTGTCTGAATTTTCTCTCTCTCTCCAACCTCCCAGTAAAAAGAAAATCTCTATAAAATTACAGAAATGTTCAGAAAGAATATTCCAGGGGTACTTTGATTTCTTGTGCCTGCCCCCCAGCTAGAGCTGCAGCTGCTGGATCTATTTCAGTGCAGACAAAATCGAGGTCTAAGTGGTCTTGTTCACTTCTTTTGATCTCTTGATAAGAATGCAAATGCCACTTTTGCTCCCACTTCCTTGCTTACCCTCTTGAAACTGGGTGTTTATGGTGACTAAATGCTTCTATCCCAAACTGGCTGTCATCCAAAATCAGATGGGCAGAGAGCTTAAGAGCAACAGAAAACTAGTAATTTATATTAGGACACAGTGCCACACCACACAGAATGCTTTGTTTAAACTAGCAGAGCCCCGTGTCCTTTTGAATAGATGAAAATTACCCTTCAGTGTGGATTTTCACAACATTTAAAAATACTCCAGTTACTCTGGGCAGCTCTTCTGACCCTGGTAGGTTCATTCTCCGTTGCTGGTTCTTTGACTAAAAATCAGATGTTGGCTTGAGATTTGTATTGTAGAGGAAACAACTTTTTACCTATCTGAAATATACTGGGATTTACCTGCATCTGCAGATGCTGTGCACTGCTGATTCTCCTTCTGAATGTGATTTTTATGATTGAAAAATATACTTAAAGGAAAATTGAAGCATTCTAGGAACAGAAAAAAGGAAAAGGAGATAAATATGAACAAATGATACTGTGATTTTAATAACAGGATGCACTGGATAATTTAATGTAGTGAGTTGGGTTGAGTGTGGTTCTTTACATCACAATATGTTTTTAAATAGCTTAATATTGAATGAGAGGATACTCATGGGTTAGGTACTGACAGAGCATCTTTGGCAGTTGTGAGCCCATAGGCCAGACAAATGGCAGTCTCTAAGCTTTGGCAAAGGTAGGGCAGCTTGAGTTTGCTCTTTTCAAAGTGTGATACTCGAAGCAAAGGTGAGAGATGGATATAGCATGCTGATGTGACATTCTGTTCTCTTTTACTGCTCAGTTGTGAGAAAGGATCTGGCCAAACTATAGACATATTTGGTAATAGGGAAGTCCAGATACAACTGATCTACTTCACTTGTCAGTGAGTGACAATGCCTGGCAATGAGATTGCCTGATCATTCCTCAGCATCCAGCCCAGGGATTTACCTACAACACTGAGCCAAAGGAACCACTCAGGTACATGCAGTGTCTGCCTCAGGGCTGGCTGAGAAGAGACAACAGCTGCAAAACTTTGTCTGTGGTCTAGATCACAGGGTCTCCTGTGAGTGTCAAATGTACCTCCCTGAGAGTGCAGGTAACCAGATCATCTCTGTAATGTGCCTTCACATCTCATAGACCACAGTGTGGTTTGTGAGCCTCTAACAAACTTAAGACTTTAATTACAAGAGGATTCAAAAGTTAATTGTGGCACTGTGCCACAGGAGAGAAGACCGAGCTCGCCAATATTTTGCGCCTTTGTAGAAACAGACAACTGAAACACTGCTACATTTTCTGGGGCAGCTAGTATTTATTCAGTTCTGCTGTTACAACTATTGCCAGTTCTCTGCCTCTCAGAGCTCAGGTTCACCTATTAGAACCAATGTGAGATCCATTGTGAGTTAGTTACCCATTTAGCTACCCATTTAAGAAGTGCCTGAGGAGTCCTTCTCCAGATACGCATTTCCCATGTCCCTGCTCAACCTGTTAAGAGAGCTATTCATTCCCACTTTTATTTCAGCTGAAGTGGATTTATTACTAGGTAAGATGTGTTTTAGAGGGAAGGATGGACAGCCTGTGAGCTGATAGGTCTTTTTCATCTGCAGTACAAAGATAAATATGCCTCTGGTGTTCAGCCTTGCTTCCTCTGGCTGCTGCTTTATGGCTGGAAACTAAAGAGATGCAGCAACGGCCATGCACCCTTACTGTAATTCAGGAAAGACCATCTCATGGTAATCCTGCATTAACTGGTACCTGCTGGTCCCTGAAGCTAAGGTGGTTCCTGCACTTGGAGCAGCCTGGATGTCCCTGCAGCAGGATGTGTCCATGACTGGAATTATTTTGATGGCTTACACATCACCTTCCCATAGCTTACAGGCACTCGGTTGGGTGTTTCCAGAAACAAAAAGCCTCCTACAAGTCATGACAAAACTCACCAGCATCCATGTCTGCTCACATCAGTGCACAGCAGTTAGTGAGCAGTGTCATGCAGTAGAGAGGGGAGTTTTCAATGTCTGTACAGCTGGGTCCCTGCCTGCATTGGTGATGATAGGGCAAGGCTTTATTCTTGCTCAGGTTAGGTCTCTTTTAGAACACCCTGATGAAAACACACAATGAATGGACAGTGACGGTTTCTAGCCCAGAAGCAAGTGAATGCAGAAAATGGGACATGATTTGCTGGTGGCATGCACTGTGGAGACAGGCTGGGGCCCCTGCTAGCTTCTCTCAGGATGTACAGCACATTTGCACTGGTCTGCTTGGCCCCCCTCCTGCTTCTTCATTACATTTTGCTATTTGCTTCTACCATTTCTTTTCTTTCTGATTTTAAGGCTAATGCTTGCTGTGTAATTCATTGGATTTGTCCCTGTGTCAGATCTTTCAGTTGTGCCTTGTGCTTTGCAAAGGCATGTGGCATTGTCATTTTTATTTTAACACCTCTCACCAATCGTGTTGTACCATACACAGATTAGACTGCTGCCTGGATTTGAAATATATCCAGTCAGTGGCTTTAATGGTGGTGGCTTTTTATCACAGGAATAATAAAAGTGAATGTTACATGTTAAAATACAAAGTTGTTTACCTATGAAGTTCAACCTTAAGGGCATTCTCTATTTTCTTGCTTTTTCCAAAGCAAATGCAGTATGTGTGAGAAACCAGCAGCCCATCTGTATTCCAATTTGCAAGCTCCAAGGTAGAGGAGCATGATGTACTTCTCTGAGACTGAAAATTCACTCTCTAAAAACAAATTAATTCACTAATAGCTTGAGGGATCACTTCATAGGTGAAAGGATTTCTGTCATTGGGAATCAGATGTATTTGCATTATTCCTCAGTGGCTTACAAACTGTGTATGTATTAGTAGAATATAAGCTTTCTGGAGAGATTACTTTGCTGTGGGTTCATTTGGTAAGTGAATGTTCTTTGTGGCATGGTGGTATCTAAGACACAGAACAGACATGGTAAATACTTGGAAATCTTTGGGCAAAAAGAAGCAGCTCCTCGTACCTAAAAACAAGGAGTGGGCCCTTACCTGAGCTAACTGCTTGCACTGGCACCTGAGAAATGGAATCCGCTTCATTCTTCCTGCCAAAGGGGGGATCTTTACCTGAAAATGTAGTATTTTAGTACTAGCTCCAGCTAGTGAGTTAGAGCATGGGGAAGCCATGTATCTATCCAGAGGATGTTGGAAGAGTAGCTGATATTAATTCATAAGGCTTCTAAGGAGCTGAGGGAGGTTAGCTCACACTCTCCAACATCAAAGGCAACCTTCTAAAGCCAGGAGGAGAGTGTGAATATCTCCCCTGCTGAGGAAGAGCTTGATAACCCCAAGTGCAGAGTAGCTCCTAGGAGGGATGATTACTGTCAGTTCTCATTATATTAAAATCACTATTTTAAATGAATCAGAGAAAATAGAAGCTCAGGGCTAGATGGTGCCTGAGAGTCGTGGAGCACACCTGCCTGCTCTGGGATAATGCTTACAGGTGTTACCCTAATGGAAGCAGCTGTTGTATCACAGATGTTTAGTTACTTGAAAAGGGATTGACAAAGACCTGTGATCATCTGATTTTAGGTTAGCTGCCCCTCATTCCACAGGAGCATGGAGATGCTCAGGGCAATACTTCCCAGGCTGGTGCTCCCTTGGAAGTGCATTGTTAGTCCTAAACCTTCCCAAGGACTGTCTTCACCAGGCCTGCAATACTTCAGGGCTCTTTCATCTTTCCTACTTGAGCAATATAAAAGTTATTTCTTTTTCAAAATTCAACTAGAACCACCTGAAAAAAATATTTAAGCATTCTGGAACAACTTCTGCCCATATCATTGGAAGCAATGGGTCTTGGGATGCTGTCGGAACCAGTTCCTTCATGCCCAGAGACCGGACATGGTACTTTTAAAGTGAAGCAGTTTGAAGACAACGGAGAGTTGATTCTTGACAGCAAACGAGCTTGCTGTGTGATGGCAAACACGGACACCTAGTGGTACCCGAGTGCAGGGCATGTCGAGGTTTTACTTTTATCTCTGGAAGAGGAGCAGATACAGCAGAATATTTGTTCATGTTTTCCTTAAAAGAAGGAGAGATTCAGTTATTTCCAGAGGAATTATCATAGATAGCATAATGTGGAGGAAAGAAAATTTAATTGGTAGTGAAAGAGTTAGGGGAAAAACACCATCTTGAGTAAGATTTGCAAGGGTATTTACCAAGAAGTCATCAGGGGGAGTTTTGTGTCTTAAATATTGCCTTGCTGTGCCAGATGGAAAGATTTTCTGCTCCTGAATTAGTCCATAGCAAAGAAATCTCAGTAAATATTACAGCAATATCTTATCCTTACCATACCTGTGAATGTTTGTACTCCAGTTCTGGGCAGATTACGTCAGCATGATGAATGGTGGCTTTGCTGATAAACTGCATAGCTAGGTACTAAATTGATCTCTTGTGTGCTTTCGTCAACCCACTGCGCTCTTTCTGCCAGGATTAGTGTGAGCAGTCTGGATGAATGGCCTCAAACAGCTGCCATGGTTTGCTTTGTTTATTTTTTTTTTTCACTATTTATTTACAAATAATCTTTCAGAGAACTATCTCCTTCTTCTTCCCCAAATCTAGCATTTCGTCTACGGCAGAGACACAGGACAGGTGAGAACCAGTCCTTGTCCACTGACCCCTTTCTGTAATTATAAATATCACCTCTGTGAATGGGATTTCTTTCACACCTGTATCATACACACAAACCACTATGCCACTGAGTGGAGAGACAGGCTGTTCCTATGGGATTGGGCACTGAGGGCTGCTTGGGCTGAGATAAGGGATTTTGAGATTGTCCCAGCTGCAGAGTGGAGTGTGCTCTCCTCAAGGGCACCCCCATTCAAGCTGATAGGCAGAACCCTAGTTCTCAGTGATTTCACAGAGATACTGAGAGATTTCTCCCAATTCAGTTGGATTTAGAAGCTATTCTTTTAAAAACATTTTGTAATAGGCTTGTGTTTAGCTCCATACCCTATAGAAATAGGGAAGTTTATAGTATTACACTGTTTTGAATTAGCTTGTTTAGCATTCTTTAATAACTTTTGAATCAGTGGGCTAATTTCTATCAAAACACTGGAATAAGGACCTCAGAGACTCCTGCATGTTTCAGAGAAGCAGGCAGCACACAGTGACAAAAAACACCCAAAAGAGGGCCCCTGATGACAGGAAGACAGCAAGACATCCACATTGCAGAGGAGCATTAAAAAAGATTCCTAACACCAGAAAAACTTAGATTTGTGCTCACAACTTTTTGGACACCAAGAATCAGCCTCTGAGATCCAAGTCTGTAAGAAAACAAGATTTGTTAGCTCTGCTGCTTATGCAATCACTTCTTCTGCTCTGATCTGCTGTGTACACAACCGCTTATATATCTGGCCTCTGGTCATATAGAGGCTGTGGTTAAACAGAGACTGGTGGTGTGCATCCAGAGCTGCAGGGGGAGAGGCTGAAGGAAAGCAGCAGGTTGCCAGCGCTCAGTACGGAAGTAAGATGATACATTTATTCTTAGATACAAATCCTGGAAGTCAGCATATAATCAATCACTCTACGTTTACATATTTACACTTCTGTTTTCCATCAGAGAGCATGGGAGGAGCTTTTCTGATCTGCTCAGACAGGATTCCCTAGTCTCCCGAGAGGTCTCTAGAGTGAGTTTGGGAAGATGAAGGCATGTTTTTTGTCATGCAAAAAAACTGTAGCTGTTTCCTCACTGCACTGGTGGCATGTGGGAATGTGTCTAACTCATGCTGTAGAGGGGTGAGCTGGAATCTTTCCTGCCTTGAGGGCAGGCTGGGCCATCGCCAGTCTAGGAAGTCACCCCAGAAACTAAAGCAAGAAAAAAGGGCAAGGTTTCTGATGGACACCCACAGCTAGAAAATTCACCCCTGGCTATCATTCAAAAGGTTACTGGGTGGGTAGCTTTGATTTCTCACTTCAGCCCAGCAGAATCAATAAGAAGTAAAGGAAGCCAGGGCCACAACATGTTGAACTTTGACAAAAGAAATGATTAACTTGGCTTCTAAGGAACACAAGTCTTGTCTTTGCCAGTGTAAATATGATGCAAAGATGATTGCCTTTATCCGGTCCGCTCTAACTTCTACTCCTGTTCTCTTTTTTTTTTTTTTATGTTGAACCTGAGCAGTTGTCTGGAGGGTGTGAACTAACCGTGGTGCTCCAGGACTTCACAGCGGGCCACAGCAGTGAGCTGAGCATTCAGGTGGGGCAGACAGTGGAGCTGCTGGAGAGGCCGAGCGAAAGGCCAGGCTGGTGTTTGGTCCGGACCACGGAGCGGAGCCCACCTCAGGAGGGCCTGGTCCCCAGCAGCGCTCTCTGCATTTCCCATTCCCGCAGCAGTGTGGAGATGGATTGCTTCTTCCCTTCAGGAAAAGGTAGGCAGCAATCTGGCAGGTTTCAGATGCTTTCAGATTTCCCCTTTTGTAACCTGTAAGTGAAAAGCTGCTTGGGCTGCCTTGGCAGTCGGTGTGGGTAAGGCTGTCCAGCTGTCAGTGAGCTTTGTTACCAGATCTCTGTGAATCGGCACAGCACGAGCCTAACTCCATCTCCATGAATCAATGTTTGTGCGTGTGCGTCCTTTGCTGTCTGGCAGTCATTATTGTCTTGAGATTTGGGGTAAAAAAAAGACCTTTAAGCAACAAAGGGACTGGTTTTAGTGCCTCAGAGCCTAAAGGGAGGGGAAGTCATGTTGTGTACACACCCAGGCTGCCCCAAGTTGTGGATTTGTTGTTCTATGAGTGCCATGGTGCAGACTAGTACGTGGTCTTTTGGAATATCCCTGCTGCTTCTCTGTTACTGCAAACATGCCACCAGTGAGCACTGGTACACTCTGTTGACTTGTGAACTAGAGACATTGTAATGGCACAGCACAGTGAGGGAAAAAAAGTCCTTCACAAGTAGTGCTCAAAAATCCCCACATCCCTGGTCTTATCCCGAGAGCTGGGCTTCATGCACAATGAATGGTGAAATAGTGTTGTCTCTGTGGTGTCTGTGGCCTATTTAGCTGATGTTCTGTTCTGAGCAATGTGTCCCCCACACATAGGATCCATGCAACAAGGTATAGGAGATGCTTCAAACTGATAGATCAGAACTGGTTCAGGTCAGCATGGCCGGAACAGGTCTCCTTGTGTCTGTGTCCCTGCTTCTGGCCACAGACAACACAGGTAAAGCCCAGGGAGAAAAGGTTCCTGTTGCCCCACACCCAAATTCAAGCCCACAACGTGAACTGTCTTTTTAATATTATTTTTTCCCCTCTGCATCAAGGGAAACAGAATTTGATCCGTTCCTGTTTGAGTGAGTTAAGCTTGGTGGTTTTGTTTGTTTTGAGAAAAAGCATTGAAACCGGGCTGTAGGCTGTCCTCTCTCCCTGCCTACACTCCCACTGCGGAGGCCAGGAGTGGGGTACACCCCAGGACAGAGCAGCATGGCAGGGCCATAAACTGCAATCAGTTTCCCTTAAACAGCCATCTGAGCCAAAGCTGGGGGAGGAGAGCTCAGATTTTCCTCTTGGACTTGATCCCCTCAGCAGATCACAGTCAGGTGCTTTCCCTTGCCCTGCTTTGTGAGAGGGAGGAGGTGAAGTCAGTGCTGGCTGTCAGCTCTGTCTGCAGTGCAAACTCCAAACTTGTCACGTGCTTCTTAGACCTGCTGCTGACTCTCCTCCCTGCCTCCTGCCCACGTCGTTGCCTTGCCTCTGCTACCTCAGGAGCCTGTCCTGGTCCTCAGTTGTCCAGTGAGAAGCCCTGCAGTTCCTTATTAGCAAATTAAATCTGTGAATAAACAGAAAGGTAAAGCAAAAAATCAGCCTGGTCTGTGTAAGAGCAATCACTGCCTGGCATGACTCATAGGAAACCAGAGATGCATCTCGTGGGTGCATGGTCCAGTATTTGGGCTTGGGCTCTCTGCTGAAGGACATTGAGACACCACTCAAGCCTCATTGAAGTGTCTTGGGTTGAAGAGTTTCTCCTCAAATGAAGCTAAGCAAAAAAAAAAAAAAAAAGCAGGAGTAGGCTGTGAAAAGTGAGGCAGGAAATCTTGAGGAGGATGGAGACAGAGTGGTGCAGAGGCTGAGGGCTGGCAAGGGCCATAGGGACTCTGTTTCCAGCACGATTATGTGAGCTTCAGGGCACAACTGTAATGCAGCTATGGAACAACAGTGGACCAGAGCTGACTGGTACCCGCAAGCCACCAGGCTGTGTCAGCACAGCACCACGCCTATGCTAGCACACTTTGCCTGCCTGTGTGACAGGTTATCTCACTTAACACACTGCCACTGCTTCCAGGTTGGAGCTGGCTCTTGTCCCATCATCTCCAAACAGGTACAGAGTGAGCCTGGCCTTTATTTTCTTATATCTCTTCCTCACCCAGCCTTGGTTTTCTTCCTGAACATACCAAAGCTGTATCAGGGAGCCTCAGCATTAATGGGATCTCCAGAACTGCTTCTACAAATAATAAAAATAACAACCCAGTCCACAGTTTTGGCCAGAGTACAGCAAATAGGTTCTGTCTCTAATCAGCTCTCCCTCTCTTTGAAAAACAGGAAATTGTTTAAACTGAATGAACAGATGCTGGGAATAAAGACAGAGAGGCAAGTTTAAAGGGGAAAACGCAGCAGCCACTGGAAGAGCCTGCTAATCTCATGAGAAGCTGGGAGGGTTAGCATTTGAAATGGCTTCTGACTATTCAATTCATGTCTTCTCTATTTCCAGTAGCTTTAGGCATGAGTTGGACTTGGACTCCCTTGGTCCAGGCTTCCAAAATTTATGGTCTTTCTCTATAACCCAGAAGAAAGGCTGATGCCTTTTATATCATTATCAAAAGGTGTCCCCTGGCTATTTCAACTGTGTGAACGTGCACAGCTGCAGAAGAGCAGGTTAACAGCTGAATTTTGCTTGTAATTACCAAGACACAACATTCTTTGCAAGCAGAGAAAGTATCTATACTCAAATCTTAATGTTTCTAACAATAGAATGTGCCATCTATAATAGAAACAGTCAGAGTTTTGACAAGTATTAAAACATTGTCACATCTGCTTAGTGAGAAATGGAGAATTATTGTGTTTGGTTCTGTTATAAGTTATGGTGGACAACAAATGTAAATCATGTGGCTCACAGAAGCTATGTGCCATCCCTACAATGAAAGAGTAAAGAAAGTTATATATCATCCAACACCTGAACAGATGAAGGCTTGAAAGATTTGATGGGATCACCAGAACATTTTGCAGAGCATCAATGCAAGTCCTCATCAAACCAAAAAGTAAACCTTTTTGAACAGCCTCCCTAAAAGCCAATGGAAATGCAAAACCAGACTTCACAATGGAACATGTGCTCTGGCTCTTCCTCGCTTTTTTACACTATCCCTTTGAAAACAGGTAGTGAATTGAGATTAAAATATTGCAAAAGGAAAAATGTGGTGCCAATAGAAGAGACCAAACCCAGAAGAGAACACTTCCTACCTTTTGTAATGAAATACCTGTACAGATTTCTCTCGTTGATTTTAGTAAGAGTGTGGAGCCTTTCAGGTCTCCCAGCCTTCTGTCTGCCTGCTGGCTCTGTTCCTTCGGAGGATACACGTTTGATCTTTTCCTGCCTGACTTGACTACAGCTCAGAGCCCAAGAATAGTCCTGCCTGTCCTTCCTTTCTGATGATCTGACAGTGTTTGCAATTATCCTCTGTGAAAAGGCTAACAGGTTTCTGGGATTCACCTTTTGCAAGTGATTTACAGATGACTGAGGAAAAGGAACTCCTCTGCAGGCTCCGTTACTGTACTCCAGAATTTGTGGGATGTTTTGTTGTTATTGCTCTGACTAGCATTCCTAGGAAGGAAAAAGAAAGATCTGTGACATTAGGAATGAGTCTCTGAACTATCCCACATGGTTAATGAGAGGAAAGCTGGGACTTTTATTCCTGTCTCTTTTACTTTATGATTGAGTTCTGAGGTATTAAGCTATACATTTCAAACTGAGAAAGAAATCCATATGGATTGAAAGCATCCTAAAGAACTAGCCAATATTCATTAAGCACACTGTGACAAGCATATTCCTGGTGTCAGCCTGTTAGCTTTGACTGAGTAATTTCAAATTTCAACTTGGCCCATGAAACATTGAAGTGAAATCTTGATCCTAAAACTCTTGTCTTATGACTGCTTACCCAGCATTTGACTTGTAAATCAAAGTCACAGCATAATTCAAAGAGTAACAAAGGCTACTTCTTGCAACTTGGAGTAACTTTAAGCAACCTCCATCATGGAAGGACAAAGAAAACATGAAAACAAGTATTGGGGTTTATGGCACTTGTTTTGGACTGACAATGTGGGAAGGGGTCGCATTCAGGGCTTCAAACCAGATCCTGCCCGCAGGATGCTTGTGTCTGGTACTTACCAGCACCAGAACAAGAGGACACAGTCTCAAGCTGTTCCAAGGGAGGTTTAGGCTGGATGTTAGGAAGAAATTCTTCATAGAGAGAGTGATTGGTCATTGGAATGGGCTGCCCAGGGAGGTGGTGGAGTCACCATCACTGGAGGTGTTTAGGAGGAGACTTGATGGGGTGCTTGGTGCCATGGTTTAGGTGATTAAATGGATTTGGATGATAGGTTGGACACGATGATCTCGAAGGTCTCTTCCAACCTGGTTTATTCTATTTCTATTCTATTCTATATCTCTGGAAGAAAGAAGGAATACATTTTTTTTAAGGTGCTATGCAAACATCTCGCTGTGCAGGCAAATGGCCACATGACAGCAGGGCTTTGATGATAGTCCTCATGAAAAAGCAGACTGAGAAATAGTTTGGTCTCTTCCAGCTGAAAAGAGAACATAGGTCTCACAAGGTGTATGATATCAGGATGAGCATCTCACCTGCACTTCTCAGGTGGGCCACATTGGCTCTGCTTCATCAGCTGGGAGAGCACTAAATTTTGGGCTCAGCAGACAGCTTACACGTTTAGGGGCTTGCCTACTTGGTCCCCTAGCCAGAGAGACCCTGTGGCTGGTAGGTGTGATGGCAGGCTAGGGTGTGAAAGGAGGAAACAAATTAAGGATTTAGTGTGCAAAGCTGGTGAGGCTAATCTGGTTCTTGCTAGGTTTGGAAGTCTCTTTCCTTCAGTTCCTGATCTCAGAAGAGTGATCTATATATGGAAAAAACGTAGCTATTTCTTCCCACATCTCTCTTTTTAAGAACATCTTGGATTTTGGTGGGGAAAAGAGTCTAGGCTGCTTTTATTGCATCCCTGTTCCTGTGGAATATTAAACTATGATCTGCATCGGCTCTCACACTTTCTCTGTTGTGTTTTAAACAATCTCTGTTGCAAAACTTCTCTGATGATAATGATACCTGATGTCCTGATAGAGCTCTGTGAGGACAATTCAGAAGTTTTAGTGCACTGCATTAAACCTTCAGTTGTCCTTATAGAGGCTGAAAATGTGGGCTTGTTTTTGAAAGCCTTAATTAAGAGCGGTCAATTAACATGTTTGTAAGGCTCTGAACTAAAGGAAACATTTCATTAGGTAACACTGTTGATTTAACTGGCACATAAACAGGTCATGGGGTTTCTATTAAGCAAGCAGTGTTCAGGCTCCCATTGTCAACATAAATACGCAATATTTAAATAAGAAAAACCTAACCCTCACCTCTGTTCCTAATGCTGTTCCAACATGAGTCCTCAGAGTCAAAATTTCATAGTACAGGCTGGCATTCAAGAGAGATCACATGGACCCCACCTGCTGGCATTTAGTGTCCCGTGGCAGCTACGTTACAAGTTCAGGACACGTCTCACATAGAAAAATCACATCAGGAAAAGCTTTTGCTGCTTTTTCACTCCTTTTCAACTATGATAGAGCAGCTGGAAACAAGTTGACTGATCAGCATGGTGTAACACAGCGGGTCTCTGTGGGCTGACACCAAGGGCTGCCGGGATCCAGCTTGGCACTACTGCTTTACCTCAGTATAAAGTGTGGCCCCATGTAGTCAGGTCCATGCTTATACCTTCTGCTGGACTCCATTAGCTCCAACAATTGACAGTATGGCTGATGAGATCTGATTTTTGTTGTTTCTAAGAGGTAGGTCAAGCCAAGCCAGAGAGGATGAGCCTTACCTGTGCAGGGGTCTTTATCTCACTGTGACTGTAGCTCTCCTAAGGCTTTTATGTGTTTGGTATGTCAGTACATCAAGAACACAAAACTATGCTGAGAAATGCTTGCATAGTAAAGCCCTAGAGGCAGCATCAGTCCAAGCACCACATGAGTAACTAGATAAGCTAGGGCATGGCATGACCAAGCATGACAAATACTTGGCCTCCACCATAAGTCACAAAAGCTGGAAGTCATGGATGCACATCATAGGCAGACTGCTGGAGCCATGTTCTGATGGCTTCTCAATACCCATATTTCTCTGGCATAATATTTCTATTTCATTATTTTTTTCTTGCATTCAGTATGGCATCACTGGGTATTTAAAGCCAGGTTCAGCTATGTGGACTTGTGTAGGACAGAGCAGGTATCAGAAAGTCAGTTATTGCTTCAGCTGCTTTGTTATCTAATCAAAGCAAAAGGCCTCCGGTGCTCTACCTGGAGCTTTATTTTTCTGTGGAGAAGTACAATTTTGATGAATGCTTTGATAAAACAGGAAGGGCTATTTTGGGGGAAGTTGCTTTGCTTTTGTACAGTGGATTTTTATTATTTTAAACACAGAAGTCTTTGTTTAAAAGAGAGAAGGTCTGCAAATTTTCTTGCTTGCCTTTGCTTCCCCTTCTGACAGGGGGTAAAACTTTATCCACCTAGTACCCTGTCAGCTTAACCCCAAATTTCACTGTACAATGTCCACCCAAAAACAAAAGGGGGTAAGGAGGGTGGGGATGAGGGCAGAAGGGGTGGGGATGAGGGCAGAGGGAGGGGAAAGGGAGGATTTACAGTGCTTTGGCCAACTGCACTCATCTAGAATGACAAAAAGTTCAGCACCTGGTCTGGCAGGGAAACTGGGGGGAAACTCGGCAGTGGTACACAGAGTGCTGTAATCTGCCTGTACTGTGATCACACGTGCTCTGACCAGGATTAGACCATCAAGGCTGTAATGTTTGGACATGTCACCATTTGCTGGGTCAGAATCCCCAGTGTGGGACCCATCTACTTGCTTTGCCTGCTGCTTCTTCCATTCTTCTCATAGGTCACCCTTGCTGCACATGTACCAGGAGCAACTTGGGGTGTACAGCAAACAGGCAGAGTACAAGATGAAAATGGACAGAATTCAGTAGCTGATACTGCATACAGGTCAGGGAACCTGAGAAAAAGGCCCCCTCTGGCACTGCAGTCTCTGACAGCTTTATCATTGTGCAACTCCTGCTCAGTTATCTAATGCATATCTTACAGCACCTTTGAGACCTTGGCTTAATGTGGCTGGGAGGCTTTCAGAGAATAGGGTTTCCTGGTAGCAGATATCATATTGATCACCTTTATCTTGTCATTAACATACTGGCACCATCATCCAAGGCTGTGTCTGAGTATGGGATAGAATTGCTGCCTATCAAGATAATAAATCATTCTGATTTTAGCATCACATCAGTCAAGACCAGCTTAAAAATGAGAGGAAAACTGGCAGCAAAACCCTGATAATGGTCAAATGGGAAAGCACCAGTGAAAACCTAGTGCAGGATGTTTCCAAACTCTCTGTGGAGCTGTGAGGACAGAAACTTTCCCATTTCACAAGGGTTAAAGGCTAGCCTCTGCAGAAGGAAGCGATGACAATGGTGTATTGCTGCTACACAGGCTCCTGTCAACACTGCGCAGAGCGGTGCCCATGAGATGTCTATTTCCAAAATGAAAAATCTTCTCTCTCAAGATAAAGTTCATTTGTTTCCTTTAGATATGCTTGTGGGCTTCTTGGAGAGGGTGTGTTTGGAAGAAGGTACAGAAATTTACTGCAGTGCTTTTGTTTTGTGGAGAGATGGTGGTTTGACAGGTCCAGGACCGGGTGGTGCAGCTCAGCAGACAGCTGTCCCAGCAGACTGGATGTCACTGCCAAGGACCAGAGCTCTAGGGAGTGAGAGGAAGGGGAAAAGGGATTGCAGCTCTAAAAAGTCTTTCTCTTATGGTCTCTCTGGACCCATTTTTTTTCTCTTCACTTGCTTTATATCTGTCTGAGGTGTTGAGAGCAATTTTAAGATGAGGTGGAGAAGGAGACAGAATCACAGAATATATCTGGTTGGAAGAGACCTCGAGGATCATCCAGTCCAACTCTCGACCCAGCACTGAAGGGTCAACACTAAGTGTCCCTAAGTGCCAGACCCACATATCACGAAGCATGGTGACTCCACCAATGTTTGATAACGCTTTCAGTGAAGAAGAGTTTCCTAATATCCAGCCTGGACCTCCCCTGGCACAGCTTGTAACCATTTCCTCTAGTCCTGCTGCTTGTCATCAAGAAAAGGCTGGATCTCTCCTCACTCCAACCTCCCTTTAGGTAGTTGTAGAGAGTGATGAGGTCTCCCCTCAGCCTTCTCTTCTTCAGACTGAACAACCCCAGCTCCTTCAGACACTCTTTATAGGTCATGTGCTCCAGGCCCTTCACAAGCCTTGTTGCCCTTCTGTGGACATGCTCCAGTGCCTCAATACCCTTCCTATAGCAAGGGGCCCAGAACTGAATGCAATATTCAAGGTGTGGCCTCACCAGTGAGGTGAGACATAGCTGTGCATTCTCCCAGCTCTTTGACATTTCCTGAAGAGTCTCACATCCTGCTAAAGTTTTCTTGTAAGTCATTGTTAACCATTTTCATGCTTCCCCACAGGGGGGAAAGAAAAAGAAAAAAAGCAAAAAAAAGTGACATGGTCCTTCTCTGTGTTAACCTCGGGACTGCATTTTCTCCCACAGCTTCAGTGGACATTCAGGATCATAGATTCTCCATACCTTGATGGCTCTCATGCCTGCCTTCCCAGCCTTTCTTCCTAGTGAGATAGTTTCCTGAAATACTATTAACTGTGCAGCATCACATATGCTTTGGAAAGTCCAGGGACATCTTCCATACAAAGGATTCTAAGCCAGGGAAGGCCTGTCCTGCCCATTGTCCAGCTCTTCTAATGATCCTAGCACATGCTCTTCCACAAAATGGCTGAGCTCAGCCTTCCCTTGCACTAGCAGAGTTAGAGAAGAGAGAGGAGCCTTTGAAGAGACTCTACAAAAAGTACTTATTGAGTCTGAGCCATGGTTGTTCTGAGAAAGAGCTCAAGCTGTGGTACTGAGCATCAGGAGACCAACTGAGGTCAAGTATTATCCAAGGCTCTCTGCATCCAGTAGAGGCATATACTGAAAGTGGTCTGATTATGATACCTGTTTCATTAACTGCATAGGAACCTTATTGATGTCTTCTGTTCCTCCTCCTCTTTGGAGCTGTGGTACCTCAGTGCATTGCAGACACCAGAGCAAGCAGGCAGAGTGGAGAGTTCAGTTTGTAGCATGAGGTTTTTTGCTAGCTCTGACCAGAAGCTAGCAGCCATAACATCTCTATGCCTCTGCCCCACTAGTGTAAAACATGCAGCTCAGAGGAGAGATATAAAAATAGCTCCTTGAGCAAAATCTATTTCCTCTGTCTTTAGTCATGTCTTGAAATACATGTAGTGTGGTGGGAAGGGGGGAGTTTTTCTGTAGTGCTTGGCCCATCAAGCTAACAGGAAGGTCATCCTGAAAGAGCAACAGGAGCATGTGGATGGCTTGTGTCTTGTGTTTCCTCTGAGGCCAGACTAAATTTAGCAGATTCACAGATGGACATTGGACCATAATCCATCTGGGACTGCAGGGGAAGGAGTGGGATCTGGGTTCTTGGCCTAGGCTTTTTGCTGTGTGACCAGCTTCAGCGAGCCACCAGTCATCACTATATTCTTTATGGTTTTCTGCCTCGCTCAGTATACTGTAACTTACTGCTTGATCCTTTTCCCTGAAATGTTAGAAGTTTTAAGCAAAAAGGAAAAATAAACTGCTGGTTCTGGGTTCGTGCCTGACATCCCTATAAACTTAATGTTAAGAAGTGGATGAACACTGCATCATCACGAAGGTTGAGTATCGAACTGGTACTTCTAAGAACTGCAGTAACACAAATGCTAATGATTGATTATTTTGGTTTCCCCCAAACGTTGCTTTGTCACTCTTTCAGCTTCTAGACAGTTAAAGGGACTAATCCTAAATGCAGTAATTGCACCCTGAAAGGCCTGCATGCTGCTGGGCTGGTCCTTCCGTTGCTAATCTTGAACAAATATTTTATGAGTATCTTTTGAAGTGAACTAGCTCTGCTAAAAATCCCATTTCCCTCATCAGTCTGAGCTGGAGACAGGCAAACTGCAGTGCAAAGCACGTGTGTATTAAATAATGTATTTAAAGCAATTGAAATTATGTTTCTGTATATCTGCTCCAGCACACTGCACAGATTTGATATATTGATCCTGACACAAAAAGTCTGATGTTCCTGTCACTTGTGCAAGCATTTTGTCAGAGCAGTTATTCCCAGGTTACACATTTGACCAAGGAGCCTGAACCAATGCGAGTTTTGCTCACTTCAGAGAAATCCCAGATTCTAAGAAGTAGAGTTAAATGCTGTTGTCACTATGATAGTCTGAAAGTCTAGGGCAGGAGGTTATTTACATAAATGCCAGTCTGTTTTTTCCCATTCATACTAACTGATCTCATAAAAGATATTATCTCTTCTCGTAAATGTTGCCATTAACCCCAGGACTGTATTTTTCTTTTCTTTAAGGCAAAGTCCACATTTTACTATATTTTCCTTTACATCAGTGCCTCACAGTTCCAAACAGCTAAAGAACAGCTCCCTTTTTTTTACTATGAGATGTTTAACCATGCTTGTCTCTGGATGTCCTGAGCATTCATTCGAAGGTGCTGTTTTACACATACGTCACGTGTTCTTCATGAATGCACTCCACAGTTACTGATTCTGCAAAACTGTAATGCAGAGAACTAATTTTTATTTGTTTTCTGGAATTTACAAAATACCAATCATATTTTGCACAGCATAAAAATAGAGAGAGATGCATATTGCAGTAAAGGTTGGGATGGCCTCCAGTCTCTCTAAAGGTGTGCCTTCCAACAGATAGTAATATACTATCCAATATTTCATATAATAAAGTAGCCCTGTCTTTTTCTCTTAAGCAAGACACTTTGCAGTTCCTGTTGGTGGCTTTTTTCATGAAGTGAACCTAAGCTTCCATGTTTCTCACCAATAGGAATAACCTGCCTGATGCCAAACAATTTTGACAGTCCTTTGTTTCTGCAAGCAAAAGAGATTTCAACTTAAACAGTAGCACCCAGTATTAATATTTTACTGTTTTCCAGACTAGGAAGGAACACTGCAATCTTTGAAGATACACTTGAAAAAAGGTATTTTTAGATCTTCATACATTTTGCTTTTACTCCTTCCAGACTGTACCCAGCTTTTCATTTTCTATGCAGATTTCATGTATCTTCAGAATATTAAGTCAATTACCTGAATTTTGCCAAGGAACGCATACTCAGTTCCCTTGGAAATCTATTGGAATTGCATTTAAGTATCAGAGGAAAGATTCTGGCCTTCAGAGACAATTGGCATTCTTCAGAAAAGTGCTGAAGGATTTATTAACTCTGCAGGACTCCTAGCAGACTAAGAACATTTTGCCTTCCACTGACTGCAAAAGTCAAATTAAGTCTGATACAGTGTGAAGGAACAAGGGTGCTCTTGCTGCAATAGAAAGCCATGCTAACCCACAAAACAGGTGTGTGAAAAAAAAAGGTGTTGTGCGTGGATGGCAGGGGAAGGTCGTTCAGGTTGTGCACCCAGCAATGTCCGTGGCTGCTGCACATCTGTGGCTCAGACCAATCTGCTGTACTTGTGCTGTGCATAGACACTGCTGCTCCACAGGACAACTGCTTTGTACACAGCCTTCACCTGAGAGCTATATGTGCTCTGCAATGTTCAATCTGCTACAGCCTTTCCTTATTTTGAAGACACCTTTCTGCACATAAAGAAGCAAAAATGTACATCCCACACCCCATCAGCTTGCTGACTGCCATCGTAAAACTTGCTATGGGGACATGCAGGCACAACAAAAATGGGCCTGATCTCAGCAGCACTGGGGGCTGGTGCTTCTCTCTGCTGAGCAAAAAGATAGTCAGATGGATGGAAGGACCCATTTTGTCTTGCATGGGGAGACTGAACCTTTCTGAGCATCAGATATGTGTCTATGTGTCCAGTGCCTACTCAAACAGCCAGGATCTACCATAGTGAGTGAGATCACTGACATCAAGAGATAATACAGCAGTCCAGATGATGCATCAGACATCAGAAGAGGCCGAGGGGAGACCTTATTGTTCTCTACAACTACCTGAAAGGAGGTTGTAGTAAAGTGGGTGCTGGTCTCTTCTCTCTAGTATCAAGTAAGAGAACAAGAGGAAATAGCCTTAAATTGAACCAGGGGGGGTTTAGATTGGATATTAGGAAAAATTTCTGTACTGAAAGAGTGGTCAGGCATTGGAACAGGCTACCCAGGGAGCTGCCGCTGTCACTGTCTAAGGTGTTCAAACAATGTGTAGACGTGGCATTTCGGGACATGGTGTAATGGTCATGGTGGTGTCAGGTTGATGGTTAGACTCGGTGATCATAGAGCTCTTTTCCAACCAAAGCAATTCTATAAAGTTTGAGGCTTTTGCAGCAAAATTTGAACAATAATGACAGGAGAACCAAGGCAGATCAAGGAACTAATATGGGCTAAAATGCATATTTTTTTCCACCTTAGGTTAATTTTAACCTGGATCAGATTCACTGCGAAGCTGCACAAACATTTCTGTTGGCAGAGGGGAAGCAGCAGGAAGGAGCAGGCACCTGGGAGAGACAGAAAAAGCAACAAAGGGTTTTGGCAGGGTTGTTAGCTCTTGACAACTCAAAGTGCTCATGGAACTATCTTGTAATGTGGAGCTGTTACATACAGAGAGATCAACTGGACATAGGAGCTAAAAAATATTCTGTGAGATCATGTACTTGGCCCTCTCACAGAAAGACAACACATTTTTGTGTCTTGGGGTGACTGAAAATGCCAATGTGTAGAAGTCCAGCTTTTGTGCTATGCTGGTATCAAGCAGAAGGGGGATTTCTAGACTGTTTGTTGCTAGACTAGCAATCGTTCACTGACATTCACAGGAGCAGCATTGCTGTACAGGACATCATAAGAAATCACGCCTGGCAGACAGCTAGCATCCTAAAAATGTCATTATTGCAGGTATGTGGACAATAAAGGATGAAAGTAGGCAGAGCTGCTGCTCCACATGGATAAAAGCAGAGGGGTTGCTCTCTAGCCAGTCATTCCACCAGCTGACAAAAATGGCTTCAAAACTTTTTTCCCCTTAAATTCTCTGCACTGCAGGCTGCCTATTATGTGTGTCCTTGTTATTTATACCTGCCATAAGTTTCAATAACAGCTTTACAGATTCTATTATGCTTGTCTTAGATCTGGTATTGTAAAACAGAAAGCTTTGCCATCCTAAACATTGCCTGGTAAGAACTCCTCTGCATTCTTTTTACCTTAGAGAAAAAATGAAAGTGGAAAACACAGTCAGTGCAATAATTTGGCCCAAATAAATAAAAGCTTTTACAATATTGACATTGAATTTTATTTTCATTCCAACTCTTCCATACTGGCCAAAGAGAAAATTTTGTTCCTAGCAAGCAAATGGTGTGTGCCAGTTTTTAATTGTTTCCTTTTAGCTTGCCTTGAACCATAATTGTGTTGAATCCTGGGTAGGGGATAGGTGATGAGCAGAACTTGCCATTTTCTGCAGAGCTTCTCTGGAAAATAGCCTGAATACTCTTCCATTAAGAAAAACAAAACCAACCAACCAACCAACCACCCCACACCAAACACACAAACAAATACCCAAAACCACACCAAAAAACACCCACCAAACCAAGCAAACCAAACCAGGCCTCAACTTACCCTAAGGAAAAATAAATGCTCTTTACAGAGAAAATTAGCTGTGGTTTCTACCATCCAAATAGAAGAGCAGCAGACAAGTTGAGACAGGCAGGTCAGGAATACTTCTGTTATACTATCTGACTGTAGTTGCTAAAACAACTCACCTTTGTCATGGACAAGTGGGTGAGGCTCCCATTTGTCTTGGAAAGCAGACCACAATGGACTAAGATAGGTTCATGATTTCCCTGCTGAGGACAAAGACAGTAAGACAGGAGCCAAAACATGTCCAAAAGGTTGGGCTTTTATGTTTGTGTCTTCCATCACTGGGTATTGCAGTAACTCCTAAAGATACGTCTCTGCTATAATGGGGATAAGTGCTTCAGGGAAGTAACACAAAACCTGCTTTAAATTTTTATTTCACTCTTTTCTGCTGAAGGATTGGTGTTTTTATTCTGACCAACAGCTTGTTCAGGGTGTGTCCACCACCAAGTGTAGCTCTCCAGCAACCAATCGATACCATACCAACATAAATTGGTACATGGGTCCACTTACTGAACCACTTACATTAAACTGGTTTGTGAGACCAGGCTCCTTGCTGCAAGCCTCATCTAAGTGTAACTCATCAGGTGGTATTGTTGGTGGGTCAGACAAGTCTTCTCTGTTCACATAAGACCTTGCTGAAGTAGTAGAGCTAGTGAGGGTGAATCTGCACTGAGGTCTTGGAGGAAGGCAGTGTGGCAGGACAGCTTCTGTTTTCTTAAGCAACTCACTGTCAGCAGATGGTTTCTGCTTAGGAAGAATCTGTACTGGAACTGATCATGTGCCCAGGAAACAAGAGCAACTGGACAATGTAGCGACCTGCTCTAAGATACCTAAGAGGCAAAGTTAGGGTGGAGGTTGAAGGGGCATGTGTGTTCTGCAGGTCTGTTCTGCTTCTGAGGGTGGATGAAACTCTCCTGGGTTATACCTATGTGAATAGTTTGGCAGCTGAGGTCCTTTGAAACAGACTGAGCACGTGAAAGAAAGTGTATGTATCTTATTCTGCAGTCTGCTCCACAGTCATCCACCACCTGCTGTTTGTTTGATGATCTTTTTAAGATGTTTTTGGGCATGTGTCCAAACAACTTCTCTTTTTTTCATCGGTTCTTCCCTCTTAATAGATGCAGCGAAAGAAAAAAGATGAGCTTTAAATTAGGAAAGAAAGTCATGCTAGTGTCAGTATGGAACTGTTGATGGCTGGGAGAGGTGTGTGTTGTGCAGTACATAAAAGTGAGGTCTATCTCAGCAGTGCACACAGGTCTGGCTGTGGCCTTTAAGGCTTTGAAGTAGAGTTGGTGGGCCAGGATGCTCTTTGGACATGGTGGCAGTTCTAAGTTGCCATAAACCCCTCCCAAGCAGACATCTACAACAGAGAGACCAGGAATGATGTAGTCTAACTTTGCTTGAGCACATGCCTGCATTGCAGATCAGCCTGGAGTTACGCTGGACTGTCTGTATTTCTTCTTAATTTGTTTGCTTCAGCTAGTTGAGAATGTTCCTTTACCAACCACTGTGCTGAACTGAGGAGCTAAAAAGCTCTCCTTGGAGTTGTGCTCCCTTGAGCAAGAAGGGAATATAACTCTATTTATTTATTTTTAATTTATTTTATCTGGTTTAATACCCAATGAAGTTGTTGTTTTTTCCAACTAGCAGCACAAGGCTCTGGCTATTTTTAAAGAATCTGGTTCATCTGATTTAATTTAATGACTTTTCAGTCCTGTTGAAAATAGCTGGAGCCAGAGCCAAAAATAATGTACTGAAATGTGCTGGTTGAGCAAGGATTGCTTTGCTCTGCCAATCTGCTTTCCTTCCAGTTGTTCAGATTCACCTGGTTTTGTGAGTAGCATTCACAGGGGAGACATATTGATCAAGGTGCTTTTTAATGCTACAGCTAAAGGCTGGCAATGCCAGAACCATATTTTGCTACGCTCATTTCAAGATACATAATAACTCTTCTTCAGCATAGGATATCTAGTCTCTGTTTCAGAACACTTTAAAGCAAATGTGAAATGCTAATGTCCTTTTATTGCATACAGGAAAACTGGGGCATGAAATGGTCAGGTTCCCTAAAGTTACTCAGAAAGCAAGTGGGAGAACTAGTAATGACACTAAATAGACAGTATTGACTGGGCTTCTTAGGCTGCTGTGTAGCTCTGGACTTCTCCATGAACTGGAAACAAGAACATCATGAAAAAAAGGGTTCTACTAAGTCCTTGCTCCTGGTGTTTCTACTGACTGGATCTCAGCGTGTCCACATTTAGTGTCCTGCCTGCAGCACCTGAATTGCTCTGCAGAGGGACCTAACTCTCCCTAACAAAGCTTAGATTTCATGCATATTCTTGCACTATCTGAATACGTCTCTACCACATATTTAAATGATGTACTTAAAACTGTATGCATCCATCTTCCTTTTGCCATCCATGAGTTATTTCTCTTAGGCAACTGGTTTCTTATTCCCTCCTATGAAATGAGTAGCTGATACTTCAGCTTCATTGGATTAAAGAAATAAATCAGCCGTAATACATCTTACTCAGTGATAGTGGTGTCCGTAGGGATGGATTTTCTGCAGAGATCACTTTACACCCTAAAGCACAATGCAGGATTGGCTTGCATAAGTAAGGAACAGATGCTCCTGACGGCTATTACATTATTCATCTCTCTACATGTGATGGGGGGAAGGAAACAGCACCTGTTACTATGGGAGAAATATTGTCGCTGCTGTTCTACATTACAGACCTCCGGGGCAATCTGGGCCAGGCACATTTCACTCCTGTATTTCTGTTGACCCAAATGAAGCCATGGCAGTTTGCTTGCACTAGTTATTTTGTCCTGTGCTTCCCTCAGATAGGACCCTCAGTTTATAACCTAAGAAAATTAAACCAGGGAGCACTGGAGGCAGTGTAAAAATTGTATATGTTCTTTCTTGCACCCCAAATTTTGCACATGGGGACTTGGTGAATGTATGAGAACTTACTTCCCCTTTACAGCAAAAGCAGTTTCTGCAGATTCTCTTAGATTTCAGACAAAACCCATATGCCTGGAGCCCTTCTAAATGTGTATTTAAGAGCAGACAGAACTACTGTCGTTGTCATCCTGACCTTAGACTGAGATTACTTCCTTTCCATTGTCTGCATTGCAGAGGGCAGCACATTTGGCCCCTGGTGCCGACACACCACTTACAGCCTTAGCTTCAGGTGCAGCAAGTCAGGATGGAAATTTTTCTTGGCGGCTCCACCGTAGACAGCAGCAATGTTGTTTGGAGTGTGGTGCCAGGAGGTAGTCCCTTGAAGAATTTCTGCAACTTAGGCATGGACTCAGGCAGAAATTATTTTTTTTTTCTAGGGTACATACAGGTTATTCAGGGACCACAGAGTCACATGTTAATGCACTCTATCCTGGTCTCCAAACTGGTGACACATGGGTTTGATGGGTGGACCACTAGATGGATAAGGAACTGGCTTGATGGCCGCACCCAAAGAGTGGCTGTCAATGGCTCCATGTCCCAGTGGAGGCCAGTGACAAGTGGAGTCCCTCAGGGATCAGTCCTGGGACCTGTCTTATTCAACATCTTTGTGGGGGACATGGACAGTGGCATTGAGTGCACCCTCAGCAAGTTTGCTGATGACACCAAGCTGTGTGGTGCAGCAGACACACTGGAGGGAAGGGAGGCCATCCAGAGGGACCTTGACAGGCTGGAGAGGTGGGCACAGGCCAACCTCATGAAGTTCAATAAGAGCAAGTGCAGGGTCCTGCATCTGGGTCGAGGCAATCCCAGGCACAAATACAGGCTGGGCAGTGACTGGCTGGAGGGTAGCCCTGAGGAGAGAGACTTGGGGGTGCTGGTGGACAAAAAGCTCAACATGAGCTCTCAGTGTGCACTTGCAGCCCGCAAAGCCAATCAGATCCTGGGCTGCATCAGGAGAAGTGTGGCTAGCAGGTCGAGGGAGGTGATCCTCCCCCTCTACTCAGCCCTGGTGAGACCCCACCTGGAGTACTGTGTCCAGTTCTGGAGCCCCTATTACAAGAGGGATGTGGAGGTGCTGGAACGTGTCCAGAGAAGGGCCACGAGGATGATCAGAGGGCTGGAGCACCTCTCCTATGAGGACAGACTGAAGGAGTTGGGGCTGTACAGTCTGGAGAAGAGAAGGCTCCGAGGAGACCTAATTGTCGCCTTCCAGTATCTGAAGGGGGCCTACAGGAAGGCTGGGGAAGGACTTCTCAGGCTCTCAGGTAGTGATAGGACTAGAGGGAATGGAATGAAGCTGGAGGTGGGGAGATTCAGGCTGGATGTGAGGAGGAGGTTCTTCACCATGAGAGTGGTGAAACCCTGGAATGGGTTGTCCAGGGAGGTGGTCGAGGCCCCGTCCCTGGGGGTGTTTAAGAGCAGGCTGGATGAGGCTCTGTCCAGCCTGATCTAGTGTGGGGTGTCCCTGCCCATGGTGGTCCCTTCCAACCCTGAATGAAACTATGAAACTATGAAACAATAATAACCTGAAAAATCTGATGTGAGAATAGTCAGTGAGATTAAAGACCCTTTCTACTCCCAGGCAAACATATTCTAGCCCCTCACCTACGGCAAGTGAGCTATAAGAATTTCCTCCAGTGTGATCCCTGCAACACTTCCATTTCCCAAAGTTCTAACTCCCTGTTGAAGCTAAAGGCTCAATGCAGCTGGCAAAAGAGCTCCCACTCATGTTGGTGACAGCAGTCTTCTGCAGCCAGGGCCAAATCTGAGCTGGGTGCCCACAGCATGTCTCCTCTTATGTTTTATGGGAGCTAACTGATACGGTGCGATCATTGGGAATATGCCTTTCAGTCTGATATGGGGACATGTTTATTGGCTGTAAATTCAGCACTGAGTGTACATAGATAGGTGCGGCTTTAAAGAGCAACATTTTCTGTACTACCCTCACACTGTTGCTAGAACCGTAGATTTGACGGGGTAGAGCCTGCTTCCCCCCACAGTAATGACTTCCATTCGTGTTTAATTAAGCTGGTTTTCTTGAGCTGGACCAGCCGAGCCCTCCCCTCCCCAGGCTCCTAGCCGCCATGCCGAGGCTGGCCGCCAGGTGTCCCCAACAACCCCTCCCACACCCTGAACCGGGACCGCCACGGCGGGGGCTGCTGCTCCCGCCGCCCCAAGCCGCGGGTATTTAAAGGTGCAATGCCATCTTTAGTATGTTTGGTAATTTCTCGAAGGAGGAGCCTTAAAGATTTTCTTAGGATGACTTTTAACACCCACCAAAAGCAGGGCTCCAGCGTACTAGGTGCTGAATAGGGATTGCTGCTGCCTCAGATGCCACAATGAAAATCAAGATGCCAGCGAGGAGCACGATCATCTTACGCCTCTTTTTCTGCAGGCTGAGTTTAGGTAGGAAGCAGCCAGCCCTCTGGGCAGAAGGCGGATGTGGTATGATCGAGTGGATTAGAAGAGAGATGCTGTATGAAGGAGAAAGCAGAGCAGTAAAGAAATGCCTTCTCAAAAGAGCCCTTCTGCATGTTTCCTGAATCACTCGGAGGCCCTAAGCTGGTGTCTTCTTATTGCCTGGAGCTTCAGGAGACCGAAAGAGCCACCTGAAGAGCTGCTGCCTGGGGCACCATTGTTAGGACAAATGGGAAAAGGAGAGGTGCAGAAGGGTGAGGGTGTTCTAAGGGGTTCCCAGTCCAGTCCCCCTCCTCCTTCTTCAGCTGTAGCTGCGGTTTCTGCTGCCAGTGAGACCTATTATCTCCCTGCTACAGGCACAAAAGGCCTGAGTGCACCCTCAAGACATTCCCTTGCATCTCCCAGATAGGCAAAGACCCAAGGCAAAGAAAGACACAATACAAAGTAGAAATAGAGTTACAGTTCCCTTCATTTTCATGTATTGAAAAGAACGTTGATGCTCAAGGGCATTGGCACAAAAATTTTGCACACTCCAGGCTTCTTGTGAGGTTGCCAGCACTTCCAGTTAGGTTGTGGTGAAAGAACAATTTCTGCAGCACAGCTAAAAGTGAAGCATAAAGGTTTCCTGCTTGCTGTTGTGGTGGAAGAAGTTTCTCAGGGAGGGTCTCTGACACTCTTATGGCAGCAGGTACTAGGATTCTTCTGCTTGGATGTTTCTAGGGTCCACAGGATCCCACCAGGCAGCTACATGAAATCACCAAGCACAGGCTTCCCCTTGGCCAGCAGCACCTACGTGGGGCAATCCCACATGGGCTTGTAAACAGTGTGCTGAAGCCATAGCTCTCACTGCCTGTCCAAAATAAGTCTGTCTCTCCTCTGAGGACAGACTGAGGGAGTTGGGGCTGTTCAATGTGAAGAAGAGAAGGCTCCAAGGAGACTTTATTGTGGCCTTCCAGTATTTGAAGGGGGCCTACAAGAAAGCTGGTGAGGGACTTTTTAGGGTGTCAGGTAGGGATAGGACTAGGGGGAATGGAAAAAAAAAAATAGAAATGGGTAGATCCTGATTGGATATTAGGAAGAAATTCTTCACCATGAGGGTGGTGAGACACTGGAACAAGTTACCCAGGGAGGTAGCGGAAGCTCCATCCCTAGAGGTTTTTAAGGCCAGGCTGGATGTGGCTCTGAGCAACTTGATGTAGTGTGAGGTGTCCCTGCCCATGGCAGGGGTTTGGCACTAGATGATCCTTGAGGTCCCTTCCAACCCTAACAATTCTATGATTCTATGATACTCCAAAGCCAGTATGCAGCAAAAACAAATCCCTTGGTCCCCATCACCAGTCTTCACGATCTGCTGCTGAGGGCAAAGTCCCAGCAGGCAGAGGCACGTAGCAGAGCACATCTCCCTTCTGCCGCTCCCTCATCTTTGCCTGGGAGAAGCAGCTTGTTGGGTTCGTTCAGCTTGTGATGCAAGAGTGAAAAACTCTGATGCTGCTGCTCTGGAATCCTGCCCAACCTCTCCTACCAGCTGCCTCCAGCAAGGTTCAGGATGTTTTTGGCACCTCCAGTTTTCCATGCTTTAGGTGGGAAATCCTAACGCAGCAGGCTGGCACTTTCCAAAACAGGCTGTGCCTCTGGATGTTGGGCATATTGGTGCGTGTGTCGGAAGCATTTAACCATACACTGCTTCAGGCAGGTCTCCTGCTGCAGACAGCAGACAGGCTGGGCTCAGAACAGGCCGGGCAGTATTTTCAACGAGTTGTAAAAAAGCCGTAGCTGTCAGATGCTTAAGCTAAGGAATGGCACTGGAGGGGGGGGGAGGGGGGGGAAGTTGCGAACTGTAAAAAAAAAAAAAAGGCACCAAACCCAGCAGTGCAAGTTTTGCCTTATAAAGACTTTGTAGAAACCGCGACATATCGGAACTTTAGCAAACTTCCGGGCAGTTTTCACTCCTCGCTGCCGCCCCGGGCCGCCGCCCGCCACAGCAGCATTTCTGCCCCCGAAGACTCGTTTCTTCGCAGACAGCAGCGGGATCCCGGTCTGGCCTCAACCCCTCCGCGGGCGGGCAGGGCGCTCCGCCCGCTGCCGCCCCGTTGCATAAGGCGGTGCGGTGGCCGCGGCCGCCCCGCTCCGCTCCGCCCCCGGAGGTGCGCGCCCGGCACGGCGGGGACAGCGGCCGCGGGCGGCTCGGCCGCTGGTTGCGGCTGGGTTGAAATTATTTTTCTGGCTTTAGGGCTTTTTTCTTTATTTATTTATTTCTTTTTTTTTTTAATTTTATTTTTATTGTGACTTACTGTTTTTCCCAAGTGGGACGGTGGCTCCTTGCCATGAGCAGCCCGAAGGCATCATGAAAGCGGGCAGGCGCGGCTATCCCGCCCGCTCCGGTGTAGGATGGCTCTTAGCGAAGTGCTGCTGCTGCTGTCCCTGCAAAGGTTGGTGGGGGCTGGGCGGTGGGCAGTGGGCCCCCGCGGGGCTGGAGCGGGCGCGGGGTGGGCGCAGCGGTACCTTCGGCGGGGCACCATCCTCCGCTGCTGGCCGCTCCGCGCCGGCGCCGAGTGGAGGGAAGGGGCAGGTGTCGGCGGGGAGCAGCCGGACCGGGAGAAGGTGAACCGGCCACGGGCACCGGCAAGGAAAGCGCTGAAAGTGACAGGATGCATTTTGTCGTTGATGGTAGGAAACACCCTGGGACTTTAAGGTCAATAGGGCGGGAGAAATATTTGCTTAAATGAGATTTCCTTCTTCTTAACCCTCCCCAGCCCCCACCCCTTCTTTCATTTCCTTTCCTTTCTAGTCTTTTTTGGGGGCTTGAATAGGAGTAAAATGCTTTGAGAACATCTGTTTCTCACAGTTCACAAATCTCTGAATGGTGATGTGGGAAGGTCTGGAGAAGCTGGCTGAGCTGAATTGCTAAGAGATGTGGGAAAGCCACAGCAGCCCTGTAAAAATAAAGTAAAAATCTGGCGTTTGCAAGGAACAGTGTAGCTCGGCTGAGGATTTCCCAGCCTGCAGTCTTTTACTGTGATATGGCTCTTGAACTTTTTCTGGACAATGTGAGTTTTTTGAAGGTCTATATGTGGTATTTCAGGGTTTCCTGTTCTCTGAATGGCAAAGCAAATATGTCCCAGACAAAACTTGCCCTTTCTTTTGGGCCCTTTTTAAAAAAAATAAACCACAAAAACTAAAGCTTTTAAATGCAGGGTGTGTGTATGTGTGTCATAGAGCCCATTTGTACATCCCCAGATAAAGATGGCTTTGAGGACAGGTGGGCTTACTTGAAGCACACGTTTGCAATGCAGGAGCCCTATTTCCCCAGTTACTGAAGCAGAGTCATGCTTAAGTGGTGACAGCAGCAAACTACTTGGTGTTGGAGTTTGCCATGATCTCCTAAGACGCTGATCTTTCTCAGCCTGGGGAGAACACATTACTGCATGCCGAAGAAGTGACTCTTGAGGTCAGTGCACAAAAGCCCACTGTTTTGCAGCCTTTAAGTAGGAACGTGTAACCTGGCTGCTAACAGAAAGGTTGTGGTACTAGATGACTGTGAAAGCCAAGTCTTTTGGACAGCCTGTGCTTTAATGTGTTGACCCATGCAGGAGGTTTGTGGCTGGAGCAGTATTCTAGCTCTCTTGACATGTTTCTGGTCTTGAAAATATTGATTCTAACAGATTAAAAACTCCCTGCTGCCTGCTGTGCCTGCAAAGGTCTCTAGAAAGGGGAAGGAGAAGCAGCTGGCTCCTCTCTCTCCTTTAACTGTGTTTGCAGTCTTAGTTTACTGGCTTAGTAATAAAAGGTGTTTTGTGATATATCAGTTGCTTTACTTCTTCCTTTTCCTCAGTAGTAAACTTTGGTCAAAAAGTTGTAAGAGGCTGACTGTTCTGCTGTATTAATTAAAGAAAACCAGGGGTAGTCAGGTGGTGGAAATAATCCCTAAGTATAATAAGCAGGTAGGTACCAAACCATTTGATGAGGGATTTGAGTACCCCAGACTACAGCATGCTGTTCATTGTTGTCAGTTTCTTCCATTAAACTTGGAGAGATTTAATGGGGCAACCACACCTTTAAAGCTTTACTGTCATGTATTCTGCGTTGTCAGTGGTCATCTTTGCTTCTGGGGGAACACCTTTCATCCTGGGGATTCTTACTACTACTTACTAATAGGTGCCTGCAATTCATATTTAAGATGGGTGTTAAGCACCTTAGAACTGGTCTCACTGTTGCCCCATAAATGACCTTCCTTTTGCCTTTAAAAATGCAGAGCTGCTTTGTCCTGGTGACAAATTCCTGATCTCAATCTTGCAACATCTGAGTAGGTTTTGTTGTGCTGCTATGAACTGTCTGGTGAGAGAAATTGAGACGATGAATGTGCAGCCTGTGCTCAGAGGTTGTGTTGGTACAAGCCATCAGTGCTGCTCATGCCATGGAGCTTAGAAGTGATGTGGATGCTTATGTCCTAAATAGCAACAATAACGTAGAGCCAAAACCCCCTAAACCCTGCATCTCCACTCTATCATGAAATACATCACTTTTGTGTAACTGGGCATTCCTCCAAAGGGTTTTGATGGATAACTCAAACTACTCCATTGCATCAGTCTTACCCTGTCTGTTGCAGCAGTAGAGAATTTGATACTTGTTTTTCACCCCTTTCTCTTGATGAGTTCTGATCTTGTCAACTTTGCCCATATACAAAGCTCTTGGGGATCCATTCAGATAAAGCATTTGCAGTTTTGCTCTGACCCCAACAGTTCCCTGTATGAGCTAAATAAGGACTACTTGGCTCTTCTGAAGTGTGGAGAGATATGAATCCTAATATAGGAGTGTCTCAGAGCAAGAGTCTGTCACTTGCTCTCAGCTATAAAAAGGGGTAGTTAAGAGCAGTAGACTTTGCATAGTCTTCAGAACCAATGGCCTTAATCAGTCAGCAGTTGGGCAAGCAGGGTTCTTTGCAGTATCTCCTAAATGCACAGATGCAAAGTGACCTAATGTAATGGGATGCTTCTTAGTGCTGCAAAAGTGACCCTGAAAGACTGATAAGAGGTCTCAAATTCTGATGGTCTTCTGATAACTAGAAAGTCATTGAACTCTCCTTAGAAATCAGTCCAGGATTTGTAATTGAATATACCTGTTCTTTTAACATGGAGTCCATCTCCTTGGTTATCTGGTTCAGATTAGAGGATCTTTAGAAAGGGTTGTGATGAGGGAAGACCCTGGAGGGATTCCTGCTTTGAAATGTCCTTTATAAATCAAATGATTAGCTGAATGTGACAAAGGGTGTCAGCTTTGTTGTCTTTTAATGCTGAGCAAAGTTCAGTGGGTGATTGCCTTTGCTCTGTGCCACCTTTGACAGAGCTCTGAAGCTCAGCATTGGGTGCATGGAGCTCAGGTGGGCTGGAGGCTGAACTCCAGGCTCTCATACAGTGGGCTGTAAGACTCTAGTCAGTAGCTCAAATTTAACCTAGAAGTTTAATTCTGTGTCTGTATTATACCCAGAGCCTTGTTTAGAGGATATTTATTTGCAGTAGTTCAGCTCATTCAGCTCTGGCCCAGTCTGGAGCATGCTAGGGTCTCATTGCCCTAAGGAGCACCAGGAAGGTGGAGAACACTCACTAGGTGTAGGAAATGCTTTTCTTCAGGCACAGGGAGAGAGATGTTCCTGTGTGCTGGACTTGAGAAACAAATTATGAGTGCATCAGCTACAGCCCAAAGAGAAGAGTCTGTGATTAAGAGTAATCAGTCTATTGTCAGCATAACTTTATGGTGCAACACTTTACACTCCATTCTAGGTCATATTATGTAGCTGCAGCATGGCTTTAGGTGAGAATATAAAACACTTTCTACTTGAGACTAGCCAGAAACAAGGAAAATAGATTGAAGTGGATACATCATATTGGCTTCAGTAACGAACGTGTCCCCCTGCCTCCTGGAACAGCTGCTCTTCTGAGCAGGCTGCCAGCCATATCCAAACTTTCCATTTCAGAACAAAAGAAACTTAATCTGAATGTCAAACATTTAATCTCAGTGTGTAATAAATGAGAAGTTGAGTGGGTTTGTGTCTATGATAAGATCCTGGTAAAGCTCTTATTTAAATTTTCCCTCCCTATGGCTTCTCCTCTCTCCTGACTCTTACAGTTTTGCTCTTCCTTTTGTCTTTTTTCTCTGCTTTACTGTCCTTATTCTTTCTTTCTTTCCCTTTTCCTCCTCTTGCTATTCTTCCCTGAGTTTTTGATTTATTTTTTCTTTCCTTGCTCTGATGAACCTCATTGCTACAAGATTAGCAAAGTAAGCTTCTCTTGACAGAATGGTGGTAACTAATGTGCAGTGAAGAGAGTTCAGCCAGCCACCTTGTACATCTTTGCTAGTCGGTCAGAAACAGAACCTTAACTGGAAGTGGGGCAAACCAGCATCACTACAAGGGCTGTCAACAGTACATTAATGAAAGTTATTTCTTCATTAGGTAAAAAGTGAGATCTGATGGTGCTTTTTATAGAAGGTGCTGACACTGTGTTACAGCAAGCTGCAGAGCTTTGCTAAGGAAACTGGTACCTTTGTGCTGAGTGGTAGCAAGAGAGAGAACTGCAATAATATATTCAAGCCCATAACATTTCCTAATTTGAACATATTTTATTTAGTGCTTCAGGCTGAGCCATGGTTACACTGTGTACAGCAAAATGGAATGCATGGCCAAAGCAGTTCTGTCAAAATTGAGGCAGAGGAGAAAACAATAGTAAAGTTAAGGGTGTCAACCAAAGCTTACTTAGTTTCCTGGCCCTTTCTGAATGAGAAATATGAGGAAACTGTTACCTTCCCTAAATATGCTGCTTGGGTGAAGTCCATCTATTGCTCATTAGTTGCATCTCAGTAAAGTCAAAAGGATCAAGTGTACTGGTTGTGGGCAGTCTCTGTCATGGCAGAGTTGTGCTCAGCTCTTTCTCCTGGCAGGTTCACAGGCAAGTGGCTGTGATGAGGGTTGGGAGGGTTGTTATTTTGGTCCAGTGCTATTAAGAGAAAACGTCTTTCAAGTCCTGTGTTTCCCACCTCTCCAGGCTGAGTCAGAGAAGGTCATGGCAGATAGTTATTGGAAGGGACCAACGAGTTGCTGAAAATGCTGCACAGTTGAGCAGGAAGGATTACCATGACAAGGTGAATACACTTAGCAAAAGAATCTTTCTTTTTGACAGTGTGGAAATGTACTTGCCCACACCTCCTTTACACCCTCCTGACAGATAGTCCTGAGTTAATCATGTCCCTGACAGTCCCCAGGGCAGTCTTTTGAGATAAACGGACTCACTGGTTTGAACCTGCTTGTATTTGTGTACGTGGGCATGTTGTCCCTTGAGCATGACAATGAGACATAGGAAGATTTCAGCAGGACAAGTCCTGAGGCTGCCCAGGGAGGTGGTGGAGTCACTGTTGCTGGAGGTGTTAAAAAAAAAAGATTGGATGGGGCACTTGGAGCCATGGTTTAGTTGTCAGGTGGTGCTGGGTGATAAGGACATGATGATCTCTTAGGTCTTTTCCAACCTGGTTGATTCTGTGAATAAGTGACCTGTGAATGTGAACTGCTTAAGGGGATGCATGGACACTGCTCTCTGGGTAGTCTGGGGGAACAGCCAATTTGTTTTAGGAACTGTTAAATCTTACCTGTTCACGGGACAGGCTTTTGAGGGTAGAAACCTTATTCGTGGATACAGTAGGTTAAGTTTTCAGTGGGTCTGTGTTACTGCAAAATATGAAGTGTCCAAGAGCACTGGAGGTTTGAGGTTTTCCAAAGTGCTGGTTGCTGCACAGTATTCTGGGCACTGCTCTCATCTTCCACCAGCCACTTTCTGCGAATCTGATGTTTATTGTGTCGGTGCCAGTGTTTGGGATGCTTTAGCAGCTTTCTCTCAGTTCCTAAGATCCAAGTAATATTAGCATTATTTTTTTCTCTTGAAAGATGTGCACACAGCACAAGAACTGTAACTCTCCTGACTCTTGACTCAAGTTTGCCCCTCATCCTCTGGCTTTGTCTCCCTTTTGTGACTGATCTTGCAGCCTTATTTTTTTGAGATGCAATGATATGTGGGATGTGACAAGTAAATAAACATTCAATTCATATATGTAAAATAGATTGGAATTGCTTCTGTAAAGATCAGCTTTCATTTACTAGTCTGGGGGGTGAATTTGTGATGGGGATCCTTATTTTTCAGATTGCTGCATTGTTTCCAACGTTCATAAATTCATCCACCATTAAAGAAACATGGGGTTTGCTTTTATGCAGGCAAAGCCCTTCAACTTCCATTCATTCCAAGATGATTGTAAGAATTCACAAGGCAGTATGCACCTCATCAGAAGCCTGAAGACTTTATTCTAAGGGCAGGAGAACAGATAATTATGAAAAATATAGCTTAGCTAATTCCCTGCTCACTGCAAAGAACATGGGGTAACTCAACATGCTGCTTTCCTATAAAAGTGCCAGGCAGATGTATTGTTCAGGAATTCAATTCACAGATGCTGAAATAACAATCTATCAATTTTGAAGTGAAACAAAAAAGGCAGTAATTTCACTCTAAACTCCAGAAGGATTTTGTTTGCAGTTTTTCAGGTGGTGTTGGGTTCACCCCCACCTCCACCCCACTGTATTTCAACATACACCTTGTTAGAACTGTATATGTATTAGAAAAACTATCAATTTGAAATAAACATACTTTTAAAAATAAATGAATAATAATTAAAACAAATAATTAAAACAAACAAACCAAAACAAACCCCCCAAAACCCTCACAAAACCCTCAAAATGCTTCAGTATAAAAACAGCCTCAAGGTACTTCTCAGATACCCCAGAACACTGTTACATTTCAGTGTAATTGTTGCCTGTTAATGGGCTTTATGAAAACATTTTCATCTTCAGCAAGAATTACCATTTCTTTGGAAAAGAAAAGAATTGGCTGGGGAGTTGGTGATTACAGTGGGGATCTACAGATGTGGTTTTTAATTCAGTAAAGACATGCAGTTCCTTGCCAGTTTCCCCGCTGCGTATCAGTTACTATTGCAGAGCAGTTCGATTGCTAATGTTGCATCGTGCAATTCAGTGTCATGTAATGATACTTTTGAAAACAACTGTAGAAGTGTATCTGGCTATTTTCTTTTAAATGATCTGTAGATCATAAGTAGGACTTCAGCATGTGTTAAGAATTATCAGAAAGTACCTTAGCGAGATAGGCTCCGAAATGTTCTTTGCCATTAGAAAACCGCAAACCAAAAGTGAACCACGGGGGTTTCTTCTCTTTGGCAGGGAGAGAGCTGTTATTTGTGCTTTAGTTTGTATATTTGTTATTTGCTTTGCTCTGCTGTAGTGGGCATAATGTTGCAGAAAGGATGGAACAAAAATGCATCTCCTGTTTTGTGTGTTGCCACATGAGGAGTTAGTAACTGCTGTTCTGTTGCCCTTATTGCACCCCTATGCATTTGGCTGCTCTGTGTGTTACAGCTATTGCTAGTCCTGGTGCAGCTCAGCAATGCTGAAATCTTGGATCCCTGCAAAGTTATTTTCCAGATTGTGCAAAGCTGTAAAGTTGCAGAGAGGTGAAGCCTGGGACCCTGTTAGCACATGTGATTCTGAGGAACCAGGTTTCGGGTGGAGATTACACAGCCCCAGCTACAGCTAAATATACTAAGAACACTTATTCACACTTTAGGCTTGCTGACAATTACAATTACAGAGTACAGCAGCTGAGGATGTGCCCTGTTAGGCTGTGTTGGGTTTTTTCTCCTCCTCCCTAATGCACAGTCTTAACCTCTATGGAATCACATTGCAATTCAGAGAGCACTCTGCAGCTTCCTTGCTGTCACGTAGGAAATTTGTGACAAAAGGTGCATCAGATAATCAGCAGTTACAGCTTCTGGCCTTACACCTGCGATTTGATTTCAGCCTTTTTATAGGCCTGCTTGTCCTAGGAAGCACATCACACACGTACCCAAGATCATCTTGTTCAGCAGCACCAGCTGACCGTGCCCAAAACAGCCCCCGCTGCGCAGTGGGAAGCAGTAGGATTGCATTAGGGGTGAAAGCAGCATCGAGGTGGTTTTGAGGCAGAGCACAAGCCAGCATGTGTGCTCCTTCTCATCAGCTGGGATTTGCTGCAGTCCCGAATCAGATTTGCCCATGTTGAGCACCCCTGACAACCAGGCCCCAGCTGTCTGCTGCTGCAGGAGTGTGTGCCAAGGCAGACCATGAAAAGTGTTGCACAACGCAGTATAATTTAACCACATGCTGAATAAATACACTTTTGAGAACTCTTTTGAAGAGATGTTGCCTAATTAATCCTGCAGGGGGTATAATATGTATATTTTTGAAATCCAGTTTTAGCATCATGCAATTAGCTTTTATGGCCTAAGGATTCTGATTTAAAACATTCTTTAGTTACTAATGGTAATCTGTTTTAATTAGAAATGCAAATGTCTTTTAGATCTGAGCCCTACAATGTAAAAAGATGATTCACAGCTAATGCCATTGAAGTGCCTCAAGTCTGGTTTTCTTTGTACCTTCTGTAGTTTGAATCCTGAGGATCAACATGATATTCAAACATTGCTCTCAGCTGAAACACGTGGAGGCTGAATAGGCTTCTTTAGGAAATGGAATAAATATTAATCATCAGGGATCCTTTCTAGGGCAGCAGAAGGAAAATCATAGCTTTAGGCAAGAAGGAAACACATACTTCCAATGTTACAGTAGTTCCACAATAGCAGAGCACAGCTTCTGCCGGGGCACAGGTGCTAAGCATCTTACTTTGTCTTAGTATCAAAGAAGTTATTCAGGCTTGAACATCTCAGGCCACTCAGGGAGGGCTGTAGCTACTCAGAGCTGTGCTGCCACCAAATCTGTTCTAGCAGTGTGCCTAAGAAAAGCCTCAAGCAAACCAAGCTCCAGCCAAACATTTAAAGGCCAATGCTTGCTGAATATTCAGTGCAGTCACTTGTCCTGGAGATAGTAAACTGTAAGGCAGGTGGTTGTCTGTGATCAGATACTGTATGCTGCTGTAAGAGATCACCTGTATTCACCAAAGTCTGTCCAGAATCAAAGAGCCTCTTCTACTAGACCAGTGCAGCCTTTTCTGTTGTCTTGTTTCTTCCAGTTACTGAAAGATGGGGCTGAAAGCAAGCAACTACTAAGCAATAATGAAGATGGCTTTTGTAATGATAATCACTTATTAGACATGTTGCTTGGTAGAAGAGCAGTTTTACAGCTATTTACGGTTAGCCGCAGTGATGCAGCTGGGAATAAAGCTGTGCACGCCATCTCTTTGCTAAGCTGTATGCTAAGACTCTCCTGTGAGGAGGTTGCTGGTAAGGAACAATGATGTAGACACTGTAAAATCCATGGGAGGTTCTTTGTGGCCCTCCAGAAGTCAAAAGGAACGAGTTTCTGAGGACTAGCCTTATTGAGAAGGCTAGTAGCTGGGTCAAGGCATTTGCAGAGCTTCAGGCTGAGACCTCAGCAGGGTGCTGCAGCGAGCTCTCCTGTTCCCATGCAGCAGACGCTTTCTGAGACTTCAAGTTCCCACCCATCTTTTTTGCTGACACAGATAGAGTCCAGTAGTGATTTCATCACCTTAAATTTGATAAACTTATTGACTGGCACCATGGAGAAGGTTCCTCACACAACTGCTCCCTGCCATGGAGAGCTGTCAAATGAAAACTAAGACACAGATTGCATGAGCCTGTTATATGGGACAGAAAGTGATGTTGTGGTTTTCCTACTTAAGTCAATTAAAGCTTTGCACAAGTCTAACTGATAGTCTTGAGTGTGCAGTTAAGTGTCCAAGCTGCTTAGCCATTTCCCTGTGCCGTGTTCAAAGAGCAAAACATCGCAAGCACCAACGGTTCTTCTCTGTGTGTTTTATTTCCAAGCCACTGTTTGCATTTACTTCATTCATTACTTCTTTTGATTCATCCCAACCAGTACCTCTGCTGTGAGCTTGTATTTTCTGCTACTATTTCTGGAGGACAAGGGTGTGGAGGAAGCTGCTTTGGGCACCAGCCCTGGAGGCTCCGGCTGCAATGTGTCTGTTGTCAAACACCCCAGCCTCGTTGTTCTTGGTGGTTACATGGTGTCCGCTCTTGCCGTGCACCACTTGCAACTTATTCTTATTCCATTCTTTTCTTTTCAGGGGCTGTCAGAGCCTGAATAATTTAAGAGTGAACAAATGAGAGACGTTCATGGAGGACTGTGTTCTTACCTAGGCACAATTTGACAAGCATGTAGATTGCCTTGGGGTTCCACTGCACCTACCACAACTTTACTAAGAGAAAAGCCCCCTTTCCTAGCCATCTGTGTCGCTTTTGCTTAGTAAAGTTTTTCAACATCAGCGCCTTTGGAATTGGTTGGTAAATGGACAAAGACTTTCTCTTTGCCCGGAGCTCCTGACAGCCTCCAAGTACCAAAGAGAACTTCACAGCACTAGAAAGCAAGAGACAGCTGCTGAATGTTGGAAGCTACTGCATTTGGCAAAAGAAGCTGACGCTAAGATGCACACAGTTGTGTTTGTTTGTTCTGCTTGTTTTCTGTGCTTTCTGAGCCCTGTGTGTGCCTGGAAAGTTTAATGACCAATCCCTTCTTTCTCAACATGCAGTTTTTCTTCCTATCCCAAAAAGGCTTTGGGAACTGTTCTTGCTTTTGTTTTTTTAATTTCCCCCCTTTCCAATTCCAAATTATTTTTGTCACTGATACTCCTCAATTGTTTCCATGAGGAATTGTTTGGGTACATAGCCATAGTTTCCTTTGAGGTAGGGAGACATAAATATGATACTCAAATATCATCCTCCAGTGTCCTGTCCCCCAGTTCGGTCCACCTTGTAATAGAAGTTCCTGGCTTCAAGCTTAAGGCAGAGTTGACCTTAGTAATGATGTCATTTAACTGACAAATTACTTCAGAATTCTTACAGTAGCTCAATTTGGGAGCTGCTGAATGAAGCTGACCCGTGACACTTTGCGAAAGAATAAGGCTTGTGTTGTACGAACAGCTGCTTGGAAACCTTATGTAATAAAGTTTGGTTCTGTGCCCACCACCAGGATAAAAGATGGTATTTCCCGGCTCTGGTACCCTTAAGCTTCCATCAGAGCAAAACTGCTTAGATCGAAGTGAAAAAGTCTGCTTCTGTGTGGGTGTCTAAGCATTTCACAGTCCCTTATGCTAAAAGTAACAGTGTGCTCGCAAAGGCCAGCAAACGCTGCTCTTCTTTTCAACTTCAAACATGACACTTTCCCCCTCATCATTCCACGTAGGTTTTTCCGTCCAGGTTCAGGGTTAAAACTTTTTTACGGATCGCGTGTAAGCCTCCTGTCAGAATATATCAAGGGGGATTTTTTTTTGCTTTGCGTTTGGGACTTTGTTCTTTTTGCTGCTAGCAACACTTATTCTGGAAACTTCAGGGTTGGGAATTACTTTATTTTTGTCACAGAGCGAGACAGTGTAAATACAAAATGTAAAGTAGAACTTAGAGAAGCGCTTCGATGAGTTGTTTGACTAAACTGAAATAAATGTTGATTTGTTGGAAAAAAAAAAAAAAAAGAAAAAGACAAAAGGCATGCCCTTTCTGCATCTTGTTAGTCTTGACTTTTTATTTCCTTTCTTCACTGAAGCGAAATGCGTGACTCTTGACATCAGAAATCTGCTCTCCCAGCTGCGAAGACGTTGCGGGAAGGCTGTTTCGATGTGCGCTCCCAGCAGATGTGCTGGACTTATTCTTGCTGTGCTTTGGGCTGCTCTAGGATATGTGCCGGGCACAAACTTGAATGAAGAAAGAGAAGGGGTGAATGAAATCAAGCGCCTAGAAATGCTGTGTCTGACCTCAAACTCCACTGTGTGGAGCACTGCTCTTTCTCTGAGCTTTTCCCATCCTCTCTTGTGCAGTAAAAATCTATTCTGAAAAGTTGCTTTGTAGTGGAGATAAGCGAGATTCCCTTGAAGGACTCAGTGCAGGCCCATAACAAACTTATCTCACAGTATTTGGGATAAGAGCTGTCTAGGGGTATCTCGCTTATCAATGAGTTGGTGAGTTCACTCTGTTGATGTTTGCTCTCTTATCATTCCTGTCACGAACTCGTTGCAGCTTATGTGAGGGGTCAGCTGGGACTCTGAAGCAGTATGAATTTGTCAGACTGAAAAATGGAGAGAAAAAGGCTCAAACCTCGCACTGCAGAAGTCATAGGTACCCATCACAGTTTTAAGCTGTTATATAGGAACACATATCTGAGCAGAACACCCGGAGAGGAGGACCGCAGATGTTCTGGCTGCTGTTCAAATGCTTGGTGCCATGGGGTTGTGTTGCACATTTTCTTGTGCCTCTTCAGAGGCAGAAGAGTATGTTCTGCCTTCATGTCAGCAGCAGCTCCTTGGTTGAATGCTTGTTTGTGTGAAACAAGTCCCCTCTCTGGATCCATCTGAGGACTCATCTTCCTCTTTTTCCCGTGCCCTCTACAGTTACCTCTGACAATGGCTTCAGGTCCACATGAAGTAGCAGATAAAACAGAGATGACTTCTGTGGCTGTTCCTCTCACTAGACACTCTTGGACAGTAACAAAGTCATGCTTTATTTCAGTGGGCTCCCTCTCTGTGCCTTCCCCTGGTGCTGTTTCTCTCCCTGGAGGCTCTCCTTGCTCATTCAGCACGCTCTCAGGGTTTCAGTAACTTTTCTTGCAAGGTCTCTTGGGACTGCATGTGTCTGTGCTGTTTCTCCAGCCTCTTGGTTTTATCTCACTCTTTGAAACTTTCCCAGAACTGCAGTGACTTTTCTCTGACCTCCAGAAACTGAAGCTCTTGAGCCCTGACACTCTGACTGGCACAACCAAGACCTGGAGACTACTTTGGGATGTCAGCTTTCCCAGCACATGCTGGATGAAAGTTGCATCTGAGCAACACCAGCTAAAAATAAAACCTATTCAACTGAAGCTAATGGCAGGTTGCCATGAGTTATTGCTCATTAAAGTGAATTGTCAGATGCTTAACTTCAGCTAATCATTTCCTGCTGTGAGATGGGCCTGGAATGAAACCTACTGAAATGTGGGAAGGGGATTCACAATAACTAAATTTAACTAAGGGTGTAATTTCCTTGGACTCCCTCTGTAGTTCATGGAAAGAGAGAGGCTCTTACAGGGTGTGATCCCAGCTTTACATCACCCTTGGGCAGAAGTGTGCACCTCTCCTTGGCTGCCAGGAACATGAGGTGAGCTACTGCCTCCCACAAAACTGAACTTCCATGAGTGGTGGAGTTTGCCCACTCCAGCTAGGTGAGTGCTTGTTTTCCTCCACCTAGGTTTTTACCTATTAGAAAGCTGAATATTAAAACCAGCAGATAGGGCAAGAGTGCTTTCCAGTGTAGCTAAAGAGAACTCTTCAGATCATCTGTTTCACAGCAGTTCTATCCCTTTTCCAAGAAATAGTGCATATTCAATAAAGAAACAGTGCATTCTGAATGTTGTGATTAATTTTAGTTTTAGTCTTTTTTTCCCCCTCTGTTCTTTTTTGGAAGCTAATGTTGTTTGCATGTTTGGTAGTGAAACACAGTCAGCTTTTTATTTTTTTCAGTTACAGTGATTGGAAAGTTTATCAGGTATGTCTGCTTTTAGCAGCATTGGCTAATTTCTCTATTGGACTGGGAACTTCTGCATAAAATATTTAACTCCATACCACTGTTTTTGAGTATTGGCAGAAGTACTTTCATCCACGTAAATGGAACTGTGAGAATCCAGCCAGACTGATTTGTGCCTTTTGATGTTCCAGCTTGAAGCTTCAAATGATACTCCAAGACACAAACAGAAAATTCAGTTGAACCTTCTCAATTCTGCCTATTTTCAGATGCAAAAGTTAGGGAGAATGTTTGAACTTTGGAGCAAAATTCATGTTTAGGTTCCAGTGATGTAGTTTGAACATGTCTTCACCCTCTGGTGTGAACCTAGGTCCTGCATGCTGGAGGTGGGGAGATTCAGGCTGGATGTGAGGAGGAAGTTCTTCACCATGAGAGTGGTGAAGCCCTGGAATGGGTTGTCCAGGGAGGTGGTTGGGGCGCTGTCCCTGGTGGTGTTTAAGACCAGGCTGGACGAGGCTCTGGCCAGCCTGATCTAGTGTGGGGTGTCCCTGCCCACGGCAGGGGGGTTGGAACTAGATGATCCTTGTGGTCCCTTCCAACCCTGAATGAAACTATGATACTCTCTCATTTTTCCCTCAAGATGACTTGTGGGGCAGGTTGGCAGATGGACACATGTAGAGGGCTGGGAGCAGTGGGGGAGTTGTGGAGGACTCCAGGGAAAGTTTTGCAATTCAATTGTGAGAGTTTAACATACTTCCAATTTAAAGACCTTTTCAAGCCAGCTATCCTCTTACCTTTGTCTGACAAGGGTACCAAAAGTTTCCTCCTCCTCTTCACTTACATTCTTCACTGGAGTCTTTCTCTGAGGAAGTGCCTGAGGAAACAGTTTACTGTTGACATTAAAGATTGTCATATTCCTTGTTTACATTATCAACTAGTGTTTTCACTTGAGCAATAGCTGTAAAGTGACTTTCTATTATCCAGATGTAGCATCCCGAATTTTTTGCAAATCCATGCCAGGTTTTACAGGCAGAATAGGCTCTAGCACTAAAACTGGGATTGGTACTGTCATCTGCCTAAGCCACAAAGTTTTGTAACCCTGACTCGTGCCAATAAAAATGTTTCACTGAGCATGCTTTGGCCATTTAATACAAAAGCACAGAAGGCACCAAAGAAGCAGTTTTCGTACTTCATTCTGCCATCTTTATGTCTGTCAAGTTGACCTTTAGCCCTGAAGCCCTTGAGCAGATCTGAGGTGGGTCTCACAGCAGCATTTTCCAAGGGAAGGTATAAAGCCACAAAGGGCATAGAGCTTTGGACTGGGTCCTACAGCGTCTTGTATGGTGAAAGATACGCTCTAGGAAAGGGCAGGAGAGGGTGCGTTTTGATGGTTCAGATAATTCTTCTTGTTTTCATGTGAAATACTAACAGAGGCTTTGTTTGTGCATAGGATGGGTCTAGAGGACTCCTGCTTGCCAAGATTTTCTAATACAGAGATTCCTGTTCGGGAAATAATCCAGTAAAGACCAAGTTAGTCTTTCACCCACATCCGACTGAATTCCAGCTTTGTCGAAATGTTATTTTCTAGGGATCACTAAATATGGAAAATGGCCTCTGTCAAGCACAGCAGAGCTAATTTATGTGCTTATCAGTTAGATTGTCATTATTGGCTTTCATTCATGAATGGAATCATTTCTGAAGAAAAATTGTTGATTTAAATGCCCATGTTGATAGGATTACAGAGTTCCCATTCTGGATCAACTTCTTTGACCTTTCTGGAAAAATCCCTTTCTCTCAGACTCTTTTTCTGGGATGGGAAATGGAGCCATACATAAATCAGATCAAGATTCATCTCTTTTCACTTAAAGCAAGATTGTGTCCTGCCATACTCATCTGTCTTCATAGCTATATTGTTTATTAACTTTGAGTTATGGAAGCATATTTTCTTCCTATCATATGTGATCTGTGGTTACTATGAATCAAAAAGAGAAGCCTGATGCTTTCTGAGTTGTTCTGAGAAGCCTTTCCCTATTGTGGGTCTGAGTTCCTGCCAATGAGCCTGGTGCTGCATCAGCCTGATCAGACAAACCTCCCTTCCCATGCGTGCACTGGGGAACAGGGAGGTAAAAATAAAATGCCATTCCAGACATGATTCTTCCTGACTCAAATGGGAATACAACTGTGCCTCTGAACTGGGTCTGCAACCATCCAGTTTTTCCTCTCAACCAAGGTTGCACAGAATTGGAATCTTCAATTTTTCAAGATCAGTACTTTTGTAGATGTCTGCTTGCTTGAGCAACAACAAATATTTCATGCCTCTGGGGGTGTAAGAGCTTTAAATGTTAAAGCTCTTTGGTCTGGCTGAGTATCTGTCACAGTCCTATTGCCAAAAGTTTCTTGGAGATTGGCTTGGTGGTGTTTTGGAAACCATCATTTTTTTCTGTCTGAATGAATGGTTTGGCCAGGAAATCAATCCAGCCACACCAGTCTGCTGGCCTCCCTACACCCATTTCTCTTCACCAAATACCTTCTTTTAGATGTGTGTGTCCCAGGATGTTCCTGCAGACCTGCTGCAGTGGCAGGGCAGCCACTGCTTTGCTGGTCTTTGTGGGCAGCAGCAGCTGCCTGAATTACCATGCAGTGTACTGCACTGTACCAAAGTGCTCTCTGACTTTTCTTAAAGCAAATTGTTTCCAAACAGCTCTGCCAATATGGCTTGCATAGCATGTAAGTGTTAGTGCTTTGCAAGAAGAGCACAGATACATGCCCTTCTCTTCTGCTTGATCCACCTGGTGTCTGGATCTCAGGTGAGTATCAAGTGTTGCGATTAATGTGTTTGTAGCCATGTGTGCCACTGAAGCAGTGGAGCTCACACAAACACAGCTTAGGAGATTGTCTCCAATGTCCTTCTTGGCAGATTTTTTTGTGTGGTATGTTTCTGTTTCTCATTTTGTGAGCTGTGCTCTTCCTTGAGCGCCAGTCCTCCCTTTCTGATCTTGTCAAGGTGACCTGTTTTATGTGCAAGGGAAATCGCTCTCAGCAAGGCTGGCAAATGGCAAGCATGACTTGCTCACTAATGTGTCCATATCTGCAGTTCTTTTTAAAAGGAAAGGTTATGAATATTAAGTGTGGACTTTCAGTGTGGTTTTTGGACAGTGCATGTTTGACAATGGTGAGAAGTGGGATGATGAAATGGGAGTGTACACATGTACTTTGTATGTGTGGAGGGTGCTGGGTAGAGCAAACTCACCCTGACTTGAGGGGCTCTCATGATGTCTGGGGACAGAAAGATTTTATACCAGCTTTTTTCTTCCACCTTCCTGCCTTGCTCCAACCAGCCAGAGATTTTGTTATGGGGTAAAGGCAAGGTAAGGCCATGTTTCCAGTCTTGGGCTCCATGCGCTAAGCAAAACTCAGTCTCTGTCCCAAATACCTTACACAGTGGTCAGTCAAGCCACTTCACTGGACAAGGAGAAAGGAGGAGACTTCATACCTGCCAGGGCTGCATATGGCATGGCACAACAGAGATTTAGTAACCCCTTGGCAGATTACCTTTTTCATCACCTTGAGCAGGGAAATCCAGAGCTTCATTCAAGTGGGATCATTGCACAGTGTAACACACCTCCTCCTGAAAACTTTGGATTGGCTTTCATCATGGTTTGTGGCACTGGAGGTCTGATGCTCAGTCTGTAGAGGTTTCCATGCTCCAGGTTAAACTTTGGACAAAATTCCTGAACTCAGACAGGGTGGACAGTGGGCCAGCATGGGACTTGGGTTGCTTCTGTCCACCTGCTACCTTCCCAGGATGACAGGGGCAATGACTGACCGTTGCCTCCCTCAGGTGAGGAGTGCTGCAGTTTGGGAGGTGCTGTGTGTCAGTTTTTGCCCTGGCTATGGCCATGCTGCCTAGGCACAGAGAGGGAGGCAGCAGGACCGAGGCCTGGCCTTGCTCACAAAACCAGGGACATTTCCTGGTGGGAAGGGCAGTCCCTGCCCCTTCTATCATGGACTTTGAGGTTCCTAGGTTTGGCCCTGCCTTGAGCCTGCCAGGCCAAGGTAGGATTGCAGAGCTCAGTAACAGATGCTTGGGGCAGAGAGAACGGTCCCAGGCTCCATTTGGCCTCCTGTCAGCCCTCCTCCCCCACTAAAAGGTAAATTGGCAAGATGCCATTTGACTGGAGGTGGGAGTTTATTCTGTGTTATTTCCAAGCTGTGGTAAAAACCTCTCTGTATATGTGGAAAGAGCAGCTTGTCCTCAATTCTCCTCAACATCCCCTAAGCCCAGTCCCCAGCAAAGGCTGTGACACAGCTGCTTGCCTCAATTCATCCCTGACAGCGGCAACCTTCGCACGGCAATTGCTTCCAGCATTCCTCCTGTGACTGCAGCCTAGCTCCCTTTGCAGCAGTAATTCCCAAAGTTAATCCTCTGGCAGTGGCAGTGTGGGCACCTGAGGTCACAGTGCTCAGCACAACCCCTGGGCAAGGAGCACTCAGTCTTTCCCCACTGCCTGCAGGACATTTGGTGCTGCCAGGGGGACAGAGGGACGAGGGTGCTTGCAAAATCAAAATCACCAACGTGAAACCATGAGCACTGCTGACGCAAGGTGTGCTGATAAACTCCCACAGCATCACGTGGAGTCTGCGAGAGGAGACAATTTAAAGCCTATTGAGTGGAAGATAAGCTGGCCACTGACAAATATTATCTTGTGCTTGTTGATTTAACACCGCTTTGTGTGCATGAAATAACATCAACGGGAGCTGGCTAAATCCAGGCCTTTTTGAGATAAGACTGCTACTTTGCCCTCATGGAAGAATGTCAGAAAATCCCTAGCAGCTCCACCTGGGATCTGTCCTTCTCCCAGCCCTGGCCACACTCACTCCTGTCATCAGCATACAGATGAGTTGGATTTTCTTCATGTCTGGGAAATGAACTTTGTCATCTTCAAGCTTGTTACAATTATTTCTGTATGTTCTAAAACCCTAGCTTTTGACCTCAGGTATGTAATAAATTCTTGGTTCAACTTCTGACTGAGGCTGTTTATGCTTGTAAAATATTACAGCTCTCTCAGCCTGTGTTTTACAAGCTGGCAGATGAGTCAGGCTTCAATCTCTGCTTGATGCCTAACTGGCTGTGAGCCGCTGCTCTGACCAGCAGGGTAGGAGGTCTGCATGCAGTTAGCATGAATTTGCCTCTAAAACAATGTAGCTCTCCCTCAGCATTTGTACTACTTGGTATGTCAAATAATATTTATTGCTGAACTAACACTATCTGGATGCACCAGGCTGTTTTCATGTGTTAGAACTTACATTTTTGTTTTCTTCTGGGTCAGATAAAAGACTCAGAGGTAACTATCTAAAAATGTTTAATAATATCAGCTGACTGCTCTCTGATGTGGAGTCTGAGATGTATCTTACAGAAGCATGACAATTTCTGAATTGTGTGGAAAAGAAGTTTTTCTTCTTAAACTGTGTGGGGTTAAACATTTCAGTCCTTGATTGCTCCTGTGGAGGGAATTGCTTTGACGTGCTTTTGGAAAGGTGAAAGCAGAGCACTTTTTCCTAATGAGCTTTTGAAAAGTCTTATTGACATTGGCACATCCTTGGTCTGTTGCTTTTTGGGGGGAGTAAGGGAGGTTGCACTCGTTTCTGAAGTGCTAATCTAAATGTGTATTGATAGTTGTGCCTGGATACAGTTCAGCAGAATCTCCTGCTTGGAATACTTTCTAATTTTAAGCCCACCTTATAGCTCATTCTTGGGGGCTTGCTTCAGTTTGAGCAATTTGTCATCGTTTGTAATTGTTCATTCCTATTTCTTAATTCTAGGGAAGGTGTGAAGTCTCTGACAAATTGGTTTCAGGGACAAAGGAGATAACTTTAATCTGCTTCAAATAACCTTTGAAAGTTAATAAGTCTAACAGTAATGCCACTGGGGTCTGGAAATGGCTGGGAAACACTTGCAGAATTGGAATCTGACAAAGTGTTGGTGGCTGTCTGGTCTCCTGTGTGATTTGCTTTTTCTGCTTCTTTTCTTCCTGGCAATTCACAATGAAATCTGTGGGAAGAAACTGAGAAATTCAACACCTAGCATGAAATTCAGGCTTTTGTCAAAAACATTGCTGCCTTTGATTTTTTTTCATAAGGACAGGTAGTGTGGTAGGAAATGAGACAATTTTGTGAGGTTGTGAAAATGCCTGTGGTGGGGCATATTCCTCTGTGGCGTGCAATAGAGTTTACTCAATGTTTGTGAGCTGCAAAAACTTTCATCAAGGCAGCTTCTATTTTCATGCTTAGGACTACCAAGCACTTGATGTGCACTAGGAAACAGAAGAGGTGTTGGTACAATCTCTCACCTGCATTGTTTTCTTCCAGATGCATATTCAGTCTCTTCCAATGACAACGGGGGCAAGTCTGATTCAGTGGCCAACTTGCAACCTCAGCCATCCCTCAACTCCATCCAGAGCTCCCCTGGCCCCAAGCGCTCAACCAACACCCTGAAGAAATGGTTGACTAGTCCAGTGCGCCGGCTCAACAGCGGGAAGACCGAGAGCAACATCAAGAAGCAAAAGAAGGTGCGAGATGGCAGGAAGAGCTTTGACCTCGGCTCTCCAAAGACCGGAGATGACACTACTCCTCAAGGAGACAGCGCAGATGAGGTGTGTGTTGGTGTTTGTTGCAGGAAAGACTGTATCTGACAGTCTCTTCTGTGGTGTGTGATTCACTTTTTAGTAAACACAGTTCCTTTAAGGTCTGGAGGGGGCAGGAATCGTATTTAAAATGGCATGATCGAAGCTGTCTTGCAAACAGCAGCGGCATCCAAAGAGCAATGGGATATATAGGGAATGGTGTTTCAAAGTCTGCATGTGTTATTGTCCTTTGACTAGATTGCTTTTAATAGCCTGTTAGAAAGCTGCCAAGGATAGAAATGAAGTTACTCTTGAGCAGCTGTTACCACTTTTTGCTGAGCTCATGCCACCTATATCCTACCATGGCAGTGTAATTCATTAATGAAAGAAAACACTCAGAGAAACAGCCATGTTTCTATTAAATCAGCTACGTGTTTGTAACCACATTTTCTCTGCAGGGATGTTCTTTGCCAGAATGGCCTTCCTGATACAGTGAACATGGAATTGCAAGCCACAAATGGAGAAGATACTAACTGAACACAAATAGAGGAACATGCTTTAAAAATTGTACATAAAGCTGTTCTCATTTAAGTTGAAAAATACTTGTCCATCAGCACATAGCAGCTGTAACGGCCTTGGCTGACTGGGTGACCTAGGAACTGTGTTTCAGTAACTCCTACAACGCATCAGAGTCAGCCAGCAAGACCTTAGATCTTTATTGCTTCACTTCCATGGCACTTAGCATTACCTGCAATTCTCTCCACCCAGTGCAATGTTGAGCCAGTGTTAGTATCAGCTGATTCAAAGCCAGTTGGTGGGGCTCAGCTATCTAAAAAGATAAAAGAAACCCATCCCTGTGTCTAATTATAGTTAACTTTTCTTCAGAAGAGCAAGAAAGGTTGGGGAGAAGATGAACCAGATGAAGAGTCTCACACACCTCTTCCTCCTCCTATGAAGATTTTTGACAATGATCCAACCCAAGATGAGATGGTAAGGCCTCCTCTACTCAATCAGATTGCTACCTCACAGTGGTTTCGTAGTGGTCTTCTGGTATTCAGGGCCTAGACTTGTAGTTATAAGGGATTCTTATGTGTAAATCTTCATCTGATACCTTTCACCAACTAGGTTTACAAATAGTGCTGGAAGGGGAATTTAGCCCTGGCATGCTGTTTCAGGACAGGTTGATAGGGTGCTTGTGTGTGGTCAGAAATTCCACTCAGATTCGTAAGGCATGTTCTCCATGTCTGTTTTAAAAGTGCCATCAGTGTCTGGCAGTGGCAGCAGAAATGGTGTTAGGAGACAGCCTGGGCCTGAGGAGTAGCACAGATGCTGGAGTCTGCTTGAATTCAGAAATACCACTTTTACTGAGACTTAGACAGCTTGAGTTGTCCGCTCAAGCTTTGTGTGTGATTAGAGTCCAGGAATGTTTCCAGTCTGTGCCCCACCATCTACCCTCCATTCTGAAAAGCTTTAAAATTTGCAGGTAGTAAAGCCTACCCAATCTTATCAGTTGGCATTTTTGTCATATGTCCACTGAATGGTCCATCAGCTCCAGTTAGTTCAGAAGTCCACAAGGTGTCTGAGGTCCCTCTCAAGAAGGTGAGAGAAGCTTTGGTCTCCCCATTTTCACGCACCATGCTGGTGGTGGTAGTTCATTGCTGTAAGAGTCTCTTGAATGGTAAGCCCGAATTAGCTGGTAGATGATGCAGTGGCTTGCAGAATCTTTCAGTTGTTCTCCTGGACTTGGGGTAAGAATCTATGACTGTGGCTATGACAGTAGTTTGCATTCAAAGCCAATGCAGGTCCTGTCCGCCCATGTCCTTCCCCACCCTCTCCTGGTGCTGCCATCTTCCTTGTAGAAATCCATCCTTGTGTTTAGCTTGTTCCCTGCTGGTGTCTGTTTTTAGCACTGCCACTTCTGTAGCTCTGTCCTCTGATTGTAATTACTGCATGCAAAGAAGCAAGGATAGGGGAGATTAATAAACTGCCATTTAAGAAAAAAAATAATCCAGCAACCCAGAATGTTCTTGGGGAAGGTTCAGGCAGGAGTTTGGAAGCATATAGAGAGAGAAGGGTACAAGTATTTCTGGGACTCAAGAAGCAGTGTAATGGAGGAAAGAATGTGGGGGCTTTCTGCTAATCTCTCAGGAAATGTTATGACATTGTGGTGGCAGCAAGACCAGAAGGAAGCAGCTGGAGTCAAGGACTCCTGCCCTTTGAGTGCTGTGTCTTGTGCTGGCTGTCTGGCGAGGGGCAGAGGCGAAAGGTCAGCAAAGTAGAGCCATGTTGGATCCATGCCCAGCACAACAGCAGTTGCTCCTGGCTTGTTCCCCCTCACATTGAGCTCAGTGTATTGGGGTTACTTTGCATTTTAGTTTTTGAGGGTTTGCTTTGTTTGTGTTGGTTTGGGTTTTTTTCCTTAAAGAAAAACAAAGCTGCTTTAGTCAGGTCACTATTTTCCCCCTGTTTTTATTTTTAACATGCCATGTGATTTCAGCATTTCTTAAATACATTTCTGACAGTGCCAGTCTGGTGGAACTAAAGTGTTTTCCGCTCCAGATGTTTAAGCTTTATAGAGTGTTCTGGCATCTCATTTCTTCACCCACTCCTAAAAGAGAAGATTAAATAGAGCAAGACATGTCTGAAACCCTTTTTTCTCTCTCTTTTTCTTCTCCTACTCACTTTTGCCACCTGCAAAAAAACCCATGGGCTCTCAAACATAGCTCCTGAACTTCCTGGCACAGGACCACCACATTAGCAATGTTTGAGGCATACTGGAGCCAAAAGGTCTTTAGTGGTGTTAACTGGAGCAATGCTCCCTGCTCTTGTCCTGCTGCTGCTTACAGTCATGGGCCTAGGTTGGACTAGCAGCACTGTAGGGAAGTAGCAGTGAAAGGTGGGGAGATGTCTGCATGGTGTGGGGGGTGGCACCTTTCCCTGAGCTCTTCTGCAAGGCAGTAATAATCATGCCTCGCTGCTCATGGAGGCTCTTATAAAGACAAATGGCAAGGCATCCTCATATATGGCAAGGCAGCCTCGTATTATCCTAATATTCTGTGATATTAGAAATTCATCATTTAATTTCTGGGAAATAGAAATACCACTTTTCAATTTGCTCCATGCAAATCAGACTCCCCCCTCAGTCACAGAAGACTTCTAGGCAGCAATTATTTCCATGCTTCCTTCAAAATCCAGCAGTTATTTACTTTACAGAGATATTGAGCAATTTTGGTTAAAAGAAGTTAGAATAGCAGCTATCTGTTGCCTCCAAAAATTGGACTCCTCCTGCTAGAATGGTTATGTTTGATGGCTATCATGTGTGTGTTTGTCCAGTATCTGTTCAAAGTCCCTGTTTGCAGTCTTTTTTCATTCCCCAGGCACGTCTGTCCGCACTGCAGGTAGAACAGGCTGTCTGAGCTTTTGCATTTGTATGAGATTCCTGCATTACCAGCCTAATTCCTCAATTACCAGCCTGATTACCTGTAGTTTTTGTTGTTGTTGTAATTAGAACTGTTGATTAGATGTATTATTTGTGAAAGGTGAGACAATGAGTGGCAGGCTGTTCATGCTCCTGCTCTGTCACAAGGCTTCTGATTAGGACTGGTCTCCTTTGCCTTCCTTTTTTCCTCCTCCTGGGGGGCTGTGTCACTCAACAAGAGCAACCTCCCCAAAGGGCTGCTGAAAGGGGAGGCCAGCTGCCTAATTCCTGCCATCACATTTCCACATCTCATTCCCCAGTACTGTTTAATATCAGATGCATGTTCCCCAGCACCTGCACAGTGACTTTGCTGAAATAGCTGCTCTCCAAAAGATTTTCATTAAGCATCTGAGAGATGGATAAGCTTTTTAATTATTTTAATGCAGAATTTATAAAAATTTAGGCACACTTTAATCTGTGTCAGAGAGCCAAAAGGAGGTTATCAAAGTTTCAGTCAGTGCTTGTATTTTGTTCCTGTACATACAGGTGTGCTAATACATACCAATTCCCACAGCTATTGCACGGGGTTGGGTTTTCAAAGTGAGGTTTCTTGTGACAAAGACCAGGGAGTGAAGAGGCCAATGCAGAGCAAAAACCTTAAACTAAAACTGGGTATTTCACACAAGTCCAGTCTTCACAACACCAGGAGGGCTGATTGGGTAGCATATTGAATGGGTACCAGTGTTTCTTGAGGTTTTCTAACAACCAGCAGCTATTAGCTGTGGCTACCCGAATATGGAGACATTCAAAGACATTATGTGATGTCAGACACCTAAAATCAAATACCTGGGACCAACAGGCAGGCATACAGAAGCAAGACTGAAAGTATTCTAACATCTATAGGGAAAAGAGGGCACCTCCAAAGAGTGTTTCTGCCTTCTTATTCCAGGTGCTTAAGGATGGAATGAGATAAGTCAGGGTGTTTTCTCTCCACTGATTGCAGAGAGGGGAGAGAAAAGATGCATATTTCAGGTGGCTGAGATAGCATGAATAGGAAGTGTCATTTGAATTCATTTGGAGTGGCAATCAATCTGTGGGGAAGGGAGGGAGATCCCCTCTGCCTCTCTCCCCTATTGCCTGTAACTCCATGTGTATCTTGTACTTAACTGCATTTATTAAATATGTATGTATGGGGGAGGGGGTAATTTATTACATCTGCAGTAAGGAGATGAATTTTCTGCAGCCTGTAAGATCACAGCTGTCCTTTGAAGGAGGCACCAATAGACAAAAGGAGTAGGCTGGCAGCCTGGTGGAAAATGAACTTCAATTCTTTGATGCCGTTCCCTGGTTCCCAGCCTTGGAACTTCTTAGAGCGAGACGTGCAGCCAGAAGTGGATGGCAAATCTGTGCTCGTCTGATATGGCAGCACTCACTCACCTAACCATGCATGTGGTCCTGTAACCCTCCTGCTCCCCTTCCACATTTGTTCTCCTGCTTCACTGACCACTGGTTTCCTACTTCCTCCTCATCCTGCTAACTTGCTTTTCCTTTGCAACCTGGTGTCTTGCAGTCCTCTTCTTTGCTAGCTGCTCGACAGAGCTCCTCCGATGTCCCAACTGCTGCGGATCTTGTCAGTGCAATAGAAAAGTTGGTCAAAACTAAGCTGGTAAGTTTAGTGCCATGAAAAATGTGTACACAACAGAGCTAATATGACTCTAGGGAAGGGCCTTAAAGTCTGCCTCTTGTTTCTGATTTCCTTGCTTTCCACCTCCATCTGCTATGCTTTTATTAACCCTCTGTGCACTACTTCTGAGTAGAATGTGTGATATTTCTGTTCCCCGTGTGAGATGAACCCTACATCTCACATTACCGTGTAGGCTCTGTGTTGTACAGTGGAAAGGCACTTCTGGAGCAGGCTTAGCAGAGCATGAGCTACTGTACTGTACTCTTTCTGGGGTCTTGTTGGTATTCAAATATTTTGCACTATGGGATGTTTTGTTTGTTTTGTTTTAAAGCTTGTTCTGAGGCACAGGAGTTTTACTACCCAACAGCTGAATTTGTTTGGTATTCTGGTTTCCCTAAAAAGACCCTCTAAAGAGTGGAACTGCTTGAAGTATCACAGCTGTGCTTTAATTTTGCAAAGATTCATGTGTCTCTTTTAATCTTGTCAGCTCTTTCTGACAGGGAGTGGAATAGGCCATAAAAATGCTCTGGGTTTAATTTGTTCAAAAATGTCAGTATCCTGCATTTTCCCTGTCTAGTCCCATGCCTATTGAATAAGGAGTAAATCCATTTCATATCTTGGCTTAAGTTTTCCCTGAAACAGTTCAAAATGTTAATATCAAAGCTAAACCTTTTTTGTACATGTGCCAGAACCTCTAATTTGGTTAAATCCTTACTTAGAGCCCATTTGACTTAATTAACAAGTCAGGATTAAAGCAGGTTTGTGACAAGCCTACCAAGGTTCATTTAGAATAGAATAGAATAGAATAGACCAGGTTGGAAGAGACCTTCAAGGTCATCGCGTCCAACCTATCACCCAACACCACCTAATCAACTAACCCATGTAACCAAGCACCCTGTCAAGTCTCCTCCTGAACACCTCCAGTGACGGCGACTCCACCACCTCCCCGGGCAGCCCATTCCAATGGGCAATCACTCTCTCTGTGTAAAACTTCCTCCTGACCTCCAGCCTGAACTTCCCCTGGCGCAGCCTGAGACTGTGTCCTCTTGTTCTGGTGCTGGCTGCCTGGGAGAAGAGACCAACCTCTGCCTGTTTACAAGCCCCCTTCAGGTAGTTGTGGAGAGCAATAAGGTCACCCCTGAGCCTCCTCCTCTCCAGGCTAAGCAGCCCCAGCTCCCTCAGCCTCTCCTCATAGGGCTCGTGTTCCAAGCTCCTCACTAACTTCGTTGCCCTTCTCTGGACTCGCTCCAGCAAGTCAACATCCTTCCTAAACTGAGGGGCCCAGAACTGGACACAGTACTCGAGGTGTGGCCTAACCAGGGCAGTGTACAGGGGCAGAATGACCTCCCTGCTCCTGCTGGCCACACTGTTCTTGATGCAGGCCAGGATGCCATTGGCCCTCTTGGCTGCCTGGGCACACTGCAGGCTCATGTTCAGCCTACCATCAACCAGTACCCCCAGGTCCCTCTCCGCCTGGCTGCTCTCCAGCCACTCTGACCCCAGCCTGTAGCACTGCATGGGGTTGTTGTGGCCAATGTGCACAACTATAAGAATGAAGAGAATAAAAACAAAACAACAACACCACCCCCAGTGATCATTATACAGTAATTTTACTCTAACTCTGTGCAAACAGCTTTATCCTGTGAGTCATTTCAAAGGGGTTTGGTATTTTCTTGGTTTGAGATGTTGGTGCATGAAAATAGTCAGCATATGTAGGGTGCTTGATAAGGAGCAAGTGGTGAAGAACCTCTTTGTGAGATGAGAAAACAAGAAAGACATTCCCAGAAAATGTACTTAAAATAGCTTGACTCTATCAAGGGACTAATAAATTGAAAAGCATTTCATTAATCCAGTTAGATGTATTTTCAGAGAATATTTTTTTCCCTCCACATTCAGCCTATTAGGTCAATTGCAGTTGCTTTCCAGGGATTTGGGGGAAAGGTTAATTATTGTGGAATGTTACCATGCATCCATCTATTTCTGTTTCATTTGTGGTTTACTTTACTAGCAAGAATCCCCATTCAGCCTTTGGCAGAGGAACACTGACCTGTGTAGCCTAACACTCTTCTGTTGGAGACATCAGGATATTTTCAGGTTGTTTTGAAATAATTTGGAAGTGGTTTCTATTCCTGGAACTACTGGAACATCTTTTCCTGCCTTCTAACAAAAGGACATTGCTATTTTAATGTTGGGGTTGGGTTTTGTTGTGGGTTTGGTGTTTTGGGTTGGCTTGGTTGGTTGGTTGTTTTTTTTTTTTGGGGGGGGGGATGTCTTATATCAACTTAAAACTAGTTTGGTTTACTTCCCTGCAGGAAAGTATTGCTGAATACTCTGCTTGGTTTTAGACTTAGGCGCTGATTGCCGAACTTGAACCAGAAGATAAGACTGGAGCTGGAGTTGAAGGATAAGGTTGATTCTGTTGTTCTTTGGGTGTTTGGTTTTTTTTTTAGACCCTTGAAGGAGGATCTTACAGAGGAAGCTTAAAAGATGCCACCGGCTGCTTAAATGAAGGAATGACACCTTTGACTCCCCCACGAAACCTTGAAGAAGAGCAAAAAGCCAAAGCAATGAGAGGCAGGATGTAAGTTGTCTTGCTGGTTCTTCTTCCTGAAGTATGCTCCCAAGGAGGACACATAGCTGCACAAAAAGAATGCTTTGTAGTCAGTGAATGAGCATGGAACTAGGAGTAAAACTGTGTTCTGCTTGCTCCTGTTTGTAATTAACCTGTAAAAATACTTTATAAAAACACTTGCACATGCAGGAAGTTCATTACTGCTCCTTAAAGTGTACAGTTTTTACCCTAGATAGTAAATAATCTGTTGCTGTGAAAGCCTCTCATCTATTGCATGAGCATTAGTGAGGTGTTTGCCTTGGTGATTAATGCATTGCCAGAGGTGAAATCAACTCTTAAAAGGTGGTATGGGATTGACCTTGTTCGTTACCTTCAAGGAAAAGAGCAGAGAATCCCACTAGGATTTTTGTAATTCGAGAATATGCTTTGCCATAGTTATTAGCAAAGGAAGAGGCAGAATTCAGATGCATTTGTGGTGGAAACACATCACCTGAAAGAAAGTTCCATTTGGGAAATCCTCATGTTCATGGTAATAGGAGAGGAGAAAAATATGGTGACAGCTCCTGAAAGTTGTTTTTTAGAATTATCTGTACACTCCCTTAAATATAACAAAAATAACACTGTGCCTTCAGAGCTTATCATGACTAAAGCATTTCTTCAATGCATAGTTCAGCTGAAGGACACAGAGAGTTGGTGAAATAGAATATAGAATTATATTAAAGAGAGCTGAGGTACCCCTTTTCTTTACATTGCCTCTTACACAAACAACAGTAAATGCAATGATCTAATCAAATGGTAGATTGAGGGGGGAAGTATCAGTTCATACAATTCTCATTGGAGCATGGTAAAGGTAAGAGTTAGAAGAGCAGCATCTCCTTTAGGAAAGGTGCCAAGCAGGGAAGCAAACCAAGTTGGGGAAGACGGAGGAGGTAGTCAGAGTAGAAGAGGAAGTAGGAGCCAAGTGCCACAGGTCTGTGAAAGCCATCGTTTGCTCCTGCCGTTTGTCATAGGAAGCCAGAGAAGCAATGCAGTAAGGTACTGGATCAACTCCCAGGAGCAGGCAGGGACATGACACTCCTGGATGTGTTTCTGAATGGAAGAAGTTTTCTACTAAACAGGCGTCAGCCTTCCGGCAGGGAACATCTCTGCCCACGCCTGTCTCCTTAAAGCTCCTTGGTATTGCAAGTTGTTGGGTTTCTCTGGTAGCAATCCATTAATTAAATAACTGACAGCTAACCGCAGGTTGCAGGTTTAGCACAGACCTTTGCCACTGTAAGCACAGATACAGTAACACTTTTGAGCGTGCAGTGCCGCTGTCAGGGGGACTGGCAGCGTCAGCCGTAGTGAGTGGCTGCCTCCATCCAGATTTTCTGAATGCCAGGGTATTTAGGAGCATCTGCTAGTGGCTTTCAGCACAAGGCATCTGTCTCCTTTACAGCTCCTTTCTGTGTGTTCTGTATCTCTGAGGCTTGCTGGGTTTGATTCCATCACTATATGAGGCAGCTGAGCTCCCAGCTTGAACTGTGACCCCTATTGCCCACACCAGCAGATGAAGCCTTGTGTAGGCACGGGCAGTAATTTCCTGTGTTCGACAGCACACATATGCCAGCGGTTAGCCCTGGTGTTAGGAAACCCCTATTCCATCAGGCTTCATTGCTTCATTTCTGTGAGCCATAAGGCAATAATCTCATTGAACAGTGCTGTTCAGTGCAGATTTCACACAGTTACCAAGATACCCAGATGCTCAGACTTATTCAGAACTGTGGAGGCTCTATCCTTGATCCAGTTCATGCCATTTTAAACGCTGCTCTGTAGTCAATACCAGTTGGTGACCAGGGCAGGCACTTTCCAAGCAACTGCCATGTTATCAGATGAAATGAATGGCCTTGAATTTTTGGCAGCATGCGTCTTAGAATCCTTGAATTTTGGAGTGCCCCTAAGTTCCTGTGTCAGTTAGGCTTCACAGGACTCATAGAAGTCATCAAGGTTGATTTTTTTTACGTGCAGTAGCAAGAAGGGAGCTGGGGGACCACTGGTGCTGAGTTTAAGGTAAGCCATGGAGGTACAGACCCTGGTTCCTAATAGAGATATATATTTGTAAGTTTAATCTGTTCACCTGATAGACAGGTGGTCACTGCACTGATGTTTATTTCGCAGCCACTAGCCTGCATGGCCTGCAGCATTACGTGCTGCAAGTACCCACTGCTTCACTTTTAGATCAGGGCTTGGCCAGATGGATCCTTGCTCGAACTGAAGGAGAGAAAGTGGGCAGATGAGAGAGGCTCTCCCCATTTCCTGAGCAGCTCTCTGTGTTTGTGGGGAGTGATGGAGACAGAGGTGGAGTGAGCCAAAAAGTCACCTCCCAGCATGCCTGCCCACGTGGAGGAGAGGTGACAAACCTTTTGCAAGGGCACAGCAGGTCAGCCAGCAAGAGGGGCCTGTGCAGCATGAGCTTGCTCAGGCCACATGCCGCTGCTTTATAAGGAGCAGCCTTTTGCCCTATGTGTGTTTACTACCCAGGCACACAACTTGGCAGAGCACTTCGGAGAGCACAGCCACTGCCAGCTCTGTCTTATGCCAAGGGGGCTGGATTTCACTCTTAAAGGAACAAGAAATGTTTGACCTCTTCCTGCCTTGTGTCTTAAGTGTCTCTTTTGGGACATGTTGGGAGAGCAATGTGAACAAGATTATTTTCTCTGTTACCTCTCACAACTGAGCCTCTCCTTGCAACGCTCTAGGTATTTTCAACCAGGCTTTTGTCTTAGCACTGTCTGCCTTCAGCCCTATCACGTCAAGTGGGTCAGTGTGCTTATTGATGTGAACAGAGTGACATTAGACATGAAAGCACTCCTCTATCTTCTAGCCTTGTTACTGCCTTAGTGAATTTGAGTGCAGATGGAGTTTTTGTCATGGGCCATGTCTATGCATTGGTGTAGCTGAGAAGCAAATCTGCAGCAGGCTGTAAGTTTTTGAAATTGTCCTTGAAAGAACATTAGTCAGTTTGACTTAAAAAGGGAGGGGCTTCTTTTACCTTGCTGTTGTTCATGCACAGGACCTTCATTAGGTGACTCTTCTACTTGGGGGGATTGTTACCTCTGAAATCAGCATTTGACACTCACACACAGATTACCTACACTGAAAGAGTAAGATCCTGGTTATGGTGGGATATGGGCTTTGTTTTACAATTGTTCAAAACTTCCAAATTAAAACTTAATCTTGGATAAAGCCAGAGGGGCTAGGACAAGAAACCCACTCCTGCTTGCTGCAGAATGGGTCAGGACACATCTCCATTGCTGTCAGGGGTTCTACATGGAGGATAGAGGAGAGCAGGGAAGAGCAGTTCAAAGCACAGACAGCTGTTCATGCTGCTGCTTTTACAGCAACCTGGGCTGTGAGAGGAAAGAGGGACAGAAGAGTAGAGTAGAGTGCAATGGAATGGAATAGGATAGACCAGGTTGGAAAAGACCTTTGAGATCATCAAGTCCAACCTGTCATCCAACACCGCCTAACCAACTAAACCATGGCACCAGGCGCCCCATCCCGTCTCTTCTTAAATACCTCCAATGATGGTGACTCTACCACCTCCCTGGGCAGCCCATTCCAATGGCCAATCTCTCTTTCTGTGAAGAATTTCTTCCTAACATCCAGCCTAAACCTCCCCTGGCACAGCTTGAGACTGTGTCCTCTTGTTCTGTTGCTGGTTGCCTGGGAGAAGAGACCAACCCCCACCTGGCTACAACCTCCCTTCAGGTAGTTGTAGACAGCAATGAGGTCTCCTCTGAGCCTTCTCTTCTCCAGACTAAGCAACCCCAGCTCCCTCAGTCTCTCCTCATAGGGCTTGTGCTCCAGACCTCTCACCGCTGGTTAAGACAAATGAAACTCCCCTGACCTGAAATGTGATGGTTCTGTCATTTACATTCCACAGAGTTATAAGTAAGTGAAGAGTGAGTTGTGTTATGTGACCTGGATGACAGTGGTGTTTTAGGGAAATTTAATATGTGGTAAGAGGAGCAAATGGTAACGTCAAGGAATCTGGTCAAATACGTGTGTGTTCTATTTTAATTCAGGTTTGTCTTAAATGAACTGGTACAGACTGAAAAAGACTACGTCAAAGACTTGGGAACTGTTGTGGAGGTGAGCTGAAGCAAACTCTGCTGTGTAAAATGTTTTCCCACTAAAAAGCACCATGCTGACAAGTGACAACAACAGAAAAATACAGCACAAGAAACAAACGGCTTTATTTTGCACTCTGCTTCCATGGTCCCCTTCTCATGTTGACAGAAACAAGAAGAAATGCCTTTGGAAACTATTTTTGTTTCCATCTAACAGAAGTTGTATTTTAAGTTTCAAATCTAGTGTGCAAAGGTTTTTCTTGGCTACCCCGCTTGTGACAAACACTTTCTGCTGTAATGCAGCCTTGAGGGCAATGGGGGAGAATAACTTAAGCTCCTATCACTTACTTTGTGCTTGCTGTCATATTCAGTAATGGTAACACACCATTTACTTCAGTTTGCACCTGGACTCAAGTCCAGTGCTCGAGTACCTTTACAGAAGCTGAGTTTGGGTCTGTGCTCAAGTGCATGTGTGGCCTGTGGGTTATTGTTTTGCAAACAAACCCTTGAGGTAAAATACAGTTTGTGCTTGGTTGGGTTTTTGTTCTGTTAAAAACCAGTCATAGTTTTTGAAGTTTCAACTCACAATGACCTGGCTGATCCCTAGAGATCACCTGTCAGGGACAACTCACATGCAGGGGCCTTGGTTTTGTTTTTTCCCCGGCAAGGACTCAGATCTGGAGGTACAGGTCCGCTTTTGGCAATGCTTTTGGCATTCGCTAGTCCAAGGAGAATTATGAGCCCACTAACAGTAATTTTTGACAGCTTCCAAACTTGAGCACCTTTGTGTTATCTTATGTTTACTTCATGCAGTGCTAGCAAACCCAACAAGCCTGCAGTGAAGTTACAAAGAAACTCTCAGGAGGTGTGACTCTGTTAGACTTAAGGGCTTGGCTTTGTGCTCCCACAAAACACTTGTGATGAATGGAAGAAATCTGTATGCAGTCTGGCTTCTTCATCTTACCAGAGAAGCCAAAAGCTTGATAAACTACTTTTGTTTAACTTTTATCTTCTAATTGCACTTGCCATTTCAATGACACCTAATGATGGTGTGTGTAAGCACTGCAGATATTCAGAATAAATCCTGTAAAATTTTCTTTTAAGCAAACTGTGTAATTTGAAGTGCCTAGATGGTTTGGGGTTTAAAATGGTACAAAAGGCATTTTAAGTGTTCTCTGTGTGAAAAAAAAGTCCTGGCATTAAGCTTTTGCTTCTTTGAAAAGAGTGTGATTATGCTCCCCTTTCAAATGAACCCTTCAGTAATCACTGACTATTAATCCTAAAGGGCTTCATGAAGAGGATGGAAGAAAAAGGAGTTTCTGAAGATATGAAAGGGAAAGACAAGATTGTATTTGGCAATATTCACCAGATCTATGACTGGCATAAAGAGTAAGTTTTTGGTTTAGTTCATTTTTAAGCACTTATGAACTGCTTGTCCACAATGGATTGGTGTGGTATATGGTGTCTGTGTGTCTAAGCCGCTTTGAATTGAATTTGCAGGTCATTCAGGGCTGAACTTCCAAAGGACATTGCCTCAATTTAAGTGGTTTCTGTTGTTTTGCAATTGCTGCTTAATAACTTCACTAATCATGTCCCAGTGGAGGCCAGTGACAAGTGGAGTCCCTCAGGGATCAGTCCTGGGACCTGTCTTGTTCAACATCTTCGTGGGTGCCATGGACAGTGGCATTGAGTGCACCCTCAGCAAGTTTGCTGATGACACCAAGCTGTGTGGTGCAGCAGACATGCTGGAGGGAAGGGAGGCCATCCAGAGGGACCTGGACAGGCTGGAGAGGTGGGCACAAACCAACCTCATGAAGTTCAATAAGAGCAAGTGCAGGGTCCTGCATCTGGGTCGAGGCAATCCCAGGCACAAATACAGACTGGGAGACCAGCCCTGAGGAGAGAGATTTGGGGATGCTGGGGGAGGAGAAGTTCAACAGGAGCTCTCAGTGTGCACTTGCAGCCCGCCAAGCCAATCAGATCCTGGGCTGCATCAGGAGAAGTGTGGCCAGCAGGGCAAGGGAGGTGATTCTCCCCCTCTACTCAGCCCTGGTGAGACCCCACCTGGAGTACTGCGTCCAGTTCTGGAGCCCCTATTACAAGAGGGATGTGGAGGTGCTGGAAGGTGTCCAGAGAAGGGCCACGAGGATGAGCAGAGGGCTGGAGCACCTCTCCTGTGAGGACAGACTGAAGGAGTTGGGGCTGTTCAGTCTGGAGAAGAGAAGGCTCCGAGGTGACCTAATTGTGGCCTTCCAGTATCTGAAGGGGGCCTACAGGAAGGCTGGGGAGGGACTTCTCAGGATCTCAGGTAGTGATAGGACCAGGGGGAATGGAATGAAGCTGGAGTTGGGGAGGTTCAGGCTTGATGTGAGGACAAGGTTCTTCACCATGAGAGTGGTGAAGCCCTGGAATGTGTTGTCCAGGGAGGTGGTTGAGGCCCTGTCCCTGGGGGTGTTTAAGCCCAGGCTGGATGAGGCTCTGGGCAGCCTGATCTAGTGTGAGGTGTCCCTGCCCCTGGCAGGGGGGTTGGAACTAGATGATCCTTGTGGTCCCTTCCAACCCTGAATGATACTATGATACCTTGAATCCTGAGAACATGCTCTAATTCATGTGCTCTCAGCCAGAGTTTCATGGTACACCAGATCCTGGTACAGGCTATATCTACCCAGCCAAAACTGATACAGTTGCATGATGCACAGCATCGATCTTACATAAAATCATTTTTCCCAGGGAAAAGAAAATTTTGGTGGGCTATAGCTTTGCACTGCCTGGCGTCATGGAAGGGTGTTTATCATGCTCTCTCTGATCACAGATACAGCTTTATGCTGGTTCAAACACTGTGCCAGGAGCACTGGTCAGTGTGACAGAAATGTTGTACATGAGAGAGTCTCTGTGTCAGTGATGTGCTGCCAGTAACTCTCTTACTCCTTGCTGGGGAGCCATAAGAAGAGTCTTAATGGGAGATACCACTATGATATCCACAGGTGTATGAGATATTCACAGCTCCTGAGCTACTTGCTGCTCATAAGCAGTCCCAACAGAGCTCCCAGAGAGCTGCTGCATGTGGGATACTTGCTGGATCCTCAGCTGACAGGATCACAAAGACTGACCATGCCAGTAGTACTTGAGTGATACTAGCAGTATTAGTAGAGTGATACAAGGCAAATCCCTTCAAGATCCTTCTCATGTAAAAGCTCTGACATGGTTTTAACTCTGAATTAAGAACTCTGTCTTGAAAATCTTGCTCATACAAGTAGCTTTTGAAAAGCTGCTGGAAACACAAAATCCATTCCTGCTCTAACTTAGGAACAGCAATGTCCTGCTTATGGACAGTGTGGTCACCATTTCAGCTCTGCCATTCAGACATACTCTACAGCTCCAGCTAGGTAGAATTTGAGTGTGCATGTGTAGACTTGAGCAATGAACACCAGGCTGGATCTTCCCTCAGCTCTGGACATTTCTCTCTCCCAGGAAACATGGTATCCTTTACATTATGTGTCCCACAGGTGCTTATCTTATGGGCTGGGCCTGGGCCTTGTCCTTATGTTCTGACAGATGCCTTTGTGAGCACAAAACAAAAAACATCAGAAAAGCTTCACCAACAGAGTTTTTTGTCACCAGTGCTATGCATCATTTTATTGAGATGATAGGAATTCTCTCTAACACATAATGATAGCAATTTTCTCTGTCACATAGGGAGAGACTCACTATTTTTACTTCTGCATATCTGGGTCAAGAAGTCTATTTAAATGCAGATGAATTTAACATTCATAGAGGACTGAGTTATGGGAGCAGCTGTATCTGGTGGTAGTGAATGTTTAGTTAGGACAGCTGTCCAATGTGCATCTTTTTGTGAGGTTTTGGGATTTCTTGGAACCAAACCATTACAAGGCATGTCCTCTCACCAAATCTGGCTGTTGTATCATATCCATGGAGGCAATTTGACACAGAAATCCTCCAGTGAAAAAGAGCAAGATCATGGCAAAGGAGATTGTCAGGATTTGCCTACCAGTTAGAAAAAACTACCAGTATTTCCAAAGTTTGGAACACAAGCCCTATGAGGAGAGGCTGAGGGAGCTGGGGTTGCTTAGCCTGGAGAAGAGGAGGCTCAGGGGTGACCTTATTGTTGTCTACAACTACCTGAAGGGAGGTTGTAGACAGGTGGGGGTTGGTCTCTTCTCCCAGGCACCCAGAACTGGAACAAGAGGACACAGTCTCAAGCTGTGCCAGGGGAGGTTTAGGCTGGAGGTTAGGAAGAAATTCTACAGAGAGAGAGAGTGATTGGCCATTGGAATGGGCTGCCTGGGGAGGTGGTGGTGTCACCATCATTGGAGGTGTTTAGGAGGAGACTTGATAGGGTGCTTGGTTGCATAGTTTAGTTGGTTAGGTGGTGTTGGATCATAAGTTGGACGCGATGATCTCAAAGGTCTCTTCCAACCTGGTCTGGTCTGGTCTGGTCTGGTCTATTCTATTCTATTCTATTCTATTCTATTCTATTCTATTCTATTCTATTCTATTCTATTCTATTCTATTCTCTTTTACCTCAGAATGTTCCTGGTAAGGGCATTCAAGCTAGAATAACCTCCAGATGCTGCAGATCAAGATAGAAACAATGTTCATGAATTACTATTATGAATTGCAATGTAATGCTAACAATAATATGCTGGAAACCTGTAAAATTGAGAACATACCAAAACTCCACCTGGCAAAAATGTATTGACTTGTTTATTCAAATGGAAACTTCAGCATCTCTTTCACAGTGGCCAGTGCTCTAAATCTGCTCACACAGCTGAGAGCTCATGGCAAAGCTTCTTTTGGTATACAGAAAAGCTTTGCTTTGGGAGTTCTCAGTCAAACAAAAGCAATTCTTGCAGTTAGATAGTCATTGGCACTTTTTACTGTGATTGGCACTTTTTACTGTGATAGTAGGAAGAACAGATAGTTTGCAAGACGAGACCCCCATATCTCACAGCTCTCATCTAATGTTTTAGAAATCCCACCATTAAGGGCTGAAGCCAAGCTTATCTTTTCATTTACTACTGAATACTATAGCTAAAATTTCCCTGTTATAGCTGAAGGACCAACTAGTTTGCTGCTGGGATGACCTAAAGAAGTGTTCTGAAATACTGATATCCTTTCTTCCAGCTTTTTCCTAGCTGAACTGGAAAAATGTCTTCAGGAACCTGACCGTTTAGCACAGCTCTTTATTAAACATGTAAGTCTCATTTTGTAATGGATCTCTAGTGTAATTGTCATTTAGGGTGTGATGACACCTTTCCAAAAACATCTGTTAGAGGCTCCCCAGAGGGGTTGTGGAGTCATCTTCTCTTGAGACTTTTAAGACCCATCTGGATGCATTCCTGTGTGACCTGCGCTAGCTTATACAGTCCAGCTCTGGCAGGGGATTTGACTGGGTCATCTCCAGAGGTCCCTTCCAACCCTTAACATCCTGTGATTTGTTTGTGCTGACCTCATACTTTTATATGGCTAGACTGAATTTAAACATGAAGTAGCTCTACAGTTCTGCATCTTTAGCCAGCAGCTGGATTGAACTACAGCATCAAACACTGCCTTCTTGCAGACTTATTTTGGTGGCAAAATTGATGTGGCCAAGCACATCTTTGCCAAAATACAATTACAACAGATGCTTGCCAGCTGTTACAATTGCCATGTTGGTGTGACATTTGCCAGAGTGCAACTCTGCAGCAAATTTCAAATCTACCAGCTGCAGATGGCATCTCTAACTGTCTACCCCCATTGAAACCTCCCCTTGTGTAAGGTGCCAGAGTGGTGAACAGAACCAGTTGCCAGTTTGCTTCCCTACTTCAGCAAACTAAACGTTTGATTAAACCAAAAAGAAAGGAAACCCAAGCAGAACATCAAAGTAACTTTCTGGCAGCTTTTAACAGCAGAACAGAACGGTAGCCAATATCTAACCAGGCTGCTGTGCCTCTTGCTTTCGTAGGAGCGGCGATTGCACATGTACGTGGTGTATTGCCAAAACAAGCCACGATCTGAATATATAGTAGCTGAGTATGAGGCATACTTTGAGGTAAGCATGGCTCATTATACATTACTGTTACTTATAGCTGTGAGTCCTACTCAAGTAGACTATTCTGTAACCTGTGGGGCTTGTCTAAAACAAACTCTGCAAGATTTTGATACTGCACAGGCTGCTAATGTCCGGGGCAAAAAAAATGGTATTATTTAATTTATTTCAAATTCTCATCTTGTTAATTTCTAATAAAAATTTAATCCAGTCCTTGACTATCTGTGGCCCTCAGGGTACCACAACTGTATGGATTTCTGTCTGAAATAAAACAAGCCTTTTTAATCTGTAGTCCACAAACAGGGGAGGGAGGTGGAGATTGTTGGAGCTGGGTGGTGCCTGTTACAAGTATCCAGCTGCTTTGTTTCAAGAAATCTTTGGGACTAGACACATTTAGATATTAATGTGAATGAGCTTATTTCACAAGGGAAAGATGTTTTGTTTCACCTAAGGGCATGAGGCACGCTCTGCAGGACTTGTTTGTGATCTAATCCCTGCTGTAATGGAAAGAGCAGTCTCCAGACCTTGCAGTCCTGGTCAGTCAGGCTCAATGGGGAAGGGATCCTGAGCCTTCTAGCTTGGTCATGACTTTTACGCAGTCTTTGACTAAAGGTCTTTTAAATCCTTTCAAGTTCCCTCTTGCAAACAAAAGATTAAGAACAGACCAACTTTCTGTGGAAATAAAGTCTCTGCTGAGACATTTTATCATGCTCTCTGTCTTGCTCTGTGACTGTTTGCAATTGGTTTTAATCCTCAATTTTTAGGAAGTTCAACAAGAAATAAGCCAACGGCTAACCATCAGTGACTTCCTGATCAAACCCATTCAAAGAATAACTAAGTATCAGCTTCTTCTCAAGGTGAGTGGAAAGAAACAGTTTGCACTGAACTGTAGTCTGCATCTTGCATTAGATGCTGTTATTTTAAATCGGCCTTAGTTTCAGCTCAAATACATTCATCACATTAAGAGGAAAGAGGAGTCTGCTTAACCGTGGCCATACAATGACAGTGCCCCATGGAAAATGTCCAGAGAGCAGGAGGGAAACATCTGTGGGAGTAGTTTGCAATTCAGAATTATGAAATTCTTTAATTGGATTTTTTTTTTTAATATAAGTGTAAACTTCAAATAGGAGTTTTCTGCCTCTGAAGTTTCAGAGAAAGCTTTAATTCAATTTTTTTTAAGGTCCAATAAGGACAAACAAGTGTGTTCTGTGTCTTTGATGCTAAGTGGCATGCTTCTGAAAAATGCTGTAGCTTCCATTTCTGAATATCTGTCTTCAAAACAGTGTAAGAAACTTACTTCCAGAACATTCTAATATCTTAAAATCTGGGAAGATCACAGCTTTTTCTTCCTTTCTTTTTTTTTCCTGAGGAATCTGACCACTCTGACTTCTGCCAACTTTATGCACAATGCCAATGACTCAGCATTTCTGAAAAAATGGGATCTCAAGATAATATCTAAAATTAGGCATCTGAACCATACCCAGTAATCACCAGCAGTACCAGGGCTCTGTGCTGGTTTCTTCTCTTTTTTGAACTACTCTCGAGCAGGCTGCCATCAGCTCACAGTCTGATAACTGCACACTTGCACAGACACTGAGGCATGTTCCCTGAAATGCCCTGAAATGTGGTCTTGTGGCTTAAGACATGGACCAAGGAAGCATTCCCAAGGGCTAATCCTAGCTTTGTCTTTTTTTCTGTGATGTTTTCAGCAAGCATTCACAAGCCTGTGCCATATCTATAAAATGGTTATAATGTTCAGCAACCTCTAAAGATGAATTTATTAATATTAGCAAGTTCCTGCTGAGAAAATCATATGCTTTTTCTTTTGCAAACTTATATCTTTTGTTTTCTCTTTCTGAAGTGCCTTAATGCAAACGTTTCTGCTTTCTCCAGGACTTCCTGAGGTACAGTGAAAAAGCTGGACTGGAGTGCTCTGATATAGAGGTATGTTTTCATGTCCTGGACAATAGTGCTGTGTTATCTAATGCCATTTCACATGGAGGAATGAGACCCCCAGTATCCCATTGACAGTAGCTGAAGGTCCTGCTGGTATTCTAAACGTGGCACTTCTCTTAGCCTAAATCAGAGGTAAAAGATGAAGGTGCAGGCCTGCATTGTAGGTGCACTGTCTTTTTTTAGACATTGCCATACAGCTTCTGTGCATGAGGGCCTCACCACCAATACTTGCTAGCAGTGATTGTGCTGTTGAAGTTCATTATTTGAGGAGCCCTTTGATTCTCTTGTAACAATGCAACATCCTTTTTCCTTAACAGAAAGCAGTTGAGTTAATGTGCCTTGTACCGAAACGTTGCAATGATATGATGAACCTGGGTCGCCTCCAAGGCTTTGAGGTATGCATTTGCATTCTACTTATAATAACAAAGAGGCAAGGAAAAATATTTTATTTTCCAGTGATTGGCTCTATAATCTGCCCTACTCCAGGCTATTTATCTAGTACTTGTTCTTCTCCTGTGTGGAGCTGCATGCTTTGGTGAGGTTTCAAAGGTGGGGGTGATACACTCCTCACTCTAAGCTAGTGGCAATTCACTGTCTCTTGCCAAAGCAAAATAGGTGGTGAACCAGACTGCTCTGCTTGTTAATAAGCATTAACATGTTAACAGCTCCTTCTCAGTTTGGTAACAGCCAGGAGGGGACTTGTGAGTTATAACCCCACAGGTTACAGCTTGTGGTTTGTAAATAAGCCAGTGTAGACTTCCACAGTCCTGGTAAGATGTCTTATCTTATCTCCAAGATGAAGTCAAGTTTGTCTTTTTGTCTTGTGCATCATAGCATTCTTGCAAACAGGTAGGTCCTGTTTCTTTGCACCTTCAGAGGTGTTGTGTCACTGCCTACTGGCTGCTCAGGACTAGAGGGAATCCAAGGCATTACAATACCAAACTACATAATGGGAACAATGTTTGAATTTAAATGCAAAACAGTCTACTTGATGCATCTTGGGTTTGGTTTTATATGTGCAATCAATGGCAATGAAGACAGAGAATACCTAAGTTATTTTCCTTAAACTGAGCTCGTAATTTATAAGGTCGTGCTTTGATAACTTAGAGGAGATATGTCTCACGTTAATTCTGATTGGAAAACTTGGACTGCATGAAATACCAAATAGTCTCATGGCATCATGGTGGGTCAGGGTTTGTAATTTTGATGCCTTGTCTGTTTCTCAGGGCAAGCTGACAGCTCAAGGCAAGCTGCTGCAGCAGGACACCTTCTATGTGACAGAGCAGGATTCTGGAGTTCAGTCTCGACCGAAGGAGCGTAGGGTGTTCCTCTTTGAGCAAATAGTTATCTTCAGTGAACTCCTTAGAAAAGGATCTTTAACGCCAGGCTACATGTTCAAGAAAAGCATAAAGGTAAGAAACAGAGAGGGAGAGGCATATTCTGTCTGGTGGTCACATAAGGAAATCTTAGCAATATTCTCCACTGTGAAACTGCTCCATCCTGGCACAGGTGGACAAACAATTTGCAGAACACATTTGCATTACCTTTCAGTAGATCAGAAGCCATTTAGACCGCTTCTGAATAAACCACAGCATGATTTACTGGGTAATTTTTACAAGGAGCACAGCCAGGGCAGGTCCTCTGTCATTCATAACTCTGAGTTAACAAACACTTTAAATGTTGCAGTAGTAAAAGGAAGCATACAATAGACTCTTTTAAGCATGATCATAAAAGGTGAGGGAAGGTGCAGTATCTGAAACAGTCATCTTGAGCCAAACTCTAAGTTAATATTAAGCCTCTGTGTGACATTACTGGAAATACTCTCCCTAATGGGGAAAGGCTCTTAGTCCTAATGTGACTGTAGCAAGACAGAACTACTTAAAAAAACAAACAAAAATGCACACAGTTGTAAAATGCTGTAAGGAGTTATAAAACCAGCTAAACTGTAAAGAAAGTTTTAAGAAACTTTGGGGTTAAGAAATCTTTCCAGGTTATGGGGCTGGAACTAAAAGTAAGAACTGAAAGTAACCATGGGAAATACTTGTTTGTTTAGGGAGTTTTATGCTTGCTTAACAAATGCAAAGTTAACCTCTGAAGTGGTGAGTGAAGGTGAATGAAAGCTACCTCTCCTAGTGTAACAAAGAAAGAACAGAAAGAGCAAAGTCACTGATTCATTGGAATGTTTTCATCATTCAAAGCTGAGAAACCAGTCTGGCATTGATTTCCTTTTCCAAAAGGTGTGGGAGAATGCATTATGTTTGCTCTAAATCTAAACAGTATGTGAATATGAAATGGAACAGTATCAGGTGAAATAATGCATACTAACCATACATAACTAAATAAATCTATGAAAAGCAGCATATTTACTAAAATGAGGGCATCTTCTTGGCTGACAAACTGCAGCATTTACTGAAAAGCCTACATCCTTTTGCAAGTCAGTGAATTTCATAGTTTCCAACCAAATAATAAAGGGAAAACCTGAAGTGTACAAATAAATAATCGTCCTGATTTAGATGATTAACATTGATTTAATCTTATTGCTGATTTAAATCATTATAAAAATTGGAGATGGAAACAACATGATTCATTTCTACTTCAGTTTATTGTATGTATAACAATGAGGCTTTTATCTGCAAGAAACAATTCCTGAATTGTATATTGTAGATAGAGAGAGACAAATAAGTTTCTCCTAATGTCAATAAAATCAGCTTGCCTCAAGGGTATGAGTTGCTTTTCTAGTTAAACAGCCTATGAGAGTAATGCTGTTCCCACTGTCTGAGTTTAAAATGTGTGTGATAATTTCCCAGTTCCTCTTTTCTTCCAATTGGCAAACAGCTCATTTTCCTGTTGAGTGCCTACAGAATGTGTGAGATCCTCTCTGGATCTCCATGCATCTCCCCCACTACATTGTGGTGTCTGTGTGCAAGCAGCTCTCGCACCCTGCCTTCCAGTCCCTCATTCAGCTTGTGGCTGAATTTCTCTCATGCTTTCCCACAGAGATGATATGTGGCATGCAGAACCATTCCCTATAGCAGGACCTTTCCTTAGCTCTGTGCCACAGGCATCCTCACCTTGCAGTGGGACCTCAGCCTGTTTGTTCAAAGCTGTCACATAAACAGACTGCCTCATCACCTGTCTTTCATAGCTCTGCCCTAAAAGAGGGTATTCAGAAATTGCATCTGCTCTGAGTTCATGAGTTTGAAGAGGCTTTACACTGTCAGCTAGTATCACGTTTCTTTGATCTTCATTCAAATGCTGACAGGTAAGTTGAACTCATCTTCAAAGCCATTATCAGGACTCACTAGCCATCTTTGCCTAGCTCTGATACCACCTGCAGCCATGGCTGTCCAGTTCTCTGGGACATAGTCCCTGAGAGATGTAGACCATTTGCCTGCTGGTCACATCCTGCCACACAGCAGAACGACTTAGGCAGCATCAGAGATCCCATTTCTTTCCCCTGTGTCACAGCCACTGCTAAGCACTGAGATCTCTGCATTAGCGTAAGAAGCGCATATGACTTCAAAGGCAGCTGTCCCTAGGCTGTCAGGGAGATGAGACTTCCAAATAGTGTTCTTCAAGGTCTGTCACACTCAAACTGTGATAGGAGCTTCAGCATTAGTGAAGAGCCCTTCTTTATGCAGTGAGGTAGTTAAGTGTTCAGAAATTGCACATCCCTTCTTCTGTGCTTCTCAGTCGGATACCTTTCAGACTCTCAAAATACCTAAGTGGGTAGCCTTGCAAATGCATCTCCCTGAGACACAAATAGGAGGTTAGGGACCCTGACCTACAAGTCTTTTTCCTGGAATCATATCAGGATTCACTTGCTTGCTTTGAATATCAACCAGAGGAGCAAGTGCTTAGAGCAAGAGGAGTAGCACTGTCCAGGCTCATTGTCTGTCCCTTTCCGTGTCTTCATGTCAGAGGAGATCCTGTATGCCCTTCTAACTTATAGGGAGCCCCAGAAGAGGAGGAAGAGACTCTTTCTGTCTTGCAGTTTGAATGCTGGACAGAGTGGATCTCTCCATTACCTGACAGATATTCAGAGCAACTGGAGATAGACTTCTAGAGGGATGTTATTGCCTTAGTCTCCAGAGCTTTTTTTATCTTTTTTTTTTCTTTCTCTTTTTTCCTTTTTTTTTCCCCTCTTTTTTTTTTCTCTTTTTTTTTCTCTTTTCTTTTTTCTCTTTTTTTTCTCTTTTTTTTCTCTTTTCTTTTTTTCTCTTTTCTTTTTTCTCTTTTTTTCTCTTTTTTTTTCTCTTTTCTTTTTTCTCTTTTCTTTTTTCTCTTTTCTTTTTTCTCTTTTCTTTTTTCTCTTTTTTTCTCTTTTTTTTTTTTTTCTCTCTTTTTTTCTCTTTTTTTATCTTTTTTTTTATCTTTTTTTTTTCCTCTTTTTTTTTTCTCTCTTTTTTTTTTTTTTCTCATTTTTTTCTCTCTCTTTATTTTTTCTTTCTGAAAGGCTAAGCCAGCCTATTCCTGTTTATTATCACAGATATAAGTAGCTCAGGTAAAGCTGAAGTTATGGATACACTTAAACGGCAGCCTCACAAAGGCAAGACAGCTGCTGAAATTGCCATCCTTGAGATTTCCAGAAAGAATATTGTGACTACAGGCAAGTGAGGTGGTGGCATACAGATGACTGTGATCTGCTTGAAATCAGATCTGTTGGAGCATCAGGGAAGAACTGCTCTTGCTTTTTTTTGTTCCCCTCAGTATATCCCCATGCATGGTCTGTTCCATTTTTAAAACCCTTTAATGACTGAGACAGACTTTCCCATGGAGAATGAGAAACGTAAACATTTAAACTGGAGGAATGATAGACTTCATTAAGGTCTTAATAGGAACATTTTAACTCTATTTGTGGATTACAATAAATTTTTAGCACATCAGTCAGGTCTATGTTACCTTAAAATAGAAGCTGCTATTCAAGACGAGGCAGACGTATGTCTGGTACATCTGTCGGAGCTTTATTAAGCATCACATTTTAGCTTAAGATTTATCTGCTAAATCTAGATGAGGCCAACTCTTCTGTTTCCGATCTGACAGGCTGTTATTGGACACAATTATTTTCAGGAACTTTTCACAACAATCTTTATCCTGATTCTTGAATAATGCTAGCTCATGCTTCAGGTAACACGTGCTTACTGTGCCTCGTTTCAGATGAACTACCTTATCATTGAAGAAAACGTGGACAATGATCCCTGCAAGTTTGCTCTAATGAGCCGGGAAACATCAGAGAGAGTAATTTTACAGGCAGCTAATCCAGAAATTCAGCAAGCTTGGGTACAGGATATCAACCAGGTCCTGGACACACAAAGAGATTTCCTAAATGGTATGTACCTGGTCTTTGCTTTGTTTCCCAAACCATGACACTAAATGGGATTTAAAATCTTTGTGGCTTTGTTTCCTCTATGAGAAAAACATTCACCAACTTGTTTTTATAAGGAAAGTCCCAAGGAGAAAGCTAGAGCCTAGTCTGCCTGTCATTTAAGTACTGGGTCAAGTGTTATCCACAGAATCTGTGGGAGTCTTTATAATTTACAGGTGGTCTTTGAAAAGAGACCATCTGTCCTGCATGCCAGGTCTGCCTGGTGGGAAGGTGAAGAATGGGAGAAGGGCTGGACAAGCTTGATCTAAACTGCAAGGTAGCCCAGGAGCTGACCCTGAGAAGCTGCTGGAATCCCATCTTGTATTAAAGACCCCAGGTCACTTTGGCCTGGCTCTGTTAGCAGTACCTCATGGACTGGTTTTGTCAGCCTCCCAGCTCCTTGCTTAAATTGGTGGTGGGTCCCTGTGCAGTTACCGTGCAGATATCAGTCACGTTCAAGTCCAGGTCTCAAGTCCTTCTGTCAGTGATGTGCCTTTGGCAGTACTTTTCTGCAAGGTCCTTTAAAAATGCTGGGGTTTGCAGGGCTGTGTTGCCTGGTGCTTTACATTCTACTAGGAGGTCTTAAATATAATGCCTTCCCAAGGCCATGTTAAAGCCAGCCTGCTATTGTATCTACATATTACTTCCCACCTACTGAGAAGAAGGTTTGTCCCCAAGACCCTCCTATTAAACATTACCATGGGCTACAAGCAGAGGACATGAGGTGGCATGAAGGTTGCTTCACCATCCACCCTCTTTCAGCTCCAAAATCTGTGGGGCAGCAGCTGCTTTCAACACAACACAGAAGAGAGGGCAAGAAAGATCTGGGAAGCATGGGAGCTGTACATGAACAGGGGCATTTCCAAAGATTTGAGGTGGTTTGAAATAATCTTTCAAACTAAAGCTGTGATTCATTAAAGAAAAAACAAAACCAACCAAAACAAAATCAAAAAGCCCAACCCCCACTGCCCCCTAGTCAAAGAAGCACACGTGATCAAGGGAAGTGTGTATTTTGAAAATACAGAGGACTCAACATTTCAGTTAACAGTTTATCTTGTTCTTACTCGTGACTGGGTGAGAAAGAGGAGGAACCAGGACCAGAGGAGAAATACAAAAATAGTCTCTTGTTTGTTGGAAGCAACAAAGTGGGAATCATTACTTCGGGTGCTTCCAAAACAGATTGATATATTTTGTTTTTAATGGAGCTTATATTAGAAGAGAGTTCTCTATTGAGATACTTAATAGATGCTCAATAATGAAACTTATTTGCTTTTATCAAAATGTTGTGGTTTGGCACAACCTATGTGGCCAAGAGGGCCAATGGCATCCTGGCCTGGATCAGGAGCAGTGTGGCCAGCAGGAGCAGAGAGGTCATTCTGCCCCTGTATTCAGCACTGGTTAGGCCACACCTTGAGTACTGTGTCCAGTTGTGGGCCCCTCAGTTTAGGAAAGATGTTGACTTGCTGGAACATGTTCAGAGAAGGGCAACAAAGCTGATGAGGAGTTTGGAGCACAAGCCCTACGAGGAGAGGCTGAGGGAGCAAGGGTTGCCTAGCCTGGAGAAGAGGAGGCTCAGGGGAAACCTTATTGCTCTCTACAACTACCTGAAGGGAGGTTGTAGACAGGTGGGGGTTGGTCTCTTCTCCCAGGCAACCAGCACCAGAACAAGAAGACACAGTCTCAAGCTGCACCAGGGGAGGTTTAGGCTGGATGTTAGGAAGAAGTTCTTCCCAGAAAGAGTGATTGGCCATTGGAATGGGCTTCCCAGGGAGGTGGTGGAGTCACTGTCACTGGCAGTGTTTAGGAAGAGACTTGATGGGGTGCTTGGTGCCATGGTTTAGTTGATTAGATGGTGTTGGATGATAGTTTGGACTCGATGATCTCAAAGGTCTTTTCCAACCTGGTTAACTCTAATTCTAACCTGTTAGCTTTTTTGTTGTGGGGGTTTGAGTGTTTTGATTGCAAAATCTGAAGATGCTTGTTCACATCACATCAAAACAAAGGTTCCCTTTTCTTCAACATGGAGATTTTGTAAACTTTAATTTAGCTTACTTTTACTTTTCAAAAGTTAGCTGGCAAAGGGTTACAGGCAAAAGCTGTTTCTGACAGTTTGAAAACTGCAGCTGAGCTGAGAGAGGAAACTGTGTTTCATCCATGCTTCCAAAGCTTGATACTGGGGTTTTGCAACTTGGAATAGAAAGGGTCTAATACAACCTCTGTAATACAGTTTCTTACATACATTGGTGGGATGAACAGTGTAAGTTCTCCAGTTTGACCAGCTGGTGCCAAAAATTGCCTGTTTTGTTTCAGTGCAGTTGGCTTTAAATGAGGGATTATTGGAATAAGTTCCACTAATGGCACAGAAATAGCTACAGAAATATTTTTTTCTTTCTTATTAAACCTCCTGAGAACTCCACAGACACTGCTGCAGAGATTTTCTGTTTCTTCCACATATTGCTCACTTGATGTATTTTTTGGATATATTCACTCCTATCTTCCAAGGACTTATGGCTCTCTGAGCCTCTTTTTCTGCTTCGTATCCCCCTTTTAGCCTATCTTCTGTAAGGCCAGCAAGGAATTTGATGGGTTAGGAACATAATCATCAGTGTCTCTAAAGCTAGAATAAAAATAGAGTTATATTAAAACATGGGCTTAAGGATTTACTTTAAACCTATGAATAAGATCCAAGAAAATGATATTGTACCTAGTAGAGCCTGTCCAGTCCAGAACAATTTAAGTGGCTTTTAGGATGTTATCTTACTGAGGCTGACTAATCTTTAAATATGTTCTTTAGCTTTGCATTTCATTAAAGCGGATGTTTTCTGTCTTCAAAATCTTATTAAATCCACACTGAGCCAATGCTGAGTAAACTTAATAACAAAATATTCCCTGTGAGTTCTTGCCCAAGCTGGATCTGATTTTTCTGTCTTCAACAGGGAAGCCTTGAAGAGTGTGGGACTACATACAAAGCCTAGTATTTGCATCCCCACAGTTCACAAGCATAAAACTTAGTGCATTTACTCTGGAATAGTCAAGGTTTTCCTGTTTTTCCGTGGAAAACCAAAAGCTGCTAGGCTTGAGTGTGGCAGGCAGTGCACCAAATGATTTGCCATAGTGACTGTTTCTTTGTTTTGCTTTAAGAAGCAAACTGTAAAGAAAAATTCCCACCAATGGATATATCTCATAAAGAAATGCTATCGATCCTTACCCTTATTTTAATCCCTGTTTGGTGGGGGGGTTGAGAGAGAAAGAGAGAGCACACAAGTACGTGGAGACTGATTTTTGCCAGAAGCTTGTCAGAATACTGACAGATGTTGAATGGGAGGCTGGAAGCCAGGCATCGATGTGATAGTTAATGGTGGAATTACTAGCTACAAGTAGGCTAAATACCCTTTAAAAGCACTGAGCAGGATAGATTGTTTCAAGATAGATAAGTATTTGTTCAGATCTTATTGCTAAAGACTTTGTAGCCTAATCTACTATGTGTACTAGAAGAATGTTCTCATCACTGCCAAAATAATTGGCAAAGTTTATCCCAATCTTCCTTCTCCCCTATGGCTGATCTGCAGCAGAACCACATCATTTTCAGGTGCAGCTGAGCTAAGTGAAAGAAACTGGTAGTCAGTGTCATAAGTACAAAGTGTTCCTGCAGCAAGGGTCACACTGTAGGTTTTGAATCTTCCAGGTTGCAACAGACCTATGTTTGTGTCCTTCTGAAGAAAATGCTGATCTAGCATCTTCCTTGATTTCACTCCTTCTCCCCCCTGGTGCTTTGTTCTTCAGTATTGAGTGATTTTGGTTTTAATATTCTTTTTTTCCTGGAGTAATCCTGCCTTTCTCTGAAGGAGAATGCTACAGTCTGCTCTGTGGTGCTGAGCCTTGCTGGTTTTCTTTCCATTTCCTCTTGTTGGGAAAGACATTCCTTCTGTTGTGGTTCCCTCCTTGGGCTGATGCTGTGACATTATGTCCTCTGTCTGCCTCTTGCTAGACTAGTCCCTCTGCATTCCAGTAGGTTTAAGTCTGGTGCATGTACACAGTATTAACTGACTATAAATCATCCACTAAAGCCACATGACATGCAGAAAACCAAACCCATAGTTCTGGGGATGGTAGTCTGAGCCTAGCGAGACTGTTCCTTTCCCATTCACTGTGAGCCCCAGCCCTGATCCCTTCTCTTCCAAACATAACAAAGTCTTTATTTCTTTACCATCTGGCATTTTTATCCTTCCTTTTCCCAGTGTAAACTCTCTCCATGACTATGAAGTGTACACCCTTACAAGCAGACTTCTTTTCAAGACTTAAAAAGCTGTTTAATATTACTAGTGAGTTTTCTGGAGAGCTCTGGACTGCTGGGATTAATTTCTTCATGCCATCTATACTTCCTCACTTTCTGGTCATTTCCAGCAAAGTAGTTAATACAGAAAGAACAAAAAGAATCCAGTTGCAGTGCATCAAGTCTGAAAGAGTATTTAGCAGTCACACTCTCTTGGGAATATGCAAATGACACTTATGGTCTTGACCTGTGTTTTCTGATGATAGCAAAGCTCACTGTAAATTAGCTGTGCATCTCTTATTACAGCTTTCATTTCTTTTGACTCCAGGACATGAATACTTTGTGCAATTTCAAAGAAAATTAATGCAATTATGTGTGCTATCAATGATAAATATCTTAGCCTACTATATTGGTGAGAGAAGCAGTTCTGCAGTAGCCTGGAGTGCTGTGTTCTGCTCATGCACAGGACAGTGTAACATGCTTGCCCCTTGCCCAGCCATGAATACATCATGTATTTCCATGAGTGGCATCTTCTGTTCCTATTTGGTTTGCAGCTTATGTGTTTGTTTCAATTACATCACCTTACAAGCTCTTAACCTTTTGGAACAGCCATCACTGGAGGTGTTTAGGAGGAGACTTGGTGGGGTGCTTGGTGCCATGGTTTAGTTGATTAGATGGTGTTGGATGATGGGTTGGACACAAAGATCTCAAAGATCTCTTCCAACATGGCCTGGTCTGGTCTATTCTGTTCTATTCTATTCTACCATTAAAAGCATAGGGCTAATTGTTGTCCTCTTTTGCAGCGCTCCAGTCTCCCATAGAGTACCAACGCAAAGAAAACAGCTCAGCAGTGCTGAGGCCTCAGGCCGGTAGGGTCACTCAGCCCAACAGCAGACCCTATTCTTCTGTTCCAGTAGGGTCTGAGAAGCCTTTGAAGGCTGCAAGCCGTAATCCATCCCTCCCACCCCTGAAGATATCTACCTCCAATGGCAGCACAGGCTATGAACACTCACAGCCTGGAGACAAGTATGAACAAAGCAAGGTACTGAGCTCATCTGATAACACATGATTTCATAGCCCATTTCTCATACCTTAGGCAACCTGTGAATACCTTAGACAATCAGCTGCCCAGGTCAACGGCTATCAACATAATGAAGCAATGGTGTAAAGTGTGATTTGGGAAAACTGTCAAAGCTCTGGCATCCAGTGCTACTTCAGCTGGGAAATGGAGACTGACCCTGGAGCCTGGAGCACTGATCCCAGTGGTTTTTTGGGTACTGTGCTTGCAGACTTGGTGAACTGAATATCCATTTGCAGTACTGGCAACAGCACCATTCATGCTCATCTATCATCCATTAACCACCCGTTCCTGAAGAGGTCTGCTCTGTTGGCATAGAAGTGTTTAGACCTTTTCCCACATAACAGCTCACAGGGTGCCAGCTGAAGGTTATAATTTGGGTGCATGTTCACTGCACACAAACCACCCAGGAGTCAGTATCCATCAGTGGTGTTTATACCCTGCATCTGGCTGTGGGTGACCAAAGCCATTTTCCAATGTGACCAGTATTTCAGATTGTGAGGTGTGCAAGTATTCATTTAGCTTCTGGCACTCAGCCTTCCTTGGTCTTTCCCCCATTTGGCTCAGCACAGATCATTCATCTGTAACACCACACAAATGGGAATGTGGCTGGGGCACCATCACTGGCAGCTGTGAAATCTAATATGAAATAGGAGGCTGGTTTGTATCCAGTTATGACAGCCTTTCAGATCCTTCAAATCCTTTTCTACTAATGTGAACTTCCAAGTATTTTGTCTTCTTTTTTCCCCATGTACAGTTAAACTGGAAATGAAATAGTGGAATTGCTGCTTAAAAAGGCAGTTTCCTCAGCACTGCCTGCTCACCACTTTCTGTTGTGTCCATTTTCACAGACTGATTTGGGAGGGTGCAATGGGACCTCTTCCATGGTGGTGATTAAAGATTACTATGCACTGAAGGAGGACGAGATCTGTGTGAATCAAGGAGAGGTGGTTCAGATCCTTGCTATAAACCAGCAGAACATGTTCCTGGTGTACCAGCCTGCCAACGACCACTCTCCAGCCGCTGAAGGATGGATCCCCGGCAATATCTTGGCTCCCCTCACTAAATCCACTACAGATAGTAACGACGGAAGCATCAAGTAAGTGCCGTGTTGGCTTCGCTGGGAGCACTATGTGGATTTTTTGAGGAGGAAAAAAAAAATATATTAAAAATAAATAAAAATAAACAACCCCAAATGGTAGGGAAATCCTGCTGATTCGTATCTACAGTGCCACTGGAACAAGCTGAGTGGTCAATCCGCAGCGTCGGGCAGCCATGGTGGATAGCTCGGGCTTTGCTTATTTTCATGTTGTGGGGGTTTTGTCTATGCTCTGGAGAGAAATAAAACCATAGATGGTTAAAGATGTGGTTTACCTTACACCCTTTCACACCAACGTGGACATGCTTGGACTGGACTTCTATTTATGTTGTATGAAGTTACTAATCTATATATTGGTTATAACAGCATCTAGCAAAAACAAAAAAGCCAAGCAAACAACAGCAACAAAAAAGCAACACAAACAAAAATCCCAGGCCCCGTGTCGGACTGAGGTTCACTTCTCAAGGAGGAGAGATTTTGTTGTCTATGGCAATTTCCTTGTACAGCTTGTATCTTTGGTTTGGTTTGGTTTTGTGTTTTGGTTTTTGTTTCTTTTTTTTTACTTTTGGTTTGGTTTGATTTACTTTTGGTTTCTGTTTGCAGTAGCTTTTGTAATATATTTGGGGTTTGGGTTTTTTTTTTTGTTTCCTTTGGTTTGCAAGACCACCCCCCTACCCCCTCCCCCCCCCACCCCCCATCCAAGTACATTCCTGTATAAAGTATTTTGCACTATTTAAAACAAAACAAACAGAGAAAGAAAAAAAGAAAAAAAAAAGAAAGAAAAAAGGAAAAGAACCAAACTCATCTTGATGAAGTCAGGTTGTGCAATAAAATGGATAGTCGCAATGTTCATCCTTGTCCCTGTAATGTAACTAATTTTAAATGTACTATTTTAAAGCTGTAAAATAAATTTTCACCACGAGCATGTTTTAATGAGGTGAAAGAACCCGTTTGACCTTTTCTTTTGGTTGGTTTTTGCTTTGGTTGGTTGCTTTGGTTGTGGTTTGGGGTTTGTTTGGTTTTTTTTTATGTGTGGATCTATATTTTCCTTTTCTTTTTGTTTGGTTTCCCCCCCCCCCCCCCCCTTGATTTTTTTTAGACATCTGTCAGGCTGAAACGACTTTAATGCAAGAAAGTGGGGGGGGGGGGGGGGCTTTTTTTGGGTGTTAAATACAGAAGGTACAACCCTCTCCTCAGTAATACCTGTTGAATTCTTTTTACCTCTAAAAAAAGCCTAGATGGTAATGCATGATACATGCTATGCATTTTGTTACCTTACGTGAGTACCTCGAGAATTGAACGTGAGGAAAGATTTTGTGACCGATGCACTGAAAATAATAATCTGATCTCTGCTGCAGTTTCCCCCTAAGAGAAATGATGACCTTCCCTGTCAGTAAGGAGTGCTACTATGAACTGCTTGTTAAGCCAAAGGAGTTGCTTAGCATGCTTCTTGCACATCCACCACAGCCATTCCCAGGTTCCTCTCTAACCACAATATGTGACTGTCTGCCTTTAGATTCATCCTGGTGAAGACTCTGATTTCATGGCAGCCGGGCAGTCAAATTCTGCGTCAAATTATGTAGTTGAATGAATCGTGGCCAGGAAGGTATTACAAAACTGAAAACCACATGCATTGCACTTCTCTCTTTCTCACTGCAGTGAGATTTAAAGGCTTAAGTCGTGGGTTTGGACTCAAAACAACTAAAACAATCCTGAAAACAAAAAATGCTTGAAAAATGCAAGTTCTGTGGCTAGAAACACAACCTGGAGCTGCTGTTATCTTCAGCCCTGTCTAGTCTGCCAGATCATGTTGACTAATTAGTATAAGTAATAAAACTGTTTCTTCTCCTGACAAATACTGTACACAAAATATGTGGTTGGTCCAGTAGTGTTGACACCGATAGGTCAGGGAGTCCATCAACCACATCTTTGGCTCTTACCTTATCTTAAAGGAAAACGTAACAGTCTTGAAGTGTTGGATGATTTCCCCTGCTCTGCGCATCTAATTTGGACCTACTCCAGAAATGCCCAAATATCAGACAGCACTTATTGTCTGGCTGACCCATGCAGAGTGCTCTGGTGCTCCTTGTGCTCAAATATGACTGCTCGTGCCAGCTGTTTGCAGTGGAGACATTAATCCTGTTTGCACAAACAGTCGATGTGACCCAGTTGGGTTTTGTGCCAGTGGCAGGCAGCTGCTGGGAGGCCATTGGTTTACTCTCTACGTTTGAGCTATTGTACAGCTTCCATCAGGTGCTGAAATACAACCAAAAACCACTTAGGAATCTGATGCAGTATTCATGGGGGAGCGGCGGCTGCGTGGGGCATCCTTTGAGTCCTACCTTGCTAACATACTGCATTTTATTGGCACCGCAGGTGGTCGTTGGATTACATGAAACTTGCTTTGTAAAATATATCAAGGTACTGTAGACATGACACGTGCAAACATTGGGCTTAAACATGCAAATCAAATTTGCATGACTTTAAAGGTGGGCAGATGCTTTGAACCTGGATCCCAGCTCATCACACTGCTGTTTTGAGAGCTTTCTGCTTTGGACAACATACCCCTTCCCAAATATCCCCCCACCACCTACCCCCCAACCTGTCCACTGTTTAAAACAAATGAAATCCATATTAAGAAGTCTTTAGTTTTTCTTAATTTTTTTTAAGTTTGCTTTGATGTGCAATTTCTGTTGTGGACACAGCATTGCTCTTACCAAGGGTGACATGGTCTGTCTTTTTCTTTTCTTTTTCTTTTTCCCCTCCAAGAGTTAAGGACATAGGGACCAGCAATAATGAGGGATGAAAAACGTACTGGAAATGGTGCCTGCTGTGATGCTAGTCGAAAACCATGGGCTGACTGATGTTCTCTCTAACCAGACTGACAAAATCACATGGGAGAGTCTTGGTCTGGAGAGGCACAGCAGAGCTTGCCATTCTAGGAAATGACTTTTCTCTTGGAAGGTTAATTGTGTAGCTCCTGTTTGTTGAGCTATCTGTTCTAAGGAGCGTGTTCTAAGGAGCATGTAGGGACCAACACCTTGAATTTAATTTCCTCTTTAATTTGCTCTACTGAGTAATCAATATTAAGACTGCTCTCATGTAAATATATTTGTTTCACCTCTTCTAACTAACAAGGCCAAGGAACAAATTGACCTTTTAACTGTAGCAAAAAAAATAACTCTCTATTTGTGGCAATGCAAGACAAAGTCCCTGAAACCAGGTGACCACGTTCTAGTTGCCTGCTTCCATCACGGGCTTTTTTTCCTGCTCCATGCATTTCCACAGCAAGTGTGGCACGACATCTGCTTCACAGAACTGTTTGGTTTGGGGTTTTAACTTCTACTCTCATTGCTCGGATTGAGATGGGCCTATTGCCGGTGGCTTTCACCCTCTAGAGAATTGCCGTAATCACAAAGGTGGATGCTGGTTCCCCCTTCCAAATCCTTCCTTCCTGCTATGATTTGCCATTTGATTGCTGCGTTTTTTGGTACAACAGGAAGTCATGTTCATGGCATACCCTGCGCATGAGAAAGCGGGCGGAAAAGGAGAGCAGTGGCAAAAATGAAGCCAATGGGCCACGTAAATCCAAGGATATTCTGGGGAACAAAGTCTCTGTTAAAGTGAGTAAGGCCATCTGGAGCTGTGTGCTGCTCTCCTGCTTCCCATCCTTTTCACCCCCTATAGCATCCTCTCCTGAGAGAGGGAGGGGGCGGTGATTTTGGGTTTGGTTTTTGGGGTTTTTTTCCACTTCAGTCATGGTTTTTTTTCTCTCTTTTTTTTTTCCTTTTCCTTTTTTTGTAGTATTAATTTTAGCAGGAATTTTGCATGCAAGATAAAATGCAGCCTTTGTTTTTTTGTTTTCTTTTTCCTGGCATCCCACATGCAAGTAAGTAATCTTCAATAAAAGCCCAACTACATAGCTGGCTAAATAACTGTTCTTGAATTTGGCATAGTAGTGATTTACTAACCTCTGGGCTGGCCCCCTCAGAGCAGCTGCAGTGGTGAGAAAGCCACTGGGTGAACTAGTGGCCTTACTGAAGTCAACAAGTTTTCTTTAGGCCAAGATTTCACAACATCTTAAGATAAGGGGTTCTCAACCTTGAGATGCTTTAGATTTATGGTCTGAGGAGATGGTCTCAATGACCTTTTTCTTTCCATATTATCAGATAGGGCAGAGATGCTGTCTTGCCAGGAGAGGGTCTAGTGTGTGTGTGTCTGTGTGTGTGTCTGTGTGTGTCTGTGTCTGTCTCTCTTTCTAAACTCTCCCAGTATGGAAAAGGTTGAGAACTGTGGGGTTAAGCTCCATCTTCTGCTCTGGGTGCCTGACTACTGTGCTCCAATTCAGAGGATCCATCCCTATAAACCGACCATGAGACCTGCTCAGGACTAATCTGGGGCTTTCCCTCCCAACAGAGGCAAGCAAACACTTGTGATTTTGACACAACCAAAGGATTCAGGAAAACACTTGAGCATGTCCTTTGGATCCACCCCTCTCCAGGAGAGCCCATGATTAAGTGTTTTCCTTTGCAGAGGCTTTCCATTTTTTGCAAGCCTAGTGCAACAGCCATGGCATGTGCAAAGGGAAGAACCCTGCCACTGCAACCCGGGCACCCCCTGCACCCACTGCACAGCCGCCCTGCAGCCTTGCTGTCAGCTGTGGAAGGACTGGGCCCAAGGGAAACGGTTGCTCCAGCATGGTGGCCACAGTTCTTCCTCCTGTTGTTTCCTTGCTGGTTTTACTACTTAACATGCAGAAGCACAGCTTCTTCTCTGGCAAAAGCATGTCTTTGCCTCTGCTTCCCTTGTTTTGTTGTCTGGGTTTTGTTTGTTATTTTAGAGCATTTTCTGTACTGTTATCAATTTCCATGCTGCTCACAAGTCCTGTGCTGCTCTGCCCTGTCTGACCAATTTCTCTTCTAATCTCTTGTTCTCTTTCTTCCTCTTCATGCTGCCAAACAAGGAGACAAACAGCTCAGAGGAATCAGAGTGTGATGACCTTGACCCCAATACTAGCATGGAGGTAGAGACAATTGTGCTTGTGATTTATTTCCCCCCCTCCCCCAAGAACACGTGCCCATTCCTAAATGCCTGTGCTGAAAGGGGAGCCGGGGGGTCTGTATCACTCATGGACATACATGCCAATTACATGTGAGTCACACAAAGCACCAGTTCTGGGTTTGCCAAGCGGTGAACTGCAGCTTTGGTTTCTTTTGTGGTGGGAGCAATGGAGGAAGCCGAGGAACAAACTCCTGCTGAGCTGGAGGCTCACATAGCCACCCTCAGTCGCTGTTTCCCACCTGAGATCCCATTCAGCAAAACAACCATGCCTGTGTGTCAGCTGCTGATAAATGTTGCAGCTTTCTCCATTGCCTTGCCCTGGCAATACTTGCTGAGCTGCCAGTCAGACTTGTGTCAGAAATCACTGGAGCAACTATGGCTGCACCACAATTAGTGCTTTAAATTATCTAGACTATCAGAAAAGGCAGTGGGTTGTTTTTTCTGCTAGCAGAGTAGGAAATTGCATTCCTACCTGTAAAGGAACTGGAGGAGAATGGTAAAACTGGTTGTGTGAATGTACTGATCTCACAGGCAAGGCTGTTGTGGGTAGAGGCACCCAAATGATGACATATTACACTATTCTTTCCAGTGTGAAGCCACCAGCTTTAGTGGAGTGACAGACATACTTTGTTGAGAGAGCCTGAAGGAGCTTAAAATCATGAAGAGTTAGAAATTTGGTTCTCTTCAATTAAGATCTTGCAGGGCTTGTTTTGTTCTGTATGTAGTGACCTTACTGAGCATTTGTATACATGGTACCAAGGCTGAAAGAGCTTAGTACTGAAAGGAGCCAGGACAAGATTCAAGAGAGACAGAAGTGATTTTACAGACGATATCAAGTGACTGGAGAACAGGGATATCTCTGTCCTAGATCTCCAAAATGCTGTTAGCCAGATTCTACTATAAACATCCCACAGAAGAAAGCTGATTTTCCTCCTGGAAGGTAAAAATAAAAATAGGAAGGAATGTATTGAGATGCACCAGCTCAGCTATTAACTCAAAGTCTCCCTTTTATTTTAATTATGAGGAGGGGATGGGTACTAAAGGAAAGGATCTGACCCAGATGACATTCCGGAGGTCAAATACTCCTTACAGCTAAGGCTGCCTTATTGTCAAGAGTGTGTTTGCATTTTCAAGGAGTATGCTGCCAATCACAGGTAACAACTAGAAGTAAATATGTTTGTTACAAGGTAGTGCCCAGGTATTGCACATAAGTTTGTGTAAGCTTTGTATCACTGGAAATTGCCCTGCGGATTAAAAGGTGGCTGAGCTACAGGGGTGTTGTAGAGAGCTGTGTGAGCATCACCATTCCTTTTCCAGAGGACTTTTGTGTCTTAACTGTGCTTGACAAGAGGAAACCCAGATGTCTTAATCGTGCCAGTGGAAGGTAACTGAGTATTTACACTATTGGCATTTCTAGTTAGTTCTAGCATATTCCACATGGGTCTTTTTGATTTGGGGGTTTTACTATGGTGCAGTCTATTGTTCTTGCCTGCCTCTCAGAAGTTCAGGAGATTTAAACCTTTCTGCTTAAACCAAAAGACACTAATGTGAAGTCTTAGCTGTGGTATGAATCTGCTATTGGAGAAGTAACTATATGCCTGGTATGTGACTTGATTTACACTCAGTAATCCTGTCGTGGACATCCTAGGTCACTTACTGGAGGTGACAGTGTCACTGTGCTGCACTGTAGTCCCCAGGAGCCACAATGCTCCTTGTGACTTGGAAAGATCAAGTCTACTTCTCAGCAAAACTCTTTGGGGCTGGGCAAATACTTAAAATGGCAGAGAGTGAGAGAAAATAAGAATGCAATTGTGAGGGTGACTTGCTAAGGTCACACTGTTCTGCAAGGAGCAGCATGGCCCTTGCTTTGTGCTGGTTTTAGTACAGCTGAAGCCTGGAGTGAGTGTGGTCAGCTAAGAAATATTAAAGGGGAGGGATACAAGAAACAAAGCCATCCAGAGGAAGCAGAGCAAAGATGGGCCCATAAAATGTTCATGAAGCCCTAGAAGAGGCCGTGGGTAAGTCTAGTCTGTAAAGATCTGGGGTGTTCACTGCTGGAATCTGCAGGTTTTCTCCCTTTCCCTTCATTATGTGTGTTTTGCTTTTTTTCAAACATGTTGTGAGAAATGAGCTATATTAAGGCCTTGGGAGCTAAAGTCTTTTCTCATTAAAACAGGCAAAGCAAGCTACTTCTACCACCACAGCCTGGTTCAGAGCCTCATCTGTCTTTTAGGCTTTGTGTCCTAGGCTTAAATAGTTGTTAAACATCTGTGCTACCACTCCACCCCAACCTGTGTGTTCAGTGAGCCTCAGCATCTCATCTAGTTTTCCATTCCCTATTCCATGTGCTACATCCCAGCAGAGCTGCTGGTGAACTCCCAGGGGAGCTGGAGACAGCAAGACTGGCAGCCTGAGCAGGGGAAGACCTTGTCCACACCTGGCTCAGCTTGTGATGGATTTTATAAACACTGGGAGTGCTGTGTCCTGACCATCAACATTCAGAGGTGCATGAGGCCATACCTGAGTCATTAAGGTGGAGTTGTCTGTAGCTATCATTACAGCCAGCTAGTAACAGGGCAGGTCACCTGGCTTCTCTTGCAGGACTGTCACCCCTGACATACCTCTTCCTCCCATCGTGCTCAAGAATGTGGCCACAGTGCTGGAATAGAAGGAGCAGTCTCTACATGCAAAGCAGGCACATTAATTACTTGAAGTGTCAGCACGGTTTACCTCCAGCGTACTTGCTGCACATGAAGCCCCACGGCTCCCATGGTCTTTCAGACCCAGCTTCGCTTGCTGTTTATGAAACACCATGTGTCTGTTCAGTAGGTACCAGATTTCTGAAGCACTTTGCCTCTCTTTCAAGAGGAAGCATAGAAAGAAACGGGGAGAAGCAGTGTGAGAGCAGGAGATTGAAAATCTTGGTGACTGTTTAAAAACCTGAGATGCCATTATGGTGGTTTCGCCCAGGCAAGGACATGCTGGCCCTGGAGAACTTTCCATTCAGTTAGGGTAGAAATCATCTCTCTTGGTAGCTGCTTCTTTTCTCTTACTAATGTGTAATGGAAGTGTTTAAGGATGAAAACTGCATTTAGGGGGGGGTTCTGCTTTGCACTGTTGTTTCACCAAACAGAAAGTGCAAACTCACCTGTTAGGCACATGAGTGCAGGAGCAGGCTCTTAAGGACCACGTGTAGCCATGTGAGGGATAGGAGTAACCGATATTTAAATAAGATTAGAGACTCCTTTTCCACGTGCATGTAGGTAATTGCACAGAGAGAGGCAACTGCACTTCTGGGAAGAAGGTGTATGCCCTTGTGAATCAGTGTCAGCCACACCCAAGTCTGGGGTCCTGGACAATGACACAACTAATTGTCCTGCAATTCTGTGTCATAATATCTCATGGGGTTTCGATGTTGTTGAAGGGGTCACAAGTCAACACCTGTCGTGTCTAAACCAATTTCCTTGCATCAGTCACAAGAACTGACTGAGCTAAATCTCACTAAATTCAGTAACATCTCTTCCCATCTTTGGGTTGGACGTCGTATCTGACCCTGGCTCCAGACATTCTGTTTGGCAAGCTGTGACTCCAACTGCGTTCCAAGTAATCCTGACCAATACACAACTGTCACCAAGGGTGTAGTGTTTGTTCCAGTTTCTTAGCTGTGCAAAAGAGAGATGAAGTCCAGGCCCACCCCAAGTCAGAGAAGTGTAATCATTAGATTAGTGAGCAGGGCTGTTGCCAAGGTATGTAAGTTGGGCTTCATAATCTATTTTTTTTCCCCCACTTATAACATTTTAGCATGTTACAAACCACTCAGAGACACTTAGAGCAAGATAAGCACTAGGAAACATCCCAGAGGGAGGAATAGTGTGTTAGTAACCCCACAGACCAAATAGTTGTGTAGCTGATGGTGTGGTGGACACAGCATGGGCTCCAAGTCAGCACTCAGCTCAGGCCAAGAACTCCTAAGTTCTTTAGGCAAATGCTTTCACCCTCTGCCCTCCAGAGCAGATCTAACATGCTCTTTTGGTGATGTCTTGCACAATACTGGTAAGAAAACCTTTCACAGTCTGTTACCACAGTATGAACAAGTACAATCCTGAGGACCTCCACATTTCCCTGGGGTGGCCTCGGGGCAACATCGATGTCCTGCTGCTCTGAGTGGACAGGGATTGCTGAGACTGACCAGGAAGATGGCTCATCAGGTGGGAGCTGGCAGCACAGGTGTGGTGGTTTATCTTTTGGAAAAGGACAAAGTGACCTGTTTCATATGTAGCAAGGAGGTAGAGTGCTAGAACATGGTGCCTGAAGTACCTGAGACATCACACAGCTAGCAAACCTTGACGCACACCAGCCATGAGGGCAAGAGGACTGCAGCTTTGCAGATGTACCTACAACAGTCATGCAGCATCCCTTCTGGCTTCTCCATCAGTTTCAAAGGCTGATGCTGTGGGACATTTCACCAGATACCATTCTCACATCTTAATTACATTTTCCCTTTGGTAGCATCTATCCATGTGCAGCAGGATCCTTATTTGTTCTTTTCATCAAGGCATTTTTCTTGTTATTTTGTTTCCTTTTTTGAGGAAGGGGAGGCTGGTGACACTGTGAGCTTGTCCCCCCCAAAGTCTCAAAGTGAAAATTGACCTAGTCAGAGATGGATTGGTAGATCTTTTCCTACATATGAGAGTTGGCTTAATTCCTCTTTAACTCATTTTCCCCTGAGAATTATCTATATTTCACTTGGGGTTTGGGGGGTGTTTTGAGTGAGGGAGCAAGGAAGACACTGCTGACTGCTACCAGCATCTGCAAATGCTTCAATGTTTTGTTTTAATGCAATGAACAAGTGCCACAAAGTGTTTGCAAAATGCTGAGCTGCTTGTCTTGGAGTAAACATGCCCTCTGCTGTTTAGATAAAGCATGGATCTGATGACAGAGGGCTTGGTTTTCAGTCTGGTCTTTGGAGGAAAAGGATCTCACTCCTGCTTCTGATGCACTCTCTTACTATGGGTCAGAAATGTGGGTCTGGAAAAATCTGAACATCTTCTGGGCCCTCTGTGCACTGCATGTGTCCAGGCTGGGCTCAGGCCTCCTCCAGGGATGTGGATTAGGCACAGCAAGGACATCTCTGTGATGGAGAAGCAAACACTGGTGAAGGCAAGAAGCCCTTGCAGGCAGCCAAGCTGAGCTTGAAGAGCATCTCAAGACTGCTGTTGGCATCACAGAACAGTTTCTTGCTCTCCACCAGGTACAGCTTGTTACACAAACAAAAGATGAGCTCCTGCTAAGAATTAGGGCAGTCAGAGTCACTTTGGAAGTGGACTTGCTGCTACTGCTGCAGCTGTCTTTATATCTTCATAACATAAGCTTAAAATAACAGACAAAAAAGTGGCCCAGTACTGCAAAATACTGAGTTGCTGGATGCAGTACCTATTACTGCTTTTCTGAAGCCTGACTGTTACAGTTAAGTCACTTAGTTCTCTGCAGGTCCCCAAAGGCATTCAGCCTGTGTACTTGTGCATTCAAGTACATGCCTCAGGTGCCTTTCTTGATTTGATCCCTGAAACAGCGCAAACTGAAGGAGGGAGAAGCAAGATCTATTCCTTTTTTTATTGTATTGAATGACCCTTCATCTCATCCCCCTCCCTCCATTGCCATCATTGCCTGATCAGCTTTCCACCTTACATCACTTGATCAGAGGCCATTTCATGGTCTGCCTTTGTCACCTTGTGTGGGCTTTCCATTTTTAGCTATCATTGTATGGGAAACAGAAATTCTTCTGGCAATGGAGGGAGCATTGCAGGTTTTCACCTGCCCTGCAGCAGGCTACAGGTATTTCATCCAAAGGGAAAAAAAAATAATCTATCTCATTTCAGCTAAATCTATCTCCCTGGAAAAAAGAGCCAGCTGTGTTTCTTACTGGAGGAGTGACTGCATTGCCAGCTGAGTTTCATCCCCCAGGGTTTGTGCTTGCCTGGTGTGGGCCAGACCTGAAGATGGTATGAGAAGATTCTGGATTGGGTAGTTCCACCCCCCACAACTTTGTTCACTTGTAGGCCAGACTGGCAGCCACAGTGGTTCAGGTGATTGCAGTGAGTTTTTGGGGGAGCCCTTGTCAGTGTGAGACACCAGGCTGCCCTCTTCTCTCATGGCTATCATGGCCAGGGATGCTTGACTGTGGCCTGGGCAGTAGGCTCCCCAGTCGAACTGCTACAGACCAAGTGGGCTTGCATTGTGGACCCTTGTGGTTCTTTTCAGAGAGAGGGAAAGAAAAACTCTACCAAAGCCACATAATCAGCAGGGGGTTTTCCACCTGATAATCTCAAAGCAGTGCAGAGCATTCCCTTATGGAGCAATGCACAGAAGTCAGGGCTGCTGCATCATTCCTCACAAACAGCTGCTCTTCAGGTTGGGTAAGCAAGCAGGGGCTTTTAAAAGGGGGAAAACACACTGGAGAGGGTGGTCTTGCATTTATTTAATCTAGAAGGACTCTGTGGAGTCTGTCATCTTCTGCTATACAACCATAGCCTGGAAACCTGGTCAGCCTACAGAGGCAGACAGCAAACCCCTGTTTGTGGAGTGGACATGTGAGCCAGCAGAGCTGGCTTCTGGCTACAGATCGGGCTGTGAACCTATTGCTTTCCTGTTTCTGCCTTTCTCACTCCATCATTTGACCCCCTCTTTCAAAGCAGACCAAGTCCCATTCCCTAACTAAGTGATATATTAAATCACTTTGGTAGCACTTAAACACTCTCTTGCAAGTAGGCTTTTATTTTTGTCTAAGATTAGAGCAGGCAAAAGCAGTGATGTGGCCGTGGGGGTGTTGTTAGGTTAACATTTTATTAATTAACTGTTGATGTTTCAGCAAAGGAAGTGTAAATTTTAGCCATGGACTCTTCCATTATTAGCAAGCAGCAGTAATTCTGTTATTCCCATGGTAAGGCAAGGGGAAGAAAAGCCTTGGAAGTCATTAGAAATGTAGTATTATTTATTCATAGATATATCCATGACAGTCATCACTGGAGCTGCAGCTTCTAATGAATCCTTGAAGTTACAAAAGTAATATAGAGTGTTGGCAGTGTTTTTTTTCTCCTGTTCACTGATGGAGATCAGTGGATATTAAGAGAATTTAGAGCGTGCTGTGGAGAAGGAAGAGGAGAGCTTTGGGGGGTAGATGTGTATTCCAGAACTACAGAAATGAAGCAGTATGTGCAAATGAGCTGATGCCTGGGGCTGCTCAGCTGATAAGTAAATGGTCTCACTGAGAAGTGGCAGGTGATGGTTATCTACAGAACAGCTTTCTCTTCCTTCACTGTGTTGTCTAAGCAATATAACTTAATCACAAAGATCCAGCTCTCCTTTTCCACATGCACAGGTGGGTGAGTTCTTCTCCATCCAGTGCACTCTTGCTCCCCAGTTTATTCCTGTCTGCAGGAGCCAAGTGGCTGTGTTTCCTGTGCAGAGCAGCAGTATCTGCTTCTGAGACCCTTACCCTCTCAGAGACTGCCAGGATGGCTGGGCAGACACCCTCATCCTGGTGGTGGTGCCTAGCTGCACCCTTCACATGGAGCTTTGTGCTTCTCAGGCGACCAAGGCCAGAATCTGCAGCCAGGCAGAAAACCTGACACAGGACCCAAAGAAGCTGGCTGGCTGGCTCTCTTGCCCACTCAGGCTCCTACCTGCTGAGCCATTGCTGTCCTATTGCAAAGGTGGCACACTCTCCTGCACCCACCCGAGGACAGTAGTGCCTCCAACATGGCTTTAAAAAGTAAGAAGCCCTAATTCCAGCCATAGTGCTCAAAGAGTCATCTGCAGAGATGTAAGCAGAGGTTGGTTCCTTCCAGAATGCTGACAATGCAATGTTTGAAATCTTAGTTCTCTTGGGAATATGTGAGAGTCCAAACCAGCACATTTTTGCCCACCAGCTACACACCTTTAGGAGTGACTGAATATGTGGTAGGGCCTGAAACCTTCTTTTCCCACAAGGAGAACCCCATGCTCATTTCTGGAGGACAGAGTGTAAAGCACTAGCATTGGCCAGTTGTTTCAGCCACCACTGTGAGCTGTAGATATGTCCCAAAGGATCAAATTCTATTGCTAGGACAAAAGATAGACTCAGTCTCAGAGGGCAAGGAGTTTGTTGACATAAGGTGTGCTTTTATGGGGGGATAAAAATGAACCTTTTTGAGCAGTGAGTCCATGTTATGCCTGAGTCATTTGGGCTTTCTGGTGGTAATAGGAGAAAGCAGACCCTGGCGTCTCAGTGCCGGTACCAGAGGTTTGCCTGGGGCTGTGAAGAAGGGCTATGAAACCAAAATGAACCTGAATATGCTCCTTGAATGCCACTCTGAGACATTACCATTTAGAAAGCCAAAATATAAATACACATCTTGAGAATGCATCTACGTTATTCTGAAGGGCAATATATTGTTTCTGCTTTATGGCCTGGTTTCTGAGCCTCTGCAAAACCTATCATCAGCTTTGGCAGGCCACAGAATTAGGTCACTGCTTCACTGGCATCTTCCAAAATAGCTCTCAAATAGGTAGTAACAAAGATATTTAAGGTGACACAAACCATATTGGTGCTTATGGTGCTTGATATCAAATGACTGGTTTGAATTTAGATAACAAGGCCTTGTGATAATATTTTAAAGGTTAGTGAGGGTAAAACCCCTATGCTGTTGTGCACCACTATGTAGTTAGGGTTGATTCATTGTGTAACAACGTAGTGGCATTATCCCAACTTTGCTTCCAGGGTTACATGAGGTAATGGCTGTACATAGACCATGAGAGACTGTAGCTTTTCAAGTCTTTGCTAATTTGATCAGTTAACTAGTTAGATAAAATAACTGCTATCCATACCTTGTTTCAAGCTGGCAAGTTTCCTGCAGTCCAATGAAATGAGCATAAAAAGAGTTGTTGCAGAATACTGATACTTGCCAGTAGGCAAAAAGAAGGCAGTATTTCTGTTTTAGTTCTTTAACTTTTCTTTCTGAAGCTGAGCAGAGGTTAAAAGATGTCTCCCCAAAGCTGATTAGTGACCAGAGTGCTGGTGAGATGCTCCAGGTGCACGGTGTCTGCAGGTGCTGTGTGATGTGGGTCTGGAGCTGGGCACAGAGGGGCACAAACCACCTCCGGGAAGATGAGTTCATGGCTTGAGCATTGTCACCCGGGCAAGGAGAAAGCATGTCCACCCTCCTCAGCCTTAGTGTTGTGCCTGTTACCTGTGATGCTGCCTCCAAGATCAAGAAGCTGTAGCTTTCATGTACTCTTCCAGCTGTGCACGGGCTTGTTCTGTTGTCACTAGAGCTTGCTGTGTCTGCCAGTTATTAGAGGTTGCTTGTAGTCACTGGTCAGTGCATCTGTGGTTCTGGTCAGGTTCACCACAGTACCTTCTGCAACCAGATGTCTCTTTGTCCCTGTCCAGGAAAATAAATGCTTTTATTTCTTTGTATTTTACAGATAATCAACCCCAATTTCATTCAAGAAGGTAAGTTAAAGGCAGCTGTGCACTGATTGGCATGGAGGGGCAAATAGGTAGCTGTGATTTACTCCAGTGCAGCAGCATGCTCTGCACCCACTAGCCCTTACAGCAAAGGCAGCTCTCTGCTGTTTGGTCCCTGGGGAAAGCTATCTCCCTGCTGCCTGCTCAGCTTAGACAGGCCCAGGGCTGCAGGTAACGCTGAGCCCCCCAAACCTGCCCTCACAAAGTCTCTCTCTCCCGCCAGAGCACAGCACTGGGGGACAGACAGTCTCTGTTATCTCCTTCTCTGGGCTGTTGACAGCTGGCTTTTAGTGAAGGAGGAATCCTGGTGACAAGGACTCTCAGGCTCTCAGCTGTGTGGGACCCAGATGCTATAGTTGATCCTCTAGTGTAATCTCTAGACTTGTACAGGGAACATCCTCACCTATAGACTGAAAGAAGATGTCATGTATGTGTCCCCATGTTTTTGTCCAGTGGCTCCAGAGTTTCTTGTGCCATTAGTGGACGTCACCTGCCTGCTCGGTGACACAGTGATGCTGCAGTGCAAAGTCTGCGGACGGCCCAAACCAACTATAACCTGGAAAGGACCAGATCAAAACATTCTTGACAATGACAACAGCACAGCCACTTACACGGTGTCATCCTGGTAAGGTCTTGCCTGGGGACCCTGACATGGGGTCATGATGATCGTGCTGCCCTCAAATATGGCACCAGCCAGGCTACAAGACCCATTAGAAATGAAGTGAATCATCTGGCAGGGTGTGTTGGCAGCTAGAAAGGGTCAGATGTTGGGGTTGAAATAGCGTTATCATTTCCCCAGCTGACACAGGGTATATCCACAAAGTGTGTTGCTGGCAGAGGTGAGCTTGCTCCTGTTGACCTGCTCAGCCAGCTACAAGCCAGAATGTTTCCAACATAATAGTTTGGGTAGTATTGCCTCCACATTGCTGATTTATTTTCTGCTTGAGTTTGATGCCATGCTGACCTTTGGTAGGAACAGGAGTTAAGCAGAGAAAGCCCTCACCATCTTGCAATGCCCATATCACTGAGCACTGTCTCATGGACAGACATGGTAATTCCTGCAAGTTTTCCTGAAGCTTTCCTCAACTGCTCCTAAAAGAGTTTCCATGTGCTCCTGAGAAGGCTACAGCTGGCTGTGCTTAGGCAGAAAGATGCTTGTCCTGATGTTCCTGGCCTGGCTAGTGAGGAGGGAAACCATTTTTACAGCAAGCACAGGGAATATCTAAAAAGATCTGGAGTTGAATTCAGGTCAGGTGAGAGTCTGCTGCTGGATGCTCATCTGTAGCTTATGTAAGCAATCTGTGCCAAACTGCAGCGGAAATCTCCAGGAGTCAATCTTTCATGGGAGCTTTTCAGCACTTATGGCTCAGGCTGAGATGAATCCAGGGAGTACAAAGTCACTGAAAGTGCAAAATGAACACTAAGAGAAAAGGGATTTTACTTGTTCAATTAAAAAAAAAAGCACGTGATCAAGAGCTTCCTTCATGGACCACTGTATGGCACAGTCACCCCAGAGAACCTCAGAAGTGTCTTTTCAGCCATTACTCAGTAGATCACTAGTGCCTTATCTTCAGGCTCTGGCTGGGGCTGGGACAGAGAATATTTCCCTCTTGGGTTCTGTTTTCCATCAGAGTATTTGTCTGTGCATTGGCTTCCTGTGAACTATCAGCACTTGTGTTGCCTTGTTACTCGTTTCTCAGTGCAGACACTGCCTGCCAGGGAGAGGCCCAGCAGATCAGGGGCTGTCTTACAGATCTTGCAGGCATAAGTGTCTGGACCTGGTGGGAAGAGGTTATTTCTGTCCTGTTGTAAACCAGCATAGTCAGAGCAGCAAAAGCTACAGTGCCCAGACAGTTAGACCAGCAACCACGTCCTCCTGCAGCTTCCAACAGATGACACATTCAGGAACTAGTCTACTTTTGCCATCAAGGGAATTTATTGTTGGCTCTAAGCTGGGTCTCCAGTACAGCTAAAGCAGTTACACAAGCAAAATCCTTTCATTCAGGCCAACTCCCTTCAACTGCATACTGAATACTGCAGTGTGCAAACCAAAGTGACTGTGCACAGACCTGCCATAAATCCACTAGACTCTGCAGGGCTGTTCATTTTCTTAGACTGGTCCAAAGATTGAATGTCTCTCATTAAGTCTGTGCTGGTGTTCTTTACCCCTAGCTGTTGTGAGATGTCCAGCCCTCTGACTGTGGGCCTGGCAGCCACATTAGCTCAACAGCACATGCTCCAGAGGTCTGAAGCTCCCCAGAAGTGTCAGGCACCCTGTGCTGTGTGACCACCTTCTGTATCTGCAGGAAGTCTAGTGTGTGTTGGACTTAACTGCAAAAGGTAACAACAGCTCAGCAGCTCCAGAGATAGGAAAGATGTGCCTGGGGAATTCTTTCCAGATATATAGAGTCTAGGCATCAGCTCCAGACAGGCACAGCAAATGCTCATCTTCTGGCCTTTGCTTGCTAATCCTTCCCCATCTCCTCCAAAGCCACTTGCTCAAAGGTTTCATTAATAGCTTGATCCCAGCGTTTGGAGGGGTTGTGCTTGGGTACCAGATTGCTGGAGGGATGTTCCTACAAGTGAGTTAATAGGCTTTGTGTGCAGGTGTGTTTATAGTGAGGCAAGACAGGAACTGGTATGAAAAGCATTAGCAAATGAAGTAGCACTTTCTGACTGGGGCTTCCTGCATCCACAGTGACTCTGGGGAGCTCACCTTGAAGATCTGCAACCTGATGCCTCAGGACAGTGGCATTTACACCTGTGTGGCAACCAATGAACATGGAACTGCATCAACCTCTGCGACCATCAAAGTTCAAGGTAGTGCACCTGACCCTAACATACAGGAGGTTTCCTGCCTGTGTCCCTTAGGCAGGGCTGGGAGCACACAGGGATGGTTGGTGCAAAGGCAGACAGACATGGAGCTGTGCCAGCTGAATTGAGATGTTAAAATCATACAACTGTTCCTCAGCCAAGACTCCCACTGATGGCTGAAGGCACTGCAGACTCTTTGCACTTGATTAAGTCATCTGATCATAAGTATCACATCTGGGAATTGAACACTTCCTGGCACTGGTTCAGCTCCTGCCTCCTGCTCTCAGCACTGCATCCCAGGGGCTTGGTAAGATCAGCCAGGGAAGCTGAGCTCCCTCAGGCTGCCAAGCCCCTGGGGGATGGATGACTCCCTGGTTGCCTGCAGGGAGCTCTGGGCTTCAGAGCCTGTCTGGAGCAGAGGAACCTGAGATTCAATGACACAAATTTGCAGCCTCTCCTTCTGTGTCAGGGACAGAGGAGGTGAGAGATTGGCCTGGGTGAAGTGTTCCACAGGGATTCAACTCAGAGACATATCATTGGGTCTGAATTCTCAGCACTGTAATTAGTGACCCATCCAATTGTAATGAATATGAAATGATGAGTTGATGCTCATGCCTCCAGCTCTGGGAAGGGATCTGCTAGCATAAGAGACGAGAGGTGACTGCTGTGTAGAAGGGAATGGCACAGAGATGGATGTCTAACCAGTTACTCAGAGATGCAGGAGTGTCACAAGCATTCAGAAGTCAATTTGTTTGCTCTCCCAAACTGCCCTAGAGATATAATTTGCCCAGTTTATCCAAACAAGGTGGTGGCTGCACTAAGTGCTCCTGTGTTGAAGAGAGCCCTGAGCAAAACACAGAAGAATTACTGGTCATTTATCAATCTGCTGCCAAACGTACCAAGCATCATACACCCAGAAGCACTCTGAGTGGCTCACTTCTAGCATTTTCTGGACACGTCAAAGTGACTTTCCACCTCCAGAACCTCATTCACTGCTTGGTGAAGTCCATGAGAATATTTGCTTTTCTCAGTTCCATGGACTTGAGCTGGAGCCAAAATTAGAAGCAGAAAGTGGCAGGTAAAGAGGCTCTGCCTTCACAGCAGCTGAGCTCAGACAGCTCCTCAGTACCTAAGAGGTGATTGAGCCGGTACTGCAGGTAGCTCTCTGGGGTGTTGCAGTCCAGGTGACCATCAGCTACCAGCAAGAAGCTATTCCCCCTGCCCTGTAGTACAGTAAAGGCAGTGGGGCTTGCAAGCAGCATGGTTTTCTCCTGGCTGCTAGTATGAAGGTCTCAAGATGAAAAGGGGTAGGTGAACAGGACAAGGACACTGCCTTTCAGAGGTTGTGCTGGTAACCCACTGTAAACTTGGTGCACTCCCTCTACAAAGCTCAGCTACCTCATTCAGGACCTGATCAGTACCTGTTACACCTGGTGTCCAGAATAAAGCACGAGTGCTTGTTGAGGTGATGCTGGACTTGGTGCTTACTTTCTTTTCTCAAGGTGTCCCAGCTGCCCCAAATCGTCCTATTGCTCAGGAGAGAAGCTGCACCTCTGTGATCCTACGCTGGCTACCCCCATCCAGTACAGGCAATTGCACCATTTCAGGCTACACTGTGGAGTACAGAGAAGAAGGTAAGCTGTGCTCACTGGCTGGGAGAATAAGAATGAAATAAAACTCTTTTATGACACAATGGGTCCCAAAAGCGTTCTGGCCACTTCTGGGGTGCCTTTCTATTTCCTCCATCACTTATGGGCCATAAAGTGTGCTAAGCTAAAATATAATCCTCACTAAGCCATCCTTTCATCACTTGCATTCTACCACTATGGCATCCATCCTTTCTGGTGGATGTTTCCCAGGAATGCAAAACCAAAGCAGCCTCATTATTTTTTTCCTCTGAGGAGTGATGCAGATCACTCCACACATTTCAAGTCAGCTCTGAAGTCTGTCTGTTCTTAAATCCAACCATATTTTACCCCTGATGAACTAAACAGATATTAAATGCACTGTTTCCCAATATGCCCAGGCAATAATCTTGAAGTGGGCATTTGAAATGATTCACATCCCTTTTTGCATTCTTCCTGCAAAGGTGTGAGGGTCTTTGGGCAGTAAACCTTGCCTTAGGTATGTGGCCTCTGTTTTTGACGCTTCATCCTTCCTTGTGTCAGTAAATCCTTCATCCCTCCTCAAGCTTTTTCATCCTGCCTCATGCCAGTAAATATGCAAACTTAATCACTCCACTGTATTAATAAATACTCTCATCAAATACTCTGCCCTGACCCTCGCTGTGCTATCAGTGTGACTGCCATTTTTGTGAAAGAATATGTAAAAGCTCTTCCATTAACAACAGCTCCCGAAACAAACAGCAAGGAGCAGCAGTGTCCTCAGTATTCCTCCCACTCCAAAGGAATCACTGACTCTTGCCCGTGAAAGGTGACCTTGACCTTGTGAGACCTGGCAATCAGAATTTGGCCACACAACACATAATACATATGGGTCATGGTAAATAATGTACAGGTAAAAAAGCCCTGAAATTACTAAAATAAGGTAAAAATGTATATATTCTTGAAAGGAATCCCAGGCTGTGGCAGGGCATAGTGTCCCAGGGGTTCTTTTCTGTTCTGTGACCCTGTGCAGGTGAATAAAGTATTGCTCCTTTGGATGCCACAGGTCAGGCAATGTTTGGGTTTATTAGGAGCAGAAACACATGACAGAATCCCACATTCTGCTGGGATCCTGTTCATCTGCAAAAAGCCAATACTAAGGCCCTGAAAGATGGTCCTCCTGCTGCAGCTCTGGATTCTACTGTAGCCACCATGTCTTCTGAAGGCCTTCATCTGCAAAGACACTCAGATTGCATTGACATGCTGCCTCATATTCACCTGGGACTCCCTTGTCCATATTTTGTTTGGCAGTGCTTCTGCTACCATTTCTCCAATAGCAGAGCTGTCATCAAATCAGCCTTCCATTCCTGTCTTATCACAACTGCCCTGAGACATCACTTGTAGCACGCAGCCACAGCTAGACAGCTGGAGAAATCAACTTGTCCCTGGGCTGCATTTTTTCCCAGTGCTATCGGTCAAGTGAGGGGCATTTCCTTCTTCCTTCATTTAGCCAGACTTGGAAGGTGGCTGCAGCACAAAATAGCTTCCTGTGGTTCTGGTTTAACAGAATACATCAGTCTGCTGTAATGTCACCTTTTAAACACCTTGTGGGTTTTAACCTTCTAGGATACTGCATTAGTTATGCAGAGAAAGTCTCTGAGCTAGGTCTGTCTACCAAGACTCTTGTCTTCAGCTCTCTTCCTCTCACTGTAAAATGCAGGCTCACAGGTCTGGCAGCAGTCAGTAGCCTCAACTTTGGACACGTACCTTGTCATTGAGGACCTGACCCCAGGCTGCCAGTATCAGTTTCGAGTGAGTGCCAGCAATCCCTGGGGGATCAGCTTGCCCAGTGACCCATCCGAATTTGTACGGCTCCCAGAGTACGGTGAGTGGGGCACGGTGAGAAGGGGCTGATGCACACAGGTGTCCACCTGTGCAGTCCATTTGGTTGAGTTACACTTGTGCTTTGATGAGTTCTGACAAAAATGTCAGTCCTGGAGCTGCAAGGAATACAAGGAATAGCCTGGAAGACACTCAGAGCCAGCTCCTGCCACTGGAAGTGCTTTCCATTTCTGCTCCTTCATCAGGGCTCCCAGCCTTCCTGTCACAGAAGCTATGCAGTTTCCTAGCATGTCCCTGCTTTCTAGCCCAAGACCATTTCTTGTCTTCATCTCTGGGCAACACACTCTGTGTCCTGGTTGGTGTTCCCCTTGCTTTTCTACAGTGTTAGCAGCACCAGTCTTCTGCTGGACAGCCCAGCTGGGGTCTGCAAGTTAGCTTGCAAAGCATACTCCACCAGGCAATGCAGCTGGCACAGGACAGCTGCAATGGAGGCGAGTTCCCAGCACATGATGCTGCAGGAATTTGGGGTACAGTTCACTCTCAATGGGAGCAGAGCCCACATTTCCCCACGTTTTAGCATCTCCAGTGTGTAACTGGGTCTGTGACTGGCTTGAGTGGTGTGTGCTGGATGAAACGAGAGCTTGCATGGTGTAGCTCTACCTCCCAGTTACACACAGCCATGTCCTTAGACTGTCTGCATGGCCCTTTTCAGCCCAAAATTGCAGGGACAGATTTGAATCCACTTTTGGGGTTTTTTTTAATCCACACCTTCTTCCTTTGGGAGATCTGGCTTTGAAGTGGTGCAACACATTGGAGCTGTGCGTGAGCACTCTGAAGCTGGACTCCTAGCAGTATTATTTGCTGATTTAAGTAATATAGTCTCACATGAAATTATGCAGTATGTAATACACAGGAAACTGTCCTTAACTTTGTTTTCTTGAATGTCCTTTGTTCTCTCAAAGACTCTGCTGCTGATGGTGCCACTGTTTCATGGAAGGAGAACTTTGACCTTGCTTATGCGGAGCTGCATGAGATTGGGAGGTAATATTAACCCTGCTTATCGCTGCAATAAACGCCAAAACAAGGCCTTGAAGCTTTTTCCTTGCAGGAAAGTTCAGGGTGCTTTTTGTAGTTGGCTTCAACACTGTTGCTCCTCACAACAGCATGCTAAGTACTGATTGAAATATAGACTAGGTAAAATATATTGATTGAAATATAGACTAGGTAAAATATGGACCAAATCCTAGTTTTAAAGATTGGCTGGGATTTGAGGATTGCAACCTGGGAAACTTGTGAACAGTTAAGCAGCCAAATCTCTTGATAGCCACGGGCAGGCCTCGCTGGTATCTCCTCTGTTAGCCCTGATTTGATGTGAGCTTTTGAACTCCTTACAGTTTGCTGGTTCTGGATAAGTTTAACCTCAAAGTCTGAGTTTGCTGAAGCACATGAGGCATGTGACTGACTTAAATTGCATGCTGGAGCACCTTTCTGAGTGGGATGGTCAGTTGAACAGGAGCCCAAACAGGCAATGCAGAACATTGTCAGCCCTTGGTGCTCTGTGCAGACAAAAAGTAACAGGCATGCAAACAGTTGAGATTAACACAATTAGTTCTTCAGCTCTGAGATCTGAGGAGAGTAATTCTGGGACATGAAAGGACAGGAGTCTCTCTGAGTGATATATTAATAAGAGGCCAAGTGCAGCACATGGCTTGCCTGAGTGGTTTTACTTTCAGGACTAGGCACTAGTCTGTATGAGGTTCCTAACTGCTTTCCTGACAGCTTTTTTTCTTACATTTCTTATGGTGTGCCTGAAGCAGTGAGACAAAATGATAGCTTAGTGACAATTTAACAAGGTCATTCTTTTTGTTGTCTGAGAAGTTTGGGCTTTTTCCTAAAGCAGCTGGAGAAAGGAGACCCACAGCTGAAAAAAAAACTAAAAAAAAAAAGAAGACAGAACCTGTAAAAGTGGCAGCAAATTGAACCCAGGGGATATTGTTAGAGGACATCAGTATGGCTGCACAAAGCAAAGCGACACCGTTTGCTCTCAGCGTTTGCTAATCCCCAATGAATCTCTACACCCCGAGTAAGAGATGGAAGCCTTTGTTGGAAGAGGTTCTGAACAGCTAGTTAAGTCTGATTCCTTGTGAAATATTAATGTGCCAGATCAAACACCACTTTGGAAAGCAAGTCAGTTATTGCACTGAAAATGAGGCATGATTTATTCATGAGGCTCCTTCGTTATTCTGGTTGTCTTTATTTCAGGGGTCGCTTCTCCATAGTAAAGAAATGTGTCCACAAAGCCACCCGCAAAGATGTCGCTGTGAAGTTCATTAGTAAAAAAATGAAGAAGAAAGAGCAGGCAGCACACGAAGCGGCTCTGTTACAGCACTTGCAACACCCTCAGTACATCACCATCCATGACACCTACGAGTCTCCTACTTCTTACATCTTAGTTTTGGAACTGTAAGTACGTGGAGCTTGCATCCAAGTGCCTGGATAGGAATCGCAGCCCTGTTAAAACCAAGGAGGGAATTCACCCCGAGTTCAGCAGGGCAAAGATTTTGTCATCTGTATTCTATTGTTTGTGACGGTAAATGGTTAGGCCACACCTTGAGTACTGTGTCCAGTTCTGGGCCCCTCGGTTTAGGAAAGATGTTGACTTGCTGGAATGTGTCCAGAGAAGGGCAACAAACTGGGGAGGGGTTTGGAGCACCTCTCCCTGTGAGGAGAGGCTGAGGGAGCTGGGATGGCTTAGCCTGGAGAAGAGAAGGCTCAGAGGAGACCTTATTGATGTCTACACATACCTGAAGGGAGGTTGTAGCCAGGTGGGGGTTGATCTCTTCTCCCAGGCAACCAGCACCAGAACAAGAGGACACAGTCTTAAGCCACACTAGGGGAGGTTTAGGCTGGATGTTAGGAAGAGGTTCTTCATAGAAAGAGTGATTAGTCATTGGAATGGGTGGAGTCGCCATCACTGGAGGTGTTTAGGAAGAGACTGGATGGGGTGCTCGGTGCCATGGTTTAGTTGATTAGGTAGTGTTGGATGATAGGTTGGACTTGATGATCTCAAAGGTCTTTTCCAACCTGGTCTATTCTATTCTATTCTATTCTACTCTACTCTACTCTACTCTACTCTATTCTACTCTACTCTACTCTACTCCACTCTAATAAAGTATCCATTTTCTGCAGCACTTTGAGTGCCTTTTCTGTACCTTAAATAAGATTCAGAGGGACAAATGAAACTGCTTTATACTCCACTTAAGCTCAGGTACTTGTGTCAGCAGTTAGTTTGTCCCACTGAACAGCATCAGATTTACCTGGGCAGTTTTGTCCATGTTATATATTTGAGTAAATGTGTTTCAGATAGGCTGAAGCCTATGTAGTTGTAGGACTTCTTGGTGGAAAGAGCTGTGTACCCACTATGCTTGCCCCTACAAGGAGAAATAGCAACCAAAATCCAAAATGCTGCTGTGTTCCAGTATATCCAACTGAGTGTACTCAGGCTATTTGCTTGCTTATGTATGTAGATAAATAAAAGCAGGTGGAAAACTTTTATTGGCTTAGTTTTCCCACAGAACATATTACCCGCTGAAAATGTCAGTGAGGTTGTTTTCTTTTTTTCTACATTATGCAACCAGCTCTATAAACAAAGAGATGAATCCAAATAATTAAGAGGAACCTTTTTCAAAGGAATTGCCTCTGTCTATTAAATGCATCCTTAACAAATGAGTTTACTTTGAGACTGTTGCTAAGCTCTTCAAGGGCCAGAGATAACAATTGAGGATTAATTATTCTACCACTTCCATCGCCTGAGGTATCTTGAGATATCATTAAATGCTCATCAGATCTTGCATTTTAGTTTCCTCTGTTTTTAGGTCACAAATTTTCTGCTGCAGTTTTGTTTTCAAGTATTAACAGCTCCTAGATCTCTCATGCACCGGGTGTGATTTGTTCGCAGGATGGATGATGGCCGTCTCTTAGATTATCTGATGAACCATGATGAACTTATGGAGGAAAAAGTCGCTTTCTATATCAGAGACACAATGGAAGCCTTGCAGTACCTCCACAATTGCAGAGTGGCTCACTTGGACATAAAGGTGAGAAGAAAAGAGAATGATGTTATTATTCAGTTCCCTTGGACAGACAGTTCCCTGCTGCACAGACAGGGAGGACGTGCAGTGTGTACCCTGAAGAGATGATCACTAAATGGACAAGCACCATCTGAGACCTGTTGACCACAGAAAGGACTTACAGATCTGCAGCACAAGGTCTTTTTCTTCCTTCAGACAAGATGCAGCTATTTCCTCTTTTACTGGTTTGTTTTCAAGGGCTTTCTAGACTTAATGAAGGAAAAAGATGATGTCTGAGACATGAGTGAGATGTCTCTAGCCCTTGCCTGAGGGGGAATTTTGTGATTAATCCACAGGATATCATTTGGACTCACACTTGTATCAACTTAGGTTGATACAAGGTTGATCAACTTAGGTTGGACTCGATGATCCTCGAGGTCCTTTCCAGCCTAAGTTACACTGTGATACTGTAACTTAGTTGTCAAGGTTCCTGAGCAGAGCTGCCTTGTGTCTAAACAGCTCAGGGCAGGTCAGGACACATCTGCAACAGTGCTCTAGAGAGCCCAATGCAAGGGGAGGGTGCAGCATGTGGGGGTGCTGCTGACGGGGGCAAAGGAAAGCAGCACAATGCATTGTGCTGTAGAGCCTGAGAGGGCAACTGAGGTTCTGAGGGAGAGGTTCAGAGAAAGAACAAGATGCATCATGGAAAAGAAATTGAGGCCTCCTCTAATGTCATGCTCAGTTACATCAGCACAGCTCATGCCTACTTTTGTTAGTGCACATGGCAGGAGGCACTGTACTGTCCTGGATTTGGCATTGTGCTTCTGTCCTCTCCAATGTCCCAGTTATCTTGGATGACAAAGAATCAGCAATTGAAGTTATGATCAAGAGTTTTGAGTTTTGTGATCTGCCACATTCTGGTTGCCAGAGATATGACATAATCTGTAATACTTGCAGGCTTAAGTGTCAATTAAAAATGGAGAATGAGAGATGAATTTAACTGTCTTGTAGAGTGGACAATCCAGCTCCAAGGAGGTCTCTTCTCAACTGTCAGCATGTCAGTATCTTTTGTCAACATTCATCCCAAAAGGCTAAATTGTCCTAGTTTCTTCAGTCTGTTTCAGTCTGTTTGTATTTTCTGCTGTATTTATAGCAGAAAATTTACAGCTGTCAAAAAGCAGCTATCGCTTGGAGGTTAGAAACTGCACTAAATTATCTATTTGATCATAAGATACTTCCCAGAAACAAGGTGGGAAGACAATTTTCTGTGGCCTATTTACAGATCTCTTGAATAAGGGACGCTAAATAAAGCCCCTTCTGTTGCTAAGTGGGAAGAAGGAGATGCATTGGTAGTGACAGCAGACCTATGCATGGAGTGTCTTGTCCCAGGATCCTGCTCAAGAACGTGTTGAAGGAGAGAGGTTGGAACAGCAGTGTAGTGAGCTCTGGTTTATATATATAGCCATGAGGCATCAGTAAAATATGCATGTGATGAGGGGGTGATAGGGCAGAAAAGTGAGTCCAGAGAGAGTGCAAGAAGTAAATTCAGAAATCATCTCAGAGCCAATAAAGACATGTACATGTTAGGTACCCAGAATAGAGTGCATAAGCAATGCTCAGCATCTCCCACTGAGAGAGCAATCTCAAATACTGAAAGAGTTGGTAAAACAGAGGGAAAACCAGCTGGAATGGAATATAATTGCACTCTGGCTTGGAAGGCATAACTGGGAGCTCCTATTTATTAGAGGACACAGGCAGCTCCGTGTGTCAACTGAAAGCAACCATCATGGCACACATCAGAAGTCCTCCCAGGATGTGTGGCAGTGGGAGCAAAGCTGAGCACTTACTTCATGAAGAACACTTCTGCTACAAATTATGCACATTTATGTAGCCAGCTGTCTTGTAAACAAATGGAATCTAAATAAACTCATCAGAGACACACAAACCTTATCAAAATTTAAAACTCTGTCAAGTGCTCTTAATCTGTAGGGATTAGTTAAGGAAAATAAACTGTGAGTATTTGGGACAAAGTGCAAAATTCCAGTGTGTTGCCCCAGTGCAGAAGAGGATGTTGTCATTGCATTCAGCAATGACACTCAGCATTCAGCAATTCAGCATTGATCTGAATTTACAGCAGTGTGAACAGCAGCTGAGCTGCTTCTTTGTTGTTCACCCTCCTGATCTGTACCTCACATAACTGAATAAATGCAAGTTTTGATTGGCTATTAAGATTTCATCATTTGCACATTTCATTTGCAAAAATGTAGTATAATTAAGGTTTTGTTATTATCTTTGCAACAGCCAGAAAATCTGCTCATTGATTTAAGAATCCCAGTACCTCGTGTCAAGATCATTGATTTGGAAGATGCAGTTCAGATCACAGGTCATTACCACATCCACCACCTCCTTGGAAACCCGGAGTTTGCAGCTCCTGAAGTTATCCAAGGCCTTCCTGTCTCCCTGAGCACAGATATCTGGAGCATTGGGGTCCTCACCTATATCATGTTAAGTGGTGTGTCTCCTTTCCTGGATGAAAGCAAAGAGGAGACTTGTATCAACGTGTGCAGAGTCGATTTCAGCTTCCCGCCTGAGTACTTCTCCGATGTGAGTCATGCTGCAAGGGATTTCATCAGTGTTATCCTCCAGGAAGACTTCAGGAGAAGGCCAACTGCAGCCACTTGTTTACAGCATCCGTGGCTTCAGCCACACAATGGCAGCTATTCCAAGATCCCACTGGATACCTCCCGCTTGGCTTCCTTCATTGAGCGCCGCAGGCACCAGTACGACGTGCACCCAGTGCCCAGCGTCAAGAGTTTCCTGATGAGCAGGCTGAACCCAGGCACATAATGTCTGCACCCCTGGGGTCCTACACTGAGGCGAGGCACAGGCAGTGAGCAGGCACAAAGCAGACCTGTCTGTACATAGTCCTGTATTCAGCATTTGCATTTCACATGGCTTACCTAACTGCATGGTGCAAATCACTGCTGAGGTGGCAGCACCTGCCCAGCTCCTCAGGACCAAGGCAGAGGGGGTGATGGTGGGAAGTATTCGCTCCCTCCCTTGGTGGGCTCCTCTTGGGACATGTGGTACTGCTGCATCCACTGCCAAAAAAAGGACTGCAGGAATCAAACACCAACTGGAAACAAGAGCCAAAACTGCAGTTGCCTTAATCTTTGTGAGGCAGCCTTATAAGAAGTCCTCTTGATCTTACTGAACTGATTTCAAAATGTACAAGAGTTTAGCAGTAGGATAGTGGTGGGGAGTGAGACTGGGCTGACCTCAGCACGTGCTGCAGAACTGGACTGAAGTCAGCTTTTGCTGAAATCCCTGCAAGCCTGCTCCAGGTTCACAGACAAGATTTTGCATGCCTTGTATGCCCAGGTCTGCCATGATTTCAGTGTGGACTTTGCCTATGTAGGATGTGCAAGACCGGGTCCTAGTCACTGCTGGATCAGCTTCTATGGTGGCCTGGCTTCGATACACTCTGGTTGCATGGTAGTGCTCAGATCAAAATCTGCCGTTAATTCTTGGGCTTTCTGCTGTGTCGAGTCAACACGCGGTACTTTCAGAGCTATGACCAAGACAATGAATTCCTTGGAGCATACAGCTGGTTTTGACTAAGCACAATGGGACTATGATGGGGTTTTTTTTAAAAGCATTTTATATACACACTGTACAGAAATCTTTTGCAAAACCTGTGCATTGAGAAAAGGCTGTGTCCAATTTTTGCAGTATCTGTAAACTAAATGATGATGATGATGATGAAGACAATTTTTTTCTATCACAGGTTTTCAATATACATATATTGTATTATATACATATATATATATATATATATAAAATATATATATAAAGGATCCTCTTCCATTTCTAGCTTCAGAATTGCTTGGCCCAAAGTCCATCTAAGCCTTTCAAAGTGCAGTAGGAGTGGTGAGTTCACCCTTGTGCTTACATCTTGAAAATCGTTTTTTCTGTGTTTAAAGTATTTCATTTGTTTCATTTCCAAACGTGTAAATATCTGTCAGCTGTCGTGAAGCACCTCATCACCAAAGCATTTGTGAGGATTTTTTTATGTCCAAAGCCTAATTTGTAATAAAAGAGTTAAAAAAAAAAGAAAAAAAAGAAAAAGAATGACAATTAAAACACTTCTCTCTTGCAAGCCAGGTTGCAACATCATCATATTGATGTTACAGTGACGGAGCCGGCTTGAAGTATAGCCAATCCAGGGAGTCTGCAAAGACAAATCAGCAGCTCACAGGCTGGCCAAATATTCCTCTCTGGCAATGGGACTGGGAGGAGAAACATGTCCCCAGCTGGTGCTTCCCCATCCTGCTACCACACCATGAAACTCTACAGTATGGGGTTTTTTTTCCCCCCTGGCATGTGAGGGCTTTTGTCTTGGTGCTGAGTGCTGTTGCTGTGGCTGGGATGGGAAATGTCAGTTGTTACCAAAGGTTTTCCTAAGGAAAGGGCTTTTTCTGACCATGTGTGTTCAGCATTGCCTCTCTTTAAGAGCAAAAGACAAATGTAATTTACCATCCAAGTAACTGCACTGTGAGCCTGCAATGTACCTGCAGGACTAAAAGCTGTTTCTGCCTGCAGGTGGTGGAGATGCTCTGCAAGTACTGTTAAATTCTCAGGGCCCTGCTAGCCCTTCTTCTAATCCACCTCCAAGCTCAACTTCACAGCAGGTAGGAGACCTGGCCCTTCTCTTTGCACTCACTCCATCAGTACAGTCAATATTTTGCTAGTGGAGAAGAAAGGAGGCACAGCAGAAAACCCCCAACATTCAGCACCAGGTGCATGCAATACAAGAACAGACCTTGAGGTTGAGAAGCCAGAGTCAGGAGGCTGAGCCCAGGTGCCTGAGCAGACAGAAGCAGTGAACAAGGCTGATGGAGAGAGGAGGGGGAAGTTGTGGAAAGGTTTGAAAGAGATGGTGTTCTAAACCTTCTAGATCAGCTACAGCCTATCTGAGATCCCCTCTGTAGTACAGCAGCTAAATTTCTAAGCAACCCAGAAGCCCTTCTCAGACTGAGCAAGAGTGTGAATTATGTGATCCCTTAGCAACCAAAACTTCTTCAGGCAGCAGTCATCAAGGGGTGTTTTTAATTAGCACCAGCCTCAGGTACTTTCTCATGACAGGACTGTTTGTACTTCTTCCTGCTTGTCAAAGCTGGCTCCTTGTACTGTGATTGCGCTGCCCTTAAAAAAACATGTTTATGGAAGTGTGGTTTATAAAACCCACAGCTTTTATTAGGCCTGTGGGTACAGTTTAAGCCACAGCCTTTCTGCCTGGCAGTAACATAGGCAAATTCTCATATGAAATCTGGAGTTATTTATCATTTTATTTTCCTACCTCCTGAATTTGCATACAGCAGGCATTGTGGATGCACAGGGGGAAAGTTGGGTTGCTTAAGGGAGCATTTAAGCTTTTCAGTGCTATCAGTTAACAGAACAAAATCCAAAAGGCTGAAAGAGGATGCATGTTTAGGTATTGGTGCTCAGACTCAAAAAAGAGATTCCTTGTCAAAGCAGAGCTGGAGGTGCTGAGCTCTCAAGATTTTTAAGGTTATAGGGTTGCTTTCTGTAATGATTCTGCCTTTTCCATATTCCAGCACATTCAGGAAAACTGGAACCTGTTAGCATTTCCAGATACATTTGTGATTATCAACCACTTTTTATGTTTGTCTGGGTAATGTCAAGTTGATGTGAAATGCTGCTGTATGATAAATACAGAGGAAGTAAGTATACTGAACTTGCTCTCTCGAGATCTTTTTCAGCCAACCTGTGGCCTTTATGCAGATCCAACAGGTCCTGTAACTCTGTTGTATACAGATTACAGTTCAGTAAGGAGGCCTGGAGAGGGCCCACAGGGTGAGATACACCACAAGCAGCCCCCCTTTGTAGCATTCTGAAACTACTGAATTTTTTTGTGCATGAAGTATTGCCTGTAACAAACATAGGGAAACAGTTTCTCATAAAGCTCTGTTAGGCATTTTAAAAGCTCCCCAGAGAGCAGCTGACTCCCAGGGGAAGATTTCCACCTGGAGCTTTACCAGTCAGGGTGTTCTCAAGACAGCCAAGTGAAGACATGATGGGCTGCACTCTCTAGCTCCTGCAGCAGCTTCAGATCAGCTAGAATGACCAATGGTAATACTAGCAACAGAATACTGCAAGCTTGGTGCATGCTGGCACTGCACATACAGCCACCACCTTCAGACATCCTCACAGTGGTCTGACCCTGCAGTGACATTGAAGTACACTTGCTCACAGTGTCTGCAGGAAGGCAGTAGCAAAGGCACCACTGAACCAGAGCCCAGAGGGTACAGTGACATGCAGCGCTTATCAGCCAGACGCTAACGTGCCGCTCTCTCTCCACTCTACTAGTTCTCTCCCAGCCATTGGATGGGAAATCTGCCCAAGCAACACTCCCATCATGTGTCAACTCCCATCATGTGGCTGAAGCAGTTACTGCCACGTGGGAGATCCCCACCTCTCCACCAAGCTGCCAAGCCCCCTATGCACGTTACTACAGGTACAACACACAGCCAGCCCAGGGCTTTAGACTTCAATATTTCAAAACAATCCAGGCTTTAAAGTTTCCCTCTTCCTACTTGTGCCAACAGGTCTTGTTTCGTCTTACTGCCTTTCCATTTTGTTTCAATAGCAATTACCTTTCAAGGTATATTACTTGTCAACTAAATTAATGCTGAGACAAAGTCTGTGCCCTCAACTGACCTGCACAAGTTCTGTGGCTTCAGTGGAGTCCATCAGCACTTCTGACGATGCTGCCAGGCCTTTGTTAGGAATACTATGAGTAAAGGCTAAATGCAGAACTGCACATTGTGACCCGACTATATATAACCACACTTTAAAACCCTTTGCAATGAGGGGACTGCATCAAGTGACCTGTAATAATACAAACTTCAGAGACAGATCTAAAGGCCAGTCTCTACATTCAAAGGTCTAACAGATCATTAATGGGCAACAGGGGCTAACAACATGGTTTTGTTTCTCTTCCTTTCACTGCAGAGGTAGATTCGCGTCTGCACAGGGCCTGCATTTATTTTCCAGCTCATTCTTTCATGTCCTATCGGAAAATGGTGCTTTCCCAAGGAAATAAAACCCACATTTAACTAGTCTGACTGCACACTGCCATCAAGTGATGAATTCTTATTCTGGGATCTGTATAGTGGTGAGTGTTACCATAGCGTCAGGATGCTGAATATTCACTGTAACTGTAGTCTTTATTATGAAGCTAGTGAAAAACTAACATCTCCTTTACTCAAGCCATATCTCACCTTCATGTCCAACTTCTGATGCTGGTGCTTTTACTTCTCTTTCTACCAAACTGGTCAGCGTTGCTCTGCCACTGAGGTCAATTTGCTGTTAACTTTTGGAAGGCAAATGCAATAGGAATTGGGAAGGAAAAAAATAATGATCTTGTATCGCAGATTTATTCACTGAGATAAGAGCAAACAGTTGGTATATATTGATGCTTTTCAATCGTTGCAACAATCAGCTGAAGGAGATAAAAAGAAACAGTATTGCTAACAGCTCAGCATTTCCAAGGTGCAAAGTAATTCCACAGCCTTAATTATTTCAGTGTATTGCTGGTCTGCCTTAAATGTATCTTCAGTTGTACTGCTCATTTCATTTTGTATGCACACGATGTCGGTTTTGTAAAGGTAAGTTTGTAAATATTCCCTTTGTAAGTCTAATCACTCATGTGTACTGTTGTGAGGTGATTACTTGCTGTCACATGTTGTTATTACTGTACTGCAGTATCTATGATCATCTACAAGTGTAGCTTCAAACTGTACATCTTCTGTCCTTGCATTCCTATAAATAGAGTATACTAATGATTCGGTTTCTGGGCTTTTTTGATTAAATGCAGTTGTTCAGAGAAGACTGGGTCATTGTTATTTCAAACACCTAGGGCAGTCTTCCTGAGGCCTTGAAGGCTCACTGCTTGCTGATCACTTTATTCAGCTCATCACAGCATCACAGAATGGCAGGGATTGGAAGGGACCTCTGAAGATCATCTGTTCCAAATCCCCTGCTACAGCAGGATCCCCTGGAGTAAATCACATGTAAATACATCCAGGCAGAACCATCTTTGAGGAGGTATGTTCACAAGTAACCAGAGCAAAGACCCATCACTCCAGCCAACCCTGAGCCTTGCATACATCAACCAGGAAACCAAGCAGCCTCTTGAGGGTCATCTCGAGAGCCGAGGAAGAGAGGAAATCTCCAGTCACACGAAGCCCTCCCTACAGTAGTGGTTTCTGCTTCCCTATGGAAAGTGCAGGTGCTGCCCTGGTGGGGATGGGAGAGAGGGAGGGGCAGGGCAGGCCCTGAACAGGCCCTCCTGCAGCAGAATCCCCCATCAGAGAATCACAGAATTATTTTGGTAGCAAAAGGCCTTTAAGATCGTCAAGTACAACCATTACCTAACTACCAAGTCTGCTGCTAAACCATGTCCCTTAGCAACACATCTATGTGTCTTTTAAACGCTTCCAGGGATGAGGATTCAACCTCCTCCCTGAGCAGCCTATTCCAGTGTTTGAAAACCCTTCCAGTGAAAAAGTTTAATATCCAATTTAAACCTCCGATGAGATTCTACACAGAGAGAGTGATTGCCCATTGGAATGGGCTGCCTGGGGAGGTGGTGGAGTCACCATCATTGGAGGTGTTTAGAAGGAGACTTGATAGGGTGCTTGGTGCCATGGTTTAGTTGATTAGGTGGGTTGGATGACAGGTTGGACGCGATGATCTCAAAGGTCTCTTCCAACTTGGTCTATTCTATTTCTATATTCTATTCTATTCTGTTCTATTCTATTCTACTCTATTCTATTCTCCCCTTTCATCTTGAGGCTATTACCTCTTGTTACTAGAGAGAAGAAGCCACCTCAGTCCAAACCCCTTTCAGGTAGTTGTGGGCAACAAGAAGGTCTCCCTTCAGTCTCCTCCAGACTAAACAACTCATCTGCTCCTTGTACAACCTGTTCTTCAGACTCTCCACCAGCTTAGTGGCCCTTCTCTGGACCCAATCCAGGACCTCAATGTCTCTTTTGTAGTGAGTGTCCCAAAACTGAACACAGTATTCGAGGTGTGGCCTCACCAGTGCTGCATTACAGGGACATGCCCACTACCCTACTCCTGCTGGCTACGCTATTCCTGATACAGGCTAGGATGCTGTTCGCCTTCCCGGCCCCTGGGCGCACTGCTGGCTCACGTTCAGCCGGCTGTCTATCAGCATCCCCTAGTCCTTTTCTGCCGGGCAGCTTCCCAGCCACTCTGCCTCAAAGCTGTAGAGAGGCCGGGCTGAGGGAGTGAGTCTGCTTCAAGCGCAGGACCCACCGCTTCGCCTTGCTTAAACACACACAACTGACCTCGGCCCATTGATCCAGCCTGGCCAGACACCTCTGCAGAGCCCTCCTCCCCTCAAGCAGATCAACACTCCCGCCCAGGCTGCTGCCATCTGTAAACTCACTGAGGGTGCACTCAATCCTCTCACCCAGATCATTGATAAAAGTATTAAAGAGAAGAAGCCCCAAGACTGAGCCCTCGGGAACAACTCTTGTGACACCCCACCCGCCCACCGCGACGGGCGGCGACCCTGAGGGGCGGGGACCCCGAGGGGCGGGGACACTGAGAGCTGTGTCCAGGCCGGCCCCGCCCCGCGTGTTGCGTCATCTCCCGGCGACGGGGCGGCGCGCGGCGGCATGGCGGCGGCAGGGCGCGTGGCGGCGGCGCTGCACGAGGCGGGCGCCCTGCGCTTCGGCGAGTTCGTGCTGAAGAGCGGCAGGGTTTCCCCCGTCTACATCGACCTGCGCGGCCTCGTCTCCCACCCGCGCCTCCTGCGCCAGGTGCGGGGCCTTCTCGGGGCGTCCCGGCAGCCTGGGGGGTCTTTCTGTCAGTTGTGGGGTGAAGGGTCTGAAGGAAGGGTGGAGGCACGGGCGCTGCCGGCGGCTCTCCTCAGCCCTCCCTGGGGCTGGGACGGTGCCCTGCTGGCCAGGAGCCTGACATCTGCTCGCTGTAGGGGCAGCGACGGCCAGATCGTGCAAAGGCGGGAGGTGTCAGTGCATCTGCCTTACTTCCCTTGGCGATGCACCTGTGTAGTCACCTTCGCGCCAGTCTCTTTACAAACGCTTGGCTTTCGATTTCAGGTTGCAGATCTTCTTTTCCAAACAGCCAAAGATGCTGGTCTCAAGTATGACAACGTGTGTGGCGTTCCTTACACAGCACTGCCCTTGGCCACCATTATCTGCTCAGAAAATCAGATTCCGATGCTTATACGGAGGAAGGAAGCAAAAGACTATGGTAAAGCCTTCGCATCAAAAATTGGCGCCGGCTTATTGCCTTGTTTGGGAAATGACTTTTTATATTTGTGGTTGGTTCGTAAGGTGCAGCATCTCTATTGCGGTTTAACGTTACTACTCCCATCCAGAAGGCAGCCCCTTTTCTCCTTTAAATGTAGCTCCCCCAGCATCCCAGCCTGCTCAGGCTCCCCCAGCTGATTGCTGATTAGGCTGCAGCTTAAATCCTGCTGGTAGTAGGTTTGGAGGCTTTCTGTGGGAAGTTTTTTAATTGCTTCTTCAGCAGTGTCTGTTGTTTTTTTTTCTATGACACCATTACCATGGTTCTGGGTTACTGGCATCCTGGAAAAGATTTATAGCTCAGTTTCTCTGCTACAGTGAAACTAGTGCCATGTTTCACCATTAAACAGAACTTTTTGCATATGGGCTCCTAGAGGAAGCTTGCAGTTTCATCTCCATTTACCTCTCAATCTCTGTTTTCTCTAATATCCCCCATAATTGTGTAATTCATGGGCAGCATGGAGCAGGTGAGAAGCAGTTCTCTACCTAATGAACCATTTCTTTGTCCTTGTTAAGGAAGTGGGAAAGAAGACTGAAGCAACATTAACCTCCCATAGCAATTGGGGTTTTTACACACCATAAGAGCTATACTCTTCCAACAGTATTGAAGTAGAAAGTATGCTTGTCAAAACTAAATGTTACTCCTGTGCTAGTGTGCCTGGTGTGAAAACATTTGTTGTTCCTTCTTGTGAGGCTAAAGTCAGTTTTGATAGCAGTTAGCTGCCTGGCACAATGTGCCTGGTATCACACAGGTGCAAAGCTGTGCAGCAGCTTGTTTTCTAGGCTGTCATGGTCTATGTACCACCTTTTGGTACTGCTGGGCGCTTCCTGGGAAAGCTGAGCATCTTTGGTTGTTGCTTCTGGGGAGGCCTTTGATGGACGTGTGTCTGTTGTTGGTTAGAGCAAAGGAGTTTGGAGCTTTACTCCTAATTGTTCTAGTATCAAGCACAGAGTGCTGCCTGTGGAAAATGGGAAGAAGAGTACCAAGAATTTGGCTGCTTTAAAGATGTTTTAAATAACTGGAAATAATAGGGGTTTAATTCAGAGCATTCAGTTCATGGCAGTGTCCAAAGATCTACATTTATGCAGTTAACATGCCATTTTTATTAATGGGCATAACTTCTGGAAACATGAAGAAGTATTTTATGTTATTTACTTGAAGAAGTAATAATCTTTATGAATTGAATTACAAGGCTGTCACTGAGCTGTGATAAGAGTTCTGACTGGTATCAGGTAGTAACTAAACAAATTACCTCTCCATACTGACAGTGAATGTGAAATTCCTATTCACTTGCAGTCCAGTTCCATTGGACTTCAGGATATGCTGCAGCATGTGCTTGTATATGGAACAAATGTGATCGTTACACTAGCATAGTAAAGTTAAAGTTAAGATACTTTAAGCTGGTTTTGTTGTTTGTTGGGGTTTTTATTAAACCTCCTTAACTTGTTGTTTGCATTTTAAGGTACTAAGCGGCTGGTTGAAGGCACCATTAATCCAGGAGAAACGTGCTTGATCATTGAAGATGTGGTAACAAGTGGATCTAGCGTGCTGGAAACTGCAGAAGTTCTTCAGAAAGAAGGACTAAAGGTCACAGATGCCATAGTGCTGCTGGACAGGGAGCAGGGTGGGAAGGCCAGGTTAGAGGAACGTGGAATTCGGCTGCACTCTGTGTGCACGTTGTCCGGGGTGTTGGAGATTCTTCAGCAGCAGGGAGAAGTAGCTGTTGAGATGGTTGAGAAGGTGCAGAAGTTCATTCAGGGGAATATGTTTGAGCCAGTGGCTCAGAATGGCTCTACTCCTGTGAAGAGACTGTGTAAAGAGCTGAGCTTCAGCGCCCGTGCCAAGCTGCCCAGGGTACATCCTGTTGCAGCCAGGCTTCTCACACTTATGGAAAAGAAGCAAACAAACTTGTGCCTGTCTGCTGATGTAACCGAGTCCAAAGAGCTGCTGCAGTTAGCTGCCCTCCTGGGCCCCAGCATTTGTATCCTGAAGACTCATATAGACATCCTGAATGATTTCACCCAGGAGGTAGTGAAGGAGTTGAGAATGCTTGCAGATCAACATGACTTCTTGATTTTTGAAGACAGGAAATTTGCAGACATTGGAAACACAGTGAAACATCAATATGAAGGTGATTATCTTCAACCTCAATTTACTGTAACTTTGCTGATGGTGTAACTGCAGTGCTGGCATGTGTTGCCAGGAGAGATTGTGGAATCTTCAGCCTTGTTGAAGACTCAAGGGGTCAAAGCCCTGAGCAACATGATACAGCTTTGAAGTCAACCCTACTGAAAGGGCATGACCTCTAGAGATCCCTTCCAACCTAAATCCCTTTATGAATCCATGGTTGTGCTCAGTAAGTACTTCTGAGTAGTTGTTTGCCGCGAGAAAACAGTGTGGCTTCTTAAGGCTGCTTGCTATTATATGTTTGGTCTTGCAGACAGTAATGCATCTGCCACTGTAGAACCATTTGTTCCTGATCCATTACATTCCATATGATTTGCACACTGTATGGAAATGTTGGATTTCTAGGTTACCATCCACTGTGACAGTGGATTTCTAGGTTGGCATAGATGTCTCAGTGAATACTAAAGGTGAGATACTAAGAAGTATTTGTGAAAAATAAAGCTGAGAGATTGTATGATGTGGTTAGGCTGTCTGGTGAGGCTGAACTTACAACAGTCAAGCTTCAGTAGTAAAACTGTCTTGTAAAATGTGAATGATTTAGTGTGCAGCTTGTTTTGTTTGTGTTTCCTGCTTACTGCATTTCTAATGACGCTTTGACTACATCTTCCTATCCGTATTCCCAGGTGGTGTGTTCAGAATTGCATCCTGGGCAGACATTGTTAATGCCCATGTGGTTCCAGGCTCTGGAGTAGTGCAAGGTCTGAAGCAAGTAGGTCTTCCCCTCCAGCGTGGCTGTCTCCTGATTGCTGAGATGAGTTCGGAAGGGTCGCTTGCCACAGGCGCGTACACAAAAGCTGCGGTAAGCAGATAGCCTTGTTGCAGGTTAAAAGCTTGTAAAGTGTTGTTGTCAGGGAGGTTTTGGGTGCTACTAATTTTTGCACTTCCAGAAGTCACTTTAACTACTACAGCACTTTTTCCTGTGGAGACTCAGGAAACTGGCAGTGTCATGTTTACAGGCTGCAGCTGCAGGCTTTTTCCTTAAGTGATACTTTTCTAACTAAATTTATTCATTGCATTATTTATAACATCAAGAGAAATATAGCCAGCAGGTCGAGGGAGGGGATTTTCCCCCTCTACTCTGCTCTGGTGAGACCCCACCTGGAGTACTGCACCCAGTTCTGGAGTCCCTATTACAAGAAGGATCTGGAAGTGCTGCAGCATGTCCAGAGAAGGGCCATGAGGATTATTAGAGGGCTGCAGCACCTCTCCTATAAGGACAGACTGAGACAGTTGGGGCTGTTCAGTCTGGAGAAGAGAAGGCTCCAAGGAGACCTTATTGTGGCCTTCCAGTATCTGAAGGGGGCCTACAAGAAAGCTGGGGAGGGACTTTTTAGGATGTCGGGTAGGGATAGGACTAGGGGGAATAGAACAAAAGTAGAAGTGGATAGATTCAGATTGGATGTTAGGAAGGAGTTCTTCCCCATGAGGGTGGTGAGACACTGGAATGTGTTGCCCAGGGAGGTGATAGAAGCCTCATCCTTGGAGGTTTATAAGGCCAGGCTGGATGTGGCTCTGAGCAAACTTACCTAGTGTGAGCTGTCCCTGCCCAGGGTGGTTGGAACTAGATGATTCTTGAGGTCACTTCCAACCCCTAACAATTCTATGATTCGCCCTCCTGGCTGCAAGATTGAGTCAGCTCTGGGTGACCTTATGTTGGTAAAACAACAACTGGTATTTCATACCCTGGCCTTGCACAGCTTGATGTGCCAAAGGGTGGATGAGAAACAGATTGCTTAATGTTATGCATATGACTTCTAACTGTTTACTGATCATCCTCAGGTTCAGATGGCTGAAGACAACTCCGATTTTGTCTTTGGATTCATATCTGGATCTAGAGTTAGTAGTAAACCAGAATTTCTTCACTTAACTCCAGGGGTGCAACTGCAAACTGGAGGTAACCTTTTTTCTGAAATATTTATAGTCTTTATAAATACAGCAACTGATGTAGCTTTCAGTGAAAAAGGGACTTCTGAAAAAGGTTTGATTGCTGATTCTTTGGTGGGAGCAGTCTGTGTTTGCCATTATGGGCTGCCTTCTGTATTTTGGGGTGTGCTGATCCTTTTCTTGGAAGCTCTGAAGAGCAACCAGCAGGCTATGCAGCTTTGCTCATGTGCTGAGGTCTGTGCATGCCATAAAGTGCAGTCCTTAAAACATGTGAAATGTCTTCAGATAGGTGTTAGGTTAGATGTACAGTTATGTTTGTGGATTGTTAGGCTGAGAGCTGGAACAACATACCCATTCTGTTCCAACACACTTCAAGACTTAATAGGTATGGTTTTGTACAGACTGAAAAAAACCCACAACAACGGTGTCTTTGTTTCAGGTGATCACCTTGGACAGAAGTACCTGAGCCCCAAGGAAGTTGTTAGTGAAAAGGGTTCAGATATCATTATTGTGGGACGTGGCATCTTGTCAGCTTCAGACCGCCTTCAAGAAGCAGAGAAGTACAGGAAGGCAGCCTGGGAGAGCTACGTAAGCAGACTTGGTATTTGTGCAGAAGACTGAAAGCAGGCTGCTTCCCTAGTCAATAAACAAAGCTGATGGAGCTGCCATCATCATGAGACTCCCATTTAAATACCAGGCATTTCAGCCAGTAGAAAAATTGCCCTTTTGGAGAGAAATCTGTTACTAAATAACTTGGTTTTAATTGTACCCAGACAGATAAAGTTGTGCATGCCGCGCTTGGTTGGTTGTTTTGAATATTTGGATGTGTGAACCCAAAACTTCATGCCTGGCCAGTTCTTAGCCTTAATAGCTTTTTCTCTGCTTAAAAACCTCACACAAAACATTCCAAGGGTATTTGGTTGACTGTTGTTTTTCTGTCTTTTCCCCACCCTCAAAGTCCTTCTGGCTGTGGAAACAATTTACTGTTCTTAATAAACTTCACCTGCAGACCTAACCTGCTGCCTCACTCTCACAGGACTACTCAGATCTGCTGTTTCCAGCGAGCAAGTATGGGTCTTAATGCCACACTGTGAAACTGAATCATATGTTGCTTAATAAATACTTTCTTGCTATGGTTTTCCTTTTGTTTGCTCTATAGCTCTTCCTTCTGTGGCAGTGTGAAATAACTGTGTTCAAAACCCTGGTATTACAAAAAGTCCTTTTAATGTGTTTGTGACTGCAGGAATCAGTCATGATTCTTCTTTACAAGAGCTACGAAGAATTTATCAGAGCAACTACTTGTGTTGTTAATTACAGTGGAGCTATAATGAGCTCTATTAATGAGAAACAAAAATCCACTTTCTGTTAATTGACTTTTAGTGATAATAGCTGGCATACTTCCAGAGGTTACTTTTCTTCTTCCCACTGAATAAAGAGAATTAGGAATATCTTGCATTCTGTGTCAAGAAATGGATTGAATGTGAAGAGAGTACTGTGTTCAGTTCTGGGCCCCTCAGTTTAAGAAGGACATCGAGACACATGACCGTGTCCAGGGAAGGGCAATGAGGCTGGTGAGAGGCCTTGAGCACAAGCCCTATGAGGAGAGGTTGAGGGAGCTGGGATTGTTTAGCCTGTAGAAGAGGAGGCTCAGGGGTGACCTCATTGCTCTCTACAACTACCTGAAAGGTGATTGTAGCCAGGAAGGGGTTGGTCTCTTCTCTCTAGCAACCAGCACCAGAACAAGAGGACACAGTCTCAAGCTGCGCCAGGGGAAGTTTGGGGTCTAGCTTGAGGTGAGGAGAAAGTTCTTCACAGAGTCATTGGTCATTGGAATGGGCTGCCCAGGGAGGTGGTGGAGTCACCATCCTTGGAGGTGTTCAAGAGGAGATTGGACGTGGCACTTGGTGCCATGGTCTAGTTAGGAGGTCTGTGGTGACAGGTGATCTTTGAGGTCTTTTCCAACCTTGGTGATACTGTGAGACGTCCCTAAAGAATAGCCATGAGCAAGTAGAAATAGAATTCTTATGGGTAAGAATTGGATAAGGCAACAAGGGCAACCTTGTGGTTAGAGTCTCCCAATCAAGGGCAGCCTATTGCTGAAGCGTTCCTACTCCAGCTAGAGGAGGCATCGTGTTCACAGGCTCTCTGCTGTGGGACTTCACCCATCCCAACGTTTGCTAGAAAAATTGACGCAGCAAGCTGGAGAGGGATGGTTTACAAAGGCCTGTAGTGATAGGATGAGGGGCAATGGTTTGAAACTAGGGGAGATTTAGATTGGATGTTAGGAGGATGGTGAACATGGAATAAGTTTCCTATGCAGATAGTTGAGGCCCTGTCCCTGGAGATAGAATAGAATTAACTAGGTTGGAAAAGACCTTTGAGATCACCACCTCCCTATTCAAGGTCAGGCTCAACAAGGCTCTGAGCAACCTGACAGTGGAGACTGTCCTTGCTCACTGCAGGGGGATTGAACTAGATGACCTTTGGAGGTCCCTTCCAATCCAAACTAATCTGTAATTCTGTGATGGGTTTTGATTAGTAAGGATGGACTAATTCTAAATGTATCTAATGTATGTGGCAGAAATCAGCTTGAATTTCCATCGCTCTCAAGAAGGCAAAAATGAATGGTAATGTGTTTTTGGACTCTTGCTGTCCCTGTGATGATGCAAAGCACTGAGAAAATTGGGTCCCTTTGTTAATACAGTTACCTGTAGGCTAAGAACAATGATACTTCATGAGAAAAGTATTTTGGCATTAGTACTGTACTCTTTGTTAAGCCTTTCAAAACAGGTTAGAGTTCTGCTGAAGCTCAAAAGGAGGAGTTTTGTTGATTGTTGGTTGGATTAATCTATGGAGAGTATGTAAAATCAAGGGAGGCAGGCTTCAATCTGAAGCTTTTGCCTCATGCCTGTGTTTGTGACACTGTGCTCTTATTGGCAGTTGTACTTCTGAAACAAAAGTCAAAGAGTTCCTCGCTGTCTGGGGATGTTTGGAGCAATGATTTTACCCCTTCACATGCCCTGGAAGTGTGCATCTGCTCCCCTTGATGGACAGGGCTACAACAACAGGGAGTTACTTATTGTTGAGAAAAACAGTAGAAGTTAGTGTATGTAGTTTCTTTTTCCTTCGGGCTGCCATTTCCTTCTGTAGTTGTTTCACACCCCATAATTTACATCTGGAGAACTTTAGAGATGGAGGCTCTCAGAACTTTCATAGTTGATGAGAGTGGTGTGTCTCCTGCAGTCACCCTGCAACAGTGGGAGTCGTGATGTTTCACATCAGCTTCTAAGGAGTTCTCGTCCTTCAAAGAAAATAGCGTTTTGGATTTGTTTACTGTCTCGACTTATCTCATGGCCTTGAGGCGTGGAGCAGAAACAGCACTTTGTCACTTAAAACTGTTTTGCAGATAATTACTTTTGCTCAGCACCAGAGGGAGCTGAGACCCTGTTTTTCAGGGGAATCGATGCCCTACCTTTTTTTTTTACAGCTACCAGTTTTCAGTGATGATACCAGCTCTAGATATGTTTAGGATGGAAATCCGTCTGGTTTTCAACAAGTTCCACCTTTGCTGATGCCCTCATTGAAACCAGCAGCATTTATCAGAAGGCAGCCCCAGGCTGGGGTTCAGCAGTGTCTGTTGCAGGCTCCCTCTTGCAGCACAGGCAGGATTTTGTGAGTTCAGTGTTTCCCACTAACTGCTGAATTATGTTAAGTGGGTGGCTGGCATCCATGTAGCTAAATCCCTGAGCTGGCTCTTTGTGGAGTGCTGGGTTATCAGACCTCTGCTGAAAAAATAGCATCTGAATTGGGATAGATGGGTGTGAGCTAAATCTAGTCACTTGCAGAGGATATGTGCACCTTGTTCTCTTTACAGAGCAAACTGTGAGGAGCAGACCGGTTGGAAAACTTTGTTTCACAGTTGTCCGTTGTGCACTCAGTAAGTGGGCTAGAAAAGGCTGAGTTCTGGTGCAAACACTTCACTTAGTGAAACAAACCCACCTTAGAACAGAATAGAATTAACCAGGTTGCCTCCTATGTGCATTCTTCTGTCAGAATGACTATAGCAAACAAGTGTGTGCACTTTCTTTGGGGCACCTGAAAGTGATTAAAAATCCATTTCAAATTAAGGACAAGTGTTAATTTTTCTTGCTTGCCCCTGCTGCTCACATTCACTGCATAGTTCCTGCTGTTGGTCCCAACTGTTCCTAACATGGGAACTAGGTCACAATTTACAAAACTCATTTGCATCATAATATGAATCTGAAAGTCTTGCGATTCATTCTCTGATCTGATTGAGCCTAGGGCAGAGGCATAAGGCTATGTTTAAATTACTGGGCTGTCACATGATTTGTATTATCTGGCAAGTGGATGTTTATATGAAAATGTGATACTTAATCCACTCTGGAATATGGTTTATAACAGAACAAAGTGATGCCACGCTTGTCATAGTGAAATAAGACTGTGATCAAGTCCTGTCAGTGCTTGCAGGAGACTGATTTGCTACTGTTTCTTAGCAGCATAGCAGGGACTGTGTAAGAGACCACCACAAGTTAAGGAATAGCTGCATGGCTTTTGATATTTGTACGTAAAGTTCATTCTATCTCCCCAAGGCCTGGGTATCTTTGGGTGGCACGAGGAGTGCTGTGTCAAGAAAACCCAGCCTGGGCACTTTAATCAAAGTCACTCCCTTAGTACAGTGCTTGACTCAGACTTGAAATTCTTGCAAAATCTTGATAAACCCAGCACTAAATTAAAAACAGCCCAGTTAAGTGTTTTGTCCTTGAAAGTATGATTTGTATGTCACAGTTTCAACATTGCTTTATTAACCAATAACTGACAGAACATATTAGAGTTTTCATAACCTTCTCTAAGAAAATTTATTTAAGGTTTAGTCCCAGAAAAGAAAGGAAACACTTCCCTTTATATGGAAAGCCTGTTGCTGTGGATTTTTTTTAGCAAGAGACACAAACTTTGTGTTTAGGGATCAGGACCAAAGGAATGCGAAGCACCCGAAGAAAGTTTGTTTCCAGGGTTTTGAAGGTCAATCTCAGGCAAAACTGTCTGTTTTGGAAGGCCTGTAATGGGACTGTGGGCTACACAGGCTGGATGTTTTGTTTGTTTGTAATCACTGAGAGAGCTGGGGTTGCTTAGCCTGGAGAAAGAGAAAGCTCAGAGGAGACCTTATTGCTTTCTACAACTACCTTAAGGGAGGTTGTAGACAGATGGAGGTTGGTCTCTTCTCCCAGGCAACCAGCACCAGAACAAGAGGACACAGTCTCAGGCTGCGCCAGGGGAGGTTTAGGCTGGATATTAGGAAGAAGTTCTGTACAGAGAGAGTGATTGCCCATTGGAATGGGCTGCCCGAGGAGGTGGTGGAGTCACCATCATTGGAGGTGTGTTCAGGAGGAGACTTGATGGGGTGCTTGGTGCCATGGGTTAGTTGATTAGGTGGGTTGGACTGGTTGATAGGTTGGACGTGATGATCTTGAAGGTCTCTTCCAACCTGGTCTGGTCTATTCTATTCTATTCTGTTCTGTTCTGTTCTGTTTTGTTCTGTTCACTTGTTGGATCTTGGTCAGGCTGTACCACAGTGACAAGTAGAGCTTCGTGCTCAAACTGCAGCAAATTAAAGCTCAGCCTGATGCCTGCTCCAGTTTCAGGTTTTCTTCTAATTCTTTTGGTAGGTGTTTGCAGGCTGGGGGCAGTGACCCTGCCAGCATGTCTGGGTTCAATTTGTCCTCAGTCTTGGTTTTCTGTTTCTTCATGACCTATGTCCTCCTCTGAACTTTTTCTCATACACTGATGTTCTCCACTGTTGTAGGCGGAGGTTGGCCACTATGGAGAACAGGAGGGAGCCCAAGCAAGGTTGTAAGTGCACATCTGGTTCTTGCTTATATCGTAGTCTCCTAAGCAGACATGTGATGTTATAACCCAAATAAGTGTTGCAGGAGAAGGAGCTAATCTAGTGCAGTCACTTTTGATCTGACCCTGAACGACATAGTGGCTATGCAAAAGATACTTTCACAAATAGGACTATTTAGGAATTCTGAAGTACTACCTGCAGCTGAACATTTCTGCTTTGCTGAGAGGTTATCATTTTAGGCTGATGATGAGAGCAGTCATAAAGGTGACCAGGTTATAAGAGGGAAAATACCGAACAGAAGAAGATCTCTGCTCACATACTGATGGAGAAAGTGCCTGCCGGCCCGGGAACAGGGCCTGTGAACCAGGCCTGTGAACCAGAAGTGTCCTTGAGGAGTGCAGCTGGCATCTTTTGAAGTGCAGCTGGATACCAAGAAAACAGATAGCCCAAGATACGATTAATTAGTGCAAAGCCAAGGAATGGTAACAGCAACTTATCGCCTGGGAAGGCGGGGTGGGGGGTGGTGGTGGTGGTGGTGTGGGGGGTGGAGGAAAAGTCTGGAAATGGGGCAAAACATCCTGAGAAAGTAAGCATTGGTAACTGCCCTTGTCTGTTCTAACTCACAGAACAGAAAAACAGTCTGATAAAACAAAAAATGGTTTGAAAGCACAGAAAACATCACCAGTTATTGGCTGCGCCAGGTGAAAAACAGAAGTTAGCAGCATCCATTGGCTGCTGTGCGTGGTGGTGCCCTACGCCCCTCTATGTCTCTGTGATACAAAAAAGACTTGCTTTTCACCCCAAATAGAGCCTCTTTCCTGCACACAACTCCTTGTTCCCCGTGGACCCTTGCCAGGCGCACCAGGCTGACTCTGGACTCTGCGGTGCAGATCATCTTCCAACAGGGATTTCCTCCGCTGCTGCCCGGCCCTGCTGTCGGGACCACCCGTTTCATGAGCACTTGGTACTGGTAAGATTTTATAGTATATGCATATGTGTAGAATAAGCATGCTTGCTGTTTTACTTGTGGTCATTCTGCTTTAATCTTTGATACTGAAATACAGCCTCGCTGCTAATACTGATTGCCACCGCTGGGGAATTGTCTGTTTGCTTTCCGCTAGCAATTTGTAGTGACTTTTGTGGAAGTACTTGTTTTGCCAATTGTAGCTACACTTGCCTAGATAGTAGTAAACTGTGACAAAGTTATAGTTAGAAGATACCTAATAAATCCTCCTTGTCTTTGTGTGTGACAGAGTCCTGCAGACCTACAAAGGTTTGCAGCCTTTGCACACCGACAGGTGAGGTAATCTGTGTGGGTTGTGGCATTAGCTGTTGTCAGCAGTGGGATTCTGTGACACGCAGGTCATGGACAGTTGGGAGAAAGCAGTGGAAGAGCAGCGAAACTGGCAAGAGGCCAAGGGGTGGAAAAGCCCTCAGTGGAACAGGGATTGGGTGTCTGAGAATTGTCTGAACTGGGAAATGCTGCGAGCTGAGTTTCAGAAGTGGCAGGACAGTGACAAAAGCAAAGCGGAGGACAGCAAGGAGGCCTTCATTGGGCTTCTCACAGAGGCACTGGCAGCTGCAGGTGTTTTGTTTAATAATCTTAGACAGGAACTGGAAGCTTTGCAGCAGGCTAAGGATGCAGAGGAACAAGCGGTGGGCTTCGAGTCCCATAGTTTTGTTACTAACCAGCTACTTAGACAATTAGAAATGAACCTCAAACCCCTGGATATACAACAGCTAGAGCAAGAGCCCACGTGCCTGGGCTTAGAGAGTGAGATCGGTGAAAAGATGCACACACTGAAAATGGATAACAAGAAGGAAGTCTTTGTTTCTGGCAGGTCTTCCACCCCTGCTTCGTTACTGGAGCATTGTCCAGATAATGCAGGCTCCTTGTACCCCAGCATTAAAACTTTCCCAGTACAGCTGCCGGCTCCTGCTGGAGAGGAAGACTCTGCCCTGCTGCCTGGGGCCATGGTGACCACTGCAAATTTTAATGCAGAGCAGCTCTGGCAGCTGTCCTTGCAGTACAGCAAAAAGCCCCTAGAGGACTGGCTGGGATGGGTGGCACGGTGCTACCATCTGGGAGCTGGAGCTGTGATCCTTAATCAGGCTGAAGCTGGACAAATATTCCTTGGAGGAGGAATATTTCTCCAAAACCCTGATGCAGGTGCCAGAGAAAGTACCTTCTCCTTGCTGTCTTCAATAATTCATGCCGTTAGAAAGATTCCAGGGCCACGGGGATACCTCCCTCCACCTCCCTGGAGTACTCCCGATGGGTTTTCTGGCTGGACGATGAGACTGGCTGCTCGGGATGTCCTTAAGGCACAGGGGGCCATACCCTGGGACATGATGGCTCTGCCAGCAACAGCAGCAGGGAAGCTAAAACTCTTGCAAAATGCAGCACTTGGGGGGCCAAAAAACCTGGCCTTAATGTTATGCTATGAAAGCTGGGACTGGAACACCATAATGGCTCAAGGGCTGCAAATTTGGACAGCCCTTATGGGGAAGAAGCAAGGACGGGATAACACTCCCAAAATGATGGTCTCTAAAAGGGATGGTTGGGTCACGGTCCCTCAGATGCCGAAGGGAGGTCAGAATAATAAAAATAAGGACCAAAATGCTGGAAATGCTGCAGTTAATCAACGTAACACAGCACAAGTCTCTGGCAAACAGGAGTGTGATCCGGAACAGAGACGCTTACGGGATCTCCTGCAAGGAATAGGATTTACAGCAGGGCAGTTAGAGGGGATGCCCACATCTGTTTTGCGAAGGCTGTGGGATGAGCGTGATCCTGGCAGCGCCAGCAGCACGAGGGGGCCGGGGAAGGCTCCAGGTGGTGGTAGTCCCTCTGCTTCTTCCATCCTGGACAGCCTTGTTCTGCCTGCTCCCCTAACACCGCTACCTAAAGCCAATTAGAGGAGCTCCCAAGGTCAGCTCAGGGATTCACAGTGACTGCTTCCAAGTGTCCGCAGTTTTTTAAACTAATATTAACACCTGTGTATGCTGTTAGGTGTGGCTGGTCTCTGACAATTTCAGTGTCCACAAATGGAAAATCACTGTTCCCACACTTGTGATTCTTTGACTCAGAGGACTGGGCAGTACTATTAAAGACTGAGGCAAAATAACAAGGAAAAAGCATTAAATGCTTCTGTTTTCTCTTCATCCCTGTTAGTCAGATAACCATCTTCAATAAGTATCAGACCAGTGTTTTCTTTAGAACTTTGCTTGCTATTAACATACTTCAAAAAGCCCTTCTTGTTTTCTAATACAACACTGGTCAGTTTCAGCTCTAACTGAGCTTTGGCTTTCTCTGTCTTCTTCCTGCAGATACAAAGCACAGGTTTGTAATCTTCCTACAAAGTCTGACCTTGCTTTCAGGATCAAACTCATTTTCCTCTTGAGCTCCACGAAGAGTTCCCTGTTCAACCAAGTTGGTCTTCTGTTCCTTTTGCTTGACCAGCATTCATGGACTCCTAAGCCCTCAAAAGCATATTCCCCGAGGACACTGCTACATAGCTCCCTCAGTAGCTTAACAGTTGCTCTCTTGAAATCCAGGGAAGAAACTGTTCTGTCCTTCTTTGGCTGGACACTGCATCACCACTAAGCCACTCTGTCACTCCCCTCTTCAGTGGGACAGGGGAGAGAAAATAAGATGGGGAAAAAAATCTCAAGGGTCAAGCTAAAGGTGATTTAATAATGCAAAAACAAAGGTTGGACACAAAAGCAAAGGAAAACAAAATATTTCATTCACCACTTCACATCAGCAAGCAGTGTTCAGCCACTTCCCAGGAAGCAGGGCTTCAGTATGCATAGCAGTTGCATGGATCATCTGGTTCAACCTTTCTGGGTAACAGAATAGTTTAGATAAGAGAGCCCAGCACTCTGTCAAGCTGAATCTTAAAACTGCCCAATGTAGTGGAATCCACTACCTCCCGTAGGAGATCATCTGAATGTCTAACTCTTCTCATGGTGAACAGTTTTCTTCTGGAGTCCAATCAGAATCTCCTCAGGAGTAACTTGTACCCATTAACCCTCGTCCTTTCCATGTGACTCTGTGTAAAAACAGAGTCTCCATCTTCCCAGTAGCCATCCTTTATGTAATGGTACATGGTAATCAGGTCTCCCCCAAGCCTTCTCTTCTCAAGGCTGAACAAACCCAGTCTTCACAGCTTTTTCTTACACAGCAGGTCTTCCAGTCCTCTGATCATTCTCCTGCCCCTTCTCTGGACACTGTGCAGATTGCCCACATCTTTTTTGTACAGCAGGGCCCCAAACTGCGCAGAGTACTGCTGGTGTGGTCTGATAATCCCTGAGTAGTGGAATAATGACTTCTTTATCTCTGCTGGTAATGTCCTTGTCGGTGCAACCCAGTCTCCTGTTAACTTTCTTTGCTGCTGCAGCACACTGTTCACTCATGCTAAGCTTGTTATCCCCCAGGCCTCTCTCTGGAGCGCTGCCATCCAACCAAGTGAATCCCAGTCTGAGCTGCACTCCTGGGTTATGTATTCCCAGGTGCAAGACCCTGCATTTATCCCTTTTGAACTTCTTAAGGTTCTTGCTAGCCCACTTATTCAGCCAGTCCAGGTCTCCCTGGAGAGTGGCTCGCATTCTGGAGTGTCAACCTCCCCACTCATTTTGGTGTAATTTGCAAATTTCATCAGGCTGCTCTTGATCCTAACATCCAGGTCACTTATGAAGATCTTAAACAGCATTGGAACCAATATTGATCCTTGGGGGACCCAACTTGCAACTGACTGCCAGGTTGAGAAAGAATTATTGACTACCACCCTCTGGGTACTACCTGTCAGCCAGTTCCCTCCCCTTCATACAGACCACTTGTCTAGGCCATAACATGCAAGATTCTTATCTAGTCCATAATGCCTGATCTAGTGTGGGGTGTCCCTGCCCATGGCAGGGGGGTTGGAACTAGATGATCCTTGTGGTCCCTTCCAACCCTGAATGAAACTACGAAACTATGAAAACTAAAAGATGGAAAATTGAAGGAAAATGCTCAGTCACCCTTGTGGGTGATTAATAATCACTTAATAACGATTAAGTGATGATAAAATGGTAATTAATCAATAATTGAATGAAAATCCAATTAAAAAAACCTCTCCAATAATCAAATTATGATTAAATAATAATTAATTTCTAAGCAATAGGTATCTAAGTAACCTAATATCCAAAAGGAATGAAGCGTTGTTTTTTTTCTTCCAGGTCACCCCTAACTGCAACATCAGCAACTTGAAACTCAGATTATTCTCCCTGGATTTTGGTCCTACCATATTCATCCTGTTCATCATTGGGCAAGTTGGAGTGACATGCAAGACCACTGTGAGCACTCTTCCTTCCTACAGTTGTTCCAGGCACAGTGATTGGATCATGGCTGGTAATTGCAATGATGCTTGTTCCCGTATCTCGAGGACTGAGTAGCAATCACGTCATTCAGTTTATGAACAAAATTCCTCAAGCAGGCAATGAATTGGATTGTTGTTGGTATGCTTGCACCACCCTCAACCACTAGATACCAAATTTTGGTGGTTAGAAGAACCTGTTCCTGAAACACTTTGGTATCAACTATACATACTCTCTGATACCCCAATCATCGTTCATATGATAAGAACCAAACCATTGCAAAGCCCCAGGATACAAATTCAGTTTGGGTGAGGGAGACAAGCAATTGCAATTACAATTTCACTTTGCATTACAATCATCCCCGAGCATGGCTTCAATGTCAGTGTGACAGAAGACAAGCTTGTATTGATCCTGGAAACCTCATGGACCTGAAATAATGAATTGGCAATTACAAACAAAGTGGGGTTTAATGGGCTCTGACGTCTTACATGGAATGTTAATAACACAAATTGTCAGAGATGCTGTTGTTTCATCAATCACAATTCTACATGCTGTTCTCTACAGAGTAATGGTTGGCTGTACAGAATGTGACCCTTTTGGGACGCTCCCATTCATTTGTTTAATAACATTTAATTGTCTTTCTAATCCATCTTTCTCTAAATTGTTCTGTGGACAGGGCCAGGACTCTGGGTAAAGCTAGGAGCCAATGTTTTAACACCTATATGGTTCTGGCTTTGTAGCACTAGTGCCTCTAAGAATCTACCATCACAGAGAGCAGGCATTTGTACTAGAGCATGTCTTGCTCCTCAGGCATTTGTGTCTCAAGATTTGATGTTTAACTCCCAATACAACCATTACCCTATAGATAAGCAGGGCAGAGTGTTTAACCCTGCAGTAACAAGAGCATCTAAGTTTCCTGAGTTTGTACATGGGCTGTTTCCAAACTTGGTGGCACTCAGTTAGGACAAGCTGTTGTTACTTGAAATTACCCAGGGTGCTACTAGGGATGCTCTGAAGAACCTACAGACAGAGATTAATTTGCTTTCACAACTGGCTGCTGTCACAGGTGAATTATTAAGTGAAGTCATCATTGTGAGGTTAAATAAAAGGGGGTTGCTGAAGGGATGAACAATTGTTAATTAATCAATGAATGAATGAAATAATAATCAAATTATGATTAAGCAATAATGGAATGTTAATTAGTAATTTCACAATAATCTCAGAATTATTTGAATGATTATTTAGATAGTGATTAGGTAATGATTTAGTAAACACTCTAGTCCTTATTATACTTGTAATAATTAAGATAAAACTGGATATATTAATGTAATTAGTATGCAATGTACATTTAGGCCTATTGTAGAATGTTACTTACCTTGTTATAGATAGCAGATGCCAGGTGAGAGGTGTGTCAACCTCAAGAAGTAACCTTGAGAGGCATCCCTGCCCAAGGGGATACCCCCTTTGTGCAGCATGCTCAAGGGGCTACAGATATCTGTAGCTTGAAGTGATTTTAGTTTTGTCCAGTCCTGCCTCAGGCTGGTACTGTTAGTTCTGATAAGATGTGACCCAGACTTCTTAGACCCTGAGAAGATGTGGCCCAGAACTGTTCTCACATTTTGGACAGCAGGGCTGATGTCAGCCAGGGCTGCTTCTCAGTGATGCCTGAACCAAAGCACTGCTCAGTCAGAGTGGGGGCACCTGTTACAGCTACGCACAGTCACTATGCCTGGGATTATCTTTTAGCTTTCAAAGGGGTATTTGTGTATTAATGAATACTATTGACTGCGTGGTGCTAAGGGACATGGTTTACCACCAGACTTGGTAGTTATATAATGCTTGAACTCCATGATCTGTAAGCTCTTTTCGAACCAAAATGATTCTATGTTTCTGTGCTAACAAACCCAAAGAAGTCAAATGTGAAGTGAATGTTATTCCCAAGAGCAGTGCCCTCCCAGGGCCAGCCATGGACATTATCTTGGCTGCTACACCCCAGAACATGGGTATACCATGCCTCAGTGACATTAGCTCTCATCGTCGCTGTAGCTTTTCTGCAGTGAATCTCCAAGCAAAGCACTGTCTTCAAGCATGCCTCAACCAACAAATCCTCTCAGAAGAACACGAAAAGGCCTACCAGCCTGGGAATCAGAAGCATCCTTGAGGAGTTCAGCTGGCATCATTTGAAGTGCAGCTAGATACTGAGGAAACAGAGACGTCTCAAGGTGCCATTGATGCAAAGCACAAACCCAAGAAACTGCAACAAGAAGTTATCATCTGGGAAGATGAGGAAAAATGGATGGGAAGAGAGGAAAACATCCCGAGAAAGGAAGAACTGGTAACTGCCATTAGCTGTTCTAACTGACAGAAGAGAAGGGCAGTCTGGAAATACAAAAATTGATCTGAGAGAAGAGCAAACATCATTTATGGACTGTATCAGATGAAAACCAGCAGGGACATGGGGCTGACTCTGGGCTCCGTGATGCAGATCATCGTCCACATGACTTTGTCCAAGGGTGACTGGCCCAACTTCTGGGATGAGTTTGTTAAGCATTTGGTACCAGTGACATTTGTGTGTGTATATATATATATGTATGTGTGTATGTGCATGTATATGTGTATATATGTGTGTGTTCACACAGGTGCATATATATGTACACACATATATGTAGAGAGAGAGAAAGAGATGCATAGAATCATTTGGATGGGAAAAGGTCTTGAAGACCATGAAGTCCAACCCTAAACTGAACATTTGCAATTCCACCACTAAACCATGTCCCTAAGCACCACATCATACACATATTTGAATTACCTCCAGGGATGGTGACTCTGCCACTACCCCAGGCAGCCTGGTCAGTGCTTGACAACCCACAGGCAACAATTTTTTCCAAGTCTGCAACTTAAACCCTCCCTGGTGCAATTTTAAGGCAATTTCTTCTTGCTCCAAATAATAATTAGTGATAAGTAATGTTTGCTGTTTTGGTAGTGTTAATTCTTTAGTAACTTGTAAAAGTGAAATATGTGCTTTGAAATATATATTCATTGCTACTAATATTGACATTTGCTGCTGTTGAAATGCATGTAATTGCTTTACAGTAGTAATTTGTAGTTAGTGTTGTACTAATCATGAGTGTACTTGCCTTGAGAGTGGTGATCTGTAGTAAAATGCAATAATTTAGGAAATAAAGCTTCTGTATCCTTGTTCTTGATGGAGTCCTGCAAACCCTTGGCTGTGACCTTTGCCCAGCTGCAGGCTGTCATCCTCTGGGTTGTGACAGCCAGATGGAGAACTTTATATTAGACTGTGTCCAGTGGACACTAACACTGCATCCAGTGGGCACAGAGAAAGGGGTGGGATGAAATACACCCCTGTGCCTCTGTTGTGTTGTCTTGCTTTGACTTTTTGCAGGCTGGCAGTGAAGAACAGGTAGAGGAGCAAGCCAATTCCAGTTCAATGTGTGTTCAGATATGGAGATAATATAAAGGCCAATATAAAGGCCAAAAGCTGATGCTGGGCCACAGAAACAGTCAGTGACTGTGACTCTGTGTTTCCCGCAAAGCATCTCAGTGACCACTAGCTCCTTTGCTTTTCACATGGCAAGGTTAAACAGAGTCAAGAGTGTGATTCATTTATCTTCCAGAGCTTTGGCTTTGCTTTTAGCTGTTGAGCAGGTTCTCACTCCCTGCTAGAGAGCAAAACAGATGCAAAGTGAGCACGGTTTGCTCAGCCTGTGTTATAGCAAAGGGTTACAGTGCATCTCCACAATTGAAGCAAATAATGCTGCACTGGTCTTGACTTTTTCCAAGGTGTTGCAACACTCTCACCACAGAAACAACAATGGCACAGGGAGAATGCATGAGTGAGCTCCAGCTTCCATGGCCATGTAGCAGAAGCCTCTGGCTGGGAAAGCAAGAGGAGCTGGTGTCGCAATGGCATCCGGATTCCAGCTTGGCTAGACACGTGCTGATGTTTTCCATCACATGTGACCCCTCGATGCCTTCTGCTATAGTTTTCATTCAGGAATGCTAGCTGTGGTCAGGCTGCCTGTGTTTTGAGCCACAAATAAACTGGAGCTGACTGAAATACACCATTCCCATGACTGCATTTGGCAATATAACCTTGCAAGGGTAAAGGCAGACTGCTTACACATTAAAACAAAACCTTCTTGCTCTTAGCATCATTTCCTTTTTGGTTTTTTCCTTGGTTTTTTTTTTGGATGCAACCTTGTGGAGAAGCTAAATTTGGAGACAGAGTCTAGGAAAAAATAAAACCAAGAAATTGTTCCTTTTTTAAAGTTTATATAATGTTTCTTCAGTAGCTCCTGGTAGTAGAAGCAATATGAAGCAAGCCTGACCCTGGAAACTGAAGCCTTCCTGTGCCAGACATGGCTACTGCTCTCTCTGTGGAACAGACACCCATGGTTTGCTCTGTACTGCTTGGCACTGGGCAGCAAGATGCTCTTTGCTGACTACAACCAAGCCTATTTCCTCCTTTTTTTCTTACACTTTCCTGGGCTCCTGGCCTACAGCACCCTTCCCTCACCTACTCTCGTCTCATGTTACTCCCTGACTACTTTGCAGACCAGTTTGCTCTACAGCTGAGTCTTTGCAAAGGGATGTCATTTGCATACCTAACCCTAGTCTCTTGCTCTCCTCCCCTGCACTCTTCTTACCCAAACCACCCCTTAGCAATGACTCAAATTTCATCTCCCTGCCTTGGCTGTCTGGTCCCTCAGCTCTAACCCAGCTTGCTGGGAAATGCCACAGAGTAAAGGTAATCTGGAAGGGAAAGGGAGGGCACCACTTGTGCCTTTCCTTTTGGCATGCAAAGGAAGAACACAAAGGGGTTAGTTTTTGTTTTCAAACTGCCTGGTCCCTTGCAAATTAACTGCAACAGAGCTGTATTCACAATGTCTGCTGCTCTGGTGGCTAAGCTGGTCCAAAACATTCCTACCCTTCCTTTCCCTTCACTTCCCTTCCTGCTCCTACTTTCCCTGCCTGGGGCAGTATGGCTTCTGTGAGGCAGTCACAGGAACCAAGCTAAAATTTGCTCTGTCTCCATGTGATGGTTATTTTTTTGACTGTTTTCTGTTTTTTGTTTTGTGATAGTGATGACATTTATCTTGTCAGCCTGGCACTAGGCAGTGGCACACAAAAGCTGCATTTGCCCCGTGGAAGCCCCTTCCCAGCACTGGTTCCAGGTATATGTACCATCTCAGCCTGTAAAATGCAGCCTGGAGTTCAGTGCTGTGTGGCAAAGGTGGAGCTCTGAAGAGCTGCCCCTCTGCAGTGCTCAGGGAAGCACCATAGTCACCAGCCCACACAGGTGTCAAAGCAGCACCAGCCTTTAAACAGAGCCTGCCCTTGCACTTGCTTTCAGGATGTATGCATTCAAGAGGAGATTGGACATGGCTCTTGGTGCCATGGTTTAGTCATGAGGTCTGTGGTGACAGGTTGGACTTGATGATCTTTGAGGTCTCTTCCAACCTTGGTGATACTGTGATTCTTTCTCTGCTAGAGTAGACTTAGTGGCATCAAGTGGGAAGACAGGATACAGATTTCACTCATCCCAAGGTTTGGAGTTTTTCTTAACCTCACCTTAGCAGTGCTGATGTTGCCAGGGTGCCACTTTGGAAAAAAATCCCTGGTCTGCTGCATTTCTTCAGTGCTGCTGGTAGGTAGAGGGTGGGGGGGAACCCCTTAAAATTCTTGAAGGAGCACTGTTTACACTGAGCAAATAAGAGCTACTGTTTATAGAGGCAAAACCAAATAAAATACAGTAAAAAAAAATCCGGAAGGATGGGCCCATGGCCCTGTTCCAGCGAGAAGAGCAAGTCAAAACAATGAACACCATTTGGTTTTGCTTTTCCCTGGCAAGCTTCCTCGAGCTGACTCTTGCATGATCAGTTCAGGGCAAAGAGACAAGAAAAAAAGGGGGGGAAAAAAGGGGGGGGGTGGGAGGTTGGGAAATAGAAACAGGCAGTAGTGATTGCTCCAGTTCCTCTCTACTTTAGGCGGCTGCAGCCTCACTGCAGTCACTGTGGGTTTAAAGCTCCATCTGTCAGCCAGGGTAACCCAAACCCCAGCTCCAGGTCTGGGAGAACAGATAAGGGGTGGGGGTTAGGGGTGGGGGGAGGTGGGAAGAATGTATGTTGTGAAGGAACACCACTAGGCTTTATCCAACCAAAAGCTCAGCACTTCCCCGCTTGTACAGCCAGAGTCTGCTGGACCCCGCAGCAGTAGTCCTCTGGTAAAAAGTCAGAAGTCTGGATGGGCTGCTGTATCTCCCAGCTGCCTCCTGCAGGAACCCAGGCCAGATGCCTACTAGTGTATCTGTAGAAATAGGTGTTGAATTCAGTTTCCTCAGCCCAAACTTCCATTTCACCACCTTCATAGAATGGTCTGGTTTGGAAGGTACCTTAAAGATCATGTAGTTCAAACCTCCCTGCAGGCAGGGACACCCCCTCTGTTTCACACTGCCAGCACAGAGCAGGAACTCCTTGTGGCACTCCCTACCCTGGGTCAACACCAGGGCATAAAATCAACATACCTTCTGCATCAGTAAGTGCTGCTCCAGCTCCTATTTTTATAGCCATGCTTTAGCTGGCAAGGCTTTATTAATGAATCAACCAGGGAACACCACTTGCACTTTCAGGAGCAAGCCCCAGCTCAGCCTGTCATCGGGGGAGGGTCTGATCAAGGAAAGAATGAACTCTACTCACAGCATCATATTTGCACAATAGTTTTATTTCATTTTTTTTTTTAATATAAAAAAATCCTAAAGACTGCAGAACTCTTGTATCCTAATTTCATACACAAAATTCTTTCAACACCCTCTTCTTTTTAAGCTAATTGCCCCCTAACAAATTGCAATGGCATGGGTTCCCCTGATGTTCAACTAGTCACTCTTTCTAATGGGATATGTTCTAAAGCTGTAATATGGCACTTGGTTGACTTAGTTGGCAGGTTTAATACATCCAGAAAGCTGGGGCATGGAGTAACACATGGCTCAGAGTCCATCAGCACAGGCGGGCACAGCCTGCTTTTGCGTCCGTACCTCCGGAACGAACCAGACTTTTCTCCTTACTGTGCAAATAACAGCCTTGGGTCATCGACCAGTCCTGTCGTAAGGGGTTCTTACCCCCGAAGAGGATCTCTTCTTCAAGTGGGGAAGCAGCACACACAGTCAAGCAATTGTCCACAGCAGTCCCAGGTGCTGAAGCCCCATCAGTCAACTGTACCGTTGTAAGACTTGTTGAGCTTGTTGAACGTGAACTCTACGTTATGTGTGGAAATTGGCTTTCGGTAGAGAGGATTCGATGCCTGTGGAGAAATAAGCAGACAAAAAGTGCAAAGGTGAGGAAAGAAGTATATAATCCCCCTTTTCTTCACCAGTACATTTGGAGGCACCACTGCACCTGACTTTGACTGAGATGTGTATTCAGATCCAAAAGCAATGTTGTTTGTCCATAGTTTGTCCATCAGACTCATGCTGCATCCCATCTGCAGGCACAGGTGATGCCCTCAAATGCTTAGCAACCCCACCTAAAGCCTTCCAAATGGGCTCTCTTGCAGACCTGACCAATCTGGCTCCTGCCAGAGTCAAAGCTCAATCCCTGTTTCCCCACCAGCTTCAGCTCTCCAGCCCTTCTGGGGAATACACCATGAAACCAAAGGCTGGGCATAATGTGGCAGAATAGTTGTAACTTCCCAAGGGGAAAGGTAGTGCAACTTGCCAGACCCTGAAATTCTGCTGCATACCACCACAGGACACAAGCACTCACATCCTTTATGCCTGCCCCCCTTCCCAGTCCCTGCAGAGCTGTTTGCTGCCAGGGCTTCCCAATAGCCCTCTTGGCACCCCAGCAGCACCCCCACCTCAGGCTCACCATTTCGTATCTGGCCCGAGAGCGCTCACTCTGGAACCGGTCAAACTCGCGTCTGTCATGGATGGTGACGAGCAGCTTCCAGAGCGCCAGGAGGATGATGCCGATCAGCACCACGCTGCCAATCACTGCCAGCACGATCGTCACGGCACTGGGGGCTGAGCTGCACTCTGGTAACCAGGGGCAGAAGGTAATTAGCTCTGCTGTGAGTGTATCCTGGATCAGGGTATCAGGATGTTACTAATTGCACCACAGCCACTGAGCAAGTGACCTCAGGGCAGCACCAGCAGCAGTGACTCAGTTTAAAACAGTAACCATCCTCTCTGAAACCAAAGGGATTTTTTTATTAAATCAGTTCCTGGACATCTCATGGATGTCACCAGAGGCAGGATGTCACATAACACTTTAGGGGAAGAATAGTGCTGCAGTGCCACCATCAAGCAGTGATGCCTGGTTTAATGCCAGGTGACCCACACAGGGTGAAAGTGCCTCTGGCAAAAGCTAGCTCAGATCCTGGCCCAAGTGGAGACAGGTGATCACTTTAAGCAAGTACACTAACTGACAGCTAATCAGCTGGTCTTTCAATTAAGTACAAGCCACTGCACAAATCAAATAAAACATGCAGTATCTCAGGCTTTCCCATACCGGCCTGTGCCTCAGAGGACCAGAGCAGATTGCAAGAAGTTACTGCTGGGTGCTTGCCAGCTCTTCCTGCAGCACCACATGGGGTTTGCTTTGAGAAACTGCACTGCACAGGATTAAAATAATGCTGGAAAACACAGCTGCCTGCAGGAGCCTGGGGAAGGGAGCAGGGATGCAGCCCTTACACTGCCCAGACCAGAGCTGGCTCTTCGGCAGTGCAGAACTCCATAGGCTGTGTGGGGCTTTCCTAACAGCCTGACTTAACCAGCAGCAGCATCAGATGCCCCTTCTGATTTTTTTTCCCCTCCCATTACCTCTATCTCCAAACCAGAACCTGGCAAGCTTTTCGCTGTGTAAATAGGCTGTGTTTAATTTCAGCATCCCAAGCTGGCAGAAAGCTCTTTGGTTGTTTGCTAGCAATGCCGGTGGCTCGAGTGCATGTTTCACTCTCACTGTCCTTTTTAACCAGGTTGGGAGCATTTGGAGCTGTGTTTCAGCACTGTAAAACGCTATTTTACATCATCCTGGTTTACCTGCTCCTGCATGCCTTTCTGCAGGCAGTGCAATCAGTTTTTTCTACAACCTGTCAGGCTCCCCAGCTGTATCCCATCACCTCTCCCAAGGCAACATGTTCAAAGGAAATCAACCTGGCTCCTTGAGGACGGTGAGGTTGGATTTCCCACTGGGAAGCTCCAAGTAGGTGAACTTCATGACACAGTTGTTCACTGGGTAGGCACAGAGGATTGCGTTCGAGTCATCTGTTTCTGGAACAAGATGCAGAGTCACAAAGTTTTATTTTGCTTTTTATATTTAAAAAAAAAATTACTACAGAACTCCTGTATCCTAATTTCTTACACAAAGGCTTCTACCACTCTCTTCTTTTCAGGCTAATTTTCCCCTAACAACTTATGATAGTATGGGTTCCCTTGATTGTGGGCTATGATTGTAGTCAGTCAACAGGATGGCTATAAAGCTGCACAGTGGTACTTGGGTAACAGTTGGCAGGTTTAATACTAGGAATCAGTACAGTTCTCCTCTGCAAGCTGAGCTGGGCTTGCCACAGATGTCTGGGTTTGGAGAAGTGGGGAGCAAGCCTGGAAAACAGCAGGTTCATACAAGTTGCAACTGAGCAGCATCCAGACCTTCTGCTCGAGAAAAGGTGGCACTCAGCAAACACTACATGGCAGAGACACAGCCTCACACATACATACACTGCTCGAGAAAAGGTGGCACTCAGCAAACACTACATGGCAGAGACACAGCCTCACACATACATACACTGCTCGAGAAAAGGTGGCACTCAGCAAACACTACATGGCAGAGACACAGCCTCACACATACATACACTGCTCCTTCACACGAGTCCACTTTGGCAATAAGTGCCATTTCCCTCTTAATTTGCTACACTCCTTGAAGGGTGAAAGTTGAAGAGAAAGCAAAGGGGACAGACTCAGCCTGCTAGGACACAGATGGGGCCACCAGCTGCAGCAGTCCACTCCTGCCTCCTACTCTAGCTGCGCTCAACGGCTCCAGCTCCAGAAGAGGAAGGGAGGAGTTGTGTGGACAGAGGATGTGGAGGCTGAGGAGTTGCAACAGCTGATACTACTTGATTCCCATGGCCATACAGACGCTGTTTGTTTGCTTGTTTAACATACCATAGCAGCAGACAGAGCCTGTTGCTGCTCTGGTCACTGTAAGATGCTTCCTGAGGAAGGCTGCTCCACAAAACCGTTTACAGAGATTCAGCAAAGCCATTGCCTGAGCTTTGCAGCTCTAGTTTCAGGGGTGATTTCAGCAGAGCCACCACCCTGAACAAACACAGCTCATGGGGTGTGTCTGCTGTGGAGACAGTGCCTGGAGGAAGATAGAGCAGCATCTCTGGTCATGCCAGGAACTTCTGCAGGAGCACATCTCTATAGGCCTGTGTGGGCTGAGTTTCAAGGGGAGGAAGGGATTTGGGTAGCCAGTGCTACTGGCTGGCAAAGACATGACCTTAAGCTTTTAGGCAGCTGGAAAATGCTTCTCACAGCTCTCCTCCTGACTTGTATCCACGCCTGTCTGTCACGCTGAAAAATGGTCACATTAATGACCACTGCTATTACAGCCCCTTATCTCTCTCCTGTCTGTTTGTCTTTCCTTTTCATGCCTTTGACCTGCTTTAAGTAGAATGATTAATGGACTCCATTTCAACAGCTCTGAGCCCAGATGCAACTGTCCCTCTCATGGGTCCTGACTGGGATGCTGGATAAACCCCAGCTGTTCCTACCCTGGGACAGGACAACCTGCTCTGCCTACACAGTAGTATCAAGGGCAGGGCTGGAGAACTGCAGATTGCTACAAATCAAAGTACTAATTAGATTAAAATTGATAAAACTCCCATGACTGATACCCTTCTGAATTAAAGAGCAAATCTCAGTTGGGCAGCAAATCTTAGTTCCTTCAGGTACAGCTGTTTTCCATCCTATCCAGGACAATGCAGACCTATGTCTTCTGTGACAAATACCAGCATTCAGCCTCTCAGCAGGGACTTTTAACAAGTGCTACATACAGGAACACCAGCATTTGGTTGAGTCTGCCTGTAAAGAAGTCTATAGTCTCCAAGCACTTTCACAAGGAATATTTAGTTTTACATCTTGCCCCAGCAGCCCAGATTTCCGAGCTGCAGAGTGCCCTGAGCTACCAAGAGCTCAGCACCACCTGCAATCTGACTACAATAGTTCAGTGGAAGAATAAGGGTCTCCCAAAAATGTCTCAAACCTAAAATTTGAGGCCTTTTTACATTTTTCCCCCTCTCTCAGCCATGCAGGACATTGGCAATCCACAGCCCCGTCTCATCTCCTGGGGTGCAGTCAGCACATAGCTGGCTTTGGCATGGTGCAGCACCCAGACAGGAGAAATGAGCTCCTAAGAAACATAAGCAGCCAGGCATTGGAAAGGAACTTTGTGGTTTGTAAGTACCTTGTAACCTCTCACAGTGTGCTGCTGTAGGTGTGCTCCCCACTAAACTGTAGGGAGGATGGAGAGAACTAGAGCAAGTGTCCCAAAGGGAAAGGTAGGAAACCCCACTGGTCATAATTTAAAAGCTAGACACTGGATATGAGAGGAGTCAATGGGAAAAACATTGCCTGCAGGCAGCTTGGGAGGGAGGGAGCATTCCTTCCTCTATAAATTATGGGAAGATGAGGAAATGTCAGATGTGGATAGTAATTTATCTCTGCGTGATCTCTCTTCATCCCTCCAAAGGGTATAACTAAGGCCAGGGTGAGGATTAAAGTTGTCACAGTTTGGGTCCCCTCTATTTCACCAAAGAGAAACCAGGGACTCCCAAAATGGAGCTTCAAAAGAAGAGGGGAAAAGTCACCTGCTAAGGGACACTGGTGTGGAGTGACCTTCAGAAGAGGATACAAATATAGGAGAGGAACTTGCCAGAGGAACTTTTAGCAGTCACTTCCACCAAAGAAATGAGACAATTAGAGAATGCCTTTTTTGGGTGATACTTAATCCTTTGTTACTCTCCCACAGCTCATCTAATCTGTTTTATCTGATCCTCATTCTACTCTTTTTGCTCCTTGCACTGCCAGTAGTGGTCCTCACACACCTTGCTTTTAAGATGTTACTTAAAAATCAAAGGATTTATTACTTTAAATATAGATTACAGCCTGGAATGAGGCTCACACATACCACATCTGCACACTACATACACATCTACATTTCTAAACACCAGGTTTCACCTGAGGCTTTCTTTACAAATATGTCTTGATCTGGTTAAGAGAAGTTCCATGCCACAGCCATGGGCTCCCATCATCTGCAGTCCTGCTGCTGCCTACTTACCAAGAACATCCACAGTGGTGATGATCTCATCCTTGCAGTGCTTTTGGCAGGTTTGGTTATCAGCCAGTCTTCCTGAGTTAAATAGCTTGCATTCAATGCAGTCCCTGCAGAAAGACACAGAAGGGGAAAATTAAGCACCTGTCAGAAACTTCATGAAGACAGATCTTCAAAGGGACTCCCTGGGTGTTGGTCTGGAAGCTGCACATCTGCCCTACAAGGAAACAGGAACCTCAGGGCCAAGAACCTCCAGCTCAAGGATGGATTTATTCTTAGGGGTGGATTTAATGAAGGTGCAAACAGCTGGTAGGTTGGGGTATGTTTGCCCTTTGCATGCCGGCAGCATGTTGTGCCCCATGCTACAATCACCTACTGCAAAATCCATCCTTCCTAAGATTAAGGCAGACAGATTTGCTGCTCTGTGCCAGTCTGAGGCTGACACCCAGGACACCTTCACCCCTACAAGGTAGGCAATCATCCCTGTCCTTCCCTTATCTGCATCTTGCAGCTCTCTGGGCCCAGGTATTTGCAGCTCAGGGCACAGCAAAACTGGAGTTGACAGCAAAGTGGAACAGCATTGGAAATGAACAGGGATATAAACCTGCACAAGGACTTGGGTAGAAACATCTTTTTGCTTCTCTACCTGAAATACTCTCAGGTTGTTTAACATGAGTTTTGAGCAGCAGCAGACTTCTCTAGGGCTAATCACCCCTGTTAAATGAACAAGGAGTAATTACTTAGCTGAAAAGTTTCCCAGGAACTAAAGACCTGCCCTCCCTACCAGCACGATGTCCCTCCCGAGGCCCTCTGTGGGTACCTTTTAGTGCTGCAGACACCTGGGCAGGTGGGACACTTCTCACAGGTATCTCCAAAAGCCCCAGGCTCGGTGCACTGGCACTTGCCACAGACACAGGTGCCCCTGCCGCTGCACATCTGCCCATCGCTGGAGACGCAGCCCTCTGTCTCGGTGGAGCAGTTGCAATTGTCCCCAATGAAACCTGCGTGGCACTTGCACTCCCCACAGTGACACTCTCCGTGACCTGGAGGCAAAAACAGTGAGAAGGTGTCAGCAGCAGCCTGGGACAGCGCTGAGCACTGCAGATATGCCCGTGCAGGCAAAAACAGTAGTCAGTCCAGCAGGAAAAGCTGCCAGAGATACTTTGCTTGGCAGAGTAACAAACAGATGGCAATGGGAAACATCTAGATATCAAATTATTATTTACAGTTAGCAATTATAAATACCTGCCCACAGCTCCTCCAGCTTCTCTCCAGAGGCACTTGAGACAAATGGGCACCTCTCGTTTGCTAGGTGGGACCAGGAGGCCAGAACAGGGGCACAGACTGCCCTTAGGAGATACTAGCAGGGATGGTGACCACAGGGAGAGCAGGGCAGCTCTCTTTGAGCAAGCACAGCCTACAGGCAGGGAAGATGACTTCCACCCCAAGTCCACATGAAGATGAACCATTTGCTATTGCAGAGCCCAAGCACGACAGTAAACCACATGCTTCAGCCAGGTGTCAAACTTCTTACTCATATTTTCCCCTCTCTAGATGAGGGTTCTCAAGTACGCCCCTCTTTTCAGGCCACCCTTTTGCACCTTCCTGGCTCGCCACCACACAGTTCTTGTCACCAACAAGCGAACGTGAGAGCATGGTTCAGCCATGTGTTGTCATCAGCCTTTCTTACTCTCAGGTTGAATACTCCCCAGCTCTGCTTAACACTGTGTAACTGGGCTTTGCAGAGCACTACACCTCCCACCTCCTCCTAAAGTGAGCAGCATCCCTGGTACATAGCTGAGCCAGGAGGGTTGTGTGCAGCTCAGCACTGTTATTTCCACTGCTACTGGAGGAGCAAAAATATTCAGGCTGACAAAGGGTCTCTGGCAGCAGCTTTTGAAACACTGCTTCTGAAAACAGATGTGTCCATCTCAGAGGCATGCCACTGGGCAGCCAAACACTTCAGGGCTCCAGAGGATGCCACTGTGTTGATGTGATCCTGCTGCTCAGCATATGAGCCAAACAAGAGGTGGTACAGCCAGGCTGCAGCCAGATTTCTGTTGAGTCTTGCTACAGCATTGGATTTTCCTAGCAGAGACACTGTGTCAGTAAATGGGGGCCCAAGTCCTCATTACACTTCCAGTCTAACCCTCTCCAGGCCACACCACTCAACAAGAAATTTTCTCTTCCTCCAGGCTTCCTTATCCACTGTGGACCCTGAGCTCTGGAGATCAATATTACTGCTAAGCACTCCAAATGGTGTTAAAAAGGGGGCTCCTGTGAGGGCTTCCAAATGAACTGGGCTGGGTGATGTTTTGTATGAATTAATCTCTCCTTTCTCTGTCTACATCAAGAGATAGGAAGATGGGAATGGAACAGTGCTTCCTTGCTGGTTTTAAACACAGGGGTTAGCGGCAAAAAAAGTTTGGCAGGTCAACCATTGCATTAGGTCTTTTCAACCCTTCTTTCCTAACAGTTTTATTTCAGAAATACTCCAGAAAACCTTAAAACATCTTAAAAGAAAAGAAAAGGAAAAAAGCACCATCCTGTGTCCAAGAAAGACCTGTATGTCCCAGCCAGTGCTGTGAAGGCTGCTGGGAGCAGCTGAACCTCCCTCAGGGAGTGGCTCATGACAGCTCTCAGCAAAGATAGATGAAGAAACTGACCCAGGAAGGGCACTTCTCTGCTGAAGCATCTCCTTGGGGTTTAGCTAAGGGCTGAGTAAGTCAACAGGCTTCAAAGCTTCCAGTGATGGCAAGTTAAGTGGCTGGCTGCTGAGCATCTGGTTTGAGAAAAGCATCCATCAGCTCCCTGGAAATACTGCTCAAATTCTTCCTTGGCTGGGCCCTAGGAGAAGGGCTGCCTTTGAAGACATAGTTTATAGAGCTGAAGGGTTTGTATACAAGGCTCATCAGCAACCTAATTACAGCTCAGCTTTCCCACTATAAACAGTCTCAAGCGCCTCAGACAAGACAAATTATATACACGCTCGTTTCATTGGCACAAACCCGCTCATCTCCCTCCTCTCCTATGGCTCTGAGTTTACCAGACAGGCTGTGGATTGTCAAGCCCTTGCCAGAAATCATGGGAACACCTTCTGTTTTACCAGGCATCTCATATGTTCCAGTTGCCCTCCTACAGCCTCTTGCACCCCAACCGTTTGCTTTGGATTCAGCCTGCAAACTCAAGCATTTCTAGACAGAGGAGACTATGTTTACAAGATCCCTAGTGGTGACCTCCATCCGTGCCTACATCTGATGGAGATTAAAGATCCCTCTCTCTGTTTGCCTTCACAATGACAGCCTTGCCCTTTCTGCAGACACATCAGTGCAGACAGGTTTGCTTTACCCTTTCTCCACAATGCTCTGTGTTTGAGCCTGTGGACACAGCTACACCCAGCAGTGCTGCTGCATGGGGCCCTCCACTCCACAAGCAAACCAAATGGGGTGGCTGGCTTTTATTTGCAGCTAGTGCAAGTGGCCTTTCACACACAGTAAGTTTGGTGTCTCCATAGCAGTGCATGTGTCCAAATTAGATGTAAATCATGGTTTTCTTTAACGGGCACTGTCTCAAGGAATCCAAAGCATCTGGCATTGGGACTCCATGTCTGTAGCATTTAGTAAACGTGCTCCTGATTGAAGCTGAGCTGTGAGAGCCAAGAGAAGCAAATTGGTTGCATTCACATCACCCAGTTTAAAACCCACAGGTTTTAAAGCTGTCAGTGCCAAGGCAGCTGAGGCGGCTAGAAAGACTGCACCTCACTTCCAGCACCTGGCAGGCTGAGGATGGAGCCTGGAATGACTGTTCCAGGAAAGGGAAACAGCCATTTCCAAATAATGCATCTTATTAAGCCACTGTGATTGGAAAATTTAGGAAACAGCATTTAAAGCAGGCATTTTCATTTATTGAAGGAGATGAAGAAAAAGCCCTTCTATAGGAGGGTGACTAAGTGTGGGGTGTGAACTTAAAAATATAAAAACACTGAAATATGTTCTCTGCCTCAGCCACACTGGCTCAACATGCAAGAAGTCACTAGCTGAAGCTCTCCATGGGTAATGTGCCAAGAGCGGGAATTTTCGTGTTGACCTTTCAACGGCAAAGATGTTATAATCTTCACTGCCTGGAGTCAGCTTGAGTGGCCACTCCTGCAGGCAGCATGAGCTCCACTTCTGGTGCTCTCCACCTATCTCCCACACAGCCTGAAGACTTGAGAAATGTGAGCTACGTTTCTCATATGGCCATGACGTCCACCTGGAGCACTGGAGATGTGAATCCGCTTCATTCTCTCACTCAGGGGACCACCTGAGAGGAGCCTCAAGGTAATGTAGCAGCAACCCTTTGGGTGATGGTGACCCAGAGCTGAGGTTTGTAGCAGAATGCTACCTGGTTCTCCTATTTTGCAGTAAAATGTGCTGCATGCTACCAGCCTTAGCTATCCTACAGTCACACACAGTGCTGATGTGGTTCAGCAGTCTAAATGCCATGTAAGATCATGCCTGCAGTAATCTTTCCACCACTATGTTGATGATGAACCTATTTTCACTTCCCAGTTTCATTTCCAAGATGAAAATATGTCCTCGAGAAGGGTGTGTTTCGAGACACTTCTGCACCAGAGCAAGTCTTAGAGTGCAGAACTTCACCCTGGACTTTACCTTCCTGGAACCCTTTGAGTTCAGAGAAATAAAGCAGGTTTGTAAGGCCAAAAGACATTAATTATGTTCTCCAAGCATAACAAGAAATGTTTTCTTCTGTCCCCATCCTTGAAATGAGACAAGCTTAGATATTTAAAAGATCCAGATCTAACTGGGAAATGAAATGCTCCCTCTGAATTTGATAATATATTTTCCAGCCAGCTCGTGATTGTTGGGGGGCTAACAAAAAACACATGTCAGAGTGGCTGCAGAAACATGCTGGGAGGGTGTAACAGAGGAAAGCAATGCTTCTGAGGAGGGAGAACAGTCCCCACGATAAGTTTGGAATAGTCTGGGATCCAGCAGAGTAGGAGCCACAGGATGCACTGCTGTTTGAATGCACTCTTTCCAGGGACGCCACCAAAGCAGACTGAGGCCTGCAGCCCACCTGGTCCCTCTGTCTCTCACCCCACCCCAAAATACACCCCCAGCCTGCTGCCATGGCCCGTCTGGGCTGCATGTCTCACTGTCATTCCAAAGGCTTTTGGCAGGACACCCAACCGTCCTTGTTTCACCCCCAGTCACCTCTGCTTCTCCCCCTCAACTGTCTGCCAGGATGATAACCATGGACTAAAGCCCCCTGCCCTCTCACCCCAGCACCATGCAAGCTTGGCTTGGCAGCCTGACAGCAGCACTGCGGTGGCTCTGGTCACTGAGCAGGGTCCTTGCCGGCGAGCAGGAACAGAGATAGCAGCTATTGGCTATTGGCAGGAACTTCCAGTCTCTGACCCTGATTTCATCCCAGGCTTCCTGACAGCAAGCTGCAAAGCAGGACTCTGTATGGCAAAGCACTCAGCAGGACAGCCCATCTGTCTGTCATGGTAAATCCTTGCCTTTTAGGAACTGCACCGACTGCTGCTGTGCCAGGAGGTCTGAAAATCAACACACTAACAGCCCTGTCACTAGGACTTCTGATGGCTTTCCTAAAGCCCCCTACTATGGAAGAGCCACAACATTATGTAAAAAAATATCACCTTTCTTTCAAAAGAAGTAAAAAGTTATCCCAGCTTATATGGAGAGGGAGAAAGGGTTTGAAAACAAGCCCCTACAACACTCCCTTTTTTCCCCCACCTAGAAAACTAAATTTATGTGCCTACCATAGAGGAAAAAAAAACAAATGAAGATAGTCCTCAGGATTTTAAAGCCAGTTCCTTGTTTTCTGAGCACTCAGGAGAGGAAAGGTCATACTTGACTTTGTTCCAAATAAAACAAGCAACTTATTTCTGTGCCTCCCTGCTCACATCCAGGCTTCGTGTCAGGGCCTTCAAGACGCCGTGCTTTTGTCATTTTTGGCTACTTGAACAACTAGTTCAAAACAAGCAAACAAACAAACAAGAACAAAACACAAAAAAAACCCTCAACCTACAAAAACCCCACAGAAAAACCACCTAACAGAAATAAGTTATGGCAAGTAATTTCCTGGTTCCCTGGTGCCATCCCTTTGAGGAGCCCTGGCTGCAGGGCCCATCATCTGGAGACTTTCAATGCAGAAGCCACAAGTTTTGTGCATTGTTAGCATTAAAACCAGCTGCTTATGAGAGAAGAAGAAACACAGCCCTACTAACACAGGTCACTGCTTCAACATCAGTTTTGTACCAGGCTGGACAATCTCTCAACAAAAATGCTCAACAAATCTGCAAGAGAGGCTCTGTGAAAGGGATGTTTTGAGTGGGAGGAAGGGCAGCAGAAGAGGCTTTGAACACTTGGAAAATGCAGCCCTTTCCATTTGGGAAGGGCTATGACGGGACACAGTGCCCACTCAGGTAAATAAATTATTGACACTGATCTCTTTCCATGACTCAAAGGAGCCAGCACTGCACATCAAGAGGCCAGGCATGGCGAGGCAGCCTGCCCGTGGCAGAGTTCAGGCTCGTGGCACAGTTCAGGCTCGTGGCACCACCCTGCTGCCAGATGGTCAGCAGCAGTGGGAAGTCAGAGAGAGCTCAGGAAATTTTAAATACTAAGGATGGGCTTAGAATCCATTCCCCAGGTCACCCCCGTTTGGCAGGAAAAAGAAGAGTGGCAGCCTGGCAGGAGCATCCCCAACTCCTGGAGCCTACTGAGCATAACAGCCTCCTTGTGAAAAGGAGGTTAGTGTATAAACAAGGACAGACAAATGTCGAGTGTCTCTGTGTAAACTGAAACGCGTCCACCGGCCGCCTCCATTCACACCACAAGAGAGTCTGCCCATGCTCATTAATCCACAATGCCATACTGAAACAACACAACAAACACTAAGAAGCTAGAAATAAGTCATTAGTGCTTTTCTGTATGTTATTTACACCAGACACCATGGATCTGCCTATCTTCCCATTGCACTAATTTCAATGGATATTGATACCCTTGAAGCATACAGGTTTGGCCAAGAATTGGCAAGGCTTTCACTAAACCTTCATTTCAATCCTAGTGCTGCCTGAGCTCACCACTCATCAAAAATAGCAGCAGAGATGCAAACTAATGAAACCAAAGGTGAAGGAATAAATAAATGCTTGAGCTGCTAATTCACCCTTGGATAGCACAAGCCCTGCCACCAGCCCCCCGCTGCTGCCAGCATCCCCCAGGTTGCAGCACTGCCATTACAGAATAAAACCCTGCAGACCCACAATTTCTCACTCACTTGGGGACTTCTGGGTTAAATGAGAACCGGGCAGGGGAAACAAGGCTTTGGAAACTGCTGTCTCATGAAGGCAGATGAAAGCGCTCAGGGGCAGGCGGATTTCCTGCGGCAGCCCTGGCCAGCCTTTCCTCATTTTCCTCCTCTGCTACAGAAGCAGAGCTGAAACACAGTCATGAGATACGGCTGATGATCCACCAGAAAGCCAAAAGGGGGAATGAGGAGTCATTTCCTGGAGGAGATCTAAGCTGCATGTCTTGAAATAAAGCCTTCCTTTTTTTCCAAAGTGAGCTCAGCACTCCATGAATCTCTTGTCTTTTGCTTCTGTTAGCACCTCAGCTGAGTCTGCCGCACGTGGCCTTTTGGACAGACACCCAGAGCTGATAACTGGAGCTTTTAGGTCCTGTTGCTGACTTTGCTACTGATGCAGGGAGTGATTTGGGGTGAGGGCTGCTCCCTGAGAAGCGCAGCTTCATCCTCGGCAGAGAGAATCAGGATGGATGTGCTGGTTCCCTTCGAGCCATGGGTCTAAATTCCATCCCATCAAATTGGACACCTCCTCATCCTTGGCATTGTCACCCTTAAGCACCTGATATGGAAGACACCGCAGAAACTCCTAACAATTCATACCATTCCCTAAGACAGATGTGTGTGTGTATGCCTATAGGGGGGGATCCCCAACTTTTTGTCCCCTCCTGTGTTCCACTCCAATCCTATAACTCCAAAAGTACTGCTGTCCTTTTCCACTGACTTCCACTCATTGTTAGGCAGGTGTTTATGGGGTCTTCCATGGGGTGTACTGATGCCTTTCCTCTCTCCAGCCAACTCTCTAGCTCCCTAACAGATGAGACCTGCTCACAAAACCCTCTCAGTGCAGCTTCTCCCATTTATTTCCTTTTCCCCAAAAAAAGCTGTCAAAGAAGGTTTTGTTTTTGACAAAGACATCTCCACTTGGCTCCCCCAACCCTGCCCAGGTACCACCAACACTCAGGAGTTTTTCCCCAGCTTATATACTTCTTGGTCCATCTCTTATCCCAGGTGCACTTAGACAACTTCACATTTAGCCTTCAGCTTCTGTCACCATGAAGCTCTGGAAGATTTAGGAAAAGGAAGGGACATATGGTGACCATGTACTAGATGAAATGCAAATAAAGGACTTGAGAAAAGCTACAGTGCTGCAACCATCTCACTGATGCATGGTGCCTATAGAAAGGATGAGCTGTCTCCTTGCTCTAATATCCAAACAGGCTCCTACTATCTCCTTCCACCCAAAACCCTCCAGATTTATGCTTAAAAATAAAGCTTGGCTCTAAAACTAAGCTCAGGATCTCAAATGCCTGTGCTCCAGGGCTGAATTCTACAGGTCAGGCCCATTTTTCAAATCAAAAGCAGGATAATTCCTACTCTGCCAAGCGGGCTGAATGCCCTTTCAGCTGGAGTTTGTTAAAAGGAGTGGGCTCTGGAGCAGAGAGAGATGCTTTCTCTGCAAAATCCAGTGCTGTGGGAGCCTTGCCCAGTTCTGTGTTTGGATGCAAACACATAATCTGGTTCAAGTTCACCAAAGGTCCGTGGCTTTTGGAATAGATGTCTCCCTTCCCAAAGAAGCTGGAAGAAAACAGAGTATCATGCAAAATAAGGCCAAAAAAAGGAGAAAGACTGAACTCACAGCCTGTGCTATACTTCCCCTCGAGGTCAATTGTCTCAAATTCAAATTTTTTAAACTAAATCAGGAAAAAATTCATGGGCTGTCAGCACATGTCAAAAAGAAATGCAGAGACCCAGAATTTCACTCACCTGTTGGTTTTAGGCTTCCATCTGCCTCTAAACCCCAATACAGCACCCATGTCCAAACGCTTATATCGGCTAACGACTGTAATGAGGACCAAACTTGTTGGGATGCTGTCTGCAAAGGCAGAGCATTTAAGTGCATTAGTTCTAAGTCTGTGCTGTTTCTTTGGGGAGCAAATAGGCAATGCACTGTGTTTCCAGAGTTCATCTTCCTTTTGCAGCTTTCTACTGTCTGAGATAGGAGGTTCCTGGTGATGGGAGGGGGCAGTTGCAGGACAGTGGGGTTTGAGTACTTGCATGCACCATCAGATCACACCTTCAGCTGTCCCTCACACATTGCACAGCTTTAAGAGTGGAGACCCACAGACAGAGCTCTGGCTCCCATAAAGATGTCAGAGACGTCACCGCTTTATTCTTTAAGTCTGCCCTCGCATTTAATGCCTCATTAGCATGCATTAACGCTTGCAAAAGGTCCGCTCAAGGACAAGGAGAAACCCCAGTGAAAAGAGGCAGGAACAGCAGCGCTCTGTGTGGGTCGGTTGTCCAAGGAGCTGCTGCCAGATTTGGGAAGAGCTGCAAGACTTTGACAGCAGCGAGGGCCCAGGCAGAGGGAAAGGAGGGGCAACAAAAGGCAGCCTTGCCCTTTCGTGCCAGGAATGGAAACTCTGGCAAAGCAGTATGAGATACGCTGGGGAAAGAAAGTCCAACCCAATTGCTCTTTCATGTGAACAACCAACATAAGCCTTTGGTGTGAGCAAGGTAGGGCAGGCAGTGTATAACTGCTGCCAGAAGCACAAGGGAAGATGAAGAATAAACACAGTGCTGAGCAGAAGCATGAATGGAAACATCATTTGTGTTCCTGTGAGAAATCTATGCAAAGATCATAAAACACTTTGAGTTGGAAGAGGCCCATGAGGATCACCAAGTTCAAATTCAAGATAACCCATAATATTTCACAGGCAACAACATAATGGTAATGCCTGGTGGTGTAACACCTAATGCTGCATGTATTTCTTGAATAAGAAATCCAGAGGAGTGCCTACATCAAGTCCAGAGCATTCTAGCTTCATCCACCTGCACTGAGAAGCCACCACTTCTGACCTGGAACACAGGGGCTGCACCAGGCAATACGGGAGGTCACTAGCAGAGCAGAGGGGAAACCAGGCATATATGCACACTGCAGCTACGAGCACTGGCTGTGCTTTCACAGGTCATGGCCAGCAAGCAAGGGTCACTCCATGCCATTTGCCCCAGCCTGGTGGCCATTTGAACTCCTTGGGATCTCCAGCCTCTTGAACAGGCATGGAACAGGATGGGGAAGATTCATGCTCTTGGAGTAGAGCAGCACATGTCTGAGGATTAAATTGAAACAAGAACAGAAACCATGTTCACAGGAAAAAAATAAATCTGGAGAGGAAGCAGAAGAGAGAGATAGAGGAAGGGTGGAAATGATACCCTGAGAGGGAGCAGCAGGGACGTTTCAGGAGTCTCTCAGGACTGGAGATGTGAGGAAACACATGCACAGAGTCACCCCCACACTCATCCAAAAGGACACTGAGGATGTCCATGCCAGGGAAAGAGAGACTTCAGGAGGATGAAATTTGGAATGCTCACAGCCCCTCTCTGCACTGGGCTCATGAGCCATGGATCTTGGAGATGAATGCACCCAGAATCACATGGGACATGCTGCTGAGTTTGGTAACTTAGGGTAGAGAGACCTGCAAAGAGCAAAACAGCTGTTGGGAGGCTAGAGGATGGTTGCACAGATGCCAGCAAGACAGTGTTAAGTACAGGTCCCTTGTAAGGTGGTGATTTATGGGACACCTTCCTCTCTGGATTTATGGCTGTCACGAGGAGGCAGCTTGCACCCAAGCCAAAGCCTGACTGCATGACCCAGAAAGCCTGCACTGGTAAAGAATATGTTTAACATAAAAATCCTTCCTGGCTTCTCTGTTAAAAATAACAAGCAGTCCACTAACACATGGTGACAGGTACCAATCACCAGCATGAGTGACCCCATTTCTCTGCCTCATCATAGTCCTCCAAAATAACTGTGGTGGATACTTGCGAATTGCTTGCAAGAAAAATTCAAACACTGCTAAAGGATGTTAATGCCAGCCAGCTGCTAAAGCTCCTGGGAAGCCTCTCTTTCAAAGTATTTGGGAGCCTAGGACTGTGTGTCTTCTGGTTTCTCACCACAGAAGGTGCCACTCCAGCACTGGGTAAAATAGAAGTGCGCTGTGGGCTGCCTGCAGCAAGTAAGTACATCCTGTACATGTCCCTGTGGTTTCTCATCCTCTTCATGCTGTAAAGAGCAGAGTTTCTCAATGACATTCCCTGTTAAAGGCTGAGAACTGTTGAGTGTTGCTCTTGGAGGTCACTGCCCCCAGGTCAAGCATGGGCAGACCCAGGCTTTCAGGAAGGCATCTTGGGAACCAGCCTGGGTGACCCCAGGGCTGACGAGCAGCTCCTGTCCCTGGAGTGAGACCTAAAAGCCAACATCCCACATGTAAGGGCAACCACAGGCTCCCCAAAATGTTGCAGTGTCATGCACCCCCATCTCTGCAGGAGGTCAAGCAGGAATGCAGGAATATCAACAACTGACTTCCAAAAGATCTGGTCTGTACAAACATGATTGGGAAAGGGAAAAGAAATAAAAGAAAGGGAAAAAAAAAAAAAAAGAAAAGAACACAGGTTTTTCTGTTTTGGGGCTCAGATGCAGACAAACAACATTGGACACAAGGCAAACAGCATCTTCAGGGAGCATGTTCCCTGGGTGAGGATGGCATCAGTCTGAGCAGGATGAAGGTGAATTCACTTGGCTGCTCTTCTAGTTAATCCCCATCACAGCCCTCAGCCGTGCCTGACCTAGCTGACCCGGACCTTACATTTCTTTAGGCTGACCCACAGGGAGGGAACAAACAGAGCCGACCTAAACCTTACATTTCTTTACACTAATCCATGTGACAAGAGTGAGTGGAACATGCCCAGCTTCACAGTTTAACCCTGACAAAGGTAACAGACATCCACAGTCTGATTCATTTCTTATCACACATTTGAAGTCTATTCTTGTTGGAGCCAAAAATTTCACAGGTGGAAGGGGTGATGTAAGCTGGAGAGGGGATGCCCACCCAGCAGTGCCACCAGGCACAGGTGCTCCAGCCTCAGTTCACCACTACTGCAGGACATGGCAAGTCAGAGGTTTCTTATTTCCTCTTATTCAGGAAGATATTTGTGGTTTATGCATTTCTACACAGGCACACAAATGTCTCAGTGCAAGTGCCTTGTGATAAAGGCAGCATGTGATAAAAGCCAAGGCTGAACAGCAATGCAGCAAGGAGAAAGGTTTTTAGAAAGCTCTAGGATTAACCTGCAGCCAAAGTCTTGACTACATCTTTAAAAGACAGATGCTGCTGCAGTGCTCCTCTTTATTCACTCTGACCATAAGGTCTCCCTGGGCTATGCAGCAGCTCTGTAGGCAGGAGACATCAAGATGCCTCAAATCAAGTTTCTTGGCTGCTAAGAAGGACTAATGGGCACCATGGGCCCCACACATTTAGATATCTCTCTGTTTTCTAGCCTAATTTCAACTGCTTTTTAGCTCTGTCCCCTACCCTGCTCTTTAGTGGGGAAAAAGAGGCACTCACAGTCCTGTAATCCACCATTATAGAAAAGGTTTCAGCTCAGAGATTTTTACTAGGTTAAGCTCACTCCAAACCACCCTCCCATGCCCTGCAACCCCAACAGCACACACAGCCACTGCCTGGCCCTCTGCAAGCCCCCACCTGCTGCTAATAACAAGGGCCACAAACAAATCAACCAGTACCAGGAGGTTGCACTGCAGTGACCCGAGCTGACAATGCATTCTCTGTCACCAAAATGAGCCTTAAAAATGCTGGTGGATGTGTGCTCCCCACCCTCCTCCAGCCTGGGGGGGGTTGGAGCAGGATTGACCTGTGGGGCAGACACCCCAGAGATGGAGTCACGTCTCCTCTGCAGACGCATGGCTCCCAGCTGAACAAGCACTTAGCAACAAACAAACTTCCACATCTTATATGGTCCTTTGGTTTCTCCCTTTCAGGACTCCACTTCATTTTATTTTTCACCAGGCAGTGCAATTTTTTTAATGCAAACTAAACTAAAAAAAAAAAAAAAAAAAGTCAAAAAACCCCAAACAAACAGAAAAAAACCAACAACCCAGCAAATCTCTCACGTCAAAACCCTAAAGATAACAAGACTTGACATGACTTCAAAGAAAAGATTGCAGATGTGGTTTAGGCTCTGTTCTCTAGCCTCTTTTTGGCACAGGCCACCTTCTTCCCTTATGGCAGTGACTACTACTTGCTTATTGTGCAGGCAGTGGGCACCGGCAAGTTCCCCTTCCTCCCCAAACCACACTCAACTCATCACCCTTATGTCAGAGGTTAAAAGATCAAATACTACTCCTTTCTTTCTTAACAGCAACTTCTGGTAGAAGTTTACACAGTAGGAATGAAGATAATTAAGACAAGGGAAAAAATGCTGTAGCTGGGTTACCTTTCTTGTCACATCTGATGCACACTAGCATCCTCCGCCCAGGCACTGTCACTGGGTATGTGAATATGAACTGCAAAAGTATGGAAAGAAGTCTGTTTCCATAAGATGTATCCCTGGAAACATTGATTTGTACAGTAACAGAAACCCAAGGGTGGAGATATCAGTAGCACCACCAAACATGAGCACTGCTCTCGACGCGTGGGGCTCTATTTCACAACCAGAAACCGCTGTGCTGGCACCAGAGCCATGCTCCCACCAGACCTCCTGCAAACACAGCACTGTTAAACACCCTCCTGGAGCCTGGGATGGGGAACACCAAAAACAAATTGCAGAACTGGGAGTGAGATTTCTCATTTGAGGCTGCCTTAAAACAAACAGAAAAGCTATATCTGACTGGGCCCTAGTACAGGCTAAAACTTCACAGTGCTTCCCCATTTAATGAAACCAAGAAAGGGAAGCATCCAGAAATAAATACTGACGACTTGTACATCCTCAGCAGTTTTTGAAGTGGTTTCAATGGTAGAGAGGTTTTGGTGCACAACAGCAGATCTGGGCTTAGGAGTGCACAAATGTCATCCACGTGGGGAGATGGGTTACAGTGGTGAAGGTTAAGGGCAAGTTTCTCTAGAGACACCAAAGTAAAGATGCTGTCTTACTGCTCTGCATCCCCCCCGCTCCCCCAAAGAAGAATAGGTTTGTAGCATGGAAGCCAAGAAAGCTTGGCCTCCAGAGAGCCAGTCTCTCTTCATTAGATGCAAACCAGTGATGCCCTCACCAGGGCCTCTCCTCCCTCTTGCCACCTAGTTTTATGGGGCCTTCAGGAATGCAATTAGTGCTGAGATGTTTCCTCCTTTGTCAAACTGCCTGGCAGGCATCCAAGGGGTTCAAAAGCTGCTGGGCCCCCGAAGCCAGCTGCCCCTTCCCCCACCTAGCTGCAAACAGTAGGGCAGGCTGTGGGCAGGAGGGCTCTCTGTCCCTCTCCCACACTCACCCACATCTCAGAGTAGAGGCAAGATCAATATGCTGAAAGTCTCAGCACAAGAGGGAAATTGCTCCATATGGTGCAAAACTGGGAGCAAAGCGTTCAGGGGTTTGGGAAGCGATTGCCTGCACTGTCAGAGCACGATGCCATGGCTAACGCTACTGCATGCCTTTTGGAGGAACCAAGGACTTCTGCAAGCCATTCCCAACAGCCCTTCCAGAAGCTGGATTAGTGGTTTGAAACAGCTACTCTGAAGATGTTAATTGAACTCAGGGATCAGCAGAACAAACGCCACTTGTCAATGACTAAGTGGATGGAACTTGAGTCAACATTTATGACATGTTATAAATGACTGCTTTTCCTGCCCGCCTCACAGATGCAGGAGGCACATTAAACCTCCCACTAACAGCAATTACATTTTTACTTCTCCTTTAGATTATCTCCCACCCAAACTCTGCTTCTCTGCTTTACAGGAGACTACAAAAGGACAGGAGCCATAGACAGCACTATCTGCAGTCATCTCTCCTCTCAAATGCTGACAAAATGAGGTGTGAATATTTATAAATGAAGCCAGAAATGAAAAGGCTTTTGCTGGCCAGAGAACCATGTACCAAGAGACAAGAAGGTCAAAGATTATTTGGGACTATTTCAACCTAGCTGTCTTTTTGCCAGGAATACAGGATGTCTGAGTACAATCTGCCACCCAGCCCTGTGTCATGGCAGTGACTTGATGGGGATAGCTTCACTTTGGATCATAAAATGAAGGAAAGCCCAGGCTGGTTGGTGATGGGTAGGATTCAGTCTTTGAGAGTGATAGACGCTGGGTTGCTGAGGCTTTTTAGGTATAGACATTGTGCCCAGGAGAAGACAGAGGCAGGGCAGGGTGTCATTTCTTACCCCCTCCAGGAGCGAAAGCAGCAACTGGACCCTGTGTGACTGCCCCAAGAGACATCCTGCATCTGAGGTGTGATCCAGACTCCCCTAGCTGCCAAGTTTACATGTTCTGGTGGGCTGTGACATTCAGTGCCAAGCCAAACACACAGACCTTTTCAAAGAAGGTCCTACTTGTAGGGAGGAGAGAGCACACACTTGCTGGAAGTCATTGGAGATGCTTGTGTAGCAGAGGGCTGTTTGCTCAGGGCAGCTTTGGTCTCTGGCTTGCTGTGTAAGCTCAGATGCTTTTGGTGGGCTGAAGAGGCCCCAAGCCTCTTAGGCTGACAAAATTTCATAATGTTATGTCATCAGCATGGCACTTGCTGCAGCTCAGATTTAGCATCATAACTGATGGAATTCCTTCTTTTAAAAGCAAACAAACCAGCAGCAACAGAAATACCAGGAGGCACAGGGAGAACCACTCCACCCCAAGAAGCCGTGCCAGACTCCATTCCATGCCTAGAGCAAAGAGGCCACTTGGCCTCAGCCTACCCTTTGTTTTCTTTCGTGGCTATAAAAAGGACTTTAAAATTACTTTTTAAAACTCTGGCAAATCCCAAAGTAGCCATGCTGCTTTTCCCAGCACCAGAAGCCCTCCACAGGGACAGAAGAAAGCAGGTGCAACTAAGACACACAACTGATTTTCTCTGTGGATCAGCAGAGGTTGGACTCTGCTGACAAAAAGGAGATTCAACCAAAGCATTGTTCTCCTCTTGCACTACCAACCACTACACCAGTAAATGCCAACATCTTTTTATAGCATCATTCCCCTGCTTGCTATTAAACAGACTGCATTTGGGTAGGAGTACCCCCAGGAAGCACAGCTCTTAATGATTCCACAGCTAAGCTTACTATTTTTCCTCTATCTACTTTCATTTAGTTGTTTTTTTTTCCCTGCTTGCTCACTCCTCTTTCTGCTCCTGTATCAGGAAGGAGAGTCCCAGCTCTCCTGGCCTGGGGTGGTCACTGTGGGAGGTAGTACTGACCTTTCTCATTACTCTGCAGTGGGGAATCCTGAGGCAATGCCAAAACCTGGGGCATCTCTTGCCCCACCTTCAGCAGTGCTGAAATATCACCAGCCAAGCCACAAGAAAATGAGCACGAACACCCTCTGCTTGCCTAGCAGCACAACCTTCCAGACAGCCAGAAACTTGCAACCCAAAGGTGCCCCATTGCTTACTGCACAGCTCAGGAACATGCAAGGGCAAGATAAAGAGCCAGCAACAAAATTCACCACTTCCCTGAAGAAAACATGAGATATAGCTATTTTTTTTTTTTTCCAAGCTTACACTCATCTTGAAAATTTAGCTCAAGATTTTCAGATAAGGAAATATTTTCCTTGCTTGAAAGAAGGCAAATTTTAAAGAACAACCTTTTGCCCAGCTCCAGCTGAGGGAATTAAGTCAGGGGGCTAATCCAGGCAATTATGTGCAAGGTAAGTTATGTGACCTTGCACAGGGAATTAAAGCTATTTTAGCAAACACAGCTCAATAGCTCCTCTGCCTTTGGTTAAGCAAAGCTGGCTACATCTTGCCCAGTGAATGACATGTTTGGGCAGAAAAATGTAGAACTAAAATGCCTTTAGGAATCTTTAACATGGATTTTCTCTAATAAGGAACAGACTGAAACACAACCTTTCCTTGCACCTGCACTGCACCAGGGGATTGCTTCAAATGCTTAATCTTTTAAAAGAAGACTGTTTTCTGGCTACACAGGAAAGAAACCAAACTAAAGAAGACACCAAAAAGCTTCAGAGAATTCAAGCCTGAGCTGGTTTACTCTTTCCTAGGGATCTACTTCAGTAAGCAAGAGATGTGCATGGTTATGACAAAATAACACCACCAAAGATAAGACATCTTCATGGGACCTGGGCAGAGGCCAAGTCTGCAAGTAGAGCCTTTCACTCAAATGCTGGAAGCTCACTTCTGATGGGGATAATACCCTTTTTGATCATTAGTGGGGATGCACTTAAATATCTCTCTCCTTTTTTTGTTGTTGTAAGTGTGGTGGGTTGAAAATTCACCACAACATAAAATTGCCAGACTGCCTCAGTGGAAGCAAATGAATCACAGAATCACCAAGGCTGGAAGGGACCTCAAAGATCATCAAGTCCAACCTGTCACCACAGACCTGATGACTAAACCATGAAGATGTATTTACAAGCAAAACTACAATCTAAAAATGAAATGTGATGAATATGTACAAAATATACAATATTTACATGCATTTACAATTTATAAACAACACAAGAACGCCCCCTGGACAAACCAGGGGGCTACCAACAGCTTCCCCCTCCCTGCTCCCTCCCCCCCCCCCACGCATGATAAAGGAGAGAGAAGGGCAGAGAGTTGTTTGTTAATCTCAACCACAACAAAGCAATGCAGCCAAGGTCAGCAAAGCCAGCAGAAGCCAGAGCTAGTATCTGCCAGAGCAAAGGAAGTGAAAAGAGAGCAAGTCACTACACCAAACTAACTTTTATGTTTGGTATCGCAGAATCACCAAGGTTGGAAGAGATCTCAAAGATCATCAAGTCCAATCCATTACCTCAGACCTCATGACTTAACCATATCTGTCCAATAGAATAAACCAAACCAGGTTGGAAGAGACCTTCAAGATCATCGCGTCCAACCTATCATCCAACACCACCTAATCAACTAACCCATGCAACCAAGCACCCTGTCAAGTCTCCTCCTGAACACCTCCAGTGATGGTGATTCCACCACCTCCCCAGGCAGCCCATTCCAATGGGCAATCACTCTCTCTGTGTAAAACTTCCTCCTGACCTCCATCCTGAACCTCCCCTGGTGCAGCCTGAGACTGTGTCCTCTTGTTCTGGTCAATGAGAGTATTTAAACTTTAACATTATTTTCCTTTTTACATCCAGCAGTAATTTATTTACATTCGATTACTTTCTGTTCAAGATCTGTGGAAAATTTTCTAGATACAGCCCAAAACTACCACAGTAAGGAAAAGAAAGGGAGTGCAGATGCCTCCAGAAACAGGGCACTGAAATTTCAGCAGGCAGGGACGGCGCCGCCCCTCCCACACCCTGCACACACCATCCCAGCAGCCTTCCCCATTTCAGGGTGGTTTTCCCATCTCTGCAAAGCAGGGGGTGCCAGGGAAGAAAGGCTCCTACCTGAGCAGAGGATTCCCTTGTACCTGGCGCAGGAGAAGTCGTCGCACTCGCAGAAGGGCCCGTAGATGTTTCCGAACTCGCTCTCGTAGCAGAGGCACTGATTACAGCTGCACTCCCCTCTCCCGCTGCAGAGGGGTTTGCCCTCTGCCTCCCGGCACATGGCGTTGTGCATGTCGGCGCTGGCGCCCTCCTCGCACTCGCACCTGGCCCCCAGGTAGCCAGGGTCGCACTCGCACAGCCCGCAGGCATAGGTCCCATTGCCGCTGCACTTGCCGCTGGCCGGCGCCGCCCGGCCGGTGCAGCTGCACCGGCAGCTGTAGGTTACCATCACCTCCAGCGTGTCCCGAAAGCCGGCAGGCTTGATGGTGAAGGTGTGAGAGGTGTCCTCAGCGGGGCAGCTCCGTGCCTCCACGGCCACCTCGAAGGAAACCTGGCAGTGGGGAGGCAAGTTGTGATGTAAGTTAACACGGCTCCAGAATGGTCATAAAGAGTGTCTTGGGAAGGAAGGAAAGCAGGAGAGAAGCACAAATGTCTTGAGAAAAAGCCGTGGGGCAATTACCCAGAGCCGGACCGCTCTCAGCACATTAAACTTCACTCCCAGGTGTGCAAAGGACCCGCAAAAGAAATGTAGATCTCACAAGGGCATCTGCACCTCAATACACCAACATCAGCAAGTCCCACAAGGGTTTTGACATCCTTGACATTTTTAAACTCTTTACAGTTAGCAGAGATTTTCCCCATCAGGGAGCACTGGTTTCTGAGAAGTGGGAAGGAATTTACTTATTCCCATGAAACAAACAGGGCAAGACTCTACCAAATAGCCTGGTTTTCAAGCTATTTAAAATGTTAAACTGTGAAACTAAGCACTATCAAGAATCTAATGAACACAGCAGAAGGGCCCAAGATGCCTACAAGATCATGGATTGAGAAGGTTTTATGGGAATCCTGGTCTGCACATAGAGAATGTGTGTCAGTCCCATAGCCCCAGGCTAACACCACGCTGCAAACAGACCATTTCTGATGGATGCTTCCTATTAAGATTAGAGAGTTTGGGTCAGCTGTCCTGGCAATGTTCCCTCCCAGCTTCTTGTACGCCTGCTCACAGGAAAAGCATGGAAAGCAGAGAAATCCCGGACTTAGGACTTGCACTACTTAGCAACAACTAAAACATCGCTGTGTTATCAACATTATTTTCACACTAAAACCAAAACACAACACTGCAGCAGCTACCAGGGAGAAAATTAACTCTGTCACAGCCAAAACTAGGACAAAGGGTTATACATCATTATACAGCTGTACACCACCCCTCTACTCATTCTCTGCTGCTACAGTCCAGTGTCAGGGATTTTCTCCTTGGGAAAACCAAGACTGTCCTATTGCCATTTGCCTGCCCCCCAGTTTAATCCTGCTGTTTGGTGAAAGTCTCAGACCAGTCAGCACTGCCTGAAGCTGTTCCATGAAAATGAGCCCCTTTCCTAGGCTTCAGGAGGGGATGATTTTTCTCTGCAGACATTTGGGGTCACTTTGACCTGTTAATGCCTGCGCTGCCCCACATGCCAAGGGTGAAGTGCAGACAACCTCCAGCTAGGAGAGTTCACTCCCAGGAAAGATCCCGTGGCCTCCTCTCATTCCCAAAACCTGAAGCAATTAGGCAAGGAGCTCAAATTACAAAGGAGAAGGAGATCAGAAAGCAAAATAAGGAGATCAGGGTAATCCTGCTCCCTTTCACCTGCTGACACCCACAGCCCTAGGACTAAACCCCAGCAGATTAAGGCCCAATGCCAGCGTTATCCTCTTTGGGGAAACTTTATTAACAGGAGTCAGATCTTGATTCACGTGGAAGCAATGGGATAGAGAGAAGCAGAACAAAAGGGAATGGAGGGACAGGATCCCCATGATCTTGATCCACATGGAAGCAATGGGGTAGACAGAAGCAGAATGCAAGGGAATGGAGGGACAGGATCCCCATGATCCTGTGTCATGTCTGCCTGTGCAGGCACCTCAGTACTCAGGTGCACCTAAAATGGGAGATGTACCAGCATCACCACTCTGCTGCACCCACTGCCAAGCCCCCACACAGTGCAATCTGCAGCAGCTAGAGCAACACCCCCTGCTCATGCCAAAGGCAGGAGCTCATGATCAACCACCAGATTAACTCTGCTACCTTGGGAGCTCAGGCTTTCCTGAGGGAACAAGGAGGGCATGTGCAACACTCCAGGTATTGCTTTTACCCACTCATCAGAGATCCAGTCAGGTCAGCTAAAAAAGCAGAGGCCACCATCCTCTTTAACACTTTGCATGATCCTTTTATGGTGGGGTAAAAATCCAGCTACTGTGGAGTGTTTCAAACTATTTTTATGTGTCCCAGCACTTAGGGCTTTGGTATGTTTGCACAGTCACTCTTCTCAAATAAGGCAATCAGGCTGCTAACAAATCCACACCCATGTCCTTGCAGACAGTAAAAGCCTGGAGAAGGGGAGGGAGTTCCCCACTGGTCTGAACCCATCAACTCCTTTATCTGTACCAACATTGAATTTAAAACAGTAAAGCTTGGCACATATGTATGTATACATACACACATATATAAAAGCATAGGGTGGATTATACTGTGTATACTTTTGGCATTAAGGGGCAAGTTGTATTTTTATTCCATTCTGCCATCTGATAATCCTTGGAACTGAACACACAGGAAGAGGGTTGCTGCCTTTCTGAGCACCCAGTCCTTTTTTTGCAATGCCTCCAAAGTTAACCATGACTTCTTCACTCCAGAAAAAGACAGGTTTAGATTAGAATCAGAGGATCATTTAGGTTGGAAAGACCTTTGAGATCTCCAAGTCCATCCTAACACTGCCAAGCCCACCATTAAACCAGAAGTACCAAGTATAATACCTCCAGGGATGGCAACTCCACCATCTCCCTGGACAGCCTGTTCAAATGTTTGATAACCCCTTCAGTGAAGAATTTTTCCTGATGTCCAATATAAATCTCTCCAACCTGAGGTAGTTTCCTCTTGTCCTATCACTTGTCACCTGGGAGAAGAGACCATCCCCCACCTTGCTGCAAACTCCTTTCACATAGTTGTAGAAAGCAGTAAGGTCTTCCCTGAACCTCCTTTTCTCCAGACTAAACAATCCCAGTTCCCTGAGCCATCATAAGATTTGTACTCTAGACCCTTTACCAGCTTTGTTGCCCTTCTCTGGGCATGCTGCAACACCTCAGTGTCCTCCTAGTGAGAGGCCCAAAAGACAACACAATAATCAAGATGCAGCCTCACCAGTGTGGAGTACAGGGAGCCAATCACTTCTCTGGTCCTGCTGGCCACACTTTGTAATACAAGCAGGGATGCTAATATAAACCAGGATCCCCAAACAGCAACAAGAAAATCTTGAATATTTAACAGACCAGAAAGAGACCAGCACACCACAGTAATAAGAATTCACAGGTGAGAGTGTGATGTGGACACCTAGGATTACAGGTGAAAAAAGGCCATTCTTGACTATTGAATTCTGCTGCCTGATCAAGACCTTTTGGCTAAGGGTGCTGTGGACAAGCTGCCTGGATTCCCTCCTTCCTTACATCTGACCCTGGGTTAATCCATACCCCCCAGAGCCACTTCTAGCAGAGTTACTCTCCATGAGCATCTATATTAACATGGCACAGCACAAGGAGAGCAGAGAAGGATGAGCAAAGCTGTACCAGGACCACTCGCTGAGAGAGGTAAGGAGCAGCACAGAGTGAAACTGCTTCTCCATGGGACAGACCAAAAGGCAGACTCACCGTATCTCCTATCTTGAGATCTCCACACTTCCTGAGCCCGGGATAGGACAACCCATCTTGGCATGTGGCAGTGAAGGTCAAGCCAACATCTTCAGGGCTGTCCCAGACTGTGAGCTCCACCTTCGACCGGATATTCTAGAAGTACAATGGGAAAGCAAATTGTCAGGTTCTTAAAGGTGTCTTTCATCTGTTTGAGTCTCTTCTGATGTTTCCACAGGTTGGCTAGGATACATCTGCACTTGCATGAAAAAAAATCACCCTTGCAAGCACACTATTATTTAGGGTTGACACTGATGCATGGAACTAGACTCACAGTGAGCTGCTTATAGCCCTTGTGGGTGGCTTATACCCTCCAGGATTGGTGTGATGAACACTGTAGCAAGCATTGAAATGATAAGGATGAAGGAGAACCAGGAAGACGAAAACATTCTCAACCACAAGTGGAGCAACTCTGAGATGAAGGTCAGAGCTTTGTGTGCACACCTGTACCTCCTCCTCCCCATAAACCAGCCCTGTAGCAAAGCGCAAAGCCTGATTCTCCACTGGCAGTCATCCTGTGACATCTATCATACAGCATAGAGAAGATGTAAAATAGCATTAACTCTCTGTCCTGCTCTTAGGAGAAAACACCAAACAGTATGCCTTTAGATGCATCACCTGGAAACACCACCATGGGGGAAAAATAAGTAAGAAATCTCTTTCTTCTGCCTCTTACCTCTCCACCCTGCTGCACACACAGACTTTTAAAGTCAACGTAACATCAAGTTTGTAAGTCTTATGTCAGAACAAGGTTGCTTTGTTTAATTCTTCCAATGGCTGGAACTGATATTTTTTTCTCTTTGCATGAATGCTGTCCAAAAACTACAAAGGTTTTCAAAATGGAGCTTCTTTTGTACAAACACATTTCTCTGCCAAAGCCAGCCTGCAGCTCCATCCCTTTCTCCCCCTTGTCCTCAACCCTTCCCAAAGTGATCAGACCAAGGAAAAGTGCTAATTCAGACCTCTTGCCAGCCAAAACTATGGTGCACACATCAGAAACTTTGGGAAACACTCAGGTAATAAATGTTTTAGCCAGGCAAATCCTGAGGAAAGAAAGGAATAATTTCCCATCTCTCTGCTGAGCAGAGCAACCACTCATGGGGTGGCAATTTGGATCATACAGAGCATCCATCATGATGCTGTCACACTGGTAAACACCCTCTCATTTTCCTGCCCAGAGCATCTCATTTGGGGCATGGCAGAAGACAGGACACCAGGTCAGCCCTCTGCATGACCTTGCATGGACCCTTCTGGTGTTCTTATACAAGTGCCACGTTTTTTCAATAGTCCTATAAAGTAAAGCTATTCCTTTAATTATCATTACCTACTGCACCATTACACAGCACAATATCTTCTCACAGCACCATGGCCACCACTAAGGGCTACTACAGATTTTTCTGCTGTGTTTTTTAGTGCCCCCCTTGACTGCTGTGCCTTCAAGGATGTGCAGAGAGTGCTGGAGAGTCTCAAAGGAAGAGCCTGTCCCTGAGAGAGAGCAATATCTCTGCTTGAAATAAAGCTGCTTGCTATAGCCCAGGGGAAATTCAAAGGCTGCATCATTTCAGAACAAGGAAATCCTGAACTGGCTGAAGCTCCAGAGGCAGCTGATGTGAAGGCCACCTGCCATGGGAAACCCAGCAGTGGTGTAACAAGAAACACATCTGAGACCTGCCTAGACTGGGTTTAAGAAAGTGTCTTTTAAACCAGTGTCCTATTTGCTCCCTTCAGTCCCAACCCAGCCCATGCGCCCAGGAAGAAACTCCCTGGTGTCGTTATCAGCTTGGGCATAGACATCCAGAAGCCTTTTCATTTCCCAGGTGCATTGAAATTTGAGGGAAGGGTTTCTTTCCTTAATGAGGGCAGAGAAAAAAAAAACAGTCCCAATTCTCTTGCTTCTTCTGCCAGGCAGTAGAAAAGGGGAGATGAAAGATGAAGTGATGGGGGAAAGGGATCTCAGGGTAACGTAAATCCTGAGCAAGTCTGATGTAAACAGTATGGGAAGCAGATCAGAGAGAAACAGAGATGGCCAAAACACTGGAAAGATTGAGCCTAGGCTCAGAGCACCAGCCACTGCCACCCCACAGGAGAACAGTCCTTGTCACAGATGATGGATTTCTCCAGGCTCAGACTTTCCTTTCCATGAGGAATAACACCGGTTCACACCCACTTGGGAATCAGAAATTTTAGCCTTCTCCCATAGCGAGAATTTCCTCCTTCATTTCAGGAAGAAAACAAAGCTACCAAGAGGAGACAGCCTGGGCAGGTGCCAGGTTTCCTGTGGCCCCAGGCTGCCTGCAGCACAGGCAGGAGCTGCCAGCTCCTGGCAGCAGACTCAGGGGTTTTGGTCCCTACCCATCACCCAGCTGAACAGACAAGATGACATCTTCAGCATCAGCAGACCACGCAGCTTCCAAGGGGCACCATGATCTTAGCATCCTAATGGTTCCATGCCAGCTGCACTGTTGGAAAGTTCACAAGCAAAGAGGAGGGAGAAGGTGTGGGGGCATTAAATCCCCAGTGTTTTTTAATCAGCTTATCTCTCTCTGCAAAGGCTTGAGGGGTGGTGAAATGGAGGCCAGGGATGCATGTTACCACCAGGAAACTGAGGCAAATGGAGGCTCTAAGGCCACATGTGAAGTCAACATGGAGTGAATGTTCAATTCTTTCACTCCAACCAAGCACCTTAGCCATGAGACTGTCCTTCCTCAAGATGCAAACTGGGACAACTGAGCTTTTGCTTTGCAGTGCCTCCAGGGCCTCATTAGCAGCATTAGCTGCTCATTGCCTTTCCTCAGAGGGTGAAGCTTTGGGAAGCATTCTCTCTAAGAGAATATCCAAATGATGCAGTGAGCTGTTGGGGAAGGAAAGATTAACGTTACAGATCACATAAAGCACAGAACAAGCCTATGTGACCTCTAGATGTGTAAACTCTTCTAAAGAAGCCCTTACTCATTTTCTTGCACTAATGAGCATAGTATGAAGAAGAAGAGCCTGCAGCCATTGAAAGCTGTGTTCACTGGTCCTATGCATGAAGAACCCTGACCTGAAGTCTCACAACAATATCTTTCCAGAAGCATGAAGTGCCAATCTACAAGAATTCAGGGAGAAGTCAAGAGAAACACTGACAACTAAACATCCAATGCACATGCACTTTAGCTGCTTCTAATTGATCTGCTCCCCTGATCCCCATGGAGATGGACAACATCAGGTCAGCACCACAGCTGCAGTTTCCTTGCTGTCCCCCACGGGCCCCATTGTGGCAGGGCAGGCTACACTGGCAACACCACATAGGCAGGCTCCCTTAGGATACTGGAGACACAGTGATGCTCATGAGGTGAACCAACTTGTGCTGATGGAGACATGTGCAAGACCTGTGCAAGGATGTGACCTTAGCTGGATCCTGGTCAGACTATTGGGAGGCCTCTGAATATCAGATAGTAAATAAATCATCTATTTTACCTACCGGTAGAGATGCTCTGAGACAGAACAGTGCTAGATCAGGGTTGAATTTTGAGGGTTATTCTGTGCCCAAGAGACATGAGATGAAATCTCCATCACGCTCCTTTTCCACCTCACACACCTTGTTTCCCTTCCCAGGGTGGATGCTCAAGCTCCAGCAATGTGGGAAAGGAAGTGTCCCAAGCTGGGTGGAGCACACCCAGGAGAGGCAAGCCAGCTGAGCTCTTGGCACTTTACACAGCAGCAGCTGCAGTATTAAAAGGCACTTACGTTGTAGGCCTTGACAATCAGCTCAATGATATTCTTGGAGTCTTTGTGCAAAATCTCCACTGTTGTCCCAGGAATCAGGGCAGTAAAGTTCTTGAGGGGATAAAAAAAACATGAAAATAAAAAATGAGGGGGGGTGAAATTAAAGAAAATGCTGAAATGGAGACAGAAAAGCAGAGGTTGAGGAGGGATCGACCATGCACACACCAGCCACGCACCCTGCTCCATCGTCCTGTGGCATACTACAGCTTGGCTGACATCATTGTGGAGCTTGTTTAAGCCAAGCATTGCTAACGTGGCATGGCAAACGCTGCACAGAGCTCATGGCCACAGGATGGGGACTAACGGACCCAACCCAAGCCTGCTGCCAGAGGGGGCGAGACCCAGCTGCTGTGCACTCTGGAAAGCCAGCACTGAAGGGAGGGAGGTCTGGCTGCCCTGTCTCGCCTCACAACCTATGAGCATCCCCAGGAGAGGGGGTGGGGAATGAGCTCAGCTCTCCCACTCTCCTCTCTGTGGGCCACCAGCAGCATCTTAACCTAGCAACGCAACTGCTTGCTGTTTTCACTTGAGCCTCGAGAGCCTGAGCAGAGGTTTCCAAATGCAACCCTGCCTGAAGTACCTCCCTTGGGCAGCTCCAGACATAGGCCAGCCCTTGCAGCTCAGGTCACCTTTTTGTTTCGGAGGAAGAGTGGGGATGACGAGAGAGTTCAGATTGTTCATGGTGTGTTGGGGCCCTGGACTCCATGATGGAAAAACACAGCTGGGCAGAAGCACTGTGTGCAATTAGGTAATGGGATTAAGTCACTGCCGAATGGGTTGAGCAGGTTTGTGCTCTCTCTCTTGCACACTGCACAGCTGGCAGCCTTCCCAACATCCAAGATTAAACTGGAGTCTATTTTAGGTCCTCACATGCTCACTAACACATACATCTCTCTGCTCTAAGAAGCTTTAGTGCTTTTCATTGACAGGACTAGAGGGGAGGGACAGCGAGCTGAGCCTGCCCCTGCCAGCCCTGCTGCCAGCACGTGGCCACGTGCACTTGCAGCTGCATGCACTCATGCTCACAGATGCATGCATGGGGACTTGCAGCTGCACACATGTGCACTTGCGGCTGCACACACGTGCTCATGCTGAAGACATGGGCACTTGTGGCTGCACACGTGCTCACAGCTGCACACACTTGCTCATGTCTGCACACACACACTCATAGCTGCACACATCCTCACAGCTGCACACGTGGACACTTGCAGGTGCACATGCATGTTCACAGCTGCACACATCTCATGGCTGCACACACGCACTCATGGCTCTGCACACACGCTGGCAGCAGCCTTCACTACATGGCACTAGCAGGCAGATGCTTTCAAGAGACGCTTAAGTTTTGCCCCAGCCTGGGTGGCTCAGCAGCACTCACCTTGTACAGGATGTAGTGACTTTTTGTAACAGCAAAAATCAGGTGGATGTTGTTTTCAGAGAGTTTCTCCCCAAGAAGTGCCAGGGAAGGATAATCCTAAGGGCACAACAAGGGCAGAGAAACTGGTCGGTAACACAGAAACAAATACTCATTTCGTTGCTCTTCTTGCCCCAGCAGCAAAACTCGTTCCAGAAAAGTGGCATGTTTTGTGGTGGGATGAAGTGCCTGGTGCATCAGCACAGTCCCAGTTGAAATAGCAGAAATTCTGTCAGCCCTTAAGCATTTCTGTTGCATCTTTCATTATATTGTATGACTGACAACACAATTAGCTGCAAGAATACCTGAACACCAGCTTGCTATTTTTCCTCTTTCTGCTTTGCCATCGGCACACACATGTGTAATAAGCTGGCTGCTACCTTCAGGTATGCAAGGCAGGAGGATCTAGAATTGCAGCAAGTGGACAAGTCCAATTTTTTTCTCCCAAAGCAGAAACATCTACTGCCTGCTCTTTTTGCATGCTGGAAGCAAAAAGAGATTACAGTAAGCTCCTTAATTCTGTTGACTTCTCAGAGAGGATGGCAGGGAAATACTGCTCTAGCTACATACAAGCAACAGGATAATGAACCAGGGATCACTTAGAAGAGACCAGCTTGAGTTTAAAATCTCAGGCTGCTACTGAAGTGCTATCCTTGGAGAAAAACACCTCATTTAGGGGCAAACTGTAGGGCTGATTGAGACACACTAAGACTTAAAGATGGAAACACCAAGGATGCATCCCCATGTCATCTTCCCAGTCAGTATGGAAGCTGAACCCCATTATACAGATACTTGCTAGGATTGGCCAGGTGGGTGGAAAGGTTTCTGTGAGGATCCTAACTTCCATCCAGAAATGCCTGCTATTATAAGGTGGCATCTGTGCAGAAAGTAGTGCTTCCGACCTGCTGAATAAAGCACACTGCTGCAGAAGGATGTGATAATGAGGTGGCAGGCAAAAGCTCCTTCACCCAAGAAGTTTCCTCCACTAAGCTTAATTTTTTAAAAAAATGGCCATTTGGGCTGTTTATTACTGAGATCTATGTTAGTGTTGAGCTCAAAGTCTTAAGAGAAGCATCCTGTTGTGCTTATTACTGTAATCACCTCAAGGTAGACTCATCCTACTCAGGGAGGAGCTGACAGTCCACCAGACATTTTAGAAAAGAGATGACATTTTAAGTTGCCTCTACACTTTGCAGGTAACTTATGATGCTTTTCAGGACAGTCCTTTTCTTTCCCTTGCAATGAGCCCTGAAGGAATCCACTAAGCTCCTAAGCAATTTTTGAGCATCACAGAAATGTTCACTATGGGAGGATTGCAAATTTTGTTTGCAAACTGCAGCAGCAGGTGAAACCATGCTGGTCAGGGGGGGAGTCTGCCATAGGCTGCTGGAGTCATGGGTGGCTGAGAGGTCCACCAACACCCTGAGTTCTCCAAGGGCCGAGCCCCCCATGTAACCCCTCACCAGCTGGCTAGATGCACTGTATTCGTTGACTTCATTCAGGTGGCACTGGCCATCATGGGGCTGCACCAGCCCCCCCAGCTTCCCATCCAGGGCTATGTGGGGCACATCGTCCGTTGTGAAGACCAGCAGATGAGATGCCTCCTTACGCCAGCCGATCTTCTCCTGTGGGAAAACAAACCTGTGAGATGTCTGGCCTACTCCTGCCAAGCCCAAGCTTTGCCCCTCACCCTGCACACAGTCCCAGCCACATGCCCATCCAGCATCAGACCCATTAGCACTAATTAGAAGAGCACTATGCTTCTGTCTACCCATCCCTGGCAAGAAAACAAAAGGTCAGGGCTCATCTAGCATTTCCCAATATCTCCTTCCAGCACACTTACTTAAAACAGGCATGGGGAAGTATGTGGACTGTCCACCAGACCTTCCCTGCCCAGATCCAAGAATAAGAGTTTTAGCTGCTTTTATAGCCAAAGCAGACCTGCCAAATTCCTCCACATATTTAATCTGACTTTGTTTCCTCAGATTTGTAGAGTAGGCAAGGCAACAGTGAGAACTGCAATATCCCCACTCAGCAGATTCATTACCACCCGCTTGTAGAGGTTGTTTCTGAGCTGTAACACAGTGAGGTCCCTGCCTGAAGGGGCTGGCTTTGGTGAACCTATGTGCATGCACAGGCACTCTATGCAAGGACCAGACATTACCACCATCTCTGCATGGGGAGAAATGCAGAGATTTTTTTTCCCAAATAAAGGGATAAAATCTAGTGGATAAATATTTCCCTCCCACAGAGCTTCCCCAGGTTCCTGGTTTCGTGTTGGCTCTAGGAGCAGACCTGTGCCTATCACAGCACTCCGAATCTGTTTGTTGCAATGGAAGTGGAGAGAAACAGAGAAGCACAAAGGAAATCTTTGAAAATTGTAGCACTGCACCCCTGTTCATGTTGGCTGCTCCTACTGCCAGCTCGTGCCAAGGCAAACAGTCTGAGCTCCCACCTGCCAACTTTCTGGCCACAGCAGAGACTTGAGCCAGAAAGTCTCATCTTCCAGATCTTCTCCTTGGACTGGTCACCCTGCCCACCCTACCCACCTGCCAGCAAAGGCACATCCCCACACTTTCCGTCCTCACACACATTCAGCGTCCCGCTCCCTCCAGCTCCCAGCCCAGAGCAACACAACACAAATTCTATGGGAAGCAATGAAACAAAGCTGGGAAAACCTTACTGGTGGGCACAGTACAGGTGAATATACTCAACTCCAGAGGTTATCTAGAAAAATCTGAACTTTGCCTTATTTTACAGTAAGATGCCTGTGAGCTGCCACAGCCCAACTGCAAAGACACTTCCTATGGACAGAGCTGGCATGAGTAAGGCAAGACAGCACAGCAGGCAGAAGGATGCAGAAGAAGGATGCAAAATCACAGCTGCCAGCACAATTTTTGCCTCTAAAATATGAGTCATAGCCCAAAGCCTGCTGATCTTCCAGATAAATATAACTCTTGCTTCAGGGACACCATTCCAGAGCAGCCTTCTATTTCCTCCCTACTGCAGAAGGTATTTTTTTTTTTCTTTAGTGGCATTTTAAAGCCCCACACAATGCAAATAAGGCCATAGGAAGGTATCTTTGGCAACATACATCCCTTGCCATGTACCAGCACATGGCAGTCCAGCTGAGTATGAAATGAGGACTTTCTTGCTCTGGGAAGCGTGAGTCATTCCGCTGAAATGACCCCACTGGACAAAACACAAGAAATTCATGCCAAAATGCAGTTCTTTAAGAACTCAACTTAAATGGTTATGGCTATAACAAGGCAAGAAGCAGCTCTCAGTCTACTCAGCCACCAGACAGAAGCCCGTCCAGTTCACTTTTCTTTGCACGACCAAAGTGAATTTCACTTTATTTGACGACCGAGGCTAAGAAACTCTGACAGAGATTAAAAGGATCAATCCAAGTTTCATTTCCTCAGAAATGTGCTGCACACAACAAAAATGAGCTGCATTCCAGCAGCAGTTATGAAGCTCTTTTAGCCGTGACACTGCTCTTCACTTACCTGCTAAGCCAAAGTTCCAATTGAGGGCTAAGCATCCCTTTACAGATCAACTCTCTATGCCTCCAACACACACTTTTCTCACAGAAACAACTTCAAAAACACTTTGGTTGCTCAGTTCAGGAACTCACTTCCAAAAAACCAACAAACACTCACAATATTTGTGCCAATATTCAGGCACTGACAGCAATTGATGCTTTGGAGCATCGGACCAGGGGGTCTCAGATGGGGTGGGTCCAGCTACAGATCTGTGCAAAAAGCAGTGAGAGAGGCTGGCATACTGAGGAGCCACTGCATCTCACACTGTCTCTGCCAGTGGCTTCCAGGCATTGGAAAATCCAGCTCTTCAGCATGCAGCTTCCACCACAAAACTGAGCAGCACTCTACTCTGCTTTAAACAAATAACCCAAGAGAGGTTCATTTATTTTTCCTGGACTGGGATTGTTGAATGAAAAACCCTGCACTGACATCTGCCCTCTCATCTGGTCTTTGATCCTCATGGGTTATAAAGGACTTTGAAAACAAAGGTGGGACCTGACTCCACAGCAGAGTGAAGTGGGAAGATATGTCTCTGCAGAGCTGGGCATGCTATGGATCTTGCCCCTACTCCTAGGACCAACTACATTTGCCTCCCATACCCTAAAAGACCAGTTTCTCACTCCTTACAACCAACAGTGACTGGTCAAACTGCCACAGCTATCTCAGTACAGCACAGCCCTCCAAATAATATTGAAAAGGCTGAAACCCCCTGCATCAGTATCTCCAAGCCTGAAATAAACAACTAAGTTTATGCTTCTGGTGCTGAATAAAGTGTTCAATTACCACCACATCAACTACCAGAGATGTCCCTGGTTTCATCAATATGTCTAAAACCCCACCAGTTTCACAGATGCAGACCTTTGTGGAAGCAAGAAACAGATATGAGTGAAAAACAAGTATGCTTTAAAGATCAAAATCCAAAACCTCCCTCATTTGGTATAGCTCTGAAGGGCACCTCAGTGCCTCCCAGGTGTCTTGGCCATCTCCACACACCTGTGTCTAGCAAGCACCAATCAAAACTATTTCAAAAGACACTTTATTTTCTAGTCCAGCACTACACTATCTTAGTGTGTAAGATCTGAAACTTATACATGCCACCACGATATATGATGCTTGCACTTAAAGAATGGCAGAAAACCAAAATACAGCAAATGGAAAATGTAATTACAGAAGGCTGATGAATATTCCTGGCTTACCCTATTAGCATCAGGATAAAGGCTTATTGTCTCAGGGTCTTTCATTGCCTCCAGAATAACATTTACCATATCTTCATCTTTCAGATAGGAGCCAAACCCTGGACCTGCTTGTTAGTCTGCATTAGCTGTGCACACTTTCCCTACAACTTGAGTTGAAAGTCAGGCCAAAAAGTTACTTGAGCATTACAGAGCTCTTCGACAGCTCTCATGCAGAAGAAAATCTTGATATGTGTTATGGTATAAATAATACCTAGCCAACAGAGTGGCATTGTTTCTGGCACCTCAGCTTGTGGAAGGAAGGAGACCACACTTGGCCACTGTAGCTTGGAGATGGTGAGGCTCTGCCATGTCATGACTGGCTCTCCCAAGCACATTCCCCTGGACGCCACAAACACTGCTGCTAAACACAAAGTACTTCATGGCCAACACAATGCATAGGTCCCAAGGCAGGGGATTTTCTAAGGTCATACTTGCCCTAAATCTTTGGTTTAGAGTATGATGGAGAGGGTGAAATTCGGAAAAAGCTGGAGATTCTCAGTGAGATGCAATGGAATACCAGAGTAGTGATGAGGAAACCCACCTCAGAAGTCACCAAGGTATCTGCATGCTGCTGTTTCTGCACTGGGCAAATACAGTTCCTGAATTAGTAGATACTGTCTGTGCAGGGTTTAGTCCCCAGGATACTTCATTAGTCACCACTAGATGTACAGCACCAATCATGGCAGCAAAGAATATCCTCATCAAGAAGCAGCACTTCACTGCTACCTCAGATGCCTGACACCTCCATCCACCTTGTCTGTGCTCAGGCCATCACAACCCATGGCCACCAACCAATCTGGGCCACCACATCCCACTAAACATCCATTTTTGGCTGGGGGGCTTAGGAGGTCAATCAGCTGACCCAAAATGTCGGCTTTTATAACTCTGGATGGATGGAACTCATTTCTGTGAGCAGCAGGTAGCTGCCCCACCCCCATGAAGGGGCTGCCAAGGCAATGTGAGCCACAGCACAGCTTTCTACTGGTCCCCTGGACTTTATTTCCCACAGCCAAGCTCTGGTAATTAATTAACTGCCATGGCTGCAGAAATCCCTCTGTCATGACATGCCATATCATGCAAAGAGTTATGCAAGCGCACATGTTCACCTCTACTCACCCTTCCTAGAAGATACCTTACTTTAGATGGTATTAGCATCTAAATTCATCTTCTGTGTACTCAAGAACAACAGTCAAACAGTTTGGTCATTTGCCAACAGTTTGAGACTAGCACAGAAGTGCAGGAAATATCTTGCAGGTCTCCTGTCTTCCACCAACACCTGCAAGATGAGCCCTTGACACACACCATGATCTCTGCACCACAGGGAAACATTGTCCCATTTTTGCAATAATGTGATGGAAGGAATTACAAAAACAACCACGCTGGAAGGCACAGCTGACTCACCATCCTGAGCTGCCTCTGCTCTAACCACAACAGCCAGCTCTTCAAAACTGAGAAGCACTTTTTGGCCAGGCCAGTATTGGAAGCAGCACTGCAGTCGTGCCAACAACAATATCTGTGCCAGGGAGGGGAAGGATGACTGTTGGGTGGCATCATATCCAACAAGGCATGTTCAGTCCTGTGGAGAGCATGAAGCATAAACGAAGCCAACCCAGGCAAGGAAGATCTGGTTTCCCACAAGCCTGTGTCCCACCACTCTTGCAGACGATGCCTATCTCCTGACTCCCAAACTCCAGACCCAGAAGAAAGCATGCCCAACCAAAATACTGTGCAAGGCTGGAGCAAAGAAAAAACAAACTGTATGTCAAGAGGGAAAAAAGCAACTGGAGCCAGCCCTGGCAAGATCAGCCACATGCCAGAGGAGAGCAAACTCTTCCATCCCCAACACACAATGCGATACAGAGCAACCCCCCTACTTTTTCCAGAAAGATACTCAAGTGAACATCTCCAACCCCTGTAAGAATGTATCTAAGATGGCACCAAGCTAATGAATTCTGCCTTTAGTTACTGCTAACACCTCCAGTTGTGCTGGCAAAGAGACCAAGCAGGTTATCAGTGCCTGGATCATTCAGTCCTACGCAAGTAGGGGGAAGGTAAGAACAGTAGGAACCAGCTCCAACCCTCAGCATGGGTCAAATGCTGCAAGTTATGTTTGACACACACTGAAGAAATGTATTGAGGCAATGCACAGTGCTGCTGCACATGACTGTGCACAAATCTTAAAGGACTCTGTCCCTCCCAAGTGCTCAGGGATCGGCACCTACAAGACAAACCATTACAAGTCTAGCCATGTGATGAAATCTCAGCATTACTTTGCATTTGGAACAGGTCCTTTATTACCCCTTTAAAGTAGAAAACAAATATTTTTTTTGGTCTTTGCCTCTCATGTACAAAAACACAAGAAAGCAACAGCCATGACTTTTCAAGGCATTTTTTCATGGCTTCTGCAAGACAAATGTAGTAGTTACAGCATACCAGAGCTTAATCACAGAAACACAAAATCTCAGGGGTTGGAAGGGACCTGGAAAGATCATCTAATCCACACCCCCCCCCACCACAGCAGGATCACCTACACCACATTACAGAGGAACACATCCAGGCAAGTTTTGAATATCTCCAGAGAGGAGACTCCACAACCTCCCTGGGCAGCCTGTTCCAGTGCTCTGTCACCCTCACAGTGAAATTTTTTTTCCCCACGTTTACATGAAACTTTCTATGCCTCAACTTCCACCCATTGCCCCTTGTCCTGTCACTGGGCACCACTGAGCAGAGCCTGGCTCCATCCTCTTGGCACTCAGCCTTCACATATTTATAAACACTGCTGAGGTCACCTTTCAGTCTCCTCTGAGCCAAAGAGCTCCAGTTCCCTCAGTCTCGCCTCGTATGGAAGATGTTCCACTCCCTTAATCCTCCTTGTGGCTCTGCGCCACCCTAGTCCAAGGGCAGAGTAGAAGCAGCTTCCTCCTCTTTTGCTTTGCTGTAAAGCCCCAGATATCAGAGAAGAGAAGAGAAGAGAAGAGAAGAGAAGAGAAGAGAAGAGAAGAGAAGAGAAGAGAAGAGAAGAGAAGAGAAGAGAAGAGAAGAGAAGAGAAGAGAAGAGAAGAGAAGAGAAGAGAAGAGAAGAGACGAGACGAGACGAGACGAGACGAGACGAGACTGGAAGAGACCTTCAAGATCATTGCGTTAAACCCATTATCCAACCCACCTAATCAACTAAACCATGCAACCAAGCACCCTATCAAGTCTCCTCCTAAACACCTCCAATGACAGTGACTCCACCACCTCATTCCAATGGGCAATCATAGAATTTCTTCCTAACCTCCAGCCTAAACCTCCCCTGGTGCAGCTTGAGACTGTGTCCTCTTGTTCTGGTGCTGGTTGCCTGGGAGAAGAGACCAGCCTCTGCCTGTCCACAACCTCCCAAGTGAGAGTGAGTGAGAGTGACTCACCTTGCACACGGCAGCCTGCAAGATCGCGTCGAAGCCGCCCTCCGGAGCATCTCGGTTGCGGGAAACCTTTTGCTTTTGAACTTCTTCATTGAAACGGTCGACTTTATCCGTTAGGGACAAGAGGTGGCGGAAGCCAAAGGACGGAACACAGCTGGGGAACAGCTTGTAACTGTAGGAGGAACAGAGGAGCGGTCAGCTGGGAGGAAACACACCACCAGCCAAGAGCTGCAGAAGCTCCCAGCTCTACCAAGTTGGTCTCCAAATTTCCATTCAGGGGAATGAAATATTTCCACAACATTTCATGTTTTGAACACTTCAGTTTCTGACTAGTTATCTACAAAGCCATGCAGTAGAGCCCTTTTTGGTTTTGTTTTTTGCCCCCAGGGGCTTTAAGCAGAAGAAGCTTCCAGAGATCTCACCAATCCCTGGAAGTCTTTAAGGCCAGGCTGGATGTGGCTCTGAGCAACCTGATCTAGTGTGAGATGTTCCTGTCCATTGTAGGGGGGTTGGAACTAGATGATCCTTCAGGTTCCTTCCAACCCTAACAGTCTGATGATTTTATGATTCTGTTACTGAACATGTCTCTCTGTGTAAGCTGTGAGTGGAGACACCAAGCACCAGCCCACTCTGGGCCATGCAGCTCTGTAGTTTCAGCACCAATAAAACTTTTTTCTCACACTGGGAATCCACAGTGCATGATGAGACCTGTAGTGAGTGACACAGAGGGTGCTCTTGGCAGAGACACCCTTGCCATGAAGGGTGGTGGAAACTGTGTCACTCACCTGCAGAACTGATAGGTTGGTGTCAAAGGGCAACACATGGGAATGGCACTGCCAAGAGCTACTTTCCCCCTGTCTTTCAATCTGCATTTTCACTCAGTCATCTGGTTCTCTTGGCAGCACCTGCCACCCTGCACCCACTGCACGTCACCAGGCACCTGGTAATTGCCCAACATGAGATGTGTTGATAACTAACACCAACTTGTGCATCCACCCACTCTCCCTGCAAGCCAGTGAGCAGACACCACCTCTGTTTCCCACAGCTCCACTGGAGAAGAACAGTAGGAGTGGCACCCTAAGGCAGAGAGAAGCCTCAGCAGGCTACCGGAAAACTTACAAAACTAACAGGAGGCAGCTTTGGTACTCATTGCATGGTCAAGAGAGCCAGCAAGGTGCTCAGGTGGTGTAGGATATCAGTGAGTGTGTGCTGGGCAGAGGAAGAAGAAGGGTTAAGACTAAAAAGTGTTTAAAAAGGAGTTGGGCTGGCACTAATTCACTCTTATCTTCAAAGATAAAGCCCAGAGAACAATTAAAGGCATCTGCTGACACATGACCCACTATGGGTAAATTGTAAGAGGCTTTTTACACACAAAGGAGTATTTAAGATTTACCACTGCTGTGAACTCAAATCCTTCAACAAGGACCCCAAAGCAGGGATTTCCACCCACACAGCCATGCACACACCTAACCACTGGGGAGGTCCCACTGCCCTGGGCCCCAATGGCTATCGGAGCCATCCCTCATGATCAGCCTCATGGTCTGGCTTGCACCCAGGGCCAAGGCAAGGACTGTGTCACATCTGAAGCCTCTGCTCTTCAGGGTCTCAGCAAGCAGCCCTTAACTCCTCTGAGTGCTTGGTTTCTCAGAGACCTGGTGCTGAAAGAAAACACTGACACACTACAGGGTTCTACCTCTCAGGAAGATACACAATTTAATCCTTTTTTGGTACATTGGTTGGTTGGGTTTTTTTTCCACACACTGTCCACGTTTGCTGGAAGCAGCAGCAGGTAGCAACAAGCTGGACAGTGGATATCTGAGTGACTAGGCAAGGGTACACAGCAGTGTGGGTAGGTTATCTAAGTCTGTAACCTCCACAAGTCCTGTCACAGGTAGACGGGCTATTAGGTGTTTGGTCAGATCCTTTTCCTTCCTTATATTTTTTAATTTAGTGGTTATTTCCTTCATATTATCTCTCTTGAATGATACCATTGCTGCAAAAGGCAGTATCTTAGCTCCCTGGGAGACCCCAGGCAGGCTGCTGGGTCAGGAGCAGGGATAAGCAGTGGGCTGGGATGAGATGGAGGCAGCACAAAGGATCCCAGACAGCCCTCACAAGAAAATTGGGCTGTACACCACCCAGCCCTGCAGGATGACAGCCATCAATGCAAGCAGGAGGAGGAGAGAGCCTGGATCAGGGGCAAAAAACACCCACTGCAGATCACTTTTTCTTAGATGCATGCTGGCCACTGGAGAAAGTCTACTTTGACACTAGAAGTAGCTGCACCCACAACCTGAGAAGCCATCTCACTGCCCCATCAGTGAGCCACCCAGCAGCAGCAACGGCCCACTTGCAGAGCAGGCAGGGGAAGGTGTGGCCACCTGGGATCAGTGAGGAGCCAGCATCCCTTCTTGGATGAAGAGGAGACAAATAACAACTGGAAGGGAGCGCCCACCACATGAGCTGCTTTGGGCAATCCATACTAAATGGTTTCCCAAGACCAGGCTGGCTTGATGTAGCTCACAAACAGAAAAGCAACCACCTGGGTAAAACCAAAAAGGACATGCAGATAGCTTGATCACAGGGGGAAAAACATAAGGCAACTGCTCCAGATGCCCTTGATGGAAAAGACATCAGCAGTTTCAGGCATAACTCGCTGCACACCTCTCCCAACCCTCTCCTCCTGCACACTTCACTCTGTCTCATTCATCAAAAGCCATGCCACTTCAATTAAATCACACACCGGCCAAACACAGTTCCTGAGAGTTCCCCAGCTGGAGCAAAACCCTGTCCCCAGCCCATCCCATGGAGACTAAGACACAGATGATTGAGAGCATCCCTCTGAAGCCATGCCAAATCTGGGGGAAACAAGCTATGAAGATTGTGGTGCAGACTGCCATAGTGGCAAAGCAGGGTCACCTCTGGCTACATTTCATGGCCAAAGCATGAGTTTTCAGTGTTAAAATCCATTTGACCTTCCTTTCTGGACAGAACTGGCAAAAGCAGAATACAGATTATTCTGTATAGTCAATGGTCACTGTTCAGTGGGATGCCAAACACTTGGCCAGTGCCAAAAGCTGACCTAGAAACATAGCTGATGTATGCTCTCTTTAATTTGTCCCCAATATGGAAAGTTAAAGGACACACATTGGCAGAGCCTGGCATCCATTCATGCAGTGATCCTACAACAGGTCTGTGAAGGACTCAGAAGTACTAACCTTGTTGCCCTTACATGACTAGAAAGCATCCTAGTGATGGGTGAGGGTAGGATGGGCACCACGAAGGCAAGCATGGTGACATCATTCCATGTCTATGTCATTGCTGACACATTCATCTTTTTGTGCCAACACCCAAACTGAGCTGGATACCTTCCACTACACCTAATTTCACTCTGGAATAATCCCCAGTTCAATGGACTTGGTCCTGACTCTGGTAGTTAAAAGCCAAATGAAAGACTAGCGAAGATAGTCAAAAGCAACCCCCCTCCCCCCAAAAAAAGGAAGGGTGTGACAGAACTCAAAGTAAATTGCATCATTTGTGTCTCTTGCCACTGCCAGTTTGCTTTACTACCACAGTAAAACAGATGATGAAAAAATCTGCCTGACATCTTCGAAACACTTCACAAGAAGTCATTAATCAGTACTACAGGCCATCACCAATTTCACTTCCCCCAAACATTTTTGTTGTGAAGGGCTTGCATTGTCTTGGTCTCTTATCTGTAAAATGGAGATAAAGAGGTTAATTGCTTTACTCAAGCCCAAACTATGACTCAGAGATAGGATCAGAAATGTTTGGCTCTTGCTCCTTTTTCTTAAAGCCTGTAAAACAAAAAAAAAAAAAGCCTGCTATGCTTGCAGGCTCTTCAGGTACTTAAAAATAGCTTCAGGCTCCTGATATATCAGTTTCCCAGCTCTGGATGCAGACATCTCCCACCACCCACTGCAAAAATGGAAATTATCCAATTTGGAGTCGTTCTGAAGTATCACAATGACATCCACGGCTAGTCAACATTCCCAAAAGCCAGAACTGAAGCGTGGATCAGCATTTAAAGCAGGAATGGGAAGAATCATAGAAATATTAGGGTTGGAAGGGACCTCAAGGATCATCTAGTTCCAAACCCTCTGGGCAGGAACACCTCACACTACATCAGGTTGCTCAGAGCTACATCCAGCCTGACCTTAGAAACCTCCAGGGACGAGGCTTCTTCCACCTCCCTGGGCAACCTGTTCCAGGGTCTCACCACCCTCATGGGGAAGAACTTCTTCCTAACATCCAATCTGAATCTACCCATTTCTATTTTTGTTCCATTCCCCCTAGTCCTATCCCTACCTGACACCCTAAAAAGTCCCTCCTTCCCCAGCTTTCTTGTAGGCCCCCTTCAGATACTGAAAGGCCACAATAAGGTCTCCTGGGAGCCTTCTCTTCTCCAGACCGAACAGCCCCAACTCTCTCAGTCTGTCCTCATAGGAGAGGTGCTCCAGCCCTCCAATCATCCTCATGGCCCTTATCTGGAGGTGTTCCAGCACCTCCAGATCCTTCTGGTAATAGGGACTCCAGAACTGGACACAGCCTGAAGCCAGGCTCTGTGCAAACACAGAGCTTGTCCCTTTGGGTTACACCTACCACTTACCCAATGCAGGGATTGTTTTGGTATCTTGGTGCCGTGTAGGAGAAAGGAGAAATGTTTTTGTCCACGAAAGAGCCAAACCCCAGCCGGAAATTGCTAGTGAGCTTTCGCATCTCTTCAGCCAGCTTTGTCCCCAGATTGCGAATGTTATCTAGGTCATCGTTCATGGACAAGGAGAGATCCATCAGGTAGTAGAGGTCCACAGGATAGTCCTCCACTTGACGAACCTGAACTCGGAAGGAGGTCTGGTCACCTGCACGTACACAAGAGTTGAGAGCGATGAAGAAGACACTCCTAGCACATGTAAAATCCAGACCAAATGCCTTTATTTTTTCAGTCTTCCCCCTGCAGAGCAGATAGCTCACTTGCAAAAGAAGAGAGTGAGAGGAATAAGCTTTTCCACAACCCCTAAGAGACTAAAAGGAAAGCAGGTAATGACTTTGGGTCCTCTTGAGCTGTTTAGTGTACTGGCCAGCAAGAAAACAGCATATCTATAGAATGCATGTCTCTGTTTTACTTCTGAGATACAGGAAAGGTCTTTCCATCTCAGCTGAGAGAATATCTAGTGGGAGACACGTGAAAAATGCTGTTGCCCCAGCTTGTGTGTACTTCAGGGGTGTTTTCCTAGAAAACTGGAAAGAAAAGCAAACACAGTGAACCTCGGATGTTTCATGGACTACTGAAAGAGGGACCATGCACATGCTTCCTTGGATATGTCCTCGAAGCAAACTAGGAGCAGTCCAAGAGGTCCTGCACAAAAGAGAGAAGGAAGTGGAGCAAGAGAATGGGATCAGGAGAAAACAGCCAGAGTGAGATGACTGCAAGACATCCTCTGAACTGTGCAGGGAAGTCAAGTCAAAGCAGACACAAAAGAAATACCTTTGAAAATGAAGTCTTCCCTGAAAGACAAATGTGCCATCATGATTCTGGAGAAAGTAGGGCAAAAGGGAAGTGAACTGCAAAGAGAAGATTGTTAGGGTCACCCAAGAAAGCACTGAGGCAGAGATGAAGCTTGCTAAAGTGATGAACAAAAAGGAAGGAGCTGATAGGTCTGAGTCACAAGCTGTGCAGATGTGAAGAGCAATAGCCTTTCCCCTGACTTTTGCCAAACTGCTTTCTCAAGAAAAGTTCTCCAGAAGGGGTGTCAGGAGGGGAGGCCATCACCAGCACTGCCCACACTCCAAAAAAGATGACGTGTCTTCAAAGTCATAGACCTCAGAGGAGGCAGAGAAGGGGTGGCAAATGCTTTTCTTATGCTTTGCTGAGAGAGGAGTCTAGATGGAAACCTCAGACTATAGCACTCTCAAACCCTAGTCTGGTTTGTAGATCCCACACTCCAGCCACCAACTTGGCCCCTTTTCCAGCTCAGTGGGGTCTGAGATCCACAGACTCCAAACCTCTCAAGACTAAGTTCCCCCTCCTGCCCACCTCTTCCTGCTCTTAATGGCTGAGGCTGACCTTCAGGCACTGGCAAGTTCTACAAAATAAATGTGGCTTTCTTACTTCTTCCCCAGAAATGAAACACACATTTTTAGCATTGTGAAAAAACTTCCTTAACCATTTTATTGTTCCCCTCATTGTGTGCAGCAGCACAGCTGCTCCCACTTATTTCCAGTTCAACAACATGCAGGAGCAGCACCACAAAACTGCCATGCTGGCAAGAGATGACATGGAAGGGTTTTGCAGCCCAGCAAGCAAGAGCCCTCAGTGGCACATAGGGTCATGCTGCATGGAGCCACAGGCAGGGCCAAACACCCTCCCTAGCTCCTAGGATCTGCTTTGTAGTGATTCCTGACACCATCTCTGTGTGCAAGGAGTGAGTGGACATCCCATCCCAGCCCTCTGCAGCAGCTGTTTTGGCCCAGCAGCATCCACCACCTCAGCAAAGCAGCCAGGGTCCCAGCATCTGTGGGGATGTGCATAACGGTCAGAGCCTGCCTCCTGCAAAGAAAGCTGTGGAGGGTTTAGATCCAGGTCTGCTTTCCAACTACATCAGGTTGTTCAGAGCCCCATCCAACCTGACCTTGGGACAGGGTTGGATAGGCCTTCTACCACATCTCTGGGCAACAGTGTTTCACCACCCTCACTGTAAAACATTTCTTCCTTATGTTTAGCTTTAGACTATTTTCTTCTAGTTTAAAACCATTACCCCTTGTCCTGTCACAACAGGCCCTGCTGAAAAGTCTGACCACCTTTAAGGATTGAAAGTTCACAATGAATTCTCTGCAGAGCCTCCTCTTTTCCTGCTCTTCTCCAACCCCAACACTACTGGCCTTTCTTCCATAGCAGAGATGTTCCAACCCTCTGATAATTTCTGTGGCCACCTCTGTACCTGCTCCAACAGGTCCAGGTCTTTCTTGTGCACGTTAACATAAAGCAAAAGCTTTTAGCACTCACTGCAGTGTAACAAACCATGACTGCAAGCTTGGTTTTAATTTAGTGCTGCAAGAATGTCTTTAACTCTGGGAAAATTCATTACTATGCCTATTTTTCTCATTCCTACATATTTTTCCCATTGGAATACCCAATCCTTTCAGACAAAGAGGATGTGTCCTTTTGCCTTTCCCAACATTTCTGTTTTCAAAACGCAAGTCCTGAGATGGAAATTTCTGTGCCAGAAAGGATATTTGGGATACAGTGATCAAAACCCCTTCTTTTTAACAGTTACAAATTTGTCAGTCCCTGAGAAGCACACAAAAAAGAAAAAACCCAACAGGATCCTGGGGCTGGAGGTCCTTTCATTCTTAACTGCACAAATCAATTATCTCAGAGAAAATGTTGCTAAGGTAAGAAGATGTAAGTGCAAAAGAATTTATTATTCTCTGTGCACAGTATTACTCTCACACTTCTAGGGATAATCCAGCCCTCCCCTTCCCCATCTATCATCACCACCATCCTCTCCCTTGGGCTTTTACTGAGAAGTTCTGAACTCAAAGCTGAAATCAGAAATGTTTCTTGGATAGTGTCATGCAGAGGCAGCGCAGAAACTGGGAAAACTGCTTTTAGCCAACTTAAAAACACAAAGTCTACAACTATGCTTATCCAAGAAAAGCCTTTTTTTGTTTGTTTTGGGCTGGGTTTTCTTTGTTTGTTTTGTTTTCCTGCTTGGTGAGGTTTAGGGCTTGATGGGCAACACAAGCTGCATCTATCCATATTTGAACTCTTTTTGTGCCATTCGTCTTTTCCATTTAACCAGGACACACTGCTTCATGGCTGGGCCCAAGATTAAAAAGCAGTCTTTATAAAAATTAAATGCACAGTTTAAGGCCTTTGGAAACTATGTGTAGGCACAGAGATTTGGGCATGTGACTTCTGCCACAGGACAATTAGATCAAACTGCCTGAGTGGGAACAGCGAACAATTGACAATTCGCTCCCTTCTGCTTCTGCTTAGTGGTCTAAGAATAAAAGATCACCATTGCCACAGACCTCCATGTGAATTCATCTTTGAAATAGTACACCCTTCATGCCCAAAATTGAATCAACATTGTCTCCTTTTTGTCTTGAGTTCACAAGGTGAAACCCATTCTCAACCTCAAGGATTAATGGAGAATTTAAGCTGAGGATGCTAGAAAGTTATCAGCCCTAAGTCAGAGTGCTGCCCAACATCAAAAAGAGAACAGAAATGGGAGATACTATTACAAACATATCCCTCCCCCTACAATGACTCTGATGCTGTGCAAGAGCAGCACAGGCAGGGGAGCTCAGTAGCTCTGTGTGGGAATCACTGTGGGGCCCTCAGAGAGATTCCTGTGGTTCAGCCCAGATCTAGGGAGTTTCTCCAACATCCAAGAAGAATCGAAGATGGCCATAAGTGTGGTCCCCCATGAGGAAAGGCAGCAACAGCACAGTAGCCCTGTGCAGCCCCAAGCATTAGACAATGTGGCCTCCCAGGAAGATGCAATGAGACTGACACCCATGACCTGCCACAAACCAGAGCAATGGGAATCTGCACCTCTAGCTGAGAAAAGGGGTCTAGCAAAAGGGAATTTGCTGAGCACTGGGCACTGCATGTGAAGGAGGGTTTGCAGGAGGTGACATGTGGAAGCTGAGCCAGCCCTTTCCGCCAGGAACTGCCTCAAGAAACTGAATAACAACTCCCTTTTCTACAGCAGCAAACCTGTTTCATCAGCAACATTCAGATGCAGAAGGCATGCATCAAACCATACATCCAGTCCTGACTACCCTCAGGTATCTGCTTTAAAGGCTTTGAAGTAAAATTCCTTTAAATTTGAGAGTCTGACTGATGACAGCAGTCATACTGCTGGGGAAGAGTTAATTAAGAGACATCATGACTACCTGACCCTTGGAATTAAGCAAAAGAAATCCTGCAGCAACCCTCAGGCTTCAGGAAAGCCCTGGTAGTGTAAGCACCCGCTGAAACTTGTGTTTTTCTTGGGTAAAACATCCAATTTCATTTTTCTGTATGCTCATGAGAGCTGTCACAAAACTGTAAGCTTTAGAAACCCACACCAATCGCTTATAATGAATTGAGCTTTTATATTTGCTTCATAACTTTGCAATAAAGAGCTTTATTTTTCCCCCTGCAGAACCAGCGGCTGCCAAATTTTTGCACGAATTCTGAACCCATATTAAAGGCTCCCCCCACTATGCAAAGAATTTTGATAACAAGCGTGCTTACACGGTCCAGTCCGGCCATCCCCTTCTAATTTTTTAGTTAAAAGGAAGAGATTGAAGAACTGTGATGGCTCAGGGGAATGAAACAGGGATCTGGCTACAGTCCAAGGCCTGAGTCACAAGTTTGTATCTCCATCTTCTGCCTTGGTCCCATGGCTCTTTTGCATACCAACAGAAAACAGGTACATGTTTTTGTTTCCAATTCATAGAAAGATGTGTCTCTGTTTGGAGTCAAGCACTGTCAGGGCAGGAACCAGAGTTATTTTAATTCCTTCCACCCAGTCATTACATTTTTAAGGTTCCCTTTAAACACACACAGGGGTTAAAACCAGAACTGAAACCTTTGTGGGTAGGCTGTGATTGACTTTGTGTAACAGCAGCATACTTTCATGGAGGACACACAACTCAGCTCATGATGCACCACCAAAGTTTAAGGGCTGTGGAAGGGGCGAGCAGCCACCTGCCTTGGTGGGCTACAAGGTCACAAGCTGTACGCTCTTAGCATGTCCCAGACACCCTTTCTCACTCACCCCCCTCCCCCCCGAGCATATGGCTGCCAGTCTTTAAGGACTCACCAGGACGAAGATTCAACGCAACCTTCTGAGGCATGATCTGTGTGACATCCAGGTGGGTCTGGCCAGAGCCCTTGCTGCTCAGAGGGACATTTTTCACAACACTGATGCGGCTGCTGGGGTTTTCAATGGCCCCGGCACAACCATTTGCAATCAGGTTCTGCAGGAAGTCGCACCGCGATGTGATGGACTTTGTGCTGCCAAACTCCTGGGGGATGAAGAACGGACAAAAGGGAAAGGGAGGAAGAAACATCAATCCCACAGCAGGGGCTTTGTTTTGATATGCTGGTATCTGTAGCAAATAGGAGATGACAAGGAGAAGCTGGTGTCATTTGTAGTGGCCGTACTCAAGAGGACTGATCCTTGAGCCTTTCAAAGGGGTCTACCAAAAAAACCAAAACACAACAACAAACAAATTCTGCAAGGATTTGAAGATCGAATTTGCTCACAGATCACCACAATAGAACACTAAGCCTTGGTTTCCCCCCCAGCCACAGCAGCAGCACTTGCTCCTGTCCCTGTCATAGGCCAATGTTTAGTTTGCTGCCTGGACAGACAGTTGACATCTCTTTGAGGGAGGGAGGTGAGAAGTTGTTACTTTTTACATGTGCACCAACTTGAATGAGCTTTGCAAAAGAGAAAAGAGAGGACAAGGAGGTGGCACTGAGGGAAGCAGGACAAACCCACTAACCCAGATGTGAAGCTGGAGACTGAAGTTGGATGGCTTCAGGAACCTACATCCTCTTCCCTGAGCAAGACACCACACGTTCCCATACAAGCACCATGTTTGCACACTCTCTCAAACCTCTACACTGCAGATGCTGGCACAGCACCATCACATGAGGGGAAAAAAGTGACAGCAAGTGGTCCCTGAGGCAGAGAACAGCCATAGCGGTCTTGATGTGGGCATGCTGTCCTGGGCAGCTTTGCTGGAGAATAAAGCAGGTGGAAGAACCTTCATGGAAGGCGATCAATAGGCAGCCCAGGCAGCAAGGCACAGGCAAGTGGCTCACCCTCAGAGGACGGGCTGCCATGGCAGGGTGTCTGCCAGTGCCCAAGCCAGAGCTCCAGCCCTTGCTGTGAGCCCTGTGTGTGGTGCACAATGCAGCCTTGTGTGGGACAACGCTCAGGAACAGCCAGCTGCACAAAGCAGCCTTTTGCAAAGAGCCCATTTGGCAGAATGCTGGGGGTTGGGGGGGTTAATATTTTTTTCTTTTTCCAAAAAAGCACCAAAGGGAGCAAATTGCATGCCCAAAACTCGCTGGATTTTCAACAGTCGATTCCTATTCCTTTCTGCACTATAACAATAGAGACAACTGTCTTGTGCTCCAGGGCTGATGGGCTAAAGTGACATGAAATAATGCAGAGAAGATGCTCGCAGCCATGACAGACCCTTCTTCAGCTGTGCAGCCAAAAACCAGTATGGGGCTAAATAAGCTTCACTTTCTGCATGGGAGAGGATGGGGGAGAGGTCAAGAAGGGAAAAGCCATCTGACAAGATCTGGCTTTTGCACCCTGTGGGGTGTTCTAGGGGGTCCCCCAAGGACAGCCTTGGATGGGGGGGCCCAGGACACAGACAGAGGCTCTCTGCTGCATTTTCTCACTACGAGGTCCCAGTGCTATTTGAAAAATGAGAGATTTGCATTCCAGCATCCAGCAGCTGGGTCCGGCCAAGGAGACGTCACGTCAGATGGATACAAACACAAATTTCTTGGAACGAGCTGTGTAAACAGATGAACTTCCAGAAAGGAGGACTGGGACTACTTAAATCATCTCCAGAATGACAAAATGAAAATCAGAATCTCTCACAAACCCAAAGCCAACGCCCAGCCTTTCAGACCAGCACGTTTAGGGCAGCATTGGAGAAAAGTTTATCTTGGATGTGGTTTGACCTGGAGTCAGTGAAAAGCTGGTGGGCTGCAGGCACTCTTCCTGGGACAGCTCACCCAGCAGCAGGGCACCTGCAGTGAGATGCTCTCCTGCTCTCCCAGTACCAGGACTAATGCTCCAGGTCAGCACCCCTGCCAGCTTATTTCTGCTGCCACCTATTAGAAAGGGCACTCTGGATGTGCAAAAAAATGATACAAACAGCACCAGGAGCGCAGCCCAGAACTTTTAGTTATTCCTTAGGAATTAACTCTGGAGAGAATAATAAAATAGGACAATATTTAGGGCTGCTCAGGCAACTGCAGCCTTTATCAGGCATTTCCAATCCTCCTTGAGGTCTGCTCCAAAGCCTCCTGATGTGAATGGAAAGACTCAACTTCAAAGGGCTTTGAATTAGGGCTTAATTTTCTGGCTGGGCCTGGGGTAGCAGAACGAGCCAGGAAAGGCAGGCAGCCCAGGGGGAGGAGGATGCTGCTTCCTCCCCCAGCTGCTACTCTTTAGCAGTTGAGCTCATAACACCATGAGAAATGGCTCTGGGTATGGGACTGTTTATACAAGTGTCCAAGAGGTGTACACAAGAGCAGCATCCACATGCTGAGGATGAGACAGCACTGGCACATGGGGTAAGGAGCAGACCCATGTGGGACCCACCGGGAGCTCTTTTGGGAAGGGTACCCATGCATGTGCAAACTTGTCCTTTTGCACTGTGGTGAGAAATGGTTACCACTGCAGAATGCTTTTCTGCAACCTCTGTGACAAAAGTTCTCCACAGGAAGCTCAGGAGGTGGGAGAAGGCCACTAACACAACTCCTTCTGACAGGAGCTGCACAAAGCTCTCAGGTCAGCAGCACCTCTACACTCCTCCACAGTCTCTCTTGCTCTACCCAAGTACTTGACCTGGAACTTGTTTATCAAATGGGCCCAGAGGACTTGCTATGGGACAGCAATTGCTGAGCTGCAGCTCCAACCAAATGCAGCCTTTTTTTTGTTTGGTGAAACACCACATTGCCCAGGGTGGAAGAAAATACGCCCTGCTCAGGGGTGCAAACACTCCAGGGGAAAGGGGGTGTAGCTTAGCACCCAGGGGTGCAGGACAGACCCCTGCTTCTACCTGGGTTTCTAACTCAGGCAGAGTGACACCAAGCAGGGTCTGACAGTGGCCTCAGGAAAGCCCCAGCAATCACTGCAGCACCCTGCAAACAAACATGCCTCACACACACCCATAGGCCAAAAACTAAAGCCAAAGCTGTGTCTACCAGGTGTCACCCAACTCAAGCACAAAGTTTTCTGCAACAGAGTAAATTGAGTTCCCTGGAGGCTAGATGAAAGGGAAAATTAAACAAACAAACCCACAAACACACAAACCAAAACAAACAAAACCTCCAACCAAAACAAACAAACAAACAAAAACCCCCAGCCAAAACAAGACCAGATTTGAGGAGCAGAGGACATCACACAGGTCTAAATAATTCATGAGCAATGTTTCTGAAAGGCAGTCCCACACCAGTCCAGATGTGGCACACTGGTTCAAACTCCAGTTCCCCCTGAGCCGAGGACACCTCGCAGTTAGCTAAGCAATTCAGTGTACCCAAGTACTTGCTGGCCATCTACCTTCATGTCTGCTTCAGCCAGAAATGCAGCAGGTACCCCACAGCAAAGAGGAACTGCCCCAAGCATCACTTCATGCCACAAAGCAGCATGAGTTTGAGGAGATACCACCTAGTCCTTGTTTGTGAGGCCGGCTGCACACAGCCCCTGGGCACCTGGCGGTGCAGCTGCTGTGCTAACAAGAGTGAAATGCTCGCTCACAAAAGCGAATGCACACAAGCAGACAGAGTGAAAGGAGACAACAGTGTGACAATTACATGCTCATCAGCCTGACAGTGTTAAGACAAATTGCTTGGTTTATGCCATAAAGATGGAGAATAGCACTGACTGCATCTGACTCCTGACAAGATATGTCCCTAACATATTTTTTTTTACTATAACCAGTCCATTGTGCATTAATTCAGCCTGAAATATCCCTGCTTTCTCCACTGAAAAAAAGGGACATGTTCCCTCTATGAACATCCTTGATTTTCCTTCCTCATTCTCCAGACACACATTCCTGAGACAGGAGACGATGGGGTAAAAGCAACCTGCTGGAAAACAGAGTGTGCCACTGGGGGGATTTCAGTTCAATTAATCAAAAAGGAAACTTCAGTTTAATTAGCATAACTAATGTGCATCTCAATTCTGCATGCACACATACAAATGCATCCTCTTAGGTAATGCAGGATGGACATACAGCATAAATAGACCTAGCAAACAAAAGAAGCCTCTGCACATTGGTAGACTGCTCCCTAAAACAGCAAGCAGAAGATAACAGCAACACAATGAGATAATTTTCCTCCCCTCTTTTGGAAAGCATCCCCTCTGCAATTGCTCCAGGTAGGTTTGTCATGAACACAAACCCCACCTGTCTATCACACCCCACCTGGCAGCTCACAGGACAGCACTGAAGCCACTTCCAGAACTCCCTGCTCTCCCCAGCAAGCCCAACAAGCTCTGCTGAACCTGAGCAACTGGATGTCACTACAAAAAAGTCAACGAGCACCCTCCTTTCCCACCCACGAAAACAAGGCTGCCACAGAGATCACAGCAACCCCATGGACTAGTGTGCAGTTTCCAGCCAGAATCTTTCCCCAGCAGCATGTCAGACATTTCTAATCTCTTATGGAGCTTGCAGGAGAAGCTGAGGAATATCCTCAAAATTCCAGCATGGATGGCAAGGCTGCAGCAGCCTCCATTAGCCAAGAGTCAAATATTCCCTCCAGACCATCCTGTTTCAAGGCATACTCAGGTGACATTGAAGGCCTCACATTCATTTCTTCTCTTCCAAGCACCGTATAAACAGATTACTTCATTCAAGCCCTGTCTTCCATGAACCAAGATATTCAATGTCTGCTTCCAAATCTCCAGCAGTCCAAAGATGTGGTTAACTCACAGCCCCTGAGGGCTCTGAGGCTGCCAGATACCAGAAGCTGCCATCATCAACTCATCCATCACCACCTTCCGAGTTAGGAGGAGAGATGATGAATACCAGCAGAAGGTCAATTCAAGCAAGGGTACCTGATGCACCCCATAATAACACACTAAGTGGTGGTGGTCATAAATCTATAACATCTTGACTACTCTGCTGTAAGCATCTATCTATATGCATGATCTTACCCTACCAATTCAAGGCAATGTAAATACAAGGAACCTTATCCCACTTGGAAAATCATTGGGATAGTGCTCCTTGTATCCACAGAACTGCTTTTGTGCACTCCTACCTCCTAATCACAATCCACGAGTGCTTGAGACTTTCTGTTCCTCTGTGGCTACCCAGAACCTGGATCCAAGGGTGCAAAGAATGGTGGAGGAGGATTCAATACTGCTGGAGGCTGCGTAAGGCATGACTGCCTGTGGGAAACAGCATGGCTGTCCTGCTCAAACTGCTTTTCAACCACAGCTGAGGGCACCTTACAGAATTAGCACAGCTGAGCAAAGAACAAACAGGCTTAATGGCACCACCAACTGATGTTACTCCCCAAAGAGAGGAATACTATAGAGGAGAAGGTATATATGCACAGAGAGCTATAATAACAGGTGTAAATAAATTCCATCTATGTACATATTATAGATATCTCTATACTTTCTGTATGCATAATACATATCCATATATGATAATAGACATAAATATATAGAGAATTATATATATTTGTAGACTTTTATCACATATACTTCCTGACAAAATTATTGATTGTTGCCTGCAAAGATCATAGAATGATGGAAACACAGAATCATTTAAGCTGGAAAAGACCTTTAAGATCATGGGGTCCAGCTGTCAACCGAACACTGCCAAGACCACAGCAGCTGTCCCAGTTTGCTCACAAACCTATTAAGCAAATGCAAAGGCAGCAGAAAATACAAAATAATCAGCTGATTGTGTTTCTCCCACAGCATTAGTAGCATCTGTGGAAATGGCTCCAGTAGCTTAGCCCCGATGCTTAAACAGAATCAGAGCTATAGAATATGACAGGCATACAGATTCCTGGGGCACCGTACACAGTGAATGACAGCTGATGGAAGTAGGTAAGGAAAACAGACTCAAGTTATCATAGAATCATAGAATCAATGAGGTTGGAAAAGACCTCAAGGATCATCAAGTCCAACCTGTCACCCAACACCTCATGACTACTAAACCATGGCACCAAGTGCCACGTCCAATCCCCTCTTGAACACCTCCAGGGACGGTGACTCCACCACCACCCTGGGCAGCCCATTCTAATGGCTAACAACTCTCTCTGTGAAGAACTTTCTCCTCACTTTGATCCTAAACTTCCCCTGGCACAGCTTGAGACTGTGTCCTCTTGTTCTGGTGCTGATTGCCTGGGAGAAGAGACCAACCCCCTCTTGGCTACAGCCTCCCCCTTCAGGTTATGAAGCATACCTGACTAGGCTGCGGCAGGGGGAAGGGAAGTAGGGTGGCGAAATGGTTATGCAAATACAGCAGATATTAAAAGTTTACAGAATCACAGAGTAAGTTGCAAAAGACCTTAAAGATCATCCAGTCCAACCACTATCTAATTCTGCCAAGCCTGGTGCTAAACCATGTCCCTTTGTACCACATCTATGCATCTTTTAAACACGCCCAGGGACGGTGGTTTATAGCATCACTTTGAAACTTTTGAAGTCGAAAACCTCCAGATAGCTTTCGCAATCCTCTTACCTCACCTGATGATCTCAGCTAAAGACAAATAATTGGAGTCTCAAACAGTAAATTTTAAACAATAAACTACATCATTAGAATAAGAGCTTGCTAAGCCTTAGCATGCAGCATGTGAAGGGGACAGCAGCTCTTAAGCACATAGCTCTTGGCACGAAACACCTTGAAATGTATTTTTAAATAGCTGCTGCAGGCTAAAGGTCAGAAAGTATTACAGCACTTCCCTGTAAACAGACGTCTTCCTTCTTGGCCCCCTTCCTACCATTTAGGAAGTTGGTTGTGTTTAGGTTTTTTTTTGGGTCACTCACTCTCCTGTTTGCAAGATAAGAGCCAGGCTGCCAGGCCCACAGTCCCGTGGGCTGCCATACCATTAGTGGTCAAAGCGACCACCAGATAAACATTTCCACTGGCAACATTTTGCACCAAAAAAAAACCCCAACATTGTCCTTTGATGCCAAGAAGAAGAAAAAAACAAAAAAGAAAGAAAAGAGAGGTGGGGGGAGGGGGAAGTAACCTATTGGGTACCAACAGCTTAAAGGCCAGAGTTGTTGGATCCTGTCTCACCACCGCAGATTAGCTGGCGGGAAGAGGAGCTCTTACAGCTGTTTACAAGATGTCTCAAAAGCAGGATCTATTGCTTTACCCTTTCCTTTCTGCTCAGCATTTGCTTTGCTGGAAAGAAAAATAAAAGAAAGAAAAAGAAAGGAAAAAAAAAAGCTAAAACCAATAAAAAAAAAAGGGGGAAGAAAAAAGTACCAACCCCAAAAAAAAAAACGAAACAGGAAAGCTGTTACACTGCCAGGCAGCATCGTGCTAGCAGTATTAGGAGGTTTTCCTGGGAGAGCTGCAGCTTGTCATTAGAATTGAAAATCCAGTACAACAGACCTGGAGAGCCAGAGGCTGGGGTACCTCCTGAGAATCAGCAAACCACAGGGCTTGGGATCCTCCGTCTTCCCGTGCCCAGTTCCATGCTCATCTTCATCTCTATCCTCCTCCCCAATGGGCTGCAGCCACCCTGGAGGAAGGGCTGGCAGGAGGAGGGAGAGGACAGCAGAGAGACAGGCAAGCAGGATCTGCATCCTCAGCTCAGCATCACCAGGTGGAGTTGGATGGTGAAGGGTGTGCTCAACCCCACAGCTTTCCCCCCTCAAAATGGGACCAAGATGACCATACCAGAAGAAAAAATGCTAACCAGGGAACAGGAGAGCATCACTGATGTCCATGCCTGTTGAGAGGTTCAAGATTATCCACTGCCCTGGGGTTTCTCACAGCCCAAATCTGGTTCTTGGCACAGCAGCTGTGCCTGCAAGTATGTAGGGTCTTTTCTTGCATCTGTAAGCATCCACATTCCTCTCTTAAACATTTAGGACAGGCACTAGCACAAAGCAGACAGCTGCCTATGCTGGCATTATCAGGTCTGTCACACACCTTGCTCTCTAGAAATTATAAGTTGACATGATAAGATTTATATTTGATAAGATACAGATCTAAATATATGATAAGGTATAGATATCCAAACTTGCAACAGTCCATAGGGAGCAGGGAAAGACATTTGCAGTTTCTCACAAACCAAGGAGGCCAAATTAAATTACGAGTGAGCAGCTTCAGCACCAACACAAGGGTCCACTATCATGCTGAAGTGAACTGTTAAGCTCTGTCACTCATTACCATGGCATGGTGCAGACACCAGAAGCATGGGTCACTCCCCAAAATGACACAATAGACTCAGAAAGAATTATCTTTGTTACAGACAAAGAGCCTGCGCCATGCTGGGCCATGTGACAAGGAACACGTAGCAGGACACCAGCCAGGGGCCAAGGGGGTTTTAGGGAGAGAGCTTTTCAATTAAGGGTCCCTGCACCATAGAGCCCACACAAGGACCCAGCATCCACCAAAAACAAGAAGGTAATTGAAGGAAGAGAAGGACTGAAGGAACAGTGCTGCTCTGTTAAAGATGCACAGGGGCCAGCAGGGTCAGAGATCTATTTCCTCTGGTGTCAAAGAGCTGAGGAGTCACCCAGTGCCCTTACCCACCCCTTCTGGCACAGGACAGTGTCAGAAACAGTCAAAGTAAGGGAAGAGCTCCCTTTCTGTGTTAAAAAAAGCATGCAAGACAGGCAAGGTGTGCCCACCTACCTCCTTGGAGCACCAGGCACACTTGGGGTGGATGAGGAGACACTCTTCACAGGACGTGGCACTTCCACTGGTGCACAGATTGAGACCTTCAGCAAGAATGACAGAAAGCAGGAGGGGATGAATGATTACTTCCCTCCAAAGAGTGTTCAGGAGTTTTTTGATATATTGTTAATACCAACATACTGTAAGTTCAAACAAGAGCAAAGAATCTTCCACAACCTTAAAAGGCAGGAGAAGACATAAATCTCTATTCACCTGGAAGGAGGTCTTGTTTTTTTTCTTTCCCCAAGAAAAATGAAAAGGACAAAATCTTGTGCTGTGGGACTGAGAATCTCTAAAATACAGCTCTAGTGATTTTTCTTCCCACTTTTGGGGGGTTCTTGGTTAATCAAAGAGTTCAGCTATCCATTGTCCCAGTGAAATACTTCCATCACTGCAGACAGAAGGCAATTGCTGTTTGACAAGCCTGAAATATGGAGGTGGCTATTCAAAACCACTCCAAGATGCCAACTTTAAAAGTCACGCTAGGCACATCTTCTCAATTTTTCCAGCTGAATATATATGAGACACACTCCCTCCCCAGGATGTTCAATTAAAACAGCCTTGGAAGATACTGGTCTCTCCTCCACACAGGTGATTTCTATAGGGAACTCAGGTTACAGTGAAATAGTTTCAATTCATTGCAAGAGTCATTTCCATGGGAAATCCAGGTTAAACTTGGCAGGGTGTTTGCACTGGGGCACATCCAAGGCTGGCCAGGGTGACAGACCCCACACTGCAGCCAAGGGCTTTCCCTGCCCACAATACTACAGGGGCTCTGTGCCTACCAGGGCAGTGGTGATGCTTTCCACTCCTGGATTGCTGGTGGCCAGCAGCACAAGCAGTACTGAATGACTTTTACTTGCAAAATCCACAATTTGGACTTTGGACTTCAAAAATTGAAAGTGGAACCACACAAGTTAAATTGAAGCAAACATCAATGGTGCTGGCTTTGAAGGCAGCAGCTTGTTTGAAGCATGCCTGTAGCTATGAATGTGCCCTTCGATACCACTGATGCCCCTGCTCTCCCGGGTGCAGCTATTAACTTCTACTGTCAATAACTGATTAAACAAGTCTTCAATCCAGGACTCAGCAGAGGCTGCAAACTCCAAATGAAATGCCTCAGGCTCAGACTCTGAGTCTGCTATTTTTTCCAACCCAAATGTCAATAAAAGCACTGTCAGGCCTCTATTTTCAGCCAGCTGCATCTGCAGATACCATTCCACCACGCTGCTGCTGGGCATAACCTGCAGATTGCACAGACTTGCTTGCTGAAGAGCCCCATGGAGTTTTCTCCTGTCCCAAGAACTTTCTGCCACAAGAGCTTTGGAAAAGGGATTTTTGCCATATCCCATGAGATTATAGCATTGAGAAATGAAAAGCGGTGGCTGCCTGAGTTGCTCCCATATGAGGGCAAACTGTGAGTGCAGGAAGCAGTGAATCAAGCTGGACAGCTGGATGAAAACTTAGCATGCCCTAGGCTAAAAGAAAAAGAAAAAGAAAAAAAAATAAAGAGGATAAGTAGGTCCTGACAGTAATTCTCAGTCATTGCTGAGGCATGACCGTGTCAGAGCCCTGCACTGACGGGTCTCTGCTGCCCGCAAGGTGGTTAACTCTAACCCGGGAGTGCAAAGTCCTGGACTTTCTCTATGGCTCTCATTCAGACAGGCTGCTTGGGCTCATTCATACTGAACAAGAGCCTTCTTAGGTTGGTTTTTGTTTCTTTTTTTTTTCTTTTTTTTTTTTTTCACATTGCTGGCTGTTACCACATACCCAGGCATTTCATTCCTTGTTCACATTGAGAAGTTGTATTCCAGCTCCTGGATGCTGCAAGAGCTCAAGAGTAACTGGGTAATGCAAAGCAAAATGTAACTCGCTTGGCTGAATCATAATTCACAGAGAGATTAACACTTGCATTTCCAACCCTACAACACAGCCCCGAGCCTCTCCTCCAGAGCGCTGCTCCCAGAGCAGTGCATGAGGACACAGCAAAAAGTAACAGGCTTTATAAAGCAAACACTTGCATTTGTACCCTGCTGCCCAGGCCTGGATATCTCAAGGCTTCACTTGCATGTCTGATATTTACCTCCACTCCTGACTGCTGGATTTTTGAGAGTTTACTTAGTTTACTCAGTAAAGGTAATATCTGAATGTGAAAACCAAGGTCTTTCCTTTCAGTGGGTGCCATGACCAAAGCAGCTCATGCTCCTGCAGCCAGCTGTGGAGCACAGTGGCAGCTTTGAAGATTCCAAATATGCTTTTCTTTCCACTCTGGAGCAACATCAAACCATTCCCAGCATTGTTGTGAAAACGAAGCTTTGTGAAGTGCTCTGATTTTGGACTGAAATGTGAGCTTTTTGAGCTGAAGTAAAAACATGCAGGATTTTTCAGATGCAAGTCTGCTGTACTTGATTCAGCACACTCCTTCTGGAATTGGGCAAAGGAAGGACTTGAGCATGCTCATGCTAGACCAGATCCTTCCACATGCCAGGTTGAGTCACTCACTAAGACTGGAAGAAGCTCTGTCTGCTTCTTGATTCTCATATATTTAATGAAACTACTCCTGAACCACTTAAAGTAAACTTCTTATAATGGGGAAAATTCCATCTAGGATTTAGTTGAGATTAGTCTGGAGGAAAACAATCCACCCCCCTCGGACTGCAGAGATCCACACTCCACATACAGTCCTTCACCCTGATGCTGCTCAGTCCCAAGTCATGTACCCTGATTCATTTTGCAGAGCAGCGTTCAGCAAGCACAAAGAGCATCTCCAAACAACTTCCTTACTTCGGGCTGAGCCACACTAAAGCCCAAAACAGCAAAGGAGGAGAGTGCATCCCAGTAGACAGCTGAGATTTTAATACATCAAACTACTGATGGAGAGCAAGATAGGAAGCTCTCATGAAAGGTACTCAACAAATTTACTCATAAAGATTCTCAGGCAATCAGACCTCATTTTAAACCAGTTCTGCAAGAAATCCTAGTTTGGGCGGCTCCTCAAACTGAAATGAATGTACTGGCTTGCTTGGGAAAAAAAAGAAAGTGATGTACTTTATCCCTTATACAGTTGAGTGTGAGGAATAATCATTTTATCTGTGCTTGCCACAAGCATTCTAACAGCCTTGTCTGCGAGATGGTCTCTTGCACAACTGAATCTTCAGTTCTAAGGATCAGACCCTCAGCATAATTAAATAAAGAGAAGATAGAGCATGCCACAGCTCTCTGCAAGACGAGCCTCTTCTTAACATAACTCATTAAAACATTAAGCATTGAGATTAAGCACCGGGATGATGGACTCAGACATTTCACAGGCTCCCTTCATATAAAAAAAAGAAGTTTCTCTGAGTGCTCAGAGAGGAGAGAAACCTCGTTTCCAACACAACTAGAGCAGAGCTACAAATTGCACTGTGATCTCTGAGTATGTCCAGGAACCATGTGAGCATTCCCAAAGAGAGCATGGACTGGGACGAGGATACAACACTCACGTCAGGGAAAGACATAAGGTGGGAGTGCAGAAACAATATAAGGTGAAAACATTGAGATGGGTCCCTGGCAGAACCAGTGCGTGCGGCTTTCTGCTGCGGTTCCTCATCCAATCACTCGATCGATGCTCAAACATTCCAGCGAAGTGCCTTTCCCTGAAGTAGTTAGAGCCGGTTGCATTAAAGCATATATATAGGGAAAGGTGTACTTAGAGCTGTTCCCTGCTTTTATCTCCGAGCTGCAAAGCCCCGGTGCGCAAAACCCCAGTACCGGCTGCCCTCCCGGGGCAGCGGGGGACAGCGAGCCGCGTCCGCCGGCACCGGGGCTTGAGGGGGAATGGGGGCACACGCCAAACTCAGCAGAGAAAGCAGCGGGGAGACTGGAGCAGTCGGGAAGAGGTGGGGGGAGAGGAGGAAGAAATGCAGATCGTAACCAAAGTCCAGCGAAGCGGGCTGGGGGATAATTCCCGTTCCCAGGCGGCGTTTGCAGGGCCCGGAGCGGCGGGGAGCGGAGCGGCCCTTACCTCTGCCAGGCTGCAGTGGGGCGGCCAGAACGAGGAGGCGGAGGAGGAGGAGCGGGGGGGGCCGGCGGGCGGCGGCGGGGGCCGGCAGCCCCCCTCGGCGGGGCATGGTGCGGGCGGCCGGGGCGGCCGGGGCAGCCCTTCCCGGCCGGGCCCTCCCCGCCGCCTTTTGTGCAGCCGCGGCGGCGGCGGGAGGAGGAGGTGGGGGCGGCGCCGCGGAGCTGCCCCGGGGGCGGCGGGACGGAGACGCTCCGCGCTCGGCGGCGGGACGGGACGGGGCGGGACGGGACGGGCTGGCGTGCTTGTGTGCCGCTGTGGTGTCCGTGTGTCTGTGTGCCTGTCTGCGTGTCCGTCCCGCTCCCGAGAGTGCGCTGCCGCCGCCCCGTCGCGCAGGGAGGGGTAGCGCCGTCCCCCGCGGGCGCGGAGCGGGCACGGCCTGACCCACGCACACGTGTGGTGCAAGGGGACACGAACACGCAGATAGCTCCACGCACGCCCGCGCTCATGCACACGCACACCTCCCCCCACGCGTGTACGTGCATGCCCGCGCGTGCATGCCCACGCCACATCCATCGTCACAGAATCACGAAAGGGTCTGCGCTGCAAGGGACCTTAAAAGGTCATCTAGGCCAACCCCCTGCAGTGAGCAGGGACATCTTCAACTAGTTCGGGTTGCTCAGAGCCCCATCCAGCCTGACCTGGAATGCGCCCAGGGATGAGTTTTCTACCACCTCTTTGGGAAACGTGTGCCAATGTTTTGCCACCCTCACTGTAAAAAAAGTTCTTCCTTATCTTTCATCTGATTCTCCCTCTTTTACTTTAAAACCATCACCCCTTGTCCTATCTCAACAGGCCCAGTTAAAAAGGCTGTCCCTACCTTTCTTGTAATCCCCCCTTTAAGTAGAGAGGCCACAAGTAGGTCTTTCCAGAGCCTTTTCTTCTCCAGGCTGAACAAGCACAATTTTTTCAGGCTGTCTCATAGGAGAGGTTCTCCAGTCCTCTGGTCAGTTTCATGACTCTCATCTGGACCCATTCCAACAGGTCTATGCTGGATGCCCTTTTCATGCACGTCCATGCATACACCCACCCACACAGGCACCCATGCATATGGATACCTGCACAGCGACACACACATGTGTACAGACACACACATGTCTCTCACAGATACCCTCAGAGATGCACACATACAGGCACACACCTGGCTCCATGTGCACAGCCCCAGGCACACACAGACACAGGATGCTGTACCCGCAGGCACAGGAACAACACACACCCTCCTCTCCCAGCACACAGCAGGGCTTGCACACGTTTCCCCACGGGTCAGTGCCTGCTCTTCTGTGGCATTTTCCTGCTTCAGGGATTTTCTCTCTGCAGACAAACTGTGTCCATCTGTTAACGGGCTCTTTAAGCAAAGGCATCCAGGCAGCACAGCCCTGCCTGCTGGCTTTTTTGGCACTGTCCACACACCCAGTGCCTGTCCCTGGTGCACTGGGACATCAGTGCTTCAGATCTAAAGCAAATGGTGGATTTATGATTGTGATTGGGTTGCTGGGGAGCTTTCTGTTTTCTTCTGATTTTAAAAGAAGTCATAAATCACCCACTGAGCTGATCACTGATTTTAAAGGCAATTCGTAGTAACAGTTAACTACCCATGGCCTGCAGACCTTCATGCTGCTTCAGTATAACGTCTGCTAGATCTTGCCACTGGATTTTGCATAAAACATGCCCTCAGTCCAACACATTGCACTGCTGTCCTCAAAAAGAAGTGATTAACTGTAGTGCCACCTGCCAGAACTTCTCAGTGCCATATTTGCCCTGAGTTCCACCATTGCTTTCACAGACCTCCCTGACTTCTTCAGCCTCTCCATACCCCTGGGAGACGCCACATTTGGGGCTGAAGTTACTGTTTGTTATGTTTGGAAACACTATAAAAGTTGTAGCATTTAAAGTTGCAACATTTTAGCTGTCCTGGTGTTGCTAACTCAGCATAACTCCAGGTGTGCCTGTGAGGTAGCCTTGACAGGGCTGCTGGCAACCAGTGCAAAAAGAGTACTAAATGTCCCACCAAAAACATGGTTGTGGTAGGAGCACGGTGCCTGAGCCAGGTTGTGACCTACAAGCTGCCCTCAGGGCCACAGCTGCGCATGGAAAAAGGGGAAGCATCAGATCTTCCTCTTATTCCACGAGTGCAATAAGGTGTGTGCTGTCACCCTTTCTTAATAGTAAAGTCATTATTGGTCACATAGTGACTGACCTGGAAATGCAAAATGTGGGGACTTCAAAGCAGGTCATTCATTCTTCTGGGGTGCATTTTTAATGTATCTGTGAAAAGAGAAAAAAATCTAGTGCACACATAATTAACATGAGATAGAGTACCTGATTTGAGCCTCAATGTCCACAGAAGCCTCATGTAGACCTAGAAGTTTCTTCTCAGATCTCCTGGCCATGCCCAAGTACCCTGAGACACAAATACATGTACAAACATGCATAGACAGACTTGTGTGTGGGTTTCAATCAGCCTGGTCATAGGAGCAGGAAGACCCTCATCTCTCACCCCTCATGCCTCATCCCTGTGTCTTGCCATGACATCCAAAGAGCAATGGAGGGGAAGGAGCAGATGCACAGGGGCAAGTGATGAGTGAGCAGCAGGAAGAAAGGAAAAGCAGGGCCATGGGAGAAAGGAAATACCTGGAGGGAAGCAAGCCACCTTGTGAGACTCAGCTGCATCACCTCAAGTAGCAGAGAAGAGGATTTGAGGAAGAGGGCCATGACTTGCAGAAGGAATGTATTGCAGCGGGACAGGAGCCAGGCAAGGCGTAGGAGCTCACCAGTCATCAGTTATATTTAGCCAGGCTCAGCCAAGGTCGGGCATCTACCCTTGCTTTCTGTGGGTGCCTGTGGCATCATTGAGAGCACCCAGTGTCCATCATGTCTAGATTGACCTCAACCTGCAGCCCCTACAAGAAGCCCCCAAGAAGGGAGGAGGCTAGAAGCCATTACTAGACTCTTTTTTGAGCTGTGAGCTGTGGTCAGTGCTCAGTGCCTGCTATTAGTCATGTCACCCTTATCATTGTATTTTTCAAGCCAAGCCCTTGTGGAGGTCCCACAGATTCACAGGCTATATATCTCATCCCAGTACACTGCCACTGACCCACAGACCATGGTATGGGCCCAGGGCTCTACAGGAAAGCCTCCCCAACACTGCAGGGAGGAAGTGTCATGGCTTTCCTGATAAGGAGGACACTAATACCCTTCTCCAAAGCCAGGGCTGTGCTCTTGCCTTGGCATGCAGCAGCCAAAGGGGATCTAATTGCACCAATAACCAATCAATTAGCTCTAACCTCAAGAGGGGAACTTTGCAGTGGTTGACTGTGGGGTCTGTACCCACCAGGTGCACCCACCTCTGAAGTAAGCAGGCAGCCTGGTGTGTCAGAAGCTGGCCAGGGACCAAGAAATGAAGCATCAGCATAGGTAGTGTGTGGCTTCAAGTCAGATCCCCAGAAAGGGCATTTGTATAAATTCTTCCTGCTTGTCAGTGACCATGGTGCTGGACCAAAGCGTGCTGGCTGCTTTTCTGGAGCCAAGGACGAGGTGGCAACAGATGGCCCCCAGTTTGCCTTCAAGTACAAATCCAGATAAATCATTCATCTTCTTCCTGGGATTCCCTTCTGCTGAATAAAGGACTAAGAAGAAAAAAAAATAAAAAGCCTTTACTGCCCATGCTTTGACAAGATTATTAAAAGCAAATGGGTGACACAAACAAGTAGAAGGTGAGTTTGAGACAACACCATGAATTTGGAATGGGAAGCTGAAGAAAGGGTCCATCTTCTGGAACTGTCAAAGCATGACTCACAACAAAGTCACTCTTGATTTCCAGAAGGAGCTATCATCACTGCCCATGTTTTTTTTTCTCCCCTGACCTTCATGTCTCCTGTCTAACAAATGCCATTCTTGAGGATGGCTTAGTCCATGGGACTGAGATCCCTCTAGCTCCTTCAAGTATTTGGATGCCATTGAACCTGGGCTTTGGGTATCATTGTTCAGTTCTGGTGCAACACTGAGAGGACCATCCCACGCTGGAAAGGCTTGATCTTTGTGCTTGCTTTCTTATCATTTGCTTTTTAAAGCTATGGTCAGTGTGGGACATAAAGCCAGAGTGTCTGATCTAGGCATGCATTTGCAGGTGATGTAATTTTGAGTTATTTCTTTGGCTCTTTCATTATCAGTCAAAGCAAATAAAATGCTTTATCAAAGATACTTTGGGTGCTTTAAAGATAGGCTTTCATTGTTGTACCTTCCTTGTGTCAGGAAGGGTGGATAAAAGCAAATGAGTCACATCTAGATATCTGCCATGGCACTGAAGAGGTTCTAGATTTTCAGTGCTGACTTTTCTTTCTGAACCACTTTGAGCAAAATGTTGGCCCCAGTCCACAGCCACAGCATTTTCCAGGGTGACACTTTATCTCTGCCTTTATGTTTCACAAAATATTGCCTTGATAATGCAGTAAAATCCTGGGATATCACTGATTTTCTTCCATTTCTAGACTCTGTGGCATAAGCTTAGGGCTGCTACTTACTAGATGTCCAGAGACATCTTCCAACTGGATATAACTCATTGTAACCTCATTATTGGCTATAACTCATTCCATCACCATACCTGCAGTAAGTTCATAAGCCACAGGATCTCATGCACAGCTCTCTAGTATGCCAGAAAGACCAGCTAAGACAGCTAATATTACCCATTTCCAGAAGTCCCAGTGAAGCTGGTGATTGCTGGGAAGAGGAACCCAGATGCAGCCTGGCCTTGGGCAGCAGCATGCAGAAGGTCCTGAACGTCCCACTGTCCTTTGGTCCAAGCAGCTCTCCATGCAACAAAAGAGGAGCAAAACTACATGACCATCAACCTGGGCTGGTATATGGTGTTAATAAAAAGAAGTTTTGAGGGAGCTAGGGTCAAGATGGGGTGTAGGATCACAGAATGTTAGGGGCTGGAGGGGACCTCGAGAGATCCTCTAGTCCAACCACCCTGCCAGAGCAGGATCACCTATACCAGATCACACAGGAACTCATCCAGGTGGGTCTTGAATATCTGGGGGGGAGAGGAGGGGGGGGGGGGGCTGCCCCACAACCCCCCTGAGCAGCCTGTTCCAGTGTTCTGTCACCCTCACAGTGAAATAATTCTTCCTCCTGTTTCCATGAAACTTTCTATGCCTCAACTTCCACTCATTGCCCCTTGTCCTGTCATTGGGCATCACCCTCTTCACTGCTCTCCAGCAGGCCAGTTCCCAACCTATACTGGTACATGGGGTTCCTCTTTCCCAGGTGCAGGACTCTACACTTGCCCTCGATGGACTTCATTAAATTTCTGCCTGCCCAGCTCTCCAGCTTGTCCAAGTCTTGCTGAATGGGAGCACAGCCTTCTGGTGTCTCAGCCACTCCACCCAGTTTGGTGTCATCAGCAATATGAAAGGGTCAGTGAAATGAAATAAATGACAAGCTCATTTGAACCTTAGGGACCTCCACCATGTTATAAACAGTTCTTGTATTAGGTAAATACTTGATTTTTTTCCCCCAGTCCCTCAGTGTGCTGTTTCCCAGGTCCTCCCAGCTGCACCACAACAGGAAGTGGGAGGGCAGAGGCAACGCGCTGTGGGCACCCTGTGGCTTTGCCATCCCCACATTGCCTGCCCCAACCAAGCCAGCCCATAGACCTGGCTGCTGGACTTCTCGCAACCGTCGAAGAAGTTTGGCTCCCACTTTTTCTGTGAAAACTATTTAAAAAAACTCCAGTTCACACAAAATCCTTGTCAGCATTAGGCAGCTATCACATGCCAAAAAAATGACAGTCAAGGCTTTCATCCTTTCTTATACAACATATGCTGTTCTCCAGCTAAAGATGTAGCTCATAGTGCTGCTGTCTGCTATAAAAATAGATATTAAAATGTCTGTTTTTATCACCTGAGGATGTACCTCCGTTCTCAGCTACTCAAGAGAAATGCTACTACTCCTGACCTGCTGAGAAGGTGTGGCAGTACTGCTGGGAATCAGAGAATAACAGCTAAAGTTGCCTTGACAAGTCTTGTCCCTCTCCTGTGTGAAAAAAAAAGAGGCAGGATTCAGAATAAATCTCTGTACAAGTCCATGCCTGGAGCTGGTGGGCTGGAAAGCAAGGGAGGCACATGGGGAAGATTTCCCCCACGCTTCTAAGGTGCATAAACTTGAGTCCTTCAAGCAGTGACACTTAAACCAGACCAGCCTGGTATGTTTTGGTGTTCCTGCAACTCCTGGAGCACCTATCTGCCTGAGTGGGACACTAATCTTCTGAATTGAAATGGGTGATGGATGTCTTCAGTCATGAGCCATCCCAGGAGTTAAGGGGCATGTGATCAAAGGGATGGGCATGAGGATGCACACGACTGTGGCCTGGGAGAGGGTTAAAAATTAGCAGCTGACTGGAAACCTGCCTGTGGTGTCTGTTAATGGTTAGCCCTAATTAAAACGTGCTCATTAAAAGGTTTTGTTGTTCTAGTGGCCTTTCCTGCAACTGCAAAGAGCCAGCTCCATCTTGTGGCCAGGGACTTTGCCAAGTCGCAGAGAGGAGGGAGTGGGAGGAGGGTTTAATAGCCTGAAGGTCTGTCCCTACCTCTTTGCATGTTGTTTCAAGAAACGTTCTCTCTTCCTGTAGATCTTGCCTCAAATAAACTGAACCTATTTTGATTAGTACCCTGGGAAAGCCACAAAATCCAAAAGCCTTTACTGGGTGCACCCAGCAGAGGGTTTCTCATAAATGGAAAGCCCAAAGAGATTCCCTTTGTATGTGTGTATATGGGGGAGGAATCATTAAGTATTATTTAATATGTCCACAGGTACAGCCAGTTAGGCTTGACTCCACTCAACTATCTGGCAAAATTCCCACTAAATGGAGTAAAGAGTCCAGGCCCCGAATTCCCAGGCAAGCAGAGGTATAAACAGTTTTCTAAGAAACTCGTCCTGGATCTGTGTGGTTTGAGCCTCCCAATGCTCCATGTATCTTTTCCAAATCTCAGTAGACACTTGGCTCTTTAATCACTTTCTGAAACCAATCATTGGACTCTGGGTTTTCACTTATTTTCCTGGCAAACAGTTTCTGTCCAGCACGAGCTGGCTGCAGAATCTGCTCACACCAGCCTTGGAAGGATAAAAGAGCTGAGAAATCATGACAAGGAAAGGCCTTGCTTTAAGAAGAAATATAATGTACTGCTACACACATGCAGCACAAGCCCTGTTTCATTTATGGGAATGATCTATAGGTCCACATCCACAATTCCTCCTCTGGGACCCTTATTCCCATTTAATGTCGGTGTAAGTTAGGCACTGAAATAGCTGCCTGGGCCTGACCCCTGATTCCTACCAATTTAAACATTCCTCTACCTGAGAGGGAATTAGGTACCTCAGCATGGTAAAAACATCTTGAATTTGTTGGCTGTCCCAGATATGAAGCTTTGATTTTTATTTTATTTTTCTAGTAGTTTTGCCTGATTTACCCTATGGAAGGATCTCTGCAGATAACAGTCTTCTTAAAGACTTTTCCAAAGTCTCATTTATACAGCAGATTTTCTTTCCCCAGCTACAGACAGATATCCATGACTGAAGGAGAGGCAGGCATTCTCTAATGTTTAACCAGACTCACATCAGTAGGCATGGGACAGGCAGCAATGACACTCACTGCCTGAGTGCTCTCCTTGCCCTCCTCACCCCAACAAGATGTGATGGACGTTGTTCTGGGAATCTGTTAATGTCCTTTTTACAAAACTGACTGCTAAAAGCAAGGACCAGACTGAAATCAGCTGGCATAGATGTCCCTTAGGGTACTGCTGAGACACTGGAACAGGTTGCGCAGGGAGGTGGTGGAAGCCTCATCCCTGGAGCTTTTTAAGGCCAGGCTGGCTGTGGCTTTGAGCAACCTGATCTAGTGTGAGGTGTCCCTGGGGGGGACTGGAACTAGATGATCCTTGAGGTCGCTTCCAACCCTAACAAATCTATAATTCTACTATTAGGTAGGTATTAGACACACCAAAAAAGTAAGAAAAAGCTTGGTTGTCATAGATGTCCACCAAAAGCAATGTGGATCCCTCCACAGCCCTCTCTGAGCAAAAATTTCTTATTCCTCTCAGTGCTCTATTTTCTCTTTTTCTCCTTATCTGGTCCAGCAAGTCTCCCAGCTCCTCTGGGGAAAACTCTGCCATGTCTGGGCCAGCAGCTAGGCAGACACTTTCTCTCCACTGCCCTTGATGTCACCCACCTTGGCAGGTGCCATGGGGAACAATGCCTGGGGTCTGGGGACGTCGCTGGAGAGCTGGGGGGCAGAGGAAAGCAGGTGAGGCACACCTCCTTCACAAGTTGCTTTGCTTCCACCAGGAGAGGGAGGGTGGGAGCTGTTAGTTTGCTTTTCCTGGAGAGGAACAGCCTGCTCTCCAGAGGTTACTCTTCGGAGCTTGCAAGTGAAAGGCAGCAGCTTTCCGGAAACATTTTGCATTACTTTAGTTTTCTGCTTGCAAAACATTTCCTTGTTTCTTTTATGAGGCCGTGTTTATATAAACAGTAAGCCTGGTGAACAGCGCCTTGCCCTGCCTCTGCATATTTTACATACAGTCTGGGTGTAATTAAGGCATAAACGGCACGCTAACTACACTCACTCAAGGCATCACCTTTCTGCTGTTGAATAAAGGAGATAAATGAGTTTAGAAGATGAGAAATGTCCCCTTGGCTCGTACTGTTCATCCATCCCCAAGGTTCTGCTCCAGGAGAGGTTATCCTGAATGCCTGGCTCCTTTTACAACCCTTTCTGCCAGTATTCCTACTTTCTCATCTTGTTATTAGAGGACACATCTCTGTCATGCATTTGCAACCTTAAATATGCCTTAACCTAGTTTTAAACACACAGATACAGCGTGTCCACCCCCCTGTGGCAGCAAGCTCACCATCTGCACCTGTAAAGTGGTGTTGTTGGGTTTGTTGGTTGGTTGGTTTTGTTTCTGTCTGCTTTATGCTAACCTCCTTTAGCTTTGTGTGCCCCCCAAATTCTGCTGGGTGTTAGGCTGCCACCCCGAGTCAATGGGTTGGGAGACAAAGATAACTCAGCATATTCCAATGAGTCTCCGGGGTATGATGGGCTGGGAACGCAGCTCCTTCAGGTGCCCTGCATCAGTACCACCTGGTCCTGGTCACTTATTAACGACAACTTTATCTGTTTGACCTCACTCCTCTTGTTACCTAGTTACTTCACTTACTTTCCTTTACTTCAGCTGCTGCTTGGCTCCATGTTACCTTCATACTTCCAATTGCTCTGCCTCCTCTTGCTGATCCACTGCCCCAACAGCTTCAGCTGCAAGAAGAGCCACAGATAAATCACTCAACTTCTCTGCTATGTCTTGGTCATCTTCTTATGCCCTTTCTATATCCTTGTCACCAGCATTCCCACCAATTTCTGAGCTGCCTTTGTGGTTTTGATGTATTTGAAGAATCTTTGATCAGCAGAGTGTCCTTTGCAAGGCAATTTATGGTTTCTTATTTTTAGGCCTGTTTATTTCCTGTTTATTTGTGACCTGACATGTTTTATAGGTTTCTCTGTTCTTAGACCACTTTTAGGCTTTCAGGGTTGGGCTTGGGAATGTTTTTTTGGCTTGCAGCAAAAATCATTATCTTTGGATCACACTCCAAAACCTGCAAGAATTCCACCTAATCCTCTTGAGAGGTCTCCATGAGCAAAGCTTCTCCATTTGCAAAGACCAGACACCTGGCTTTGAAGCAAGGAGCATTAATGGGCTGAAATAAAAGTGGAAGAGTGGGAAATAGGGAAAAAATAGCAATTGATGACTTTGCAATTGCCAAACTTGGCAAATGGCAGTCCTGCTCACACAGGAGGGGCGGATAAACAAGGCAGTGGTAGGCTTGCCTTGCTTGCCTTTCTGTGGTTTGTGATTCTGGGCTAACAAATCCCAAAGTTCAAGCAGGATCCTCTCTTCCTGGGTTGTATCAGTGTCCAGTCATGTTCCTAAGAGCAAGCCAAGTTGGTTTTCTCAAAACCAGCTAGGGACATTGATATTCACTGGAGCATCTTCCTGAACCCCTCCAGCCCTCAAATGACTTTCTCTAAAAGTTTTCTGCGCAGGGGGGTTTCTGCTGGGGGAAACCATTCCTGGTGAGGAGGGGAGCACTTTTTGCTGGAAGAGAGGCTCTTTTTCCATTACCCCTGTTTCTCTTCTTGGAAGAGGTGCTATCACTGACCTTGAGAACAGTAAGCCAGCTAAGTGAAACAAAATACACAAGAAAAGTCAAGCTAAGGTGTCTCACCTTGTTTACGCCTCCAGCTTGGCACATCACATGCAGGCTCAATGTAAAAACAGTCTCATGAAGAAACAAGGGGTGGTTTTCAACAGCAGGTCAACAGAAAAATGCAAAACACTTCCTGCATTCAGGCCTGAAAGGTGCTGCCTTTCACATGCAAGTTTGGATGCTGGGCTTTGCTGGGAGTGTTTGGATGAAGGGTTTTATATCACATTTTTGAGGCTGCTTTCAGACATAAGATCGAGCCCATCCTTACCCCACCATCCCATCACACTGCTGTGTGACAGCTTCTCTAAGGCAGCTGCCCAAATCCAGGCTTCTACCCTATAGCCATCTACAGCACCATACCCCTCCCCTAGCACCCTGCATCACAGGATAACAAGATCTTAGGGGTTGGAAGGGACCTCTGAAGGTCATTGAGTCCAACCCCCCTGACAGAACAGGACCATAGAATCTAGCACAGGTCACACAGGAACACATCCAGATGGGTCTTGAAAGTCTCCAGAGAAGCAGACTCCACAACCTCCCTGGGCAGCCTGCTCCAGTGCTCTGTGCCCCTCACAGTGAAGAAGTTCCCCCTCATGTTGAGGTGGAACCTCCTGTGCTGTAGTTTATATCCATCACCCCTTCTCCTATCACAGGGTGCAACTGAGCAGAATCTGTCTCCTCCCTCTTGACACCCACCTCTTAGATATTTATAAACATTTATCAAAGCCCCCCTCAGTCTTCTCCAGACTAAAAAGCCCCAGGTCTCTCAGCCTCTCCTCATTGGGCCCATGCACCAGTCCCTTAATCATCCTGGTAGCTCTCCATTGGACTCTCTCCAGAAGACCCCTGTTCCTCTTGAACTGGGGAGCCTAAAACTGGATACAATGCTCCAGGTGAGATCTCACCACGTCAGAGAAGTGGGGGAGGAAATTCTCCCTTGATCTGCTGGACAAACTCCTCTTAATGCACCCCAGGATCCCACTGGCCTTCTTGACCACAAGGGCACATTGCTGACCCATGGATAACTTCTTGTCCACCAGGACTCCCAGATCCTTCTCCACATGGCTGCTCTCCACAACATCACTTCAATACTCTCAGGTGTACCCAGATGAAGAATGACACCTGTCTCAGGTGGTCCCAATGCCCCCATACAGGTGTCTGCTATAACTGTGCAAGTCTCCAGCCCTGACTCATTTATCATATTTTAGTATACCCTGTGCAGATTTTTTTTCTAGTCAGAACAAAAGTAGGCATCAGACCTCAGTGTCACCACCATCCCACATCCTCTGTGGGTTACATACCGGCAGGATGCCCTCTGTCTCAGGGAAGCAGACGTATGGGAGATCAGACGATCATCAAGGCTGGACCAGGTGATCCTTGGGGTCCCTTCCAACCTGGCATGCTGTGATTCTGCATGATCCCAGGATGCATAAAGAGTTGTGGCAATTCCCTGAAGACTCCCAGTCTGCCTGCAGGTTCACACTGACGGGTGAGGGTTGCACTCAGCTCCCTTTCCCATGCCCAGTTGGATTTTGAAGGATAGGCAGCTGAAACAATGCACAAGCAAAGTGGCAGTAGCCATGAAGCACCTCAAAGAGCTATTTTCTGTGATCGTATTCACAACAGAATCACACATTGCTAAACAGAAGAGAAAGATGTGAGAATTTGCCCTTTCACTATGGAATTCCAGTCCAGCTGTAGCAGCCTTTGAAATGCTGAAGAGTAGTAGGCTTACAGTAGTAACTGATAGTCCCTTTCCAACATAAGCAAAATTCATTGCAGTTGCAGAAATTAGCTTTGAACTAGAGCAAAGAAAATCCCGCTGCAGTTCAGTGATGCGAACACCAAACTGGTTTTGCTGCTTTTATTATCAAAGACAGCAAATATCTAGATAGCACACCCTCAGTAAGGTTTACTGCTTTAAAGTGTTGTTTATCACTGAGCTTTCAGCAGCATTTCCAGCCCCTATTTCTTTGTGAAAGAATAAGAGATAACACTTAAAAGCCTTTTCATATGCCCCTGTAGCAGGCTCCTGTTACACATGTTTTAAGGTTCCTCTGCACTAAGCTGGGGGAACCAGGCAATTTACCTCAATGAAAGACCATGATGTTGTTACTCTTGATATATTGAAATCTCTTTATTAGACTCCACAAAACCCCATATTTCAGTCTGCCATGCAAAGAAGGGGAGGAGGAGAGCACCCAAGCAAAAGCAGCAAGCTGAACAAAGCAGAAGTATACACTGAGCTTCATGACTTCTTGCCATTAGTACTGTCTGAATCTCACACATCTTTCAGTGTCTTATCCTGCACAAACTCCCCAGTGTTCTGCTGGCAGTAAAACCTTTTCTGGCTGCTGAAAAATCAGGAAAAGGCGGAAAAGGAAAGGGCTTAGCAGAGAGATTAGAAGCAGGGAGCATCCCCTTCACCCATGGTGGGGACAGGCAGGGCTCAAAGAAAAAGGTGGCTGGCATGGGGATGTCATACCTTATTGATACTATTGGGGAAGGGAGGTTGTCTCCTTTGTAGGGCTTTTCTAGCTGGCCTCTCTGCCTTTTGTGCTATGGGTAGCCATCATGCTTTGTTTGGCTCCTTACAGGTGGGTACTCTCAGAGGACAAGTCAAGAAAATAAGACCCAATCTCTGCCATCTTTTGAGTAAGGTGTAATGAATAGCTAAATCCAGTCATCCCTGCTCACAAGGAGTGAAGGTCACCCCGTGCAGGTTGAGATGCACGTAGCGGGTGGAGGGTGAGTAAGGCCACTAGAGCCTGGCCTCCTCCAGACACCAGCCAACAGCAAATGCTAAGCAGCCAGGTGACAGCAGCAAAGACAAGGGTCAACTGGAATAAAGAACAGTGAAGCCTCAGGAAAACAATGGGGAGAAAATTGCACCTTTTTTCACCTGGCTACTTCTAAACTACTGCTTGTTGCAGGCAGTCAAAAAAAAAAAGCAGAGCCTATCTTCTTTTGCTAGAGAAGCCACATGAGAAAATTCAGGACTGTTTAGTCTCCAGTTTTCAATCACATAACTGGCAAATGGGAGCTGGTTTTGATCACTGATGAGCACTGGAATGACCTATCTGCATGCCCATCCCAGTAACCTCTACAGTCACACAGAGTGTTCTCCACCACTGGCCCCTAAACTTGTTATTTTGATTTAGGAATATGTAATCCTCATAGAATATATCTGTTGTGAAAACTAAGAATCATTAACTGGGTAAACAATAAGAAATTGTAACTGTGGGCTTGAGAAAGAAGTTAAGAAGAGCAAACTGGCTCAGTCTGATTCTGTGGTCAGTCTGTCTGGTCGGGCAGCCTAGAGAGCACACACAAAGAAGTTGTTCAGTTAAAGGCTATAGGGAGGAAGAGGATGGATGCCCCAAGCAACCACCAGGAAACCCCCACAGTATATAATGAGCATTAGTGCAGGAGATTTACACATGGAGTGAATTCCATGAACTAATAGGGATATGCTAATAACTTCTTAGTGAAATGACGACTCTGTATGAGATGTAAGCAGAGATTCTGTGAATTTTACTGGCTTTGGCACACTTTGGTGGAGTGATCTATATGTCCAACACCCAAGTAAATAAATGCCTGCTTCCTAACACCTCATTGGTCTTAGAGATCTGTTTTCTTGCAGTATTCAGTAAGAATTTAAGCCAAACCCCACTTTTGAACATTGTGTCCACCATTCTCAAAGGACTGCTGCAGTAACTGCCCAGTTGTTCACCACACAGAAATTGCTGTCAGCCTTGCAACAACGAACTTTTTAGCTTCATTAAGATTTAACAATCTTTCTGATTAGAACCTCTGAGTGAAAGCTGTGTGATGATATTGCCAGTCTCTGCACACTTACACTTAAGCTCTGCACAAGTTTTAACGTGAAATAGTGTCTGGAGATGTAAAGAAAGACAACACCACTGGGCAGCAACAGAGGAAAGCCTTGGTACTGAGAACAGGAAGGTTTAATAGGAAACTGAATCTGCATGTATAAAAACCAAAACACTAAATATAACATGGAATTAAATGATGCTTTAAATGAATTTAATCTATAAATATATGTACATACTTATGCATATATATATAATATATAATATATATAAGAAAATGTTAATGCTAGTCAGGAGATAATGCACACTCAGTAAAATCCAGTAAAATGTGGATCCTTTTGCAGACAGATTTATTGAGTGTATGTAAGAAATTAAAAAGAAATAAATAAATAAAGAAAGGGGGGGGGGGGGGGGGGGAAATGAATGAAAGAGAGAAAAAAAATTACCTTAAGACCATTCAATAGAAGCATAAAGACTCCAAATGGAAAAGAAACCAACCAACCAACCAAAACCCACAACCCCCCCCCCCCCCAACTAACATTTTTCACAGCTGAGAATGTAAAATCAGTGTAGTTGTAGAAGCTGGAGAACAATAATGCTTGTTTGAAGGCCTTGTTTCTTGTCATTATGTTGGGAAGGAAGGCTGCATAAAATTTGGACAAGTACCATTGTCTCACACAACACATGTCAGCAGAGATCTGAATAGAACACTTTCAGATAGGAAATATTGGGGGGCTGAGAAAGGGGATAAGATTGTATCTGATACAGCATAAAGAAACAGGTTAGGTTCTCATGAAGAACAATCTTGATCACCCCAAAGCCATGTAGGTTGCCTGCAGCTGAAATGGGGCAAGCACAAATACAGGCAAAGCTCTGGGTATTGGCATTTTTCAGCATAACACATATTGCCTGGGCCATCTTCCAGGGGTTAAAATCATGGTGTTTTGTCTGCACTCCTTCTCTTGCCTGGGGGCTGGCCTCCTGAAAGAAGTCTAATGTTTACTTGAGCTAGTTAGTTCTTTCAAAAGTTCTTTTCTTTTCCCTACCCTTTGCTTCATTTCCCCCATATTTCAGAGAGTCATCCATGATCTCTTTCATGCAGGGATCTCTTTCATGCAGGGATCTTCTTTCCTTCAGAAAATCTTCAGAGAATCTGGGGTTATGTACTTTGTTGTCTCTTCTGCTGAAGTAATTGCATTGGTGAGAGGCTGTGAAACTCTTTGGTCTGATCCATAGTCATGGCGATTGTCCATTCTTCTACTGCTTGTTTAGTATCTGCTGTGCATCCTAAAGCCCCCAGGCTCCTGTGATGTTTCATACTACATAGAATTTGGACAAGAAAAGAAAGAAATTGTAGCTCTGGGTCATAAAGCTCCTTTCTGAGAACAGTTCAGCATACAGCACACTGCACATGATAGTCCTCTCTCTGTGAAACACCAGCCCTCCAGAAAAACCAAACAAGGGGAAAAGTTGGTATCTTTGGAAAGTTAGAAATCCCCAAATCCATGTGAATCTCATCAACTGCTAATGAAACAGATGCCTTTCTTCTCTTAATTGGCAGCTCTTTAAAAGCAGGGAGTGTTTTAAACATCAAGTTTCTGTGAGGCTTCTATCACAGTTTAAGTCTTAATTCTGGAAAACACATTAATATAATAAACATAACCAGTTTTTTTCCTCACTAAACAAGAGGAGTTTCTCGTACCACAGAGGTGGAGCTAAAAGGTCATTTAAATGATCTGTGACCAGACAATGTGCTTCCTGTTAATCTGAGGCATGAAGAACCTAGCAATTCAATCGTAACACAGCATAGCACGTGTCAAGCCCATGATCCCTCCACAGCTGCCTTGCAGAGTTCAAGGATAAAACAGGCAGATTTTCCAGAACACATCTGATGACACATCACTGATGATACATCACTGATGATCAGGTTCCTCTGGGCTATACCAGTGCAAAAGCTGCACTAGTTTTTTCATGGCAGTTTACCCCCTTGCCATGCAGCAGTAACGGCAGAGATTGTTGCAGTGAACTAGGCAGTGGCAGACAACACTGACCCTCTGGCCAGCTGCATCTGCTAGACAGCTATGGATGTTTTTTTCTTTATAGATTCCAATTGGAATCACCCCAGGAGTAACCTCTATCCATTACCCACTGACTTCTTGCATGAGGCTGCAACAAGGAGCACCATTGCGTAGGAGAAAAGACCAACCCCCACCTGGCTACAACCTGAAGGGAGGTTGTAGCCAGGTGGGGGTTGGTCTCTTCTCCCAGGCAACCAGCACCAAAACAAGAGGACACAGTCTCAAGCTTCACCAAGGGAGGTTTAAGCTGGCTGTTAGGAAGAAGTTCTTCACAGAAAGAGTGATTGGCCATTGGAATGGGCTGCCCAGGGTGGTGGTAGAGTCACCATCAATGGAAGTGTTAAGAAGAGACTGGATGGGGCACTTGGTTTAGTTGATTAGATAGTGTTGGATATAGGTTGGACCCGATGATCTCAGAGGTCTTTTCCAACCTATTCTATTCTATTCTATTCTATTCTATTCTATTCTATTCTATTCTATTCTATTCTATTCTATTCTATTCTATTCTATTCTATTCTATCCCATCCCATCCCATCCCATCCCATCCCAACCCTTTTCATTGCAGCACCTGGTGACACCATGACTGGCTTAAAAGAAGCACAGGCTGTAACAGCCTATAGCACTTGTATGCACACCTGTGCTGAAAGATTTGTTCATCAGTGCAGACAACACAGCAGACCACTGGCAGCCCAACTGCTGTTTTCACCTTTGCTTTTCACATATTCCTTCTGTGACTCAAGGGTGAATACCAGGACTTTAGAAGGGTCTTCATGAGTACTGACCTCAGCATTAAGGGCAAATTTTTAAGCTACAACTACAGTTGTTCAGTTGCCTTTACACCCCTTCAGCCTCCTAGGTCAAGGGAGGATGGACAGAGTGGAGTTCAAATTCCAACAATGTAGCCCACAACATGACAGATCAGGAGTACAGTTCCTGAAGGCCTGTGTGAAGCACTTACCAAGTCATCATAATCCCTGTCCAGAAAACGACCTCTGTTTGTGGAACGCGACTCATATGGGTTGTGTGGCTGATATTCTGGGTTAGAGTGGCCAGAAGTGGTCTGCACTCTGGGGAACATCATGGCTGGTCTATCTCCAGGGTCAGAATATCCTGGCTCTATCAGGCTCTTCTTCTCTGGATCCTTTTTGTGTTTGGCTCTTCAGAGGACATGAAAGAACAAAGGAGGTTTTAAAAGACCTTTTAGCGTGCCTTACTTATTGAGTAAGTCCAACTTACAGAGTTATCTGCTCCCATCTTGGTTTTAAAGTTCAGTCCAGTTCTGAAATACATAATAGATTTTTCTGACATGGCTATTGCAAACCCTTTGTTATTAACAACATAGTACATTTGGCATATTTTATCACAGATGGGGCTAAAGTACTAGGAGAGACAGAGTAGGACTTTGGCCTCTTTTCAACTAGTTCCTAGAGTAAAAGGGTTTCTTTAACCACCTTGAGCTCTGACTATTCAGAGGAAGAAATGAGGATTCACTAGGTCCAGTGAAGAAAAGTTGTCTTCATCCCTGCAGCCAAATCCGAACACTTAAATGGTGCATTTGAATTGTCTGTGATCACAAGTCCATACACTGCACACATACTGAGTGCCAGCTTGTGTAGCTGCTGGCAACCTGTGCCTGCTATGGACAGTCTTCTAGGCATCTTCACCTGGGCAGTGCTGAGAGCAAAGGCAGAGAGACACTTAAGGCTTTCTATATTTATTATGTAGAGAAAAGTGAGCAGGTGCAATTGCAATTGGTAATTTGCCAGTGCACCAGAAATAGGATGCTCGGCTTTAAATGCCACCTGCATTGAGATGAAAGGGTTATGTCAGGCCCTGAGCTGAAGTGCATCACAACAGGGAAACCCAGAGAGGGTCAGAATTTGGGTCACACAGTCTTCTAATACCAGCATCCTTCTTCGGTCTCATCCAGATGCTGCATCAGCACTGGCCAGGGCAGGATTAGGTCAGGTGTGTATTTTGAAGACTTGGCTGAAGCATTCCTAACTGAAGTTACAGCAAGAGAATGAATACTTTGGGGGAAAGCGTACTGGTAAACCCAAATTCTAATGGCTGTATTGCTTAGAAGGAACTTGTCTGCCCCACTAGGCAAGCAACCATGTTTGCAGCCTTGCCCCTCTCTAAATTTCTGCTTAGTTCTCTGTGAGTGTGCAGCAATGCAGCTTCTGTTCAATTGTAAGAAGTAACCTCACCTTACTGAAACAACGGAGATTGCTATCAGTAAACTCAGGACAGCAGCTCCAAGCACTGTACCCACTATTATAAGGATGAGTTCACTCTCTGGAAAAAAAAAAAACCAAAACAAAACCCAAATCAAACCCAGAACCAACCAAACAAAACTGAACAAGAATATCAGTTTGAAACTCATGGTAAATATTGAAAAACAAGCCCTGCCCCTATCCTCTTATTATGAAAGACAGATGGAAAGGAACAAAAAATAGAATAATTATTCATTCCTAGGCTGCTGCTGGTGTCTCAATACAACTGTTTGTGGACACATCTCTTCTGGGGGAAGTTTAGACTTGAGGTGAGGAGAAAGTTCTTCGCAGAGAGCACTGCTAGCTATTGGAATGTGCTGCCCAGGGACGTAGTGGAGTCACCATCCCTGGAGGTGTTCAAAGTGGGATCGGATGTGGCACTTGAAGCCATGGCTTAGTAGTCATGACTTCTGGGGTGACAGGTTGGACTTGATGATCTTTGAGGTCTTTTCCAACCTTATTGATCCTATGATTCTATTCTGATCCCACCTCATGTTTCTAATCCTGTGCACTGAATGGCTTCACACATAGTTATAGCTGAGGGACAGGAGCAGCTAGGAGGTTGCAGGGGTTGCTTGAGCTGGTATTGCTGCTAAAACATGTGCTTAGGCTTCAGGTAGGCTCTTCCCAATCCAGTGATGTTTTAATAGAAGGAGTCATTAATTACAGGAGGAATGCGTGGTGCTGAGTTCAGGATTGAATATCTTTAGATAAGGACTATATGTTTTTCTATCAAATAACCTGTGTTTGAGTAAAAACCACTGGGCTTGGATTCCGAGCTTATTAAGGGAAATTATACTGTCTGTCTGAACATGAGTTTCAGGATTTTTAATTCTAGGCAACAGTGGAAATTCACCTTCCACCCCCTCCCCCCCCCACCCCCCCAACATTTTCCTGCTGTCAGCACAGGAGACTACCACTCCTAAAGGCTTCTACTTGTTATTTTTGTCATGTCAGGCAGATTAAACATTACCAACTATTATTCTATGCTACAATTAAAAATCAGAGAGTGTTGCACTTACTGTTTTCGCAGTTCTCCCCAGAGTAGCCCACTGAACAACTACACGAGAGAAAAGTGGGGGGGGGGGGGGAAGAGAGAACAGAAAGAAAAGAAAATGTCACTAAGCAGAAGATCACAAAATAATAGCATATTTCCAAGTTTTATCAGCAGTTTCTCCACAAGGTCTGTTGATTACTGGTTTCCTCCTTAATGCTATCTTAATCTTAACTTCTTTTGTCTCATTGTTAAACAATCTGAGATTTTCAAATTGACCGGTGAGCTGGACACTCGAAGTTTAAGTTTCTTAGCCTTAAACAATGTTGAAAGGACCTAATTTCTCCAAAGAACTAAGCCCTACACCTCTCAGACTCTTGGAATTGCCACCCACTGCCTTTATTAAGAGCCTCAATACAAGGTCTGTAAGGACTGGCAACTCTTTATCTTCCTCCCATACCAGTTTCTTGTATTTAAAATACATAGACTTTATGGTAAGAATTCTGTGTTCAGTGTATAGAAACAATCACTACGAAAAAAGGTTGAATTCATGGATATAGGAAGTGAGGTCTCTGCTTATCCATGGGAGTGGAGCACAACCAGTCACTTGACCAGCTTTGCGGGCAGACAACACTGCTCTGTCCTGATCCTGAGGTGACAGAAATACCCACAGAGAGAAAACCAAGGTGAAATAACATAGGTCTGAAAGTTATCTGGAAATAGAGTACCCACTGATATCAGTGGAAGCTTTGCAGGGGTTTGAGGTAAGTCTCACTCCAATGCCTGTGGCTTGCTAAACATCTCAGCGTACTAGTTCCCATAGTCCAGTTACTGTGGAGGAGTAGTTCATGCATACGTGGGCAACCCACAAAATAAGAACAAAATAGTTTATCCTCCTCCCTGACTCACAGCTGACTTGGATCTGCTTGACATTCCTCTGAGGTATTATGAGTGTACACCAAGTGCTAATGCCAGGTGGTTAAAATGCCACAACTTGTGACACCACAGGACTTTGTTCACCTGCTAACCACTGTAGGCACCTCTCTGATTCACACAGGTGCAGCCTGTTCTTCTAGACTGAGAGTGACCCTGTGTGAGATGTTCCTCTCTCCTACCTTTGCCTAGAACACGAGAAAGCAAGAAAAGGCTGAGTACTCACGCTACACATGAGTCATCCTCTGTCATTTTAAAGTTGGAAAAGCATTTGCATGTTGGAATCTCATTTTCTCTTACACAGTACTTGTTTTCCGATGCAGAACAGGATTTGCATTCTGTATTATCAGAATGGAAAAACACAGAATGAAGACAGCCTCAAAATAATCAACACTGGAAAAAAATCCCCATGCCTTTTTTTTTTTTTTTCCTTTTCTTTTTTAACTGCAGTGTAAACACACAGAGCTTTGCTGTGCTTCAGAGTACCAGAATGGCTTTTTTTGGGGCTATACTTATGTAGAACAGGAACTGAACCGCAAAAGCATGAAAACGGAAGTAAATGGTCTTTGTTCAATACCATCTCATGGCTTGGACAGGAGCACACTGCGATGGGTTAGGAACTGGCTGGAGGGCTGAGCCCAGAGAGTGGTGGTGAATGGTGCCACATCCAGCTGGCAACCAGTCACTAGTGGTGTGCCCCAGGGACCAGTTCTGGGCCCCATGCTCTTTAGTATCTTTATCGATGATCTGGATGAGGGCATTGAGTCCATCATCAGTAAATTTGCAGTTGACACCAAGCTGGGGGCAGGAGTTGATCTGCTGGAGAATAGAGAGCTCTGCAGAGAGACCTTGACAGGCTGGACAGATGGGCAGAGTCTAACGGCATGAGATTTAACACATCCAAGTGCCGGGTTCTGCACATCAGCCACAACCCCATGCAGAGCTACAGGCTGGGGTCAGAGCGGCTGGAGAGCAGCCAGGCAGAGAGGGACCTGGGGGTGCTGGTTGATAGTAGGCTGAACATGAGCCTGCAGTGTGCTCAGGCAGCCAAGAGGGCCAATGGCATCCTGGCCTGCATCAGGAACAGTGTGGCCAGCAGAAGCAGGGAGGTCATTCTGCCCCTGTATGCTGCACTGGTTAGGCCACACCTTGAGTACTGTGTCCAGTTCTGGGCCCCTCAGTTTAGGAAAGATGTTGACTTGCTGGAGTGTGTCCAGAGAAGGGCAACAAAGTTGGTGAGTGGTTTGGAACACAAGCCCTATGAGGAGAGACTGAGGGAGCTGGGGTTGCTTAGCCTGGAGAAAAGGAGGCTCAGGGGAGACCTTATTGCTGTCTACAACTACATCAAGGGAGGTTGTAGAGAGGTGGATGTTGGTCTCTTCTCCCAGGTAACCAGCACCAGAACAAGAGGACACAGTCTCAAGCTGCACCAGGGGAGGTTTAGGCTGGAGGTTAGGAAGAAGTTCTACAGAGAGAGAGTGATTGCCCATTGGAATGGGCTGCCTGGGGAGGTGGTGGAGTCACCATCATTGGAGGTGTTCAGGAGGAGACTTGATAGGGTGCTTGGTTGCATGGTTTAGTTGATTAGGTGGGTTGGATAATAGGTTGGACTCGATGATCCTGAAGGTCTCTTCCAAACTGGTCTATTCTATTCTATTCTGTTCTATTCATCCAGCTTCATCAGAATGAAAATCTGGACAGGCTGCATCTTTCATAGGCAATGACCTACAGCTTGATCTCACAGCAGGTGATTTGTGTTGCAACTGACCTGAAGCTGCATCAGGTTTGGACAAGTTAGGGGCCACAAAAATCTACACTGGATCACATCTCACTGGCTTTTATTGTAGCCAGCTTATATAACTTTATCGTCAGTGTTTGCAATATTTGTTGTTTTTCCTTAAAATTGCATATCTCAGGCTTTCTTCCTGCTGCGTGAAAATGTTAGTTGACATAAGAAAATAAAGTAGATCTCAGGGTTGTGGAGGGTAGCCAAAAATACAAACAGAATACTTATTAAACGATTCAAAACCAGAAAGCAAATAAACCCCAGAAAACTAACAGTTCTTAAAGATTGCATAGACTATTCTTCCTACAGAAACCTGTCTAATGCAGGTAATGCAATCCTAGAACTACCAACAAGGGAGAGAGGTTTGTCACAGTGTCTCTTGAGACTTCCAGTTCTCTGTCAGTGTCCCCATGGTGGCCTCCAGGTAACATGAAGAATTTATTCCTAAAACGTGTCCTAGGCTCTGAATATAGGGTTCAACTTGTTCCATCTTTTACCTGTTTAGGTTTCAATCCTCGCAAAGAGTTTAACAATGCATTTAAAGAGTTGCCCACTAATTGGTTTCAGTGATAGTTTTCTAAGGCTTTAGTAGTTTATTCTGCTGGAACAGGACCATGGCTATGTTTAAGTGAAACATGAGAATGTTTCTCTATGGCTTTCTTAATAAGACACACATCCTCTGATATTTAGAGGTCAGCACACTTGCAATAGGGATTGAGACAGGGATTCACCAGGTCACCCTTTCAGGGATAGATAAAGTAGAAAGTTTCTTACCAGAACAAGAACGATCATCCCATTCTGACTTTGAGAAATTATCTTTGCATACACAATCTGGGAACATCTTTTCAATGCAGTCTGTGGTTTGAGTATCGCAATTATAAGAGGCACAATAGCTTTCAGCTTTAAAAGAGAAACAGGAAACACGTGCTCAGTAAATCATAAACAAATTATTTTGCAATTCTGTACAAAGAACAAGGCCTTTCAAGGCCTGTTTTGGGACATCAATACTGCAGGCATTTGGACCAGCCCTTTCTTTTCCCTTGCTCTTTACAAGGTCCTGTTTACGTTACATCTTCTGATCTTCTGTTTCACAGCATCCTGCAACAACCTCCAAACCTTCCTGCACCTCAGCCTATAAAGAGAGAAATTCTACCTAAAAGTTCATATTCTGAGCACTGACTTTCTGACTCACCTTAAAAGAAACCAAACCAAACTAATTTTTTAGTTTTCCACTGCAACTGAACTATGAGGTCAGATCTCATTACAGTTCTACTTAGATATAAGTATTTGTGGGCATGCAGCTCATTTCATGAGCAATATTAGTATGCTGTTATGCTGTTTGCCCAGCATGTTGCTCTTTAGATCCATGTCCAAGTGATGGGAATGGTTTACAAACCTCAATGGGTAGCATGAAGCGGAGGGATGTGACTGCACTGGTGCTTTGCAAGTGCAAAGGCTTTTTCTTCTATTCCACCCTCAGATTTAGAACTAGCACACAGCTGAAGTGAATACTGTCACCTTCAGAGACCAAACTCAGTCCATAAGCCATGAAAGAGACCCCTTTAAGGCTACACCTTTCACAATAGCCAATTTCAAAACAGAATCATATCTTTTAAAAATATTGCAATATTTTGCTGGTTTAAACCAACAAATCACTTAGCTAAGTAGCTAATCACTGAAGTCTCATTTCAATTCACATGCTTAATTATGGAAGATGTCTAAAGAGAATTTCATCCTATTTTGCCTAACATTACCACTCAACAGGTTAAAATCAACATCTCATTTCTTCATTGGTAATAAAGCTTTTTCCTTCCCTTCTTTACATGGAAAGTAAAAAGTCCAACACTGAAGGGTTGGGTCTTCAATATTAGCTAAAACTGAACATTCAGCTCCTTAAAAATCAGCAAGGCTTACACTCTGATGGGCTTAGCCGCGCACAGAAATGTTCTAACTATAGTACACAGAATGCTCTTTGCCCATAGAAGCCTCTGTTTCTACTGACTGTTTCCTTCCACAGTAAGGAATTACGTACCTCTGTAATCCAAAACCACAGTCGAATTTTTCACTGCATTATCTACTGCCTCCTGAATTGTCTCATTGTTTAGATCTGAGTTCTCTGTGAACAGGTTTGTCACTGTTACACTCACTGAAGAAGTTCTGACTTCTCTAAATCTGAAAAGCACAGAAAACACTATTTTGATGTCTCATATAACCCATATGGACAGCAAGCTAGATGTAAACACAGGAGATGATTTCTGCCAAAATCCCCTCTCTTTCCCCTAGCTTCTTTCATCCCACAATGTAGGTACATGTTAAGATAACTAAAAATGAGTCTTAAGTCTTGCTTTGGAATATAGAATCACACAGAATCACAAAATTGTCAGGGTCAGAAGGGACCTCAATGATCATCTAGTTCTAACCACCCTGCCATGGGCAGGGACACCTTCCACTAGATCAGGTTGCCCAGAGCTGCATCCATCCTGGTCTTGAAAACATCCAGGGATGGGGCTTCCAGCACCTTCCTGGGCAACCTGTTCCAGTGTCTTGCCACCCTCATGGTGAAGAACTTCTTCCTAATGTCTGATCTAAATATCCCTTCCTCTAGCTTGGATCCATTCTCCCTAGTCCTATCACTACCTGACACCCTAGAAAGTCCCTCACCAGCTTTTTTGTAGGCCCCCTTCAGATATTGGAAGGCCACAGTAAGGTCTCCTTGGAGCCTTCTCTTCTCCAGACTGAATAATCCCAACCTCTCAGCCTGTCCTCTTAGGAAAGGTCTGATCATCCTCATGACCCTTCTCTGGACACATTCCAGCACGTCCATACCTGTCTTGTAATAGGCCGGAAGCCACTGCCCTCACAATTCTGCTAGAACAGCAGCTTCTTTAACTGTTTAATCCAAGGGGTTATCTGAGAGGGCTGCACAGGACAGGAACCTCAGAGTTAACTGGTAGAGTTTAAGAGACATGTCAGACATCTCAAGGACTGCTAGTTACATCACAGTCCTGTGTCCTTCCTGGTGCTAAAAGGGGGATATCCACTGTGGAGTTATCTTCATGGGGTGAAAATGGTGACTGCATCCCAGAAAATTAAAAAATGCAGAAAGAGTGTCATTCATTAACAAGAGGCTGAACAAATCCCCTGTCCTTTCCTGACCTGAGTATTCCATGGGAAACATTAAAATGGAGTGTGTGGGAAGCATGTACCATGTAAAAACCAAACTGGCAAACTTACTGAACTTTCCGGATGACAGTCTCTTGATAGGCTTCAAAACTAGCAAAGGCAACCTTGAACTACAGAAGACAAGTGAACTGGAGTTAAAGGCAAGGAAAAACTTAGACCAAAATCACATGAACCACTGAGTTTCTAGCTTTAAAGTTTTAACCCACAACATGCTACTACAGGCACGATCAAAGCAAGCTGATTTGTTACATCCACCATGCAAGGTACTTCAAGGCAATGGAGAGCAGTGGGGGGATGGAAGACCACAAAATAAATGTCAGAATATTAGGACTGGCTGGATAGCTACAAATAGCTCCTTGCAGACTCATAATTTAGAAGGACTTCTCTGTGGTACCAACCTATATATGAGTAGGTGGCAGAGGTCCCTAAGATGCAGTGAAGTGGGATTGCCAGGGGTTAATCTTGTGGGAAGCAGCACAGCAGTAATACAAGTACTGGGGGCTGGATGGGGTCAGTCAAAAAGTCACTTCTTTTTGTCATCATTTGTGCTAAGAAGGGTTCCAGAGAAGAGCAATGAAGCTGGTGAAGGGTCTGGAGAACAAGTCTTATGAGGAGCAGTTGAGGAAACTAGGGTTATTTAGTCTGGAGAAAAGGAAGCTGAGGGAAGACCTTATTGCTCACTACAACTACCTCAAAGGAGGCTGTAGTGATTCAGGTGTTAGCAGTAGAATAGAATAGAATAGAATAGAATAGAATAGAATAGAATAGAATAGAATAGAATAGAATAGAATAGAATAGAATAGAATAGAATAGAATAGAATAGAATAGAATAGAATAGAATAGAATAGGTTGGAAAAGGCCTTTGAGGTCATCAAGTCCCACCCATCACCCAAAATCATCTAATCAACTAAACCATAGCACCATAGTGAGGTGGATGTTAGTCTCTTCTCCATAGTAACAAATAATGGGACAAGACAAAATGTCCTCAAGTTGAACCAGGGGAAATTTAGATTGGATGTTAGAAGAACCTTCACTGAAGAACTGGAATAGAGTGTCCAGGGAGGTGGTTGAATCCTTGTCCCTGGAGATGTTTAAGAAACACATAGATGTGGTGCTAAGGGGCATGGCTTAGCACCAGACTTGGTAGTTAGATAATGGTTGGACTCTATGATCTTAAAGGTCTTTTCCAACCAAAGCAATTTTATGATTCTATGCAGAGAACAACTTCCCAGAATGAATGTGGCACTAAAAATGCAGATATTGCTTATTTCAGGCACAACCCTTTGCTTCAGCAAGAGCCATGCATATACTCATCTGAAGGCAAAACTCAAGTATTTTGTGAGTAGGTCTAAATCAGTGTAAAGCATTCTTCAAAAGAAGCTGAAGGCTCTACATTAAAGGCAGAATGTATTCACTCTGTCTGCAGAGCATTCAGGATAACTTTAAATATATAGAAAACTCCTCAATATTGTCACTTACAAAGTCTTTTATAGTTGTGGCCATCTCTTCATACTCCTTGGAATTTACATTTTGAACATTCTCATTGTAACCTTGTAGTGTAATGACCCCTGGGAATACAACCCCTGAAATGAGAACAGAGAATAGTAGACAATTAGAAAGCATTTAAGTAAGCCACTTTTCACCTTAGAGTTCTCCAGCCTTCAGAGATGGGGAAGTACGATGCAGAAATCATTCAGTGTTATTTTTCATATTCTGGAGCGATTAGTAGGGGGTAAATGTTTGTTCAGTCAATTCAGCCACAATGGGGGATGTAACCCAGCTACTTGGGAAGCAATCAGGATCCTGAGGTCAGCCAAATTATGGAACTGAAGAAAGTTAAACTGTAAGCATGGCCTGAAGCTAACAAAAGACTCCATCTAAGCTGTTTCAGCATTTAGTGAGAAGATACCTGTACTAAGGTCTCTAAATTCACAGCCACTAAGCATCTGATGTGGTTGACCACATGTGAGAGCAATTCAGTCTTTGGTCTCACAAGTAAATTTCAGAATCCTGCTTGCTGGCACTTAAATAAGAAACCCCATTTGTTTGCACACTTAGCCTTCAGCATCACCTCAGAGACACATTTCAACAGGGCTATGATGAGTGTTTAACAACAGGGAAAACCAAGACAAATTGTTCAAAGGTCTTGATAGGTTTGGGCCTCTTAGAATCCTGGTTATTAACACTGATGTTAAATTTACACTTGCATTTTTTTCCCCTGCTTTCACTCATTTTAATCTCCAGCACCCCTGACAGACAACTTGGCTTCTTTTCCTAGCACATTAACTTCTTCAGCGATCGCTGTTTTGTGAGATAACAATCTAGGACGTTGTAGCAGTAGCTGTTTGCAAAGGCAGGCATTATTCAGCAGGCAGTTTTCCCAGACTGAATATGTTTTCAGTTATAACATGAGAACAAGGGATACATGAAAAAAAACCCTCACCCAAGCAATTATTCATGAGGCAACTAAAAATACAAATTGCTGTTCTGCAGCTCACCTTTGTGACAATCCTTATTTTCGTAATAGAATCCATATTGGCATTGGCAGGTGTAATTGCTGGCTAAAGCAACACATTTGGCTGTTCCGTTTCCACAAGGGTCTCCCTGACAAAAGCTCCCTGATACAAAGAGGAAACATACTGACATCAGGATTCCTAAGAAATTGTGGTAGCCAGATCATATGTAAACCAGTTCATGTATTGAATAACTCATATATAGAAAGAAATAGAATAGAATAAACCAGGTTGGAAGAGACCTTTGAAATCATCTCCTGCTAAAGGAAAACACCATGTATGTTTCATAGTGTATAGATGCTGCCCCAGGGGAAGTTTAGGCTAGAGGTGAGGAGAAAGTTCTTCACTGAGAGAGTCATTGGTCATTGGAATGGGCTGCCCAGGGAGGTGGTGGAGTCACCATCCCTGGAGGTGTTCAAGAGGGGATTGGACGTGGCACTTGGTGCCATGGTTTAGTAGTCATGAGGTGCTGGGTGACAGGTTGGACTTGATGATCTTTGAGGTCTTTTCCAACCTTATTGGTTCTATGATTCTATGATGCACATGGCTATATCTTATTCCATTTATATCTGCATAGTAACTGTTTTCTGTACAGAATCCAGCAGGACATTGTAGTGAGGACATAGAGTAAGGCTGGCATTCATTATCTGTCATACTGAGCTCTACTTAATACAACTTAAACCAAACCAACCAACCAAAGTATGTTGAGGGTCTGTATACAGTATAGATAGGATGGTAGGTACAATTTTTGCCAAGTCATCATATTTTGGTTTTAACCCTGTCTGGTTTCTTTCACAGGAAAAAGCATAGAATATCTGTGCAATGGGCAAACTTATAGTAACTCTTTCAAACCAATAACTGTGGAAGAGAAAACATTAAATGAAATTTCAAAGGGTAAAGACCTCAACCCCATGTATTATGATTTCAGATTTCCTTCTTGAAGGCAAATGCTGTTTCAGGAGGAAGAGACAACAAGCAGAAAAAAAACATCATATCTGGAATCATCCCAGAACTGTACCCTTGTAGGAAAAGCAAGAAGGAAAGACTGGAAGACAGAAATACCTCCAGTGAGGGGCCATGGAACTATGCAATGGGATGAGGACTTGACTAAACATGGAGGACTTCCAAGAGGGAATGAAACGGACTACTCTATCAAAAGAAATGGGCACTAAGATACACTGCTGTATTCCCTGGCTAGCTCATGATCCAAGAATCCAAAAAACAGAGGAGCAATACCCTGAAGTGACCATAAAAGATGTGATCTTGGTACAAAGTTATCAGGAATTGTATGATATAGAGCACTGGTGTGGGAGGCAAAGGCAGCAAGAAGGAAAAGAACAACCTCTTCAAATCTCTGCCAACACTCTCTCATTGCAGCTAGGGGCAGCAGGAAGAAAGGGAGGTGTAAAGAGGCTTCACTGCATTGATCTGGACTTGGTTGTCTTCCCTTGGAGAGCGACTTCCAGGAAGTCCATGCACAGCAACAAGACCCTTCCCCTGGGGCCTATAAAGATACCTGGGACTGAGTCACTCGACTCAGTCCACAGAAGGGGATGACACACTGCTTTTTCGGCTTACCTGGAGTTGGTGGAGGTTCAGTTGTAGTCCCATCTGTTGTCCCAGTATTTCCTGGTGAAGGAAAAAGGGGAGAGATAGCAGCATTGCTTGGTGCTGTGTGGAGAAAAGTCTTGCAGGTGTGCAGATAAGCTCTGGAGAGCTATGCATGGGATCTCCATGGAGCTGAGCAGGCAAACCCTGTGCTGCCTTGACCTGTCTGGCTGGTGAGCTGCTCTGATGGGTTAGCAGGGAGCTGGCAGGATGGGTATGATCATCCAAACCCTCTGCAACAGAGGAAGAGCTGACTGGACTGGCAGGAATCTGCTCCTCAGAGTGACTCCAGCTGAGGCTTTGGACCTCATGGCTGGGGGTCCTTGGCACCACGCAGGGACCCAGGGACTTGGCCTGGTGTGGAGAATTCCTGGAATGTACAAGCCGGGGTCCTCTGGCACCCACCCCCATGATTCCCTGTGTCACATCTCCTTTGCAGATGCTCCAAGCAGCAAGACAAACAGCTCCCACCAAGGACCCTTCACAGCCTGGCCATAGCCACCTCCTCTACAGGGACCTTGTAGCACCTGGCAGGGGCGTGGGAGAGAGAGGCAGCAAGCAAGCAAATAGCAGCCTGTCCAAATCCCTTCTAAGACTTTCTCCTTGCAGCTCGGGCCAGCAGGAAGAAAGGGAAGAGTAGAGAGTCTTCATTCAGTGGGAGATGGACTTGTGGGAAGCCCATGCATGGCAACAAGACCCTTCCCCTGGGGCCTATAAAGATACCTGAGACTGAGTTACTCGACTCAGTCCACAGAGGGGGATGACTCACTGCTTTTTCTGCTTACCTGGAGTCGGTGGAGGTTCAGTTGTAGTCCCATTTGTTGTCTCATTGTTTCCTGGTGAAGGAAAATGAAGAGAGTTGGCAGCATTGCTTGGTGCTGTGTATAGAAAAATCTTGCAGGTGTGCAGATAAGCCCTGGAGAGCTATGCATGGGATCTCCATCGAACTAAGCAGACAAATCCTGTGCTGCCTTGACCTGTGTGGATGGTTGACAGGTCTGATGTGATGGTAGGGATCTGGCAGGATGGATGTCATCATCCAAACCCTCTGCAACAGAGGAAGAGCTGACTGGACTGGCAGGAATCTGCTCCTCAGAGTAACTCCAGCTGAGGCTTTAGAACTCATGGCCGGGGATCCTTGACACCACGCAGGGACCCAGAGACTTGGCCTGGTGTGGAGAATTCCTGGAATGCACAGCCCTATGGTTCCCTGGCACCCAACCTAATGATTCTCTGTGCCACAGTTTCCTCTCTGCAGATGCTCCAAGCAGCCAGACAAAAAACTCCCACCAAGGACCCTTCACAGCCTGGCCATAGCCACCTCCTCTACAGGGACCTTGTAGCACCTGGCAGTGGTGTGGGAGAGAGAGGCAGCAAGCAAGCACATAGCAGCCTGTTCAAATCCCTTCTAAGATTTTCTCCTTGTAGCTAGTGCCAGCAGGAAGGAAGGGAGGAGTACAGAGCCTTCACATCCTGGGAGATGGACTTGTGGGAAGCCCATGCGTGGCCACAAGACCCTTCCCCTGGGGCCTGTACAGCTCTCCGCGCCTGAGTTCCTCTAATCTGTCCACAGACTCAGGGCTTTTTGTCCTTACCTGGAATCTCAGGTCCTTCAGGTGTGGTCCCATTTGTTGTCTCATTGTTTCCTGGAGAAGGGAAAGAAAAAGAGAGATGGCAGCATTGCTTGGTGCTGTGTGGAGAAAAGTCTTGCAGGTGTGCAGATAAGCTCTGGAGAGCTATGCATGGAACTCCATGGTGCTGAGCAGGCAAATCTTGTGCTGCCTTGACCTGTCTGGATGGTGAGCAGGTCTGAAGGGTTAGCAGGGAGCTGGCAGGATGGATATGATCATCCAAACCCTCTGCAGTGGAGAAAGAGCTGAGTGAGCAGGTAGGGTTCTGCTCCTCAGAGTGACCCCAGCTGAAGCTTTGGACCTCATGGGTGGGCATCCTTGGCACCATGCAGGGACTCAGGGATTTGGATTGGTGGGGACAAGTTTGGAATGTACAAGCCGGGGTCCCCTGGCACCCAGCGCTATGATCCTTTGTGCTACAGCTCTCTCCCTGCACATGCTCCAAGCAGCCAGACAAACAACTCCCTGCTTAGCGCATTCACAGCCTGGCCACAGGCACGTCCTCCACAGGGACCTTGTGGCACCTAGCACTGGTGTTGGGGGCAAAGACAGGAAGCAGGAAGAGAGAAGCCTCTGCAACTTCCATCAAACACTTTCTCCTTCCATCTGGGGCCAACAGGTAAATAGGGAAGAGTGCTGAGTCTTCACTCACTTGACCTGGACTCCATTGTCCCCCCTTGGAATAGATAGTTGTGTGATGCCCATGCAGTGCAACAAGACCCTTGCCCTGGGCCTGTACAGTTCCCTGGGACTGAGTTACTCCAATCTGTCCACAGAAGGGGCTGTCTGAAAGCTTTTTCTCCTTACCTGGAATCTCAGGTCCATCAGGTGTGGTCCCATTTGTTGTCTCATTGTTTCCTGGTGAAGGAAAAAGAAGAGGGATGGCAGCATTGCTTGGTGCTATGTAGAGAAAAGTCCTGCAGGTGGGAGAGCTACGCATGGGATCTCCATGGAGCTGAGCAGGCTAATCATGTGCTACCTTGACCTGTCTGGATGGGGGGAAGATCTGATGGGATAGTAGGAAGCTGGCAGGATGGATGGAGAGACCCAGGGACTTGGCCTGGTGTGGAGGATTCCTCAGATGCACCTTGTGGTCCTCTGGCACCCACCCCCATGATTCCCTGTGTCACATCTCCTTTGCAGATGCAGAAGCAGCCAGACAAACAACTCCCACCAAGGACCCTTCACAGCCTGGCCATAGCCACCTCCTCTACAGGGACTTTGTAGCACCTAGCAGTGGTGTGGGAGAGAGAGGCAGCAAGCAAGCACATAGCAGCCTGTTCAAATCCCTTCTAAGACTTTCTCCTTGCAGCTAGGGCCAGCGGGAAGAGAGGGAAAAGTGCAAAGTCTTCACTCCCTGGGAGAGGGCTTTGTGGGAAGCCCATGCATGGCCACAAGACCCTTCCCCTGGGGCCTGTACAGCTCTCCGCGCCTGAGTTCCTCTAATCTGTCCACAGACTCAGGGCTTTTTGTCCTTACCTGGAATCTCAGGTCCTTCAGGTGTGGTCCCATTTGTTGTCTCATTGTTTCCTGGAGAAGGGAAAGAAAAAGAGAGATGGCAGCATTGCTTGGTGCTGTGTGGAGAAAAGTCTTGCAGGTGTGCAGATAAGCTCTGGAGAGCTATGCATGGAACTCCATGGTGCTGAGCAGGCAAATCTTGTGCTGCCTTGACCTGTCTGGATGGTGAGCAGGTCTGAAGGGTTAGCAGGGAGCTGGCAGGATGGATATGATCATCCAAACCCTCTGCAGTGGAGAAAGAGCTGAGTGAGCAGGTAGGGTTCTGCTCCTCAGAGTGACCCCAGCTGAAGCTTTGGACCTCATGGGTGGGCATCCTTGGCACCATGCAGGGACTCAGGGATTTGGATTGGTGGGGACAAGTTTGGAATGTACAAGCCGGGGTCCCCTGGCACCCAGCGCTATGATCCTTTGTGCTACAGCTCTCTCCCTGCACATGCTCCAAGCAGCCAGACAAACAACTCCCTGCTTAGCGCATTCACAGCCTGGCCACAGGCACGTCCTCCACAGGGACCTTGTGGCACCTAGCACTGGTGTTGGGGGCAAAGACAGGAAGCAGGAAGAGAGAAGCCTCTGCAACTTCCATCAAACACTTTCTCCTTCCATCTGGGGCCAACAGGTAAATAGGGAAGAGTGCTGAGTCTTCACTCACTTGACCTGGACTCCATTGTCCCCCCTTGGAATAGATAGTTGTGTGATGCCCATGCAGTGCAACAAGACCCTTGCCCTGGGCCTGTACAGTTCCCTGGGACTGAGTTACTCCAATCTGTCCACAGAAGGGGCTGTCTGAAAGCTTTTTCTCCTTACCTGGAATCTCAGGTCCATCAGGTGTGGTCCCATTTGTTGTCTCATTGTTTCCTGGTGAAGGAAAAAGAAGAGGGATGGCAGCATTGCTTGGTGCTATGTAGAGAAAAGTCCTGCAGGTGGGAGAGCTACGCATGGGATCTCCATGGAGCTGAGCAGGCTAATCATGTGCTACCTTGACCTGTCTGGATGGGGGGAAGATCTGATGGGATAGTAGGAAGCTGGCAGGATGGATGGAGAGACCCAGGGACTTGGCCTGGTGTGGAGGATTCCTCAGATGCACCTTGTGGTCCTCTGGCACCCACCCCCATGATTCCCTGTGTCACATCTCCTTTGCAGATGCAGAAGCAGCCAGACAAACAGCTCCCACCAAGGACCCTTCACAGCCTGGCCATAGCCACCTCCTCTACAGGGACTTTGTAGCACCTAGCAGTGGTGTGGGAGAGAGAGGCAGCAAGCAAGCACATAGCAGCCTGTTCAAATCCCTTCTAAGACTTTCTCCTTGCAGCTAGGGCCAGCGGGAAGAGAGGGAAAAGTGCAAAGTCTTCACTCCCTGGGAGAGGGCTTTGTGGGAAGCCCATGCATGGCCACAAGACCCTTCCCCTGGGGCCTGTACAGCTCTCCGCGCCTGAGTTCCTCTAATCTGTCCACAGACTCAGGGCTTTTTGTCCTTACCTGGAATCTCAGGTCCTTCAGGTGTGGTCCCATTTGTTGTCTCATTGTTTCCTGGAGAAGGGAAAGAAAAAGAGAGATGGCAGCATTGCTTGGTGCTGTGTGGAGAAAAGTCTTGCAGGTGTGCAGACAAGCTCTGGGGAGCTATGCATGGAACTCCATGGTGCTGAGCAGGCAAACCCTGTGCTGCCTTGACCTGTCTGGATGGTGGGCAGGTCTGAAGGGTTAGCAGGGAGCTGGCAGGATGGGTATGATCATCCAAACCCTCTGCAGTGGAGAAAGAGCTGAGTGAGCAGGTAGGGTTCTGCTCCTCAGAGTGACTCCAGCTGAAGCTTTGGACCTCATGGGTGGGCATCCTTGACACCATGCAGGGACCCAGAGACTTGGCCTGGTGTGGAGAATTCCTGGAATGTACAAGCCGGGGTCCTCTGGCACCCACCCCCATGATTCCCTGCATCACATCTCCTTTGCAGATGCAGAAGCAGCCAGACAAACAACTCCCACCAAGGACCCTTCACAGCCTGGCCATAGCCACCTCCTCTACAGGGACCTTGTAGCACCTGGCAGTGGTGTGGGAGAGAGAGGCAGCAAGCAAGCACATAGCAGCCTGTTCAAATCCCTTCTAAGATTTTCTCCTTGTAGCTAGTGCCAGCAGGAAGGAAGGGAGGAGTACAGAGCCTTCACATCCTGGGAGATGGACTTGTGGGAAGCCCATGCGTGGCCACAAGACCCTTCCCCTGGGGCCTGTACAGCTCTCCGCGCCTGAGTTCCTCTAATCTGTCCACAGACTCAGGGCTTTTTGTCCTTACCTGGAATCTCAGGTCCTTCAGGTGTGGTCCCATTTGTTGTCTCATTGTTTCCTGGAGAAGGGAAAGAAAAAGAGAGATGGCAGCATTGCTTGGTGCTGTGTGGAGAAAAGTCTTACAGGTGTGCAGATAAGCTCTGGAGAGCTATGCATGGAACTCCATGGTGCTGAGCAGGCAAATCTTGTGCTGCCTTGACCTGTCTGGATGGTGAGCAGGTCTGAAGGGTTAGCAGGGAGCTGGCAGGATGGATATGATCATCCAAACCCTCTGCAGTGGAGAAAGAGCTGAGTGAGCAGGTAGGGTTCTGCTCCTCAGAGTGACCCCAGCTGAAGCTTTGGACCTCATGGGTGGGCATCCTTGGCACCATGCAGGGACTCAGGGATTTGGATTGGTGGGGACAAGTTTGGAATGTACAAGCCGGGGTCCCCTGGCACCCAGCGCTATGATCCTTTGTGCTACAGCTCTCTCCCTGCACATGCTCCAAGCAGCCAGACAAACAACTCCCTGCTTAGCGCATTCACAGCCTGGCCACAGGCACGTCCTCCACAGGGACCTTGTGGCACCTAGCACTGGTGTTGGGGGCAAAGACAGGAAGCAGGAAGAGAGAAGCCTCTGCAACTTCCATCAAACACTTTCTCCTTCCATCTGGGGCCAACAGGTAAATAGGGAAGAGTGCTGAGTCTTCACTCACTTGACCTGGACTCCATTGTCCCCCCTTGGAATAGATAGTTGTGTGATGCCCATGCAGTGCAACAAGACCCTTGCCCTGGGCCTGTACAGTTCCCTGGGACTGAGTTACTCCAATCTGTCCACAGAAGGGGCTGTCTGAAAGCTTTTTCTCCTTACCTGGAATCTCAGGTCCATCAGGTGTGGTCCCATTTGTTGTCTCATTGTTTCCTGGTGAAAGAGAAAGGAGAGAGATGGCAGCATTACTTGCTGCTCTGTAGAGAAAAGTCTTGCAGGTGGGCAGATAAGCTCTGGAGAACTAAGCATGGGATCTCCATGGAGCTGCGCAGGTTAATCCAGTTCTGCCTTCACCTGTCTGGATGGTGAGCAGGTCTGATGTGATGGTAGGGATCTGGCAGGATGGATGTCATCATCCAAACCCTCTGCAACAGAGGAAGAGCTGACTGGACTGGCAGGAATCTGCTCCTCAGAGTAACTCCAGCTGAGGCTTTAGAACTCATGGTTGGGGATCCTTGGAACCCTGCAGGGACCCAGGGACTTGGCCTGGTGTGGAGGATTCGAGGAATGCACAGCCCTATGGTTCCCTGGCACCCAGCCTAATGATTCTCTGTGCCACAGTTTCCTCTCTGCAGATGCTCCAAGCAGCCAGACAAACAACTCCCACCATGCAGCATCCAGAGCCAGGCCATGGGCACCTCCTCCACAGGGATTTGCTAGTACCAGGTACTGGTGCAGGAGAAAAAGGCAGCAAGCAGCAAAAGAGCAACCTCTGCAAATCTCTACCAACACTTTCCCTTTTGGCAGCTTGGGCCAGCCGGAAGAAAGGAAAGCATGGAGAGGCTTCAACTGCTTTGATCTGGACTCCATTTCCTCCCCTGGGAGAGGGCCTTGTGGGAAGCTCATGCAGGGCAACATGACCCTTCCTCTAGGGCCTGTACAGTTCCCTGGGTCTGAGTTACTCCAATCTGTCCACAGAAGGGGCTGTCTGAAAGCTTTTTCGCCTTACCTGGAATCAGAGGTCCATCAGGTGTGGTCCCATTTGTTGTCTCATTGTTTCCTGGAGAAGGGAAAGAAAAAGAGAGATGGCAGCATTGCTTGGTGCTGTGTGGAGAAAAGTCTTGCAGGTGTGCAGATAAGCTCTGGGGAGCTATGCATGGGATCTCCATGGAGCTGAGCAGGCAAACCCAGTGCTGCCTTGACCTGTCTGGATGGTGGGCAGGTCTGATAGGTTAGCAGGGAGCTGGCAGGATGGGTATGATCATCCAAACCCTCTGCAGTGGAGAAAGAGCTGAGTGAGCAGGTAGGGTTCTGCTCCTCAGAGTGACTCCAGCTGAAGCTTTGGACCTCATGGGTGGGCATCCTTGACACCACGCAGGGACCCAGAGACTTGGCCTGGTGTGGAGAATTCCTGGAATGTACAAGCCGGGGTCCTCTGGCACCCACCCCCATGATTCCCTGTGTCACATCTCCTTTGCAGATGCAGAAGCAGCCAGACAAACAACTCCCACCAAGGACCCTTCACAGCCTGGCCATAGCCACCTCCTCTACAGGGACCTTGTAGCACCTGGCAGTGGTGTGGGAGAGAGAGGCAGCAAGCAAGCACATAGCAGCCTGTTCAAATCCCTTCTAAGATTTTCTCCTTGCAGCTCGGGCCAGCAGGAAGAAAGGGAAGAGTACAGAGTCTTCACTCCCTGGGAGATGGACTTGTGGGAAGCCCATGCGTGGCCACAAGACCCTTCCCCTGGGGCCTGTACAGCTCTCCGCGCCTGAGTTCCTCTAATCTGTCCACAGACTCAGGGCTTTTTGTCCTTACCTGGAATCTCAGGTCCTTCAGGTGTGGTCCCATTTGTTGTCTCATTGTTTCCTGGAGAAGGGAAAGAAAAAGAGAGATGGCAGCATTGCTTGGTGCTGTGTGGAGAAAAGTCTTACAGGTGTGCAGATAAGCTCTGGAGAGCTATGCATGGAACTCCATGGTGCTGAGCAGGCAAATCTTGTGCTGCCTTGACCTGTCTGGATGGTGAGCAGGTCTGAAGGGTTAGCAGGGAGCTGGCAGGATGGATATGATCATCCAAACCCTCTGCAGTGGAGAAAGAGCTGAGTGAGCAGGTAGGGTTCTGCTCCTCAGAGTGACCCCAGCTGAAGCTTTGGACCTCATGGGTGGGCATCCTTGGCACCATGCAGGGACTCAGGGATTTGGATTGGTGGGGACAAGTTTGGAATGTACAAGCCGGGGTCCCCTGGCACCCAGCGCTATGATCCTTTGTGCTACAGCTCTCTCCCTGCACATGCTCCAAGCAGCCAGACAAACAACTCCCTGCTTAGCGCATTCACAGCCTGGCCACAGGCACGTCCTCCACAGGGACCTTGTGGCACCTAGCACTGGTGTTGGGGGCAAAGACAGGAAGCAGGAAGAGAGAAGCCTCTGCAACTTCCATCAAACACTTTCTCCTTCCATCTGGGGCCAACAGGTAAATAGGGAAGAGTGCTGAGTCTTCACTCACTTGACCTGGACTCCATTGTCCCCCCTTGGAATAGATAGTTGTGTGATGCCCATGCAGTGCAACAAGACCCTTGCCCTGGGCCTGTACAGTTCCCTGGGACTGAGTTACTCCAATCTGTCCACAGAAGGGGCTGTCTGAAAGCTTTTTCTCCTTACCTGGAATCTCAGGTCCATCAGGTGTGGTCCCATTTGTTGTCTCATTGTTTCCTGGTGAAAGAGAAAGGAGAGAGATGGCAGCATTACTTGCTGCTCTGTAGAGAAAAGTCTTGCAGGTGGGCAGATAAGCTCTGGAGAACTAAGCATGGGATCTCCATGGAGCTGCGCAGGTTAATCCAGTTCTGCCTTCACCTGTCTGGATGGTGAGCAGGTCTGATGTGATGGTAGGGATCTGGCAGGATGGATGTCATCATCCAAACCCTCTGCAACAGAGGAAGAGCTGACTGGACTGGCAGGAATCTGCTCCTCAGAGTAACTCCAGCTGAGGCTTTAGAACTCATGGTTGGGGATCCTTGGAACCCTGCAGGGACCCAGGGACTTGGCCTGGTGTGGAGGATTCGAGGAATGCACAGCCCTATGGTTCCCTGGCACCCAGCCTAATGATTCTCTGTGCCACAGTTTCCTCTCTGCAGATGCTCCAAGCAGCCAGACAAACAACTCCCACCATGCAGCATCCAGAGCCAGGCCATGGGCACCTCCTCCACAGGGATTTGCTAGTACCAGGTACTGGTGCAGGAGAAAAAGGCAGCAAGCAGCAAAAGAGCAACCTCTGCAAATCTCTACCAACACTTTCCCTTTTGGCAGCTTGGGCCAGCCGGAAGAAAGGAAAGCATGGAGAGGCTTCAACTGCTTTGATCTGGACTCCATTTCCTCCCCTGGGAGAGGGCCTTGTGGGAAGCTCATGCAGGGCAACATGACCCTTCCTCTAGGGCCTGTACAGTTCCCTGGGTCTGAGTTACTCCAATCTGTCCACAGAAGGGGCTGTCTGAAAGCTTTTTCGCCTTACCTGGAATCAGAGGTCCATCAGGTGTGGTCCCATTTGTTGTCTCATTGTTTCCTGGAGAAGGGAAAGAAAAAGAGAGATGGCAGCATTGCTTGGTGCTGTGTGGAGAAAAGTCTTGCAGGTGTGCAGATAAGCTCTGGGGAGCTATGCATGGGATCTCCATGGAGCTGAGCAGGCAAACCCAGTGCTGCCTTGACCTGTCTGGATGGTGGGCAGGTCTGATAGGTTAGCAGGGAGCTGGCAGGATGGGTATGATCATCCAAACCCTCTGCAGTGGAGAAAGAGCTGAGTGAGCAGGTAGGGTTCTGCTCCTCAGAGTGACTCCAGCTGAAGCTTTGGACCTCATGGGTGGGCATCCTTGACACCACGCAGGGACCCAGAGACTTGGCCTGGTGTGGAGAATTCCTGGAATGTACAAGCCGGGGTCCTCTGGCACCCACCCCCATGATTCCCTGCATCACATCTCCTTTGCAGATGCAGAAGCAGCCAGACAAACAACTCCCACCAAGGACCCTTCACAGCCTGGCCATAGCCACCTCCTCTACAGGGACCTTGTAGCACCTGGCAGTGGTGTGGGAGAGAGAGGCAGCAAGCAAGCACATAGCAGCCTGTTCAAATCCCTTCTAAGATTTTCTCCTTGCAGCTCGGGCCAGCAGGAAGAAAGGGAAGAGTACAGAGTCTTCACTCCCTGGGAGATGGACTTGTGGGAAGCCCATGCGTGGCCACAAGACCCTTCCCCTGGGGCCTGTACAGCTCTCCGCGCCTGAGTTCCTCTAATCTGTCCACAGACTCAGGGCTTTTTGTCCTTACCTGGAATCTCAGGTCCTTCAGGTGTGGTCCCATTTGTTGTCTCATTGTTTCCTGGAGAAGGGAAAGAAAAAGAGAGATGGCAGCATTGCTTGGTGCTGTGTGGAGAAAAGTCTTACAGGTGTGCAGATAAGCTCTGGAGAGCTATGCATGGAACTCCATGGTGCTGAGCAGGCAAATCTTGTGCTGCCTTGACCTGTCTGGATGGTGAGCAGGTCTGAAGGGTTAGCAGGGAGCTGGCAGGATGGATATGATCATCCAAACCCTCTGCAGTGGAGAAAGAGCTGAGTGAGCAGGTAGGGTTCTGCTCCTCAGAGTGACCCCAGCTGAAGCTTTGGACCTCATGGGTGGGCATCCTTGGCACCATGCAGGGACTCAGGGATTTGGATTGGTGGGGACAAGTTTGGAATGTACAAGCCGGGGTCCCCTGGCACCCAGCGCTATGATCCTTTGTGCTACAGCTCTCTCCCTGCACATGCTCCAAGCAGCCAGACAAACAACTCCCTGCTTAGCGCATTCACAGCCTGGCCACAGGCACGTCCTCCACAGGGACCTTGTGGCACCTAGCACTGGTGTTGGGGGCAAAGACAGGAAGCAGGAAGAGAGAAGCCTCTGCAACTTCCATCAAACACTTTCTCCTTCCATCTGGGGCCAACAGGTAAATAGGGAAGAGTGCTGAGTCTTCACTCACTTGACCTGGACTCCATTGTCCCCCCTTGGAATAGATAGTTGTGTGATGCCCATGCAGTGCAACAAGACCCTTGCCCTGGGCCTGTACAGTTCCCTGGGACTGAGTTACTCCAATCTGTCCACAGAAGGGGCTGTCTGAAAGCTTTTTCTCCTTACCTGGAATCTCAGGTCCATCAGGTGTGGTCCCATTTGTTGTCTCATTGTTTCCTGGTGAAAGAGAAAGGAGAGAGATGGCAGCATTACTTGCTGCTCTGTAGAGAAAAGTCTTGCAGGTGGGCAGATAAGCTCTGGAGAACTAAGCATGGGATCTCCATGGAGCTGCGCAGGTTAATCCAGTTCTGCCTTCACCTGTCTGGATGGTGAGCAGGTCTGATGTGATGGTAGGGATCTGGCAGGATGGATGTCATCATCCAAACCCTCTGCAACAGAGGAAGAGCTGACTGGACTGGCAGGAATCTGCTCCTCAGAGTAACTCCAGCTGAGGCTTTAGAACTCATGGTTGGGGATCCTTGGAACCCTGCAGGGACCCAGGGACTTGGCCTGGTGTGGAGGATTCGAGGAATGCACAGCCCTATGGTTCCCTGGCACCCAGCCTAATGATTCTCTGTGCCACAGTTTCCTCTCTGCAGATGCTCCAAGCAGCCAGACAAACAACTCCCACCATGCAGCATCCAGAGCCAGGCCATGGGCACCTCCTCCACAGGGATTTGCTAGTACCAGGTACTGGTGCAGGAGAAAAAGGCAGCAAGCAGCAAAAGAGCAACCTCTGCAAATCTCTACCAACACTTTCCCTTTTGGCAGCTTGGGCCAGCCGGAAGAAAGGAAAGCATGGAGAGGCTTCAACTGCTTTGATCTGGACTCCATTTCCTCCCCTGGGAGAGGGCCTTGTGGGAAGCTCATGCAGGGCAACATGACCCTTCCTCTAGGGCCTGTACAGTTCCCTGGGTCTGAGTTACTCCAATCTGTCCACAGAAGGGGCTGTCTGAAAGCTTTTTCGCCTTACCTGGAATCAGAGGTCCATCAGGTGTGGTCCCATTTGTTGTCTCATTGTTTCCTGGAGAAGGGAAAGAAAAAGAGAGATGGCAGCATTGCTTGGTGCTGTGTGGAGAAAAGTCTTGCAGGTGTGCAGATAAGCTCTGGGGAGCTATGCATGGGATCTCCATGGAGCTGAGCAGGCAAACCCAGTGCTGCCTTGACCTGTCTGGATGGTGGGCAGGTCTGATAGGTTAGCAGGGAGCTGGCAGGATGGGTATGATCATCCAAACCCTCTGCAGTGGAGAAAGAGCTGAGTGAGCAGGTAGGGTTCTGCTCCTCAGAGTGACTCCAGCTGAAGCTTTGGACCTCATGGGTGGGCATCCTTGACACCACGCAGGGACCCAGAGACTTGGCCTGGTGTGGAGAATTCCTGGAATGTACAAGCCGGGGTCCTCTGGCACCCACCCCCATGATTCCCTGCATCACATCTCCTTTGCAGATGCAGAAGCAGCCAGACAAACAACTCCCACCAAGGACCCTTCACAGCCTGGCCATAGCCACCTCCTCTACAGGGACCTTGTAGCACCTGGCAGTGGTGTGGGAGAGAGAGGCAGCAAGCAAGCACATAGCAGCCTGTTCAAATCCCTTCTAAGATTTTCTCCTTGCAGCTCGGGCCAGCAGGAAGAAAGGGAAGAGTACAGAGTCTTCACTCCCTGGGAGATGGACTTGTGGGAAGCCCATGCGTGGCCACAAGACCCTTCCCCTGGGGCCTGTACAGCTCTCCGCGCCTGAGTTCCTCTAATCTGTCCACAGACTCAGGGCTTTTTGTCCTTACCTGGAATCTCAGGTCCTTCAGGTGTGGTCCCATTTGTTGTCTCATTGTTTCCTGGAGAAGGGAAAGAAAAAGAGAGATGGCAGCATTGCTTGGTGCTGTGTGGAGAAAAGTCTTACAGGTGTGCAGATAAGCTCTGGAGAGCTATGCATGGAACTCCATGGTGCTGAGCAGGCAAATCTTGTGCTGCCTTGACCTGTCTGGATGGTGAGCAGGTCTGAAGGGTTAGCAGGGAGCTGGCAGGATGGATATGATCATCCAAACCCTCTGCAGTGGAGAAAGAGCTGAGTGAGCAGGTAGGGTTCTGCTCCTCAGAGTGACCCCAGCTGAAGCTTTGGACCTCATGGGTGGGCATCCTTGGCACCATGCAGGGACTCAGGGATTTGGATTGGTGGGGACAAGTTTGGAATGTACAAGCCGGGGTCCCCTGGCACCCAGCGCTATGATCCTTTGTGCTACAGCTCTCTCCCTGCACATGCTCCAAGCAGCCAGACAAACAACTCCCTGCTTAGCGCATTCACAGCCTGGCCACAGGCACGTCCTCCACAGGGACCTTGTGGCACCTAGCACTGGTGTTGGGGGCAAAGACAGGAAGCAGGAAGAGAGAAGCCTCTGCAACTTCCATCAAACACTTTCTCCTTCCATCTGGGGCCAACAGGTAAATAGGGAAGAGTGCTGAGTCTTCACTCACTTGACCTGGACTCCATTGTCCCCCCTTGGAATAGATAGTTGTGTGATGCCCATGCAGTGCAACAAGACCCTTGCCCTGGGCCTGTACAGTTCCCTGGGACTGAGTTACTCCAATCTGTCCACAGAAGGGGCTGTCTGAAAGCTTTTTCTCCTTACCTGGAATCTCAGGTCCATCAGGTGTGGTCCCATTTGTTGTCTCATTGTTTCCTGGTGAAAGAGAAAGGAGAGAGATGGCAGCATTACTTGCTGCTCTGTAGAGAAAAGTCTTGCAGGTGGGCAGATAAGCTCTGGAGAACTAAGCATGGGATCTCCATGGAGCTGCGCAGGTTAATCCAGTTCTGCCTTCACCTGTCTGGATGGTGAGCAGGTCTGATGTGATGGTAGGGATCTGGCAGGATGGATGTCATCATCCAAACCCTCTGCAACAGAGGAAGAGCTGACTGGACTGGCAGGAATCTGCTCCTCAGAGTAACTCCAGCTGAGGCTTTAGAACTCATGGTTGGGGATCCTTGGAACCCTGCAGGGACCCAGGGACTTGGCCTGGTGTGGAGGATTCGAGGAATGCACAGCCCTATGGTTCCCTGGCACCCAGCCTAATGATTCTCTGTGCCACAGTTTCCTCTCTGCAGATGCTCCAAGCAGCCAGACAAACAACTCCCACCATGCAGCATCCAGAGCCAGGCCATGGGCACCTCCTCCACAGGGATTTGCTAGTACCAGGTACTGGTGCAGGAGAAAAAGGCAGCAAGCAGCAAAAGAGCAACCTCTGCAAATCTCTACCAACACTTTCCCTTTTGGCAGCTTGGGCCAGCCGGAAGAAAGGAAAGCATGGAGAGGCTTCAACTGCTTTGATCTGGACTCCATTTCCTCCCCTGGGAGAGGGCCTTGTGGGAAGCTCATGCAGGGCAACATGACCCTTCCTCTAGGGCCTGTACAGTTCCCTGGGTCTGAGTTACTCCAATCTGTCCACAGAAGGGGCTGTCTGAAAGCTTTTTCGCCTTACCTGGAATCAGGGGTCCATCAGGTGTGGTCCCATTTGTTGTCTCATTGTTTCCTGGAGAAGGGAAAGAAAAAGAGAGATGGCAGCATTGCTTGGTGCTGTGTGGAGAAAAGTCTTACAGGTGTGCAGATAAGCTCTGGAGAGCTATGCATGGAACTCCATGGTGCTGAGCAGGCAAATCTTGTGCTGCCTTGACCTGTCTGGATGGTGAGCAGGTCTGAAGGGTTAGCAGGGAGCTGGCAGGATGGATATGATCATCCAAACCCTCTGCAGTGGAGAAAGAGCTGAGTGAGCAGGTAGGGTTCTGCTCCTCAGAGTGACCCCAGCTGAAGCTTTGGACCTCATGGGTGGGCATCCTTGGCACCATGCAGGGACTCAGGGATTTGGATTGGTGGGGACAAGTTTGGAATGTACAAGCCGGGGTCCCCTGGCACCCAGCGCTATGATCCTTTGTGCTACAGCTCTCTCCCTGCACATGCTCCAAGCAGCCAGACAAACAACTCCCTGCTTAGCGCATTCACAGCCTGGCCACAGGCACGTCCTCCACAGGGACCTTGTGGCACCTAGCACTGGTGTTGGGGGCAAAGACAGGAAGCAGGAAGAGAGAAGCCTCTGCAACTTCCATCAAACACTTTCTCCTTCCATCTGGGGCCAACAGGTAAATAGGGAAGAGTGCTGAGTCTTCACTCACTTGACCTGGACTCCATTGTCCCCCCTTGGAATAGATAGTTGTGTGATGCCCATGCAGTGCAACAAGACCCTTGCCCTGGGCCTGTACAGTTCCCTGGGACTGAGTTACTCCAATCTGTCCACAGAAGGGGCTGTCTGAAAGCTTTTTCTCCTTACCTGGAATCTCAGGTCCATCAGGTGTGGTCCCATTTGTTGTCTCATTGTTTCCTGGTGAAAGAGAAAGGAGAGAGATGGCAGCATTACTTGCTGCTCTGTAGAGAAAAGTCTTGCAGGTGGGCAGATAAGCTCTGGAGAACTAAGCATGGGATCTCCATGGAGCTGCGCAGGTTAATCCAGTTCTGCCTTCACCTGTCTGGATGGTGAGCAGGTCTGATGTGATGGTAGGGATCTGGCAGGATGGATGTCATCATCCAAACCCTCTGCAACAGAGGAAGAGCTGACTGGACTGGCAGGAATCTGCTCCTCAGAGTAACTCCAGCTGAGGCTTTAGAACTCATGGTTGGGGATCCTTGGAACCCTGCAGGGACCCAGGGACTTGGCCTGGTGTGGAGGATTCGAGGAATGCACAGCCCTATGGTTCCCTGGCACCCAGCCTAATGATTCTCTGTGCCACAGTTTCCTCTCTGCAGATGCTCCAAGCAGCCAGACAAACAACTCCCACCATGCAGCATCCAGAGCCAGGCCATGGGCACCTCCTCCACAGGGATTTGCTAGTACCAGGTACTGGTGCAGGAGAAAAAGGCAGCAAGCAGCAAAAGAGCAACCTCTGCAAATCTCTACCAACACTTTCCCTTTTGGCAGCTTGGGCCAGCCGGAAGAAAGGAAAGCATGGAGAGGCTTCAACTGCTTTGATCTGGACTCCATTTCCTCCCCTGGGAGAGGGCCTTGTGGGAAGCTCATGCAGGGCAACATGACCCTTCCTCTAGGGCCTGTACAGTTCCCTGGGTCTGAGTTACTCCAATCTGTCCACAGAAGGGGCTGTCTGAAAGCTTTTTCGCCTTACCTGGAATCAGAGGTCCATCAGGTGTGGTCCCATTTGTTGTCTCATTGTTTCCTGGAGAAGGGAAAGAAAAAGAGAGATGGCAGCATTGCTTGGTGCTGTGTGGAGAAAAGTCTTGCAGGTGTGCAGATAAGCTCTGGGGAGCTATGCATGGGATCTCCATGGAGCTGAGCAGGCAAACCCAGTGCTGCCTTGACCTGTCTGGATGGTGGGCAGGTCTGATAGGTTAGCAGGGAGCTGGCAGGATGGGTATGATCATCCAAACCCTCTGCAGTGGAGAAAGAGCTGAGTGAGCAGGTAGGGTTCTGCTCCTCAGGGTGACTCCAGCTGAAGCTTTGGACCTCATGGGTGGGCATCCTTGACACCACGCAGGGACCCAGAGACTTGGCCTGGTGTGGAGAATTCCTGGAATGTACAAGCCGGGGTCCTCTGGCACCCACCCCCATGATTCCCTGCATCACATCTCCTTTGCAGATGCAGAAGCAGCCAGACAAACAACTCCCACCAAGGACCCTTCACAGCCTGGCCATAGCCACCTCCTCTACAGGGACCTTGTAGCACCTGGCAGTGGTGTGGGAGAGAGAGGCAGCAAGCAAGCACATAGCAGCCTGTTCAAATCCCTTCTAAGATTTTCTCCTTGCAGCTCGGGCCAGCAGGAAGAAAGGGAAGAGTACAGAGTCTTCACTCCCTGGGAGATGGACTTGTGGGAAGCCCATGCGTGGCCACAAGACCCTTCCCCTGGGGCCTGTACAGCTCTCCGCGCCTGAGTTCCTCTAATCTGTCCACAGACTCAGGGCTTTTTGTCCTTACCTGGAATCTCAGGTCCTTCAGGTGTGGTCCCATTTGTTGTCTCATTGTTTCCTGGAGAAGGGAAAGAAAAAGAGAGATGGCAGCATTGCTTGGTGCTGTGTGGAGAAAAGTCTTACAGGTGTGCAGATAAGCTCTGGAGAGCTATGCATGGAACTCCATGGTGCTGAGCAGGCAAATCTTGTGCTGCCTTGACCTGTCTGGATGGTGAGCAGGTCTGAAGGGTTAGCAGGGAGCTGGCAGGATGGATATGATCATCCAAACCCTCTGCAGTGGAGAAAGAGCTGAGTGAGCAGGTAGGGTTCTGCTCCTCAGAGTGACCCCAGCTGAAGCTTTGGACCTCATGGGTGGGCATCCTTGGCACCATGCAGGGACTCAGGGATTTGGATTGGTGGGGACAAGTTTGGAATGTACAAGCCGGGGTCCCCTGGCACCCAGCGCTATGATCCTTTGTGCTACAGCTCTCTCCCTGCACATGCTCCAAGCAGCCAGACAAACAACTCCCTGCTTAGCGCATTCACAGCCTGGCCACAGGCACGTCCTCCACAGGGACCTTGTGGCACCTAGCACTGGTGTTGGGGGCAAAGACAGGAAGCAGGAAGAGAGAAGCCTCTGCAACTTCCATCAAACACTTTCTCCTTCCATCTGGGGCCAACAGGTAAATAGGGAAGAGTGCTGAGTCTTCACTCACTTGACCTGGACTCCATTGTCCCCCCTTGGAATAGATAGTTGTGTGATGCCCATGCAGTGCAACAAGACCCTTGCCCTGGGCCTGTACAGTTCCCTGGGACTGAGTTACTCCAATCTGTCCACAGAAGGGGCTGTCTGAAAGCTTTTTCTCCTTACCTGGAATCTCAGGTCCATCAGGTGTGGTCCCATTTGTTGTCTCATTGTTTCCTGGTGAAAGAGAAAGGAGAGAGATGGCAGCATTACTTGCTGCTCTGTAGAGAAAAGTCTTGCAGGTGGGCAGATAAGCTCTGGAGAACTAAGCATGGGATCTCCATGGAGCTGCGCAGGTTAATCCAGTTCTGCCTTCACCTGTCTGGATGGTGAGCAGGTCTGATGTGATGGTAGGGATCTGGCAGGATGGATGTCATCATCCAAACCCTCTGCAACAGAGGAAGAGCTGACTGGACTGGCAGGAATCTGCTCCTCAGAGTAACTCCAGCTGAGGCTTTAGAACTCATGGTTGGGGATCCTTGGAACCCTGCAGGGACCCAGGGACTTGGCCTGGTGTGGAGGATTCGAGGAATGCACAGCCCTATGGTTCCCTGGCACCCAGCCTAATGATTCTCTGTGCCACAGTTTCCTCTCTGCAGATGCTCCAAGCAGCCAGACAAACAACTCCCACCATGCAGCATCCAGAGCCAGGCCATGGGCACCTCCTCCACAGGGATTTGCTAGTACCAGGTACTGGTGCAGGAGAAAAAGGCAGCAAGCAGCAAAAGAGCAACCTCTGCAAATCTCTACCAACACTTTCCCTTTTGGCAGCTTGGGCCAGCCGGAAGAAAGGAAAGCATGGAGAGGCTTCAACTGCTTTGATCTGGACTCCATTTCCTCCCCTGGGAGAGGGCCTTGTGGGAAGCTCATGCAGGGCAACATGACCCTTCCTCTAGGGCCTGTACAGTTCCCTGGGTCTGAGTTACTCCAATCTGTCCACAGAAGGGGCTGTCTGAAAGCTTTTTCGCCTTACCTGGAATCAGAGGTCCATCAGGTGTGGTCCCATTTGTTGTCTCATTGTTTCCTGGAGAAGGGAAAGAAAAAGAGAGATGGCAGCATTGCTTGGTGCTGTGTGGAGAAAAGTCTTGCAGGTGTGCAGATAAGCTCTGGGGAGCTATGCATGGGATCTCCATGGAGCTGAGCAGGCAAACCCAGTGCTGCCTTGACCTGTCTGGATGGTGGGCAGGTCTGATAGGTTAGCAGGGAGCTGGCAGGATGGGTATGATCATCCAAACCCTCTGCAGTGGAGAAAGAGCTGAGTGAGCAGGTAGGGTTCTGCTCCTCAGAGTGACTCCAGCTGAAGCTTTGGACCTCATGGGTGGGCATCCTTGACACCACGCAGGGACCCAGAGACTTGGCCTGGTGTGGAGAATTCCTGGAATGTACAAGCCGGGGTCCTCTGGCACCCACCCCCATGATTCCCTGCATCACATCTCCTTTGCAGATGCAGAAGCAGCCAGACAAACAACTCCCACCAAGGACCCTTCACAGCCTGGCCATAGCCACCTCCTCTACAGGGACCTTGTAGCACCTGGCAGTGGTGTGGGAGAGAGAGGCAGCAAGCAAGCACATAGCAGCCTGTTCAAATCCCTTCTAAGATTTTCTCCTTGCAGCTCGGGCCAGCAGGAAGAAAGGGAAGAGTACAGAGTCTTCACTCCCTGGGAGATGGACTTGTGGGAAGCCCATGCGTGGCCACAAGACCCTTCCCCTGGGGCCTGTACAGCTCTCCGCGCCTGAGTTCCTCTAATCTGTCCACAGACTCAGGGCTTTTTGTCCTTACCTGGAATCTCAGGTCCTTCAGGTGTGGTCCCATTTGTTGTCTCATTGTTTCCTGGAGAAGGGAAAGAAAAAGAGAGATGGCAGCATTGCTTGGTGCTGTGTGGAGAAAAGTCTTACAGGTGTGCAGATAAGCTCTGGAGAGCTATGCATGGAACTCCATGGTGCTGAGCAGGCAAATCCTTGGTACCATGCAGGGACACAGGGACATGTTCTGGTGTGGAGGATTCCTGGAATGCTCAAGCCGGGATCCCCTGGCACCCAGCCCTATCATCTTTTGTGCTACATCTCTCTCCCTGCACATGCTCCAAGGAGCCAGACAAACAACTCCCTGCATGGAGCATTCATAGCCTGGCCACAGGCACCTCTGGGGAGGGACTTCTCAGGATATCAAGTAGTGATAGAACTCGGGGAATGGAATGAAGCTGGAGGTGAGGAGATTCAGACTGGATGTGATGAGGAAGTTCTTCACCATGGGAGTGGTGAAGCACTGGAATGAGTTTTCCGGGGAGGTGGTTGAGGCCCCGTCCCTGGAGGTGTTTCAGGCTGGATGAGGCTCTGGCCAGCCTGAACTAGTGTGGGGTGTCCCTGCCCATGGCAGGGGGGTTGGAACTAGATGATCCTTGTGGTGCCTTCCAAACCTGATTGATACTATGATACTATGATACCTCCTCTACAGGGACCTTGTGGCACCTAGCACTGGTGTTGGGGGCAAAGGCAGGAAGCAGGAAGAGAGAAGCCTCTGCAACTTCCATCAAACACTTTCTCCTTCCATCTGGGGCCAACAGGTAAATAGGGAAGAGTGCTGAGTCTTCACTCACTTGACCTGGATTCCACTGTCTCCCCTTGGAATAGATACCTGGAGAATGCCCATGCAGGGCAACAAGACCCTTCCCCTGGGGCCTGTACAGTTCCCTGGGACTGAGTTACTCCAATCTGTCCACAGAAGGGGCTGACTCACTGCTTTTTCTCCTTACCTGGAATCTCAGGTCCTTCAGGTGTGGTCCCATTTGTTGTCTCATTGTTTCCTGGAGAAGGGAAAGAAAAAGAGAGATGGCAGCATTGCTTGGTGCTGTGTGGAGAAAAGTCTTGCAGGTGTGCAGATAAGCTCTGGAGAGCTATGCATGGGATCTCCATGGTGCTGAGCAGGCAAATCCTGTGCTGCCTTGACCTGTCTGGATGGTGGGCACATCTGATGGGATCGCAGGGAGTGGGCAGAATGGATATGATGATCCAAAACCTCTGCAACAGAGGAAGAGCTGAGTGGACTGGCAGCTATCTGCTCCTCAGAGTAACTCCAAGGAAGATACAGATCTCATGGATGTGGCTCTCTGACACCCTGCAGGGACCCAGGGAATTGGCCTGGTGTGAAGGATTCCTGGTATGCTCAGCCCTATAGCTTCTTCATACCCAGGCCAATGATTCTCTGTGCCACAGTTTCCTCTCTGCAGATGGTCCAACCAGCCAGACAAACAACTCCATGCACAGACTATTCAGAATATGTCCTCAGGAACCTCCTCCACAGGGATTTTCTAGTACCAGGTACTGTTGCAGGAGAAAAAGGCAGCAAGCAGAAAAGAGCAGCTTCTGCAAATCTCTGCCAACATTTTCCCTTTTGGCAGCTTGGGCCAGCAGGAAGAAAGGAAAGAGCGGAGAGGCTTCAACTGCCTTGACCAGGACTCCATTTTCTCCCCTGGGAGATGGCCTTGTGGGAAGCCCATGCAGGGCAACAAGACCCTTCCTCTGGGTCCAGTACAGTTCCCTGGGGCTGAGTTACTCCAATCTGTCCACAGAAGGGGCTGTCCGAAAGCTTTTTCTCCTTACCCGGAATCTCAGTTCCATCAGGTGTGGTGTCATTTGTTGTCTCATCATTTCCTGGGTAAGGAAAAACAAGAGAGATGGCAATATTGCTTGGTGCTGTGTGGAGAAAAGTCTTGCAATTGAGCAAATAAGCACTGGAGAGCTATGCATGGGATCTCCATGGAGCTGAGCAGGTAAATCCTGTGCTGCCTTGACCTGACCTTGGTTTCTGTCTGTACAGCATGCCTGTGCAGTGTGAAATGTCCCCATTCCCTTCTCTGCACTGTCCCAGGGCCATGATGCATGTATCCCACACAGGCTGTGGGTGCTCCCAGCTCAGTTCTATTCAGTGGCCACAGCCAGCTCAGCCATGGTCATGTAGCTGTCTCCCTGCAGAAAAGCTCCCTCCACCTGCCCAAGACAGGCCCAGGAGTAATGCACAGCTTTAGAGCGTGCTGAGGGGAGCCATCATGCTGTGGACAGCCTGCACTTAACCACAATGGCCTTCTCCTCATCAGCATTCAGTCCACAGAACAGGCACCTTCTATTCTTACCTGTACTTGTGTTCCTCATGTCTGTAATTGCATACACATTGTTTCCTGTGAAGAGATACAAAAACATGTGATAGAATTATTTTGTATTTTGTAGAGGAATATTCTTTAGAAGTCTGTCTTCTTAAGGGAATATCCTAGCAGTTATATGTGGGGCTGAGCAGCCCAAATTCTGGGCAACCATTCCCTGCGTTTTTTCTTTCTCCTTGCCAAATGCTCCTTGTTTTCTTGCCTTCATTTGTGCTCCTTCCCCCACATCATGCTGTATCACCTCTTGCCAGCACTAGCATGTTTGTAGTCTTTCATCCTTACTCCTATAGGTGATTGTGTCATGCATTCTCTCCAGTACACACGTCTCTTCCAGTATATCTCCCTACCCTTTCCCAGTGCACTCCCACATGGCCAGTTCTGAGTTCCAGAGCAGGGTTAAGGGCCTCCCCTTCACTAATGTGTATGCATTTGAGAGCCAGTAGGTCTTAGGTCTGACCTAGTGCCTGTGTTGTCAATTTCTTTTGCTATGTCTCTATCCTCTCATCACTTAAACCAGCTGTGGTTTTGCTGTCATGCCTCTTCAGTGATTCCACTGCATTGAGTTAGATTTACATGACATTGTACTCCACAGTTAGCATATTCATGATGACTTTTCAAATTTTGCTCTAGACTTTGACTAAATTAACAAAAAAAAATACATTTGCTGCAAGCTCCACACATAGATATCCTGTAGCTGTGGAAGATGTGCTTGGGAGAAGTGTTATTAAAAACTGTATGAACTCTTTCAGAGCTGCAATGGGAGCACGACTTTCCTCTGCTAACACTTTCTCCTATGCTGTAGCAAATTGAAATGGATATTACAAGCAGAGTATTTTTATTCAAAGAATGCATGTTCTGGTAAATTGTCTGCAGTGGTATCAAGGCCCTCTTTCTGGGATGGCATTTCCATGCAGTTCTGACAATATATATTCATTTTTTTGTCATTATTTTCCTTAGAATCATAGAATGGTTTGGTTTGGAAGGGACTTCCAAAGGTCATCTAACCCAAGCCCCCTGCAGTGAGCGGGGACATCTGCCACTGGATCTGCTTGCTCAGAGCCTTATCGAGCCTGACCTTGAACATCTCCAGGGATGGGGCCGCAACTGCCTCCCTGAGCAACCTGTTCCATCATTCACCACCCTTATGGTAAAGAACTTGTTGCTAACATCCAATCTAAATTTATTTTTCTCTGATTTCAAACAGTTGCCTCTCATCTTACCACCACAGGCCTTTGTAAACAGTCCTTCTCCAGCCTTCTTGTAGCCCTCCTTCAGGTACTAGAAGGCAGCAACAAGGCATCCCCAAAGCCACCTCTTCTCCAGGCTGAACGACCTCAACTCTCTCAGCCTGTCCTCATAGCAGAGATGTTCCACACCTCTGATCATTGTTGTGGCCCTCCTGCAGACCCAATCCATTAGGTCCAGGTCCTTACTGTGTAAGGGCTTCAGAGCTGGACACAGTACTCCAGGTGAGGTCTTACCAGATCAAAGTGGCAGAAACACCTCTCTCAATCTGCTGGCCATGCTTCTTTTGATGCAGCCTAGGATCTGATTCACCTTCTGGGCTGCAGGCACACACTGTTGGTTCATGTCCAGCTTCTCATCCACGAGTACCCCCAAGTCATTTTCTGCATGGCTGCTCTCAACTTCATCATCTCCCAACTTGTATTGATACCTAAGGTTGTCCCAACCTAGGTGGAAGACCTTACATTTTGCCTTATTGAACCTCAGTTCTGGGCCCCTCAGTTTAGGAAGGATGTTGACTTGCTGAAACAAGTCCAGAGAAGGGCAACAAAGTTGGTGAGGGGTTTGGAACACAAGCCCTATGAGGAAAGACTGAGAGAGCTGGGATTGCTTAGCCTGGAGAAGAGGAGACTCAGGGGTGACCTTATCACTCTCTACAACTACCTGAAGGGAGGTTGTAGACAGGCAGATGTTGGTCTCTTCTCCCTGGCAGCCAGTACCAGAACAAGAGGACACAGTCTCAGGCTGTGCCAGGGGAGGTTTAGGTTGGATGTTAGGAAGAAGTTCTATACAGAGAGAGTGATTGGCCATTGGAATGGGCTGCCTGGGGAGGTGGTGGAGTCGCCGTCATTGGAGGTGTTCAGGAGGAGACTTGATGGAGTGCTTGGTGCCATGGGTTAGTTGTTTAGGTGGGTTGGATTGGTTGAAGGGTTGGACACAATGATCTTGAAGGTCTCTTCCAGCCTCGTTTATTCTATATTCTATTCTATATTCATGAGATTCTCCTCAATCCATCTCTCCAGCTTGTCCTTCAGACTTATCAACCATACCACTCAGCCAGCTGTATTTTTTCTCCAAATACAGTGAAGCCTGGCTGATACTGGACAATAACTGAAGAAAATTGTTCCTCACATTTGGTTTTAGCATTGCCTGTTACGGCATTTACTCTTCCAAAGTATTTAATCTGTTTATTTTTAGAATGTTTATGTTCAAACTGTGTCATTCTTGTTTTGTATATAAGGAATGTTTTGTGTTTGGTTTGGCGCTTTGGGTCTCTTTTTTGTCTAGAATTAAGGAGAACAAATAACAAAACAACCTTGCTGATAAGTTTGTAGGTCATATGATCTAAGTTTAATCTGAATTATTTAATATAAGAGTTTGGAATAAACATATTTACTCTAATTTAACTTAATCCAAGTCATTAACAGCATGCAGCTAGAGGACTAATCTAAACTTCTTGGCCCTAACACATTCTTATAGCTGGTATATACATATATAATTTTTTTTAATTGCCAAGTCTCAGTAGACATTGGAAAAATAGACTCCACTTTTCAAGAGCTTTGAAGGGTTTTAAAAACCCAAAGTGAGGCAAATTTTATAAACCTTTTTCTCCTGGTCAATAAAGCTGATGTAGAAAAGACACATCAAAAAGGCAGGCGAAGGGGAAACATGAGCAATAATGGTAGTTCTTGGTGAAGTCTTCCGCCTCCGCTGCTCACTGAGACCTCTTGGCAGCATTACTGCTCCCTCAGTCAGGGTAAAATGTACATTTTCCCTATAACCTATGATTCCATGAATCTGTGTGAGCCACAGGCCATGGTTTTGGAGCATTATTTAGACTGCCTTCTTATAACAGATTTTGGGGCAGTAACCTCTTACAGAGCTAGTTATGAGTCTATCTGTAGAGAAGCTGCGGCAAACCGTTGTGCAGGAGTACCCTTTGAACTCAGGTAGAATCACATCTGTGGTGACAGCAGAACACATGAGCTTCAATCGAACCCTGCTGACAGGTTTGTCAAAGAAAAGGTGGCTATTTTATGGCCCTATCTGCACAGACCCCACCTTCTGTGAAATGAAACAGGATATGTTAATAGACTTAGGGCCTTACTACGCACATAAAGAAATGGATACTACGACCGAAGCTATGGAATAACAGGCATCTGGCTGCTGAGAAGGGCAGGGCCTTTGCTGGTACTAGTCAAACAGAAACACGCTGCAAAGCTTTTACAATGTTTGCTTGGAATGAAATAGGTTTCAGTTCCCGTTGTAAAGTCTGTTCTAGTAAGTGAAAGACTCACATAGCTTTCAGTAGCTCTTGGGTCAAGATTTTTAATGTCTTCTTGTTACCCACAAGCCTCCAAACAGAAAATCAATCACCTGACAATCTTGAAGACTTCCACGCTTATAATTTATAGCTAAAAAATTATCTGTAGCATGTTGTACATGTTCCTGGAAATACTCAAGGTAGCCAACCATCTACCACCAGTTGCAAGCTTAACAGCATCAGTGAAGTTCTTAATTTGGCAAATAACTTTGTAAGTCACATATTAGCTGAGACTTCCTGTCCTCTCACAGCTTCAGGTCACAACAAACTTCATATAGTTGCCCTAACTCCACTTCTGCTAATGCCTTCACTTCCTCATATCACTGAATATCAGAGACAGGCAATTTTGGGCTGAGACTCTGGCCCACAAGTACCAAGTCTTGTCACAATGACAGAAAAAACAGTTAGTGGTAAGGAACAATACCTGCCCTTCAGTTTGAATAGACTATGGTGCAGCCCTCTGCCACTCAAGTGGGTAGTGAAATTCTCAATAATTATTTCCAGCAGGAGGAAACAAATTCTTTGTGAGCCAGCTCAGGTGGTCTTGTTTTCCAGACCAATTGTTTAAGGAGCTTCTGGTCAGAAGGCTAGCAGCAGCACTCATTTTCCTGGGCACTGGCACGGAACAGTCATACCTTTTGTTATGACTGTAACAGAGCTTGAATTACCTGGGTTTAGTGGGCAGGTCCTGGAAACTGCTCTTGGAATAGACTAAATCACATTAATCACAAGCACCAGTGATTTTGCATTGTGATTTCCCCTGTGAACAGGGGAAATGGTTGGCTTGCAGTCACATTTTTCATTGTTAATTAATCAAAATCTACAAGTGCTGAATTGTGTATTGCCTCTGACCTCCAGCCTCTCAGCAGCCGCTGAAAGTACTAAGCTAGCCATTCACTGCCACAGAATAGCTGACCTGATAAATCTCAGACCAGAAGATAGTGTTTCTTACCTTTCAAAAGGCTCAACACCAGAATGAGCAACGCGGAGAGGAATATGCAGTGCCTCATTGCCGCTCCCGTTGCTGCCGCTACCTGCTGCTAAACCCAAGTGAAAGTACTTTTGTCTTCTGGCGCCAGCTCATTTAAGGTCCCAGCCACAGGTAAAGAGTTCAGCCCCAAGCTGACGTCATGATGGCAAGTGGCAAATGATAGAACCAAGCTGTGGTTTTCTTCCTCTTTGGGCTGGGAGAAGATTTTGATTGGACATTCTTCCTTTAAGGCAAAAAAATGCTTGAGACCTGTTGACACAAGGAAGTTACTGCTAAATAAACATACGTTGAACTGACAGCACACCACCAATCCCCTGCCAGCTCTCTATGATGATAAGTTTATTGCAAATTAAATGGAGGGTGCTGTTTAATCTTAAAAAGGATTGGATGTGGTACTTGAAGCCATGGTTTAGTTAGTCCCGAGGTGTTGGGTGATAAGTTGAACTTGATGATCTCTGAGGTCTCTTCCAACCTTATTGATCCTATGATTCTATGATTAAAGCAGAAGAAGCTATCCCATCCCAAGACATGCTAATTATGCACTATGCCAATTATGTACCTGGGACCCACATGCTCACTTCCCTTGCAACAAACCACCTTTACAAACAAGCTCTGTACCTCAGACTCCAATTGTTGTTTCCTTATAAGCAAAATTTTATGCCAAAGCACTTCTGACTGCTCAATAGCAGGTCAAGGATAGTTCTCCTCCCACTCTACTCTGCCCTGGAGTACTATGTCCACTGCTGGGCTCCCCAGTTCAAGAGGAACAGGGAACTTCTTGAGAGAGTGTAACAGAAGACCACAAATGTGATTAGGGGACTGGAGCAAGTCTCTTACAAGGAGAGACTGAAAGACCTGAGCTTTAGCTTGCAAAAAAAGAAGATACAGAGGGGAATCTTTCAAATGCATATAAATATCTAAAGGGTGGAAGTCAAGAGAATGCCAGTGGCCTCTTCCCAGTGTTGCCCAGTGATAGGACACCGGGCAGCAGGTGCAAACTAGAATACAGGAGGTTTCACTTGAACTTAAGAAAAACCTTCTTTACTTTGACTGTGCTGGAGTAGTGGAACAGGTTGCAAAGAGAGATTGTGGAGACTGCTTCTATCAAAACCCACCTGGATGCATTCTTGTGCAACCTGATCTAGGTATACTTGCTTTTGCAGGAGGCTTGGACTAGATGATTGCCCTACAATTCTGTGATTCTGTGATCAAGGTAGAAAGCAACAAGCAGCATCTGCATCTTTGCAAGAAACCAGGACTGACCTTGGCCCTTCTGGCAATGATTATGGCTGTTCTGTTTGCTGTTTGCTAATATCTTACTTATGTAATATTAAAGTGGTGTGGCAAGAGAAGAGAAATCAGGCATGACAGGCAGCACTTTGAGTGGCAAGCCATCCTTTCTTGAGAGGAGGAGTGTTCATGCCAGAAAGACCTCTGGAAGCAGGGATGGTCAGGCTGGAGCAGGGAACCCACAGCAGACTCAGCAGTGAGAAACATCCTAGAGAACCATGAAGCAGGTAACACGGCTGTGATACAGGGAAAGCAGGTGAGACATGGATGCTTGGTGACACTTCATCCCAGGACATCTCTTTAAATTCCTAGATAGAGACCAGGATGGGGAAGAAGGTCTCTACGGGCAAGATCTGGTCTGCCCTGACCTCCTTATTTTCAGCTGATTCACCTGCCTAAGTTCTCTAAGTGAACAGTAGTTCTGCTTTGTGCTCCAGTAAAATGCACTGCTTGAGACCATTAGAAATCCTACAGCCCTCAGTAATTTTCAGTTCCTCCTTTTCAGGCAAAGGTGTTATTTCTAGCACTTCAAAGGTCCAGCTGATCTTGTACCCTGCCACAACTACCAGTAAAGTCATTCTGTGAAATAAACAGACATTATTCTGTGATTATCAGACATGGACAAGAAGGATGAGCAAGCTTCTGTGTATTCCCCACAAGACCCTCTCTAATGGCTCTGAAGCTGGTCTCCTCCATCAAAATCCACTGCCAGCAGCACTGGCAGGTTGTGAAAACGTTTCTGAAGTAACAGCTCTGTATGTTAAATATCTCTCCTCTTCCTTTACCTCCTTCTGTTTGACCTGCTATTTTAAGAACAAGACATGCAGTCTCATGTTCTAATCTTACATATTGAGAGTGGGAGAGACTAGAAGTATTACTCAAGTCATTGCTGAGCTCAATGTTGTCTTAAACTTTTATCTTGCACCAAACCAGGAAACATCAACAGCTTACAGAGAGCACAAATGTTTGTGTACCTCCCTGCCATCATGGGAAAGGAGTGGCCTTGTCCCTCTCCGATCTGCCACATGGACCTGGCCACTGAGCCAGAGCAGGTGCTTTATCTGCATCTCTCATGGCATTCCAAATCCCCTCCAGTACAATCTGCTCCTTGCAACTACCCGTAGTCCCCACAGTGACCCCATGGCAGCACCTGCCCTGCCCAGCAGAGGACTTGAGCACGTTGGTTGATGACAAGCTCAACATGACCCAGTTATGTGCACTTGCAGCCCAGAATGCCAACTGTGTTATGACCTACATCAAAAGAAGCATGATAAACACGTCAAGATTGTCCTCCTGTACATTGCTCTCATGAGACATCACCTGGACTACTGTGTTCAACTCTGGACCTCTCAACGTAAGAAGGATATGGACTTGTTGGAGTGGGTCCAGAGGACAGTCAGAAAGATGGTCAGAGAGATGGAACACCTCTCCTATGAAGACAGGCTGAGAGTTGGAGTTGTTCAGCCTGGAGAAGAGAAGGCTCCAGGCAGACCTTTTAGCAGCCTTCCACTACCTAAAAGGGTCCTACAAGAAAGACAGAGAGGGACTTTTTATAAAGACATGTAGTGATAGGGCAAGGGGGAATGGCTTTAAACAGAAAAACAGTAGATTTCAATTAGATAGAAGGGAGAAGTCCTTTGCTGTGAAGGTGGTGAGACCTTGGAGAGATTGCTCAGAGAGGCTGTGGATTTCCCATCCCTTGTACGTGCTCAAGGCCAGGTTAGAGGAGACTTTGAGCAACCTTATCTAACAGGACATGTTCCCATCCATAGGAGGTGGGGTGGAATGAGATAACCTTTAACTCAACCCATTCTATGGGCAAGAATCTATGATTCTCACCTGGATGGTCCTGCTTACTGTGATCAAAGTTTGGGAAGTATGAATGATTTGCAATACTGAAGGCACCAGTCCATCCAGGAAATAATGCACTGAATAGACATATCCCTTCACATGCCACATCGTTAACTTCTGCTTGCCCTTCCCTATCCATTTCATGACACACCAGTGGTCACAAGAGTCTCCTCCCTGGGGAGAAGAGGGGTGACAGGGTCAATGTGCCCCATTGGTTTCCAGTTTGTGGGGGAATTAGTAATAGAGATTTAATGGTTTAGAAGACCAGACAGAGTTACCAAAACTGGAGAACTAGCGTCAATGAAATATCAGCAGTTCTAATAGAAATATTAATGAAGTTACTAAGCACGTGTTTAGACAATAGACAGTTGACTGTTAGTCCAAGTAGTCTCACATAGCCACAGTACTTGTGATATCCTGTAAGGAACTACAGAAAAAAACACACCGCCTTCCTTTGCAGAACTAACTTAACAACTTCCCAGAAGCTGTAAAACCAAACTAGCATGTATCAAAGCTCAGATATGACAACCAGGAACAGTGACAAATCATTATGGAATACAAAGTACACTATATTTAGTAACAAATACTTTAGTTGTCCTCTTGTCCTGAGCTTGGTTTATGGCAGGAAAAAAAAGAGGAGTATCGATGAGAAGATGTATGCCATTATTTAACTCTAAGTTACATATAATCAAAGAATAATCATGCTGCCAGAAAGCATATGTTCAAATAGGAGGAAATGTCTATTATAGATATTCCTGTGTATCAGCTGGATACTTTCTTCTTGGGCATTTCTTCAATCCTAATCCTTACTAGATTCCTAGACATTTCGCTACTCATGTAAATTTGGTTCACCCACTGTATATTACATGAACGAGTAAAAATAGACATTATAATTAGCTAAAAGTTAAATAAAACCTTCATGAAGTCTGAATCAAAGTGCTATTCACGCAGATTCACTCATCATAAGGGCAAGAAGATGTACTCTGACTTCTTTTGAAGTGGTTCCCAAAATGGTTGAGGGCACACTTTGTGGATACATCCAATGACCCTGAGGCACTGGTATGCAAATCTGAAGGGGGCATGACTGTTAAATCATGTGCTTGTCCATAACTACCAAAGGTCTTTTAATTAATCTCATGGCAATGTTGTGACCAGTTCTTTTGCATTGCCTTTTCCCTTAAATGATACCAATATCACACAGAAAGCGAAATTACTTGCAATAGTATTCGTAACAAAATTGAGGCACTGTCAACAAGCAGAAGCCCAGGATTCAGTCAAGTTACTCTTCCATTTTTTACTTGCCAGAGTACTACTAGACAAGGGGCAGGCCTATAACACAGTTCTTTACTGTTCCACAGACTAAAGATTCAGGATGTATCAAGAAGCATGTTCTAGACTATTTCATGAAGTGAGTGACACTCACTTCACCTAGAGCAGCTGTCTAGTGTGGGGTCTTGTGATGCTACTCTTAAGGCTGAGGGATATCTTACCATATGGTGAGCTACCCTCTGCAGGCAACTGTCTTTTCATGGCTACTGGAGGAACTAGATGGTCTAGTAGTCATGAGGTTGTGGGTGTCAGGTTGGACTTGATGATCTTTGAGGTCTTTTCCAACCTTGTTGATTCTATGGTTCTGTGGTAGGCTCAAACTGGCCAACTAACTTCTAGTAGAGCAGATCTCTCCAAGGTCTCACCACCTTCACAGCAAAGGACTTCTCCCTTCTATCTAATTGAAATCTACTGTTTTTCTGTTTAAAGCCATTCCCCCTTGCCCTATCACTACATGTCCTTATAAAAAGTCCCTCTCTGTCTTTCTTGTAGGACCCTTTTAGGTAGTGGAAGGCTGCTAAAAGGTCTGCCTGGAGCCTTCTCTTCTCCAGGCTGAACAACTCCAACTCTCAGCCTGTCTTCATAGGAGAGGTGTTCCATCTCTCTGACCATCTTTCTGACTGTCCTCTGGACTCACTCCAACAAGTCCATATCCTTCTTACGTTGAGAGGTCCAGAGTTGAACACAGTAGTCCAGGTGATGTCTCATGAGAGCAATGTACAGGAGGACAATCTTGACGTGTTTATCATGCTTCTTTTGATGTAGGTCATAACACAGTTGGCATTCTGGGCTGCAAGTGCACATAACTGGGTCATGTTGAGCTTGTCATCAACCAACACTCTCAAGTCCTCTGCTGGGCAGGGCAGGTGCTGCCATGGGGTCTCAGGCTGTGCCAGGGGAAGTTCAGGCTGGAGGTCAGGAGGAAGTTTTACACAGAAAGAGTGATTGCCCATGGGAATGGACTGCCTGGGGAGGTGGTGGAGTCGCCATCACTGGAGGTGTTCAGGAGGAGACTTGACAGGGTGCTTGGTTGCATGAGTTAGTTGATTAGGTGGTATTGGATGATAGGTTGGACGCGATGATCTTGAAGGCCTCTTCCAACCTGGTCTATTCTATTCTATTCTATTCTATTCTATTCTATTCCGTTGGATGATAGGTTGGACTTGATGATCTCAAAGATGTTTTCCGACCTGGTTAATTCTACTCTATTCCACTCTATTCTATTCCACTCTGTTCTATTCCGCATCAGAACACAATTTGTATTTCAGCTGAGCAGAAGTTCCTTCAGCACAACAGGGCATACCCACTTCCTCTGTGCTTTTCATTTTAGTCATTCACTCACCAGGCACCACCAGAAGAACAAAAGAACTACAAAAAAAATAATAAATCTCTTATTTTCCTGCTTAAATTTCTAACTACAATCAAAATCATTTCAAGTTGCATACGTAGCTCTCTACAAGGAAAGGCAAAGACGATAACAAATAGCTGAGACGCAGTGATATTCATCGTTTTATTGTATCCTTTTATAATACTGACTAGAACGCCAGATGTAATAACATTGGATGCAGGTATAAAAATAATCCAATCCTCAAAAATTATATCTTGCTACTACAGTACTGCATAATTAGTGGAGGCTGAACGTATGATACAACTTTAAATAATACTGGTTTGGAAGATGTTCTCAGAACCCAGTGACTTGGAAGCCAACATTCAGAGATACGTGGAACGGAAGAGGGCAATGTCAAGACCAAAAAGCAGGTTTACATTCAGGTTGATCAAAGTACAAACAAATGCTGATGCCTTTATCTTTTGAAGCAGAGCTCACAAAAGGTGAGCTTTACTACCGCAATTCCGCAAGCTTGATCAAATAAATCATTAAAACCAAGTTGGACTTTCTCTCAAGCAAACGTCCTGTAGAATTGAACAGGGCTTGAAACAAAAGAATTTCTTTTAAGAGAAAAGAAATTCTTTTACAGAATTTCTTTTAAAACCCCCAAACTATTAAGTATTTATTCTGTTGTGTCTGAGTTGTTTTTTCCGTTAAAGCAAACCCATCCTAGCAGATTTTATTGGAGACTTTATGACAAGTGAATTCTATCTCACTCTTTGAGGGAAGTGATTAGTTTATATTGTATTCCGCAGGACTTTCCTACACAGGATTTTGCAGAGCTGGGGGAGGCCTGCTGCAGTCGTTAACCCAAATGAGATTCTCATCTCTTCTAGTATGTTACTAGAATAAAGACCGAGGGACTCTGCATTTGCATATCACTTTTGAGGAACATTAGACACGCTCTCTTGGTTTACCCTCAATGAGGATATTACAGACACACACACAACACCAACCACACACAAAAGAAATGTCATGACCTTCTAATACAGAAGCCACACTCAATTTAGATGTTTACTTCTGCAAAACAAGTAAATATATTTGGAGTTTTTTGGGGGGTTTTGTTTTGTTTCATTTGGGTTTTGTTTGTTTCTTATCCCTTCGTGGATTTCTTTTCTGATTTTGACCTTCAGAAGTTCAAAAGAACGAAGATTTAAATACACACTGCAAAGCTCCTAAAAATCTTACAACCATATGGTGCATACCCCTTATGAAACTGGGAGATCTTGCTTCATTTCTGGAGAGACCAAGTAACTGAAGAGTACTTCTTATTTGTGACTGCAGGAAGCATAGATCTTATATGACAGGAAACAGGTTGGGTGATCAATAAAACAACTATGCAAAATACAAACTAATTCTCTTCTGAGGAAGTTTTTCAGACCTTGAACCTGCTTTGTTCAATCCCATATAATACAGGTCCTGCTATAGTAAGAAAGAAGAATACTTAAAAACAATAAATACAACATGGAAAGGCAGCAACAGTATCACAAAACCAGATGGAACACACAGCCACTGGAAAGCATGTACTACACACAGGTTATCTTGGTGGTGGAATGATTCAGGCCTAAACCAAAAAATGTCATTAGAGTCCATGGGAGAGTTACCCCAGTCACTATAATGGATGCTGGATTAGATCCTTTGTGTGTAAAGAGGGAAAAAAACAAACCATTAATCATCACAGGAAGGGCATTTAAGTAGAATGCATCCATTTTTGTTAATTTAAGGAAGAAAACTAAAAGACTAAACATCACTATGAGGGGATCAGAAGTCCAGCTGAATTTTGAACACATATGGCCATTGACCAGCATTAGAAACAAGTCCTGGGAAAGCACTTGGTGTATCTGCAGCAATGTCCAAACCCAGCCCGCTGCTCTCTCGGATTCCGGCAAAAAAGCCTTTACAAGTATTGGCAGAAACAATTTCACAATGGCAAACACCTCTCTCTAATGGCAATTTTATTGCTGTTTTAAAAGATTTTTACTACCACTTAGTATGGAGGCAAATACCTTTCAGAAGGTTGGTCACAAAGGTTGATTCAGAGTACGACCGTGCTGCAACAACAATGGATTCATCTTTGTTGTGTTACCTAATGCTCTAAATGTGGTTGGCAAAAGGCATTAAAAATGCCCCTGTTCCAGTTTTTCCTCATACAGCTCAATTCAGTGCTGTGAGGTTTCAATAGCATGCTAAAACTCCTGATTTTTCCAGTGCAGCTGGAAGAGGTGGCCAGGTATGAGCAGTGGTGCAAGGCAGGGATGCTGTAAGGCTACACGTATGAGCCTCTCTTTTGAATGATCCCTTCAAGTCTGTGTTCTGTTGCTCTGTTCACCAAGGCTGGCCATTAGGAGTATTTCTGTGGGTGAAGGGCTTTTGCAGCACAGCTGGCAGAGCAGGGTAATAGCAAACATTTGCCTCTCACATCTTTTCCCAGCAAGCAACAAAGGTAGCCTTTTTTCCAAAGTCAATAAAAAAATACAGCTATCCAACTGCCTTTGCTGACTGCTGCCCTAGCTTTCCACAGCAGCCAGAAGCAAGAACAGATTTCTAGTACAGCATTAGTGGTTTTCCTTCCTTTCCTCACATCTGGCTGAACTGCTTGCATTCTCCTTACAACAAATGTGCCACTTCTATCTTATAGCCATGGACAGTAGAGAGCAATCCCACTTGGCAAAAGCAGCCAGTATGGTCACGATTTGCAATTTGTGGTAGCTAAAAGTAATCTAAATAGCCTGAGAAATAAGATGTACTTATTCAGACATTTCACTGCAAGTTAGACACTGAACAGACAGGCACCCACATTTTCAAGTGGGCTTGAGGGCATGTGAAGATCCCTCTCACACCTAACAGGAGTGACAAACACCACTGCACTGCCAGAGAGTGCTAAGTTTATGGCAGAGATGAAAGCAGACAGAGACGCTTCCAGTGGCAGCTTTAACAAAGCTGAGCTGCACAGAAACAAGTCTCACCCCTGCTGTGGCAGGGCAAGTCCATCACTGCTGGGATGTGGTAGTAAATAACTCCAATAAAATAACTGTCATAACTGTGGCAAAACACACTGCACTGCACCCACCCCTTTTGCCCTAGTGATGCTGGGAACTGGTGGGGCTTGGGAGAAGGGAGAAGCATCTCGGCACAGGGAGTGACTGAGTTGATAGAGTCTGAATCACCCCTGGCTGCATCTGCCACCTCTGCAAATACTTCCTGGATCACTGTGTGGGAAAGCACCTGTACTTATCTCTGCTTGCTGAGTAGGGTTTCCTAGAACTCCCAGAGAAGGTGATGTAGGTTAGGAGAGACCCTTCTTCTCCTCCTCTGAGCTATGCTTTCTTACCGAAGTTAAAAGGAAGGTCAGGCTGCAACAAACACATTCTCTTAAGAAATTCTCTAATGTTTACCTGCTCTGGAAGAGAGAAAATTTGGGTGCAGTAAAGTTGTTTCTTTCAGTAAAGGCTAAATCTTGAAGTCCTCACTCAGAAAATCCTGCTGGGCTTACTGAGATCTTTTCATTCCCTATACAGCATTAAGAAGAGTTTGAAAATCATTAAGAAATCAAAATCAAGTACTTGCAAATGTTTGTGTGATCTCAACTAGGAACAGTACTATCTAATTTTTACTCAAATCCCTTCCAATTTGCTATGAGATACAGACCAGGAATTTAATTCATACAGTCCCTGTTACTTTTTATATACAAAGACTGATCTGCAGTTGTGAGTTGATATTTCCTACTTTGTACTTGGCACACAGAGGAACATTTCCCAGTTTTTTAATTAACCAAGCAATTAAACAGATTTGCCTATGAGCATATGCCTAAACTCTTCCCTATCTGACAAAACGCTGGCATGTAGTAAAGTTCTACCATCACTGCTTTGCTAAGCTACTTTCAGTCAATAGAGGCAGGGCCCAGTGCTCACTTATACACTTTGAATTTAGATTTAGCATGAATCCCAGTTTCCCCCTTTCTTTTCTAACACAGGTGAAATCCTCCTCCATACCATGGGAAAGGCAATCGCTTGCACTCTCAAAACCAGAGGCAACCCTCTCACACAGAAACAACCCAGCCAATGCCAGATTTGAAGGACCCCACAGCACAGCAGGGTCAAGCCCTTAATTCACATCACCCAGCAGATCCTGTACAGTTATGATATCACCTGCCAATGAAAGGGAGAACATCACTGATGGACTGATCAGCAAGGCTGGAACAGCTTGTTCTCATGCTTCACCTGTTAAACTATTTTGGATACAGTAACTAGGGTTTTCTTTAAATATAGCTCCTTAAGCAGCTGTACTTCCCATGAGCATCTGTTCATTTCTTCCCTACAGCTGAGATAAGCTGTGTACTACTACCTGCAAGGTTGATTACAGACCAGACAGTCATGAAGTTTCATGCATTGCCACCATAAGATCACGTAAGTGCAAAGGATACAGCCCTAGGCATTCATAAAGATCTGTTTTCCTGCAAGCCCATGCTGCTTTCCACACAGTAGATCAGGGGTGAGACATAAAAAGACATTATGCTTGTGTGCTATGGCTGGTGCACGAAGCTACATCTTCTCAAACTTATTTGTGGTGCCTTTCCTGCCTTACAGTTTTGAGAAAACAGAAGCTAATCTGAGCAGATACCAAAAACCTCATAGCCCACCCAGCTGATGACTACCTAGTGCTAGCTCCCATTTCTCTGGGAAGCTGTTGCTCACTCTTGATAGGGAACACAATGGCCTATTAAGTGGCTGAGAAAGGATCAAGGGACTCACAGCATCTGTAGGACACAAGTACTACCACCTGCTCCTCATAATTCCACACTTGCCTCTGGGGAGCAACCAGGCAACATATCAGCATCTGAATTGCCATTCTTACTTGGGGTTAGGCACATTGGGGGGACACAACCTGCGGTCCTTAGTGCTTCAGTGAGCTGAGCTACCTTATAAACCACTTGTAGGCACTGAGTCTTTCTGAGCTGCAGGGGAGAAGGGAATATCAGAAGGTATGTGCCCTTCAGTGAAACTAGTTTATGTATGCACCACAGAGGTGTTGGGTTAATGGCTAAGGAATTGTGATATTTGCTATCCTCATGCAAGCAGCCAATTTGAATTGAAAGTGCAATCACATTCAGGGGAAGAATTCCTATCTGGATCCTGTATCTGGACAGGCTTTGGATGACTCAAATTAATGCTGCAGTAATGGTAAGCAGTACATATATTTCATTGACAAGGTCTCTTTCAACACCTAGGTCAGGTCAGAACACAGTTCATGAGCAGTCAATGTTATCTTTGGACAGAAATGTAATAACTCGCATTCGTCAGCTTTTGCCAAGATATTTCATATGAAGTGACACACCTAGGTGAGAAAGCCTGAATTGAAATTAGGACAGAAGATAGCCAAACAATTCATTTTTCTCTCTCCCTTAAATGTAACAGACTGCAAGAGCCTTATTTTCCAATGCACTGAAAACCTTCATAGCTCCTATGGAAGTCAAGGGGGGAAGTGGAGGCTTCAAAACTCTATCTCAATTGCAGTACCCAGAATTCAGGTTCCACCTGCCCAGACAGGGCTATAGCATTGTTGCTCCTTCCCAGACTCCTTGTAAGGAGCAAGCTGAATTCCCAGCTCATCTTTTTCATTCTTGTGAACAATTATTTAGCATTTTATTGCTGTTTCTAGAGATATTTAAATCCCTGCAGGAAAACAGAGCCTCATAATACTCTATATGGAAGCCCTGTGATGACAAGTAGTGGTATCTCTTCTGAAAAATGGAGATTGACTAAAACCCCAACATATTCTTGCCTATATACAGGAAGTTTGCAAAGAGCACATAGGATCAACTGTGTCTTCTTTCAGCTGAAATTGCAGTGGTACAACTAACTTCCCCATACTCCTTGGAGACAATTAAGCCATAAATTCATCCAAAATTGCCAGGTACCAGGCTTCAGCAAGAACCCACCCATCTGGAGAACTTCTGCCAGCAAGGTGGTGAGGGACAGACAACATACCAGCTTCCCTGTCACATACAAAAAAGAAAGCAACACAGCAATGTAAAAGGAAGTGGACAAACTTGCCCTACCAAAAGCAGATGCACAGTGAACTTTTGCATGAAGGTTGGCTAAGGTGACAAGCACAGTCAACAGTGAAAAAGATCTGTAAACAAAACACTCCCTAGTGGTATTCAATGCAGAGTGCTGGGCACAGTTCCTCTGCCTGTCCTGATCCATGCTTGCCATGTAGCATAAAGAGTGAAGAAGCAGCACAGAACAAATCTGGAGTACATGTGTTAACTTCCATCTGGGTCTTCTAGTGACGTTCACTTTGAGCCATTCCCTCCTCCTCCTGCCTCTCTGCTGCTCAGCAAGTGTAATCATTCCTCAGGGCAGTAATGCTCGGCATGAAGTTCAAAGTCCTTCCTGTTAAATGGGAAGAGTAGATTGATGTGGGCTGAACTGCCCAGGAGACAGATTGTACCTGGGGATCACAGGCCACAAAACTGTGCCAACCTTCCGCTCCCTCTCCGCTCCTTGCTAAAAATAGTCTCTTCTTCTGGTTTCATCACTAATAAAGGATGGATTGTATTGTCCAGGGTAGATGCATGAGTGTCGAGATCCCGGCAAACCAGTGTAGGGAGGATAAAGTCCGTTTCTTTCCAGTTCAGGATTTCTCAGTCCAGTTGGCTGTGTTAGCAAAAAAAAAATAGTAAAAAATAAAAAGGTCTTATTCTCACATTTAAATCCTCCTTAATGCATAGCATTGCTACCTTTCCTAGCAGTTATTTCAGTAGCTAGAAGGAACAATGTCATAGCTAATGATGTCTAAAACCTAGAATCACTTTTACTGTGGGAGTTCTGCATTGCCTGGAGGTATTACACTGATGCAGTTTAGTTTCAACATCTTGCCATTAGCAGACTTGGAGTTTACCTGACTCCACCGAGCTCAGTCTAAGTACACAGCTAATTTTTAACCCAAGAGAATGGTGCTGATGATCTCAGGTATTGAAGGAACTCTCCTGGAAAGGATATTGTCCCAGAGCCATCCTTTAAGGAAATCGTTCTAGACAATCAAGGTTAATTCCTGCTTTGGTTACTACGGGAGTAGTCCTCTCCCCATTAACCACAGGCATCTACTCTTCCAACATAGGAACTTAAATTATAAATAAGTAAAAATAAAATAAATAAAAAGTAATCTGACCTTCCTTTCTCTTAAGTAAATCTCCTGAGGACATTTGGTTGAGGAACTTCGGTATCAGACCAAGACTGCACAATCTTTTCACTCAGTAAACAACATCAAGCCACCCAGTCTGATCTGTTACATACCACATCCATGCAAAGCCCTCACCATCTATTGGTCACTAAAATCTCCCTTTTCTAGCTGCCAGCATAATAAAAGCCTTAAAAACTGTTTAGGAAATATGTTTTCATTTTCAAATCTATTATTCTTACTAGAAACAGGAAGGAGGAAAAGGAAGAGAAACCTTCATGCTGTGCAACCTGGTGAACTTACATACAGGAAATCTTCAAATACAAGCCAGGGGGGGAAATCCAACCAAGTACTGCTTGCTGTTCTGCTCTCACAAGCAGGAGAGCAAAATGAGTGATTTGGGTGAAATTCTGCAACTTTTCCTCACATGAGTAACCCCCCTTAAGTCTGCTGTTGTAGGTTAGTGACAAGTGATACACCAATATCACAGGTTTAGATAGAGACACTAACATGGTACCAACCATGACAGCAGGTCTTGTGCCCTACACTGCCTGTTACTACTCCATCATTTCTTCCCTGCCACTTGTTCCCTCAGAGCTGGAAGGGATGCTCCTTATGCACCCTTTCTGCTGCAGGAAGGGGCCTGTACCCTGGAGAGAAGAGGAGTGCAATAAAAGACAGGTCCACAGTGGCCAGCATCTTCACATCTTGGGATTAAGAACCCCCGGGCAGAGGTCTCAACCTTCCAGCATCATCAGTGAGGGTGGAAGGGAGAGAACTACCCACAGGGATCCCTAGCACTCTGTCCAAACCTTTAACTGCCCTTCTCTACTCTAAGATTGGACACGTAAAGCATCTACCAAAGTTTTTCTAGATGTGTCTCTAGCACTTTTCCCAATGACATCTCTTTGTGGTATTCACCACACATAATAACTAGAACCCATAGGACTCCCAATGCCTTACTGTCTATGGAATTTGCTTTGCTCTTTCATTTTGCAGGAAAGGGATCTGTACTTGCAAAAGTAAAGGAAGGTGTCTTTCCTGTATGGGGCACAAAGGGTTAATAGGTAAGCTATGGATAGGTACCGAATAATACACATCTGTCATCTGCAACAGGTTCTTGGTGCTTCCATTCTCCTGCATCTCTATGGTCTCTCTGCCCCACTCCTGTGCCCGGGGGTTCTTCGGATATTCAGCATAGGGTGACATCTGGAAATCCCCACTCTTGAAAATGAGTTTACTTATGTCATTTTTATTCTTCCTGTTTACAAAATAACAGAGGAAAGAGAAAACATACAACTTATCCTGCTACCTTGTACACACTTCCAACATGATTTCAAGAGATTTACATCATGTTACAAATCTTGACAGGGAAGAAAGATGCCCTCAGAAGAGGTACAGTTCAATATTCTGCTCTGAGGCCAAAAGCAGATACTAGGTCAGATCATGCTACTTAGGGCATTATGTGGTGGAATCTGAAATCACCAAGGATGGAGGAGGCATAACCTCTCTGAGCAACCTCTTCCACTGCCCCACTGTCCTCTTGGTAAAAGAGGTTTTTTTCCTACACTCAGTTTGACCCTTTCCTGTTCTAACTTACGTTTATTGTCTCTTGAATACGTGTGAGTTCACTTGAGTCAATAAAAATACTGGAAATCCACGAAGGAAAAAAAAACATATGGGATCCCCCATGGCATTCAAGTTTCCAAGTGCTTAACTACAGCACTTCTGGGCACTATTTTAATTCCTAAGAAGGAAGAGCTGCGAGGGGCTAGTCTGAATGACACCAAATGCCCCTACATGATTATTATGCTGTATGATATACTTTGGTGATACTTCCAGTTCAAGGCAGAATAACCTCAAGAAGCCACATAACCTCATGAGACATCTGTAGGAGAAGGGCTGTTTTCAGATAGCTTTGGAAGGCTGTGGGCAACATTTGCCTTTGTGCGAATTAGAGAAGGCTGTTTAGTCTGTGAGTCAGAAAAGAATGGAAACATCTTGTAACTGAAGGAGAGGAATTAGGCAGAATTTGGTTGGATGTGTTAAAATATTGTTTTGTTATTTTAACCTATTATATGCCTTAATTACATGCATGCCAGTAGAAAATGACCAATTGAGATGTGAGACGTGACTTCTGATAGACTACATAACCTTGCTGTATAACATAATAAACGTCTTTGCCTGCTTGCATCTTGTCCTGGAAGCTGTGCTCAGGGTGAATCAAACAACTATATTACAACAGACATCCAGTTAACTTTTACAGCTTGATGAACATAGGGGGGAAAAAAGGGTATGTCCCAAATGAAAGTATAGTGTAATACTCTGACTTAGGCACTTGCTCAGCTATCCTATGTGCTGGTGGAAGAGAAGCTCAACATGAGCCACCAGTGTGCACTTGCAGCCCAGAAAGCAAATCACATCCTGGGCTGCATCAAGAGGAGTATAGCCAGCAGGTCAAGGGAGGTGATTCTCCTCCTCTACTCTGCCCTGATGAAACCCCACCTGGAGTACTGTGTCCAGTTCTGGAGCCCCTGTTACAGGAAGGATCTGGACGTGCTGGAAGGTGTCCAGAAAAGGGCCACAGGGATGATTAGAGGGCTGGGGCACCTCTCCTATGAGGACAAACCGAGGGAGTTGAGGCTGTTCAGTCTGGAGAAGAGAAGGCTCTGAGGAGACCTAATTGTGGCCTTCCAGTATCTGAAGTATCCTACAAGAAAGCCGGGGAGGAACTTTTTAGGGTGTCAGGTAATGATAGGACTAGGGGGAATGGAACAAAAATAGAAATGGGTAGATTCAGACTGGATGTTAGGAAGAAATTCTTCCCCATGAGGGTAGTGAGACACTGGAACAGGTTGCCCAGGGAGATGGTAGGAGCCCCATCCCTGGAGGTTTTTAAAGCCAGGCTGGGTGTAGCTCTGAGCAACCTGATGTAGTGTGAGGTGTCCCTGGCCATGGCACAGGGGTTGGAACTGGATGATCCTTGAGGTCCCTTCCAACCCTAACATTTCTATGATTCTTCTATGTTTTGGTCCTTCAGGCTTCATGTGTGTAACACTAAGTGTAGTGGAACCCACTGTGAGCATGGCATGTGAGCCAGGGCTGGGGGCAGGACCTACCGGCAGCAGGTGACAATCAGTGCTATGCCCATGATGAGCAGAAGTCCTCCTCCTGCAGCCGCGATCACCACAGTGATGAGCTGATATGCTACAGTTGAGAAAGAAAAAGACTCACTTAGCAACAGGTGATGTGCTTATAAATAAACACACCCATAGTTCTCATGCAAATGGATGCACTATTTCCCATCTTCCCTCTGTAAGCAATACTGCCTTAAAATTTCAAGTGAAATGAATGAAGTTGGGAGCAGATGTTGATCAGTTAGAGGGTAGAAGGGCTCTCCAGAGAGACCTTGACAGCCTGGACATCAGGGCAGAGTCTAACATGATGTCATTTAACCAGTCCAAGGGCCAGGTGCTGCACTTTGGCGACAACAACCCCAGGCAGCACTACAGGCTGGGGTCAGAGTGGCTGGAGAGCTGCCAAACAGAAAGGGACCTGGGGGTACTGATTGACAGCTGGCTGAACATGAGCCAGTAGTGTGTCCAGGTGGCCGAGAAGGCCAGTGGCAACCTGACCTGCATCAAGAATAGTGTGGCCAGCAGGAGCAGGGAAGTCATTCTGCCCCTGTATTCCACACTGGTTAGGCCACACCTTGAGTACTGTGTCCAGTTCTGAGCCCCTCAATTTAAGAAGGACATTGAGGCTCTTGAATGTGTCCAGAGAAGGGCAATGAGGCTTGTGAGAGGCCTCGAGCACAAGCCCTATGAGGAAAGGCTGAGGGAGCTGAGATTGTTTGGCCTGGAGAAGAGGAGGCTCAGGGGAGACCTTATTGCTGTTTACAACTCCCAGGAAGCCAGCACTGGAACGAGGAGACACAGTCTCAGACTGCACCAGGGGAAGTTTAGGCTCTAGGTGAGGAGAAAGTTCTTCACTGAGAGAGTTGTTAGCCATTGGAATGTGCTGCCCAGGGAGGTGGTGGAGTCACCGTCCCTGGAGGTGTTCAAGAGGGGATTGGATGTGGCACTTGGTGCCATGGTTTAGTAGTCATGACTTCTGGGGTGACAGGTTGGACGTGATGATCTTTGAGGTCTTTTCCAACCTTATTGATTCTATGACTCTATGATCTCCTGCTGAAGGAAGAACAAGTGTTTGTTTCCCTAGGGGATGGATTCCCTTCTCTGACAGGGAATAATCATTCAACACTATTTCAGGGATAATTTAAACAATATTTCATGGATTCAGTTCCAAACACCTTGTGTTTCTGTGTGACCTCCTCTAGGTGATCCAGCTAGATCTTTCAAGGTCCCTTCCAACTCCTAACTTGCTGTGATTCAGGGGTGCTCACTATACGTGCTATCATAACAGAGTATCCAGAGAAAGGAGATCTCCTTTTCTTAGCAGATAATACTAAGTTACTTCTGTCAAAGAGGTCAACAAAATAATTCTCAACAGAAAATGAAGAAACAAAAAGCACTGACAAGTGTGACATGTACCTACTGCATTTTAGACATAGTCATTTGCAGTTATTTCTTTCCACTGTCCTGTTTCTGACAGTGTGGAAATGAACAGAAACAAAACTCGGTACTTACGGTTTCCACAGTTGAATCCACCTAAGCCGAACGGGCAGCTAGTAACAGAAAACAACAGGGAGTTTCAGCACCTTCATTGTATTGACAGGTCACCACAGCAATATTAAGGACAGTGGGGTAGGAGGAGGGCAGAACAGTCACCGTACCTCACACAGGTCTCGTTTTCCAGCTTATATCCATCTTCACAGGCTAAAAACACAGACGAGAGAAGGGCCGTGAGCACCACATAGTGGCTGGTGCAGGGGAGGCATTTCACACCGCGGCTCCCTACGCAAGCCTCACCTCAAACCACCCTAGGGACTGCCAAACTGGCCTGCATTGCTGGCACAGCAGGAATTCTATGTACTCTGATGTGATGCAGTATCTCCTCCAGTTTAGGCAAAACACCGGGCACTTAAATTCACCTGCTGTTGGCTTCAGCAGGACCATTTGGGGGCTTCCCAGCAGAGCTAGCCCAGAGCAGGCAGGTAGTTATATAATTGCTAGCAGAACTTGCCCAAATGGAAACTCACTGCACACTTGTACTACTTCCCACAGAGCTGCAGTGTGAGAAATCTGCAAGTGCCTCCAGTTTTTGCTTTGAAACCTCATCTGAAAAGTGCTACTTTAGTACTGATGCACATTATTAATTACATTCAAATGTTAGCATTGCAGCAAAACGTAATGCAAAAACACAGTTGGGGTAATACAAAGTGGCAGCTGATGTTTTGCCTTAAGCCACCTTTTGTTTTCCTTGTCTTTCAAATTTGGAGCTGCTAAAGCAAATTTTGGAATACTGTATTTTACTGTGGAACAGGAATTAAATTTACTAGATCTACACAACCCAGGAAACTGCTAGGCACAAAATGCTGGTGAAAAGCTGAGGCCATCACTTCAAAATAAAGTAAATTTTGTGCTTATGGACAGTTATCACCTGAATTATCTGAGAAAATTATGCAGTCTTTCTGATGAGCAACAAAGGTGATGATACATTGGACATGCAATCATAATCTTCAAATTACTGATAAGATCACTGCTTTACTCAGCAGCAGTCCTACCACAGCTCCTGCCGTTCTGCTGCCTTTTGCAGAGGCAGAGAAAGTGGTCACTCAAACACTTGTAGAGCAGTGACACAGATAGAGTCACTTTGAGAAGAGTGACAAGCCCTTCAGTGTCTGCAACACATCACCTAGGGGTCTGGGAATCACCTACATCACACTCCACAGGGAATAAAACTAGATTGCTCAGTGAAAATAAAAGTGCTTATGGGATTCTTTCCCCCCACCCCCCACCCTAACACCATATATGGTTTTAAATGGTGAGGCCACAGCTCTAAAGCCCTCTTCCCTTCTGGCTTGCTCTTTCAGCACAGGGAAAACCAAAAGCTGAAAGCTCAGACATTCTCTAACCCCACCAATGTGAGGAAATCTGTGGGGAGAGGAGGAGGCTTCTAGCAAGCCCCAGGTAAGCCATAGCATAGCCCTCTCCTACTCCTCTGCTGCTCTAAGCACGCCAGATGCCTCTTTCCCTCCTGCACAGCGAGCTACTATATTTTCAGAAACACTCAGCACAGGAAGGGAAAAAGGAAGAAAAGAAGTTCAAATGTTGCCCTTTAGGATGGGCTGGCAATATCGTAGGAAACCAAGAGAGAGCACTAGTATTTTGCCTGGATGCAGAAGTTTATGGCTCTTCCAGCACCAATAACAAGAGATTGATGCCAGCAGGGAGCAATGTGACTGTGACCTCCCCTTCATAATACAGGTCACAGAACTTCCCTAAATTTGATTCCAGTTTCAAATCAAAGAGTTGAACTGGAGCTACACTTTAGAGAACCATCCAAGAATGATCTTAATGTTTTCAGTGACAGACAATCAACCACAACCCCGGGTCGGATGCTCATAATAAAGTTAATTTCCTCAGCCATTACAAACATTCACCTTCTTTCTGGTCTGAATTACCACAGTGTCAAATTCCAGCCTTTGGATGTTTACTTGCTAGACTGAAAGAGGTTATATCACATTTCTCACCACCACCACCACCAAATCACTCCTTTGCCTTTAATAAAGCCAAGTGCACTGAGATCTTTCAGGGTCCCTGGTTATTGCAGCTTTCCTGTGAATGCTCACAGCTTCTCTCTGACCCTTTTGACTTCTGGCTCCCAGAAATAGATGTTGCATGCCTAGGGAAAACAAAACTTCCCCTCCTCTGCCTGTCCATGCCCCCTAAATACACTCAGGGACCACATTTGCCTTACAAGCCAGAGCTAGGGACCTCTTCTTTACCTGCCAAGCCCCCTTCACAGCTCTGTTCAAGTCTCTCCTTTCCAGGAGATACAATTCACAATGTGTCTGGCACTTTGCTCTTGGACATCTGGCCTTGCTTGTGGCCATATTAAAATAGTTTGCCTATGTACTGTTTGCTAAGCATCTCACGTCGTTTTCCTTGTGGGCTGTGTGGACACAGGTAAGTGATGCACTGAATCATGAATATTGCAGCTCTAGGCACAGACTTGCCATAGCAACTGGCACCAGTGATGATGGGAGGGGGGCTGATGTCCACGGTAGCTGGTCATGCACCCCACTCTCTGCCCTGTACAGCCCCACTACTCCTTCACTACCTCTTTCACTCCATTTAGTCCGCCGGAGCTGGAGAGCACGACGCCCTTTAAGTAGCTCCCCTGGTGCATCTCATCATGGTGCTTTTTGCCCTAGATTTATTTTTCTAAGATGTTTGTTTTGTTTCTGAAGTCAAGGAACTGATCGGAGGTAACTGGACCAGCCTTAAGAGCCTAAGTCAACAAACAGCCAGGGCAAGGATAGTAAATCCCAAAGGATCCTTGCCTGGCCCATTCATAACAGCAAGGCTTTAGTAAAATGACACTGGATGGATTGCTCCTTTCACTTGCTAACAAAAGCAGACCAAAAAACATCACAGAGCAAATATTCTACCAAAGCAAGCCAAAAGATCATGCAATAACAAAATCTGCAGTTGAGGGAGGCATCACCTCAACAGCTTGTTGGAGTTACCTTCTCTAGTGAGTGCAGAGGCTTCATGTATCCCAGCCCCAGCCTAATGCCTGCATGTTAGGAAAGCCTGGGGGAGTCTGAAGGCAGCCCAGCCTAACCTCATCCCTTCAGCCCTAGCCCAGCAACATGTGTAAAGCACATACACCTAGAGCTGTGTCTGGGACCCCTCTAGCACACAGCTCTCAGGCCAGGAAGCTTACAGCCAGCACAGTACAGAGGACAAGCAAAATGCTGAACAAGCATATGTGTCTTAAATACTCTATACTTATGTCTTTTCCTCTCCTCACCCTGCTTTTTCCTGCCACTTTTCTTCCTCCTCTGATATCTTTTCTGCTCCTTTGAACATGCTCCCAGGAGAGCTCACTCTGTCACACTCTCTCAGCAAACTTTCAAACACAAGCAGGGAATGGAGAAAAGGCTTAAGTGTCAGGGTCCGAGCAAAGCTATCAAGCTGTGCTTTTCCACTTGGGATTCCTTTGCCTTTGCCTTCCTGAATAAGACTTGGGAGTCTCTTTTGAAACCTGGTCTGCTGCTCCTTGCTTCACTCCAGACACTCTGTACTATTCAAAATAGTACCCTTGAAAAGCTGGCACAACGGGTTTGCTGCCTTGTTTCTAGAACAGCCCTGAAGATACTAGGAAGGTTGAAAACTATCAACGACCTGGAGATGACCAAACTGCACACCAAGAGGTACCACGGCCAGTGCATTAAAATTGCAGCTCAGATACCTAACCCTTCCTTGGTCCAGAAGATGCTTTTTGAGCATGCCTCAGGGTACAGACACTGCAAGGCAGGACAGAACAATTCCTGGGGGTCAAGGTGGCTGATCCCCCATGCCTTAGCAGCTCTCCCAGTCACACCCACCTTCCCACAGGGGAGACCGGACAGGGCAGCACAATAGCAGTTTCCCTCTTTTCAAATACTATAATTGGAGTTACTGAGCCACATTTTCATGACCCACAATGAGGGTCAGATGCTCAGAAGACCTCAGTTCCTGTTCAGTCACTATGAGTGCAGAGGTTTTCAAAGAGGCTGGCATATTGTATGCTATATTTATCAGAAAATAGCCCTAAGTACCAAATAAGGGCCACAGCATGGCTTTTGAAAAAACCTGTACAAATCCCAGCCACCTGGTTTACTCAGATGGGAACAAAGTGACCCTGAGAATCTAGTCCCTTGCCAAAGAATGGCAACAGGTGCCACCCTCACACCACTGCACTGCAGCCTAAATCCCACATCAACCCTGTCCCTCAGACACTCTCAAACTGGTCAGTAAGATGTTTCCTACTGACAGCAGTAAGCTGAAAGTGGCATTGAAGCCTCACTGTGTGCATATAGGGTTTTTATATTTTGCAGAGCAAACCCTTACAAATAAGAAATAACCACAGGTACAAGATGTGTTGCCAGCAGATCCAGAGAAAGCGATTCTGCCTCTTTGCTCTGGTGTGACCTCACCTGGAGTACTGAGTCCAGATCTGGAGCCCTCAATATAGGAAGAACATGGACTTGATGGAGCAGGTCCAGAGGAAGGCCACAAAAATGATCAGGGGGTTGGAGCACCTCTACTGCGAGGACAGGCTGAGGGAGCTGGGGTTGTTCAGCCTGGAAAAGAGAAGGCTCCAGGGAGACCTGATAGCAGCCTTCCAGTACCTGAAGGGGGCCTACGGGAAGGATGGAGAGAGACTGTTTACAAGGGCCTGCAGTGACAGGACAAGGGGCAATGGCTTCAAACTAGAGAAGGGCAGATTGAGATTGGATGTTAGGAGCAGGTTCTTTACCATAATGGTGGTGGAACACTGGAACAGGATGCCTGGGGAGCTGGTTTGGCCCCTTCCCTGGAGATATTCAAAGCGAGGCTCGACAGGGCTCTGGGCAACCTGATCGAGTTGAGGATGCCCCTGCTTACTGCAGAGGGGGATGGACTAGAGGACCTTTGGAGGTCCCTTCCAACCCAGACCATTCTATGAGTCTGTGAAAATGTTAGATCTTGTAGCCCTCTGCAACCATCCCATCCGAGTGTCTCATAGCCTTTCAGGTATTTATCTCACAACATTGCTTGGCGAAAGACATGGCCAAATAAATTGGAGTAACTCACTCTGAGTCCCCACCATCAATGGCAGAAAAAGAACTGGGTAAGTGTCTCCCAGGTTTTAGCTCTGCTCCCCGCATAAGTCCTTCTTTTCCTCTCAAGGGTCAGTGGAGATAGTCAGTATTTCCTAATAGAAATCCTTCCCTCAACATATAAAGCAAAGAGAGAGAAGGAAAACACAAAGGAGAAAGGTTTTGCCTGGAGTCACAGAGTGGAGGACGAGGCAGGACCGCCGCCTGGAACTCAGAGATGTCCATCTCCAGGATGTCCATCTTAAAGCCTGTAACACATTAATTATTTCCAGGCACATTTTTCTCACTCTCTATTCAAGACTTGGAATCAGCAAAGCATCTCCTCCTATTTCAACAGTCACTGCCAGAAGCACTATATAACCACTACTACAATTCTGCTTGTAGTATTCTGACTGATAAGTCATCTGAAAAGTGCATTTCTTAAGAAGCCCCACGACAACTGCTGGAACTAGCAAATAGACACCTTAATCTCACAGAAGTCATTTTGACCACTGGATTGTGGACAAGGACCTTATCTAAAAGGTGGCAAACCCAGATTTCATGAGCTGGAGAGTGTCTTTAAAATAACATAACCCTTAAGCTTAACATTTCTGTTAGGAGCCCAGCTGAAAAATAAATCCATAATCCTTTTCAGACACTTATTTTAAAAACATCAGTGATGTATTAATACAAGCTTGGGAGTTCCAAGCACTTCTCCTAAGTTCGCTGAGAGTTCAGACAAAATCAAAACATGCAGAGACGCAAGTCATCTCTGCTCTGTGCCACTGAACTGGAGCCCAAAGCAGGCAGGCCCCTTTCTCCCTCTTCTCAATGACTGTGACTCAGAGTGTGCTCTAGAAAGAGATAATATTATTCCTAGAGAGAGACTGCATCTTCAGCATCTGCTGCAAAGTCCTCTAACTAAATGGAACGGGAGCTGCTAATATTTATGCATAATATTGAGATCCTCATGTGCACAGCAACACACACACACACCAATTTCCACTGTAACAAAAGGTTCAAGCAAACTTCAGGCAAAATATGCCACACAAAAAAAACAATACCTCTGCAGGAGTGGTCCATCTTGTTGTATTTGAAGTATCCACTTTTGCACTGGCAGAGGGCGACTCCATTGAAGTCAGTGCAATCGGAAGTTTCCTTGTCACACTCAGGGTCTTTCTGCTTGCACAAGCTGCCAACTGTTGGGAAGAGGTGGCCAACATCAGTGTGGTCCTCTCTGAACCCACTGTTGCACACATTTGCTTTACCCAGGCATCACATTCAGCTCATGTGTTGCTTTAATCTCTTTTCTCTTTGTTCATGAAATAATTCTTGTTCCATTAGGACACAGTCACAGCACCATCTCTTCATCTCTACCATCATTTGCAGGGGCAAACAGAGGGGGGCAATAACAAATGTTTCAGCTCAGAGGCAGAAGGGAAAATGAAAAAGAAAAATCTGGTTTGGCTCAAGCTGCAACACAGTCACCCCCTGAGACAGTTCCACCAATCGATTTTTAAGTTTACATCAAGCAAAACATTTTGCTCAGCCCAAACCAATTTTTTTTTCCATTTCAGTGTTAAGCAAAGAATTTGTCCTTTCATTTACACTATTTTGAAGCAGTGTTTTACTTTAGCAAGTCAGATTGTTTTTTTTACAATGAGCAAAACTATGGGTAAATGATGGAAATTCTGTCACCACATTTACATTTTTTACTGGGAGGTCAGACCAGATGGAATGAGAACATGAACAAATATTCCTGAGAAATAGGATTTTATGGAAAACATGACACTTGTTTGGCACTCATCTTCTACAAACCACTCCCTCCTAGATCCCTTTTTACATAGAATTACATAGAATAAACCAGGTTGGAAGAGACCTTCAAGATCATCGCGTCCAACCCATCAACCAATCCAACCCACCTAAACAACTAACCCATGGCACCAAGCACCCCATCAAGTCTCCTCCTGAACATCTCCAATGATGGTGACTCCACCACCTCCCCAGGCAGCCCATTCCAATGGGCAATCACTCTCTCTGTATAGAACTTCTTCCTAACATCCAACCTAAACCTCCCCTGGCACAGCCTGAGACTGTGTCCTTTTGCTGTTGTTGTGGTTATTCTTTGGGTTGGTTGGTTATGGTTTTTCTGGATCTATCATCTTATCTGCTCAGTAGTTACATAAGAACATAATTTGTTTCTTATTCTTCCTAGTTCAAGTTAGGCTTTACCAGAAACATTGTATCAGAGGTAATGACTAGATGTAATCCGAGCATGTCTACCAAAACAATTGAATTCCATTCTTGATGAAGTGTGACTTCAAAATACAGCATGTTAAAATAAAAGCATAAGAGAAAGTTGTCATCTCTCTGTTCGCTGAAATGATTTGAGGAGTTTCCCATTACACCCAGGTTAAGCACTACTGCCCTTCATCCTCAAAGCCAAACCTCGAAGCCCAAAGTCACACAGCTCCACATGAAGAAGCTTCCTTGCAGGAGCATCTTTCAAAGGTGTTTACTCCCTGCATCCTGTTGGTACCTCTCACAGCTAAATCTCTGCTATCATTCCCTTGGAAAGAGAGGGCCTTCAATTGGACCCATCAATGGGGTTCCCCTAAGGAAGCTTCTGCACAGCACTGATGTGCTGCTTCAGGTCTCTCTGTGTTGCATCCATATTTCTCTTTAGCAGGTAGAAGATTCAGGATAGAAATTAAAAAAGCTCTTAATTGTGAACCATTTTCACATCCTGCAACATTGAAATGGGGCAGTTAGGCAAGCACAGCTCCCCACACAGCCTCCAGCAGCAGTGGGGGATTTTCTGTATTGGCTTTCATGCCAGTTCCCTAACTCCCAGCCACGCAAGTGGAATTAAAACTTATGTTGTTTTGATCTGGCCAGGGCCTGGTGTCACATCCCAGAGATGAAAGGCTGCCCCACAATGCCTCTAATCCTGTGCTGCACGATGTTTTCACAGAGAGGCAGATTTTTCACACATGTGGCAAAGATCAGGCTCAGTATCTGCACCCCTTTTGTAGTGTGAGCCTCTGAAGATGACTGTCATTTAAATAAGATAAAAAAGATTCAGAGGCACTTCTGGAAACATCAAAATCTTTCTCCCACTGTTATAAAGGAAGCCAAATAAAACATCCCTTTCCCCTCCCATCACAGTCCCTCCAGATGCTATTTACCTCTGTGGAGTGGTTTCAGGCTGGAGATGAACTGACAGACATCAGTGGGGGATTTGCAAGCTCGAATGTAACTTCTCACAGTGCTGACAACGTCATAGAAAGTCACATTGGATGCTAAAGAGAACGTGGATTGCACTGAAACATGCACAAAATTTGCTTCCCTAACAGAAAACAAAACAAAACAATCCTGAGTGTCATGGGTCAGTCTGATGTCATCATTAGCACCTTATACACAGGGGTCTTATTAATGCACATTATACACAGGAGTCATTAATGCAAGCAATGCTTACCACGGACACAATATTGCACATATACTGAAGTAGCCACGCTTTGTAGCAGACCTTAAGAAGAGGACAAACTTACACTCAAGAGAGACATATTTGGGGCAGGAAAGAGTGCTGGTAGCTCACTTTCAAATCAACCACAAATCCCTCCTGGGCAGCTCACAAGGCCATCCAAAGTCACTCACACCAGGCGGACACTGAGAGAGCTGGCAAAGGTGGTCAGGCATTCCCATGCCCTCCATCAGTCCCCATGGGATTATGACAAGCCCAGAACCAACTCAGAATGAAGAACTTGGACCTCAAATTGAACACCCTGAACACTGGAGTTTTTCATTGTTCTTCAGGTAGCCTTAGCCTTACCTGGTGGCCTTAACTGTAGAGTGGTGGTATCCTGGCAAGCCTGACAGAGATGCATTGAGCTGCCAGAAAGGAAGAGCAATTGTTAGTGCACCAGGGGATGACAGAGGGAGGCAGCTCAGAGGGATGAAATCTGGCAATTTTTATATGAGCATCTGCTTGGGGCCCGAATGCATAATGACTGCAAAGGCAGAGGATAAGCTGGAAGCCAGTAAGGAGACCCACATGAGGCCAAGCTCAAAGCATGGCCCTTGGAGACCGAACATCTTTCAAGGAACCTCCCTCCTGCACAGCCCACATGTTGTTTTTTGTGTTAATATGCTGTCTGAAGTCCCTTAGGAGCCAGATCTCTCCATTGCTGTCTTGATACCCTAGGCAGGGCAGGAGAGAAAAGCGTACTGGGATTTGAAAGTGTATGTCTCATCACTCCTACTTACACCATATCATGATGGTTTAGTGATTTAAAAGGCTAACTTCACACTACAGCCTCATGGCTTCCCAACACCACTGTAAGAGGAGCAATGAGGACCTGTCCCATCAGCATTGCCAAAGCCCCATCAATGACACTCACCATTGTCAGGATTTCATCCTCAACATGTGGCAGCTCTGCATACTTCCCATGTGTAATATTAAGTTTCAGGGGGACCTGGCCCATAAATATTCTTACTGAAAAGGAAAATAAGACAAGTTAGTTGGAACATGTGTCCAAGCCATCTGTAGCTGTGGTTTCATCTGCCTTACACAAGAGACTGTCTGCATGGAAATAAACCTTTACATAGTGGATAGAATCATAAAATTGTTAGGGTTGGAAGTGACCTCAAAGACCATCTAGTTCCAACCCCCCCTGCTACAGGCAGGGATACCTCACACAAGATCAGGCTGCTCAGAGCCACATCCAGCCTGGCCTTCAAAACCTCAGAAAACTCATGTGTGAGAGTCACCACCCCAGTAAAGTGAAGTCCCAGTCTTGTGATATTTCCCAAGGGTTGCTGCAATGTTCCCACAAGACCAGTCAAATTCCAGAGCTGAACAGCCACCATTTTGCTGCAGCACTCATACAGTTCACATAGAAACAGAGGCTAATTTAAAAGGCCCCCTGAACACAGGGAGAGTTGGTTAAATTCAGCAACAAGACAGCCTCAGGTATCAAAGGTATTTATAATAACTGGGGACAAATGTCTCAAGTCCCTTACCCCTCCTTGCAACAGAAGGAAAGCAGATCAGCAAGGCAAAAATAAAGCACTGTAGAAAGGACATTTTCATTTTTCAAAATGCTGGACAGAATGAGCAATGGCATTTGAAAAGAGATCCAAAAGATGCATTTTTCCATGCTTGGATTCTTATTTGATTCATGGCAGCAGAATGCCATAATCCGAGTTGTCCGGACTCAGAGAGATAATGTACCTAAATCTTGTGTTAAGTGTCATGAGATACTTGGTGCAAATGAGAACTCAGAGCTCCAGTTCTACGTTCCACCAGAAAAACAAACATGGTTGAAGATAACATTATAAAGCCTCCAATTCTCTGTCATTTTCCCCCCCCACCACCATCCACAGAGCCTATCTTCACCACAAATCGAGTATCAGACAGCTCCAATGTAACAACTAGGGGTAAAAATAAGATGAAAATCACCTTCACAGCATTTATATAATCTGCCCATATCCCAGCTCAAGGCATAATCAAAACAACTCTCTAAATTAGAAGCTGATACATTCCAACGTGAAGAAATGTTTCAAAACACCCTTCAGGGACACCTCACCCATGTTTCCTTAGCAAAATTTCCATGCCTCTAATCCTTGCTGATTAAGGGTCAGAAGAAACTCTAGCAAAACAAATTCCCCTTTACAATGGGACATTGTTAAATCCTTGAGATTGAGAGTCTTCTCATAGAAAGGAGGGGGGGTCAGAACCTGAGCTCCAGCTAATAACTGTGCTGCATGAAAAATGCTAAAGGTACGAAACAAGACCTTGATCTTACAAAGACTTTCACGGCTGCTTAATTTTCCACACATGGCTGACCCCACTGAAGCCATGTTACACAATAGCCCCACTGACTTCTCCCAAGCCAAGCACCATCACCTGGGTTTGAAGGGCTGGGAGCCATGATAAGCTGCTGAATGCTCTTGGGGGATTGTAAAACACATTAAGAACCTCAAGGTCACATCTGTCCTAACTAAAAATCCTGAGCCCACTGCTCTGTTGCTGTGTTCTTAAGAAACCTTCAGCTATCACTGTGCCTGCTCCCAGGGGCAGCCCAACATGATGGACATTAGACACTGCACTTGTATAAACAGCAAAAGGCTCTTGTAAAAAGTGGTGGTTGGGAGGAGCATTAAGCTCCTGAGCTAGTCTGAGCCTAGGTTAATTTATTGTAGAAGATTACACATAATTATTTCCATCTTTTCCTACCCCAGCTTTTCACTTTTTTTGCATTTTCCCCCCTTCTTTTCTTTTCTTACCTAAATTGCACTTCCCTTTTTCCAGCTCATATCCAAGAGGACATTGACAGACATAGGAGCCATGGGTGTTGTTGCAGGTGGCCAGCGCAGGACAAGGGTTAGAAAGGCATTTATCCACATCTACAAAAGCAGAAAAAAAGCCCAGGCTATAGTTACGGAGTGATAAAAATCATCAGCTGTTGACCTAAAAAAGATCAAGCTGGCTTCTCTTCTATGACCCCTTGAGCATTGTCAGATGCTTCCTTGCATCCTTTGCACCTAATATTTATCCTGTTCTTAATTATTCTGTTGGAGCTGAAAGAATAAGTACAAACCACTTTCTCTTGAATATTCATTCAAAAGCCCTTGGGATCTAGTGTTGATCCACGTTAATATGAATACACAGCTTGTTTAGAGCACAGCTCATCTGCAGATCTCAAGGTGTTTTTCAAAGACAAACAACCCTGCATGTATGATGGAGAGACTGAAGGAGGGAGTATGGACACAGGAATATGGACTCCTGCCCTTTTCATGCAAGCCCTGCTTCCATGATCCAAAGCTACTGGTGGAACACTGATGCAGTCTTTAGATTAATCTGTATTGACAGAGGCAGCCCGGGCTGCCATCACCTCCTTTACTGGGGCTGCAGCCTCCTTTGTGCCAGGCTGGGGCTGGTCATGGTGATACCTGCCAGTGCCACTGCTCATAATGCACTTTCTGGTGGGTGGGCAAGGGCTTGGGGAGCAGATACCAAACTGCGAAATACACAGTATCAGGGTATTAATGACTGTAGACTCAGGTGCTTCACAGATTAGCCAACTCAAACTACAAATTCTGGTTAAGATATCCAATATTCCCCTTGAAAAAATACACATCCTGCTCAAAAACACTCTTCTTGCTATCCATATGACTCACACAAGCACAAATGCAGGTCACGCATGTGTGCAAGGACAGACTGCAGGCAGACCCACAGACTTGCTGGTGACAAGGTGCCACAAGACAAGCCAAACATCTTACAAACCACTCACAGCTCTGCAGCAGAGGCAGGAAGGATGGGCTTTGAGGCTAAAGCACAAATGTGAGAGCCAAACCCATGTCTGTATTTCTGACAGTGCTGCGATACACAGCTTCACACAGGCCCTGCAGGCCAGACAGTCCCAAGCCAACCTCCACATCAAGAAACACCATTTGACACAATCTTCATGTCTTGCCTAGCCTGGCACAGCTGCCTCAGCATCAGCAAGAAGGTTTGGTATCTCTGATCTAAAGCAAGCAGAAATGAAGGGTTGTATTTTCAAACCCTGACTTTCACTCTGCCATCTTTCAATCTGTGATTTGTATGGTGGGAAACAGGGCAGCTGTCCCCACTTGCTGCACTGAGTGCCCCTGTTCAGAGGACTCCATGCCCAAGGCAGCAGAAGGATATTTTGCATTCTGGTAAATGGACAGAACTTGGTAATTAAAGGAAAGGGTAATTTGGCAAATGTGCAAATCAGTTAAAAGGATTTTAGCAAAACATTGCCCCAATGTTTTGCTAAAAAAATAATCCATTCTCCTCAAGTGATTTTTTTTTTTTGCACAAAGTCATAGCTCTAATTAAAACCAAGCCTGATAAACAACCTTTGAATAATTAATAACTGGATGGAATATATGCTATTACCAGTATTTCACTGAGATTAATATAATTAGCACACACAATCTCTTACAGTGGCACAAGGGCCAAGCTCCTGGACTTTAAATATACAATTGATTTCCACTCATGTGAAGCTTTGGTCAGTGTATTTACTTGGAAGAAAATGAGCCTGGCAGTAGTAATAAGTGATTGTAACAATACATTCAGCAAGACTATGGTATGTAGCCTACCAGGAGAAGCAAAAGGCCCTTGAGTATAGGATTCTTTAATGAGGTGAGAAGAAAACAACCACAGATTGTAATAACAGAAGTTCCAAGAGAAATACCAAGTGCTGGTCAACCACCCTTTCTCATACTGACCTATATGGGTAGATACTGTCAATCAATTGACGACGACAAAACACATCCTATGCTTACTTGGAAGGCCAGGCAGCTGTGTTTTCTCAAAATTCCCAAACATCAGCTTAATGTTTCTGTCAGAAAGGTTCACCAGCATGCTCCCCCTTTTCCAGGAGTTCAGCTTGATTGCTACACCCTTTTCTTAAAAATAGCAGCGTGGAGACTGAGCTTTTATCTCCAAACCCTGCTGACAACAGACTTGCCATGCATACATACACACCCCCCCCCTTCAAAGGTCTTTAAAGTGTGACCTAGACATTCCTGGCCCCACCACTGACAGGTGCCATTGGACACGTTACCTGTTCCTGGAGATGACATCCTCAGCCCAGTTGTGCTACTTGGCGGAGAAATGGTGGTTGGTTTGGTACCAGCCAAAGTAGTTGCTATGCTCACAGTGGTCTTGCTGGGTGCAAGGGTTTTAGAAGGACTCGTGACAGGAATGCTTTCCTCAGTGACTTTACCAGGCCCTGCAGCTGTGGTACCCACGGCTTCTGTGCTTTCACCAGTGGTATACACATGCTTAGTGGCAGCAGGCGTTTCAGCTCTGTGGGCTTTCATGGTGGTAGCATCACTTGGGGTGGTGGCCAGCGTTGTCAGCACAGAAGGTTTCACTGTGGTCAGTGCCACTGCAGGGACGACGACACTGTGGTTTGTTGCAGCTGGTGAGGGACTAATGGGTGTATCTGTAGGCCCAGCCCATGGGGTATCACTGGCTGTGGTGAGCAGGGGCACTGTCTTCCTAGAGCTGTCTCCTTGGGCCGTGGCAGCTCTTGGCAAGGCAGTCTCCATCACCACTGTGGGAGCAGACACAGTCACAACGTGTCCACCAAGCTGCTCCATGGGTGCTGTAGGGAAAGGAGATTCGGTGGAGGTGAAGATGGTTCGGTTCTGGGGCTGGTGTGTAACACTGTGCTTTTTGGTCCCTCTGGGTGAGCTCCCAGCCACAGCAGCTGTGGAGGGCACCCGCCTGGCCACAGTTGTAGCTACAGGGGTGCTTGCTTGATCACTGTCATTGGACTGAGAGATGGATGATGGTGACGAAAACAGAGGCAATAAAGATACCAATGAATAAGATGGAGAAAGCAATGAGGAAGTGGGCGAGGAGGATGACAAAGCCTGCAGAGGGGGTGAAGATGCTGTCACAGAGGATGAGAGTGGCTCAGAGGATTCTGATGTTGTAAACATCAGTGGTGGTGGTGTTGATGACAATGAATGATGTAGTGATGACAGTGAGGAAGAGGCTGGAAATGCTGATGTAGATAGAGATGATCTGCCAGTGGTCAACAACTCAGAGTCTGTGCCGAACACAGTTGTATTTTGTATGCCATCTGCAGAAGCAGAAGTCAACAGTTTGGAAGAGTGTACCACCAAGGGCTCTGTTGATGGTTCAACAAAACTGCCATCGCTGGATACATTGCTCCTTTTGTCCACAGGAGATTTTGATGCATCAGAAAGGCTGGAAATTTCAGAAAAAAAGGTGGAACTTTCTGAAGAGTCAGCAGAGATGCTGCTATTTGAGATGGACAGAAGGGTCCTTTCTCCTCCTCTGGTATATGTGGTTGAAATGTATGTGCCATCTGTATGAGAAGCCGAGGTCCTTTTCTCTGCATCAATGCCGCTGACTGGCTGATGGCTACTTGACAAGCCTGGAGCAGAAGGACAAGATATATTAGGAAGACAGATTAATATGAAAGTATTTTGATGTAGTATTAAAATCACTTGCTATACACATGAAATGTTCTTGTCTGAACTGGCCCATGCCCTTCTGAAAATTAAGAACACCATCCAAGCATGAGTATCAAATTAGGAGTCTTTCACACTCCTTAATTGATTCTAAAATGATGACCTCAGACAGACACAAGGCTCCTGTGAAACGTGGAAGTTTCTAACACACTCTTCTTCCAGTATTGTTTTCCTATGGGATTCAGCATGCATTGTTCTGTGGCAATTTGTGGCAAGCTAAGCAGGAAAATTAATTTGTACCCTTTATCATTTGTAGCTTACAAAACTCATATCCTCTCCCTCTTATTTTCCATTCCCGGCTAAAGAATATCCATCTTCTTCAGTCTATTTGTTTTTAGACACAGTGAACTTCATGCCTCTGCAGAATAAAATTATTACATTATATTAATTTGCAGCTTATCATGAACTCAGTTATTGAAAGCTTTGCAGTCAGGGAATCTTAAATGAGTAGCACATTAGGCTGCAAAAAAAATAATCAGATCATTTAGCATAGAAGGTGCAGTCAATCTTGTAATATGAACTTCAGGATATACAGCTCAGTTCAGCAATCTCTAAAAAAACAGGGTATTGGAAAACCTGGTTTAATTCTAGAATTGGCTTAGGTTGCCACAAAACATTCCTGAAAGCATCACCCAAAAGAAATCAGTCAAGGTGCAGAAAAAATAATGCAGCTATCAAACCAGGAGAGCTACTGGGTACATAGTGTCGCTTCTGGAATGATTCCCCAGCCAGCCACGTGGGTCTGGCTTTGAGTCATTTGCTGAAAACATCCCCCTGCATGAACCTGCAGGTGGCATTGCATGCACTAACAAATGAGAACTTTGTGTACAACACAGGGAAATGCAGAACAGTAGGAACATTCCCTCCCTACCAGAATGTACACCAAGAGACAACGACTTACTTGTGAGATCGCTCTGGAAAGAAGAGTGAGTGGGTATCTTGGAAGAACGTGTGAAGAGTGTCTCTGTCACAAAGCCTGCAAAGCCCCCACTGCTGGTGGAGGTGTGGACTGTCCTGCTCTGCTCCTCAGAAGCTGCCTGAGCCAGCCTCGGAGCATCGGTGGCTTCGGCCAAGGAAACGGAGCTCTCTGTGCCATCAGCCAGCGTGCTGCCCATCACTGAGTGCAGTGTCCTCGCTCCACTGCCAGCAGACGTGGATGAATTGTACACAGGATCAGTCACGGGGCTGGACATCCCTTCCTCTGCATTTTGGCTGCTTAGGGAGTGATGGATTCTGCCCATGGCTGGAATAGGATTGAAAAAGCAGGCGTCTGATTTTATCATCACAGAGCAGAGAGAGCTTGTGAGTTCTACAATAATTCTGTTTGGAAATGCAGATTAATCAAATTCCATAGGCAAACACTGATTAAATACAGATGAAAGTAGATCTCACATAACTATCACCTTAAATGTGGATTTAACACAAAGTCTACTCCAAAGAACCAGGACAAATACAGAGGGGCAATTGGTACCATTAGAGTCATAATGGCATTTTGATGTTATTTATAATGATCACCCCAACCCAGACAGGCAGCAGATGTGTCCCACAGCAAAAAAAGTTACATGTCTCATTCCTGACACCTTTTTGTTAAGCATCAACACCTGCAGATATACAACACCAAGGAGCAGAACCACCACTGCTTATGAAACCTGCATGCGACACCTGCAACAGCTCTGACACGTGTGAGTGGTCTTATCACCACCATGGAAAAGGGGAAGGGAGTGGCAGCAGGGTTTTTCCTCAATTCAAACACCATCCTAGAATTCAGGAAAACTCACTGGAAGGTTCGCTGGCAGCTGAGAAGTAGGTGGAGACCTTGGATGAAAGGTTGAACTTAGGCTCTGGGTACCCTGCTTGGCTGGGTGAGAGGTGTCCTGCTCCAGGCCATGCTGTAGAGGATAGCAGGAGGCCAGTGTGAGGCTCTCTGGCTGTATCTGGATAAGATGTGAGGTTTTCTGCTGCTGTGCTCCACACACCATGGTTAACTGCAGGCTGAGATGCTCCCTTCTTGTGGCTGGAGAGCGTGGTTGAGATGTCTGTGGTCTCAGCAGGAGCACCAGAAACTCTTCTTCCTCCCTCTGGAACTACAAAGCAGAGATATACATAGATATATAATAAAACATGTATTTTTTTTACTGATAATACCTTTAAGGCCTCTAACAGGGGCTAAAATCTGAATACTTCAATCGCCACAGCAGTGGTGGCACCTGGTGCCCAACATCATTTACTTGCTAAGTGGGGTTCCCAGGGAGTCTTTACTTTTCCCCTTTATGCAAAAAAAAAAATAAAAATAGATTGGGGGCCATAGCATTTCTGAAGGAGAACAGTGGCAGGGAGGTAAAGACCTGGTCTTGAATGTCCTGCAGAAACTTCCCTTGGGTGGACCAGCTAGTTTCAAACCAGCTCTGGTGGGATCCTGGCAGCCCAGCTAATGCTGAAACATGGTAATGGGATATAAGGAACAGCAAAAGGTCTACCAATCCTTTGCCATATCTCATGCCAGTCTCCTCCAGACTGAGGGCTGAGGTCAAAGCTCCATGGCAGCCTTTACATGTGGCCCAGAAGAGATGGATGGCCATCTAGTTGCCACCTAGAGAAGGGCTGCCCCAAGTGCTCTTAGGTGAACAATTCATCAGTTGTGTAATGCCCTCCACTATAAACCAGGCTTAACTAAAAAGGCAAACCTACTTTAAAGATAGGAAAGGGAGGGTGGCAGCTCAGGAGTGGGGCAATGTGGAGGGATGTCCTCCATGGTAAACAGAAGCCACAAGACCCACCTGAAGCACTTGGTGAAGGTGAAGGCACTGAAATGCTGGGAGAAAATGCAGGCAGTGGCTTTGTTGAAAGCTCACCCAGCCCAGCACCACTCTGTGAAATATGGCTCTGTCTTCCAGGCTCTGTTGCTGATGAGGACAGCAGAAGAACCCCATACAAGGAGCTGGTGTGGAAAGGAGCAGGACTGGAGCTCTCTGCAGTGCTGAATGCCGCATGGGCATCTGATATGGGTACCGTGCTTCTCTCCCCACCGCTGGTGGCTACCACTGAGCTGGGTGTACTGGTAACATCAGGCAGGTGTCCTCCCATAGCTGAGGTCCTTTCTGCTGAGAATAGACAAAGCAAAATGGTTTTATTCATCCTAAGCTATAAAGGTGGCCATGCTCTCTTTCATCATCACTCTTAGGCTGACAGCACAGATACAACGTGGCAGAAGATCCAAGCCTGAATAAAACAGTAACTGTGAAGACACGGTTCTTTACCATGCAAAGAGGCACTACTCACAGGAGGACACCCTGAAGAGGGTGCTAGCAACAAGTAGTGGGAGCACAGAGGGGTTTGCTTCCTTTAGGTGCTGCTCCTGGCTGCATTGCCCATAGGAACTTCCTGATACTTAAGGCATGGCAGATTGTATGGGATCAATAAACACAGGGTGGAAATCAGGAGTGACTGGTGGTGTCCCCTGCTTGTACAAGTACAGTCAATAAGGCAAGTCTTGAAATGATGCTGTCTCAGAAAATACCCCAAAATCTCGGGGCCAGACTGCTCTTGCAGTGAAGCTGGGTTTTTCTAGTGACCAAATGCAAAAATCAGCTAATGCATTTCTCTCTGGAAGTTGAAATGCCCAACAGCATTGTCCAGCACCTTCTAGCATGCCCTCACTCCACCATACAGAGCAGATGTTTGAGGTCTACAGGAAGAAGCCTCATGAGTACAGTCAGAGCTCACCTGGGGAAGCACTTTCTGAAGCAGGTGGTGAGCCTGTGAACAACACAGTGGCACCTCTGCCACCACCACTGTGGGCTCCTGAAGAGGACCAGGTATGGTCTGGAGAGCTGATGGTTTTGGTAGCAGTGGTGGAAATCTCTGTTGTTTGGGTCAACTTGGTGCTGGCTGGCAGAGACCTTAACGTCCTCCCTCCACCCTTTGTGGCTGTCATGGAAATGGAGGCACCGGTAGTAGGGTAGTTGGTTCTTCTCTCTGTTGACAGGATGCTGAATGAAACATGGCTGCTTCCAGTGGCTAAGATGTGATAAAGAAACAATTTACATTTTTACACATGTGAAACCATAACCAGACAGATTTGCTTCCAGTATCAGCCAGAGGCAGCAAGTACACACATGAGTAGAACAATATGAGAAGATGTCAATCCAGAGAAAACAGGAAATTTCCACAGACATGAATCTTCCCTACAGAAATCTGTCTTCTAAAGAGCATGGTCTGAATGCTGAGAAAAGTGCTATTATGTAAGAATTGTTGAACTACTAACTCTGCACACTTGATTTCACCATTATGTGCCTGAATGAACTCCGTGCTGCTAGAACAAACAAATACCATAACAACCCAGAAAAGCCTGGAAATCAGTTCAGACAAAGCTCAATGCTGAGCAGCAAGACAATCTTAGAGAAGAAGTCTGAAGAAATGGTGTCAGAGGTATCAGACCCTTTCATAACCACAGCAGGGTCTAGGACCAGACAGCAGCATGAAGGACCTCAGAGGCCACATTGAATGTTGCCTTAAATTTATTGAGTTGGTTCAATTTCTGGGAAGCAGCCTGGTCCAAGGGGTAGGACAGAGGGCAGGAACTGAAGTTCATTGCCTGGGACTGCAGGACATGATCTAATCCTCACTTGCTTAGCTCTCTTGCCTATATGGAGATGGCAACTGGAGATAGTAAAGAAAAGAATCATGATTTGAAAGCTGATTGTTTTTCTTGGCATAATGAAACTTTCCTCCTATGTGCCCTTTCTGTAAAACACCCAAACCACATTTTTTGGTCAAGCACGAGCTGGAATATTTCAGACACAAAATCACACTGCATCTTTCCAAACAGTCAGGAAAGTGCAGGAGACAGTAACAGTCCTCCCTTTACTTTGAAGAAAAATGGTCTTTCACTTCTAACTTGAGCTCACCTCGGGAAGGACCTTCTGAAGGAGAGTCAGAGCGTGTTAGCAAAGGGTCTGCCACTTGCTCAGTGAAATCCATGATTTCTCTGGGCCTATGAACTCCAGAAGTCTCTCTCACAGAGGATGTGGATAAGGATTGAATTGTGCCCAAGGTCTTGTAAATGCCACTGCTGGACGTGGAAGCTTCTGCTGCCCATCCACTGCTGCCTGTGGCAAACCTTGGGGGCCTTCTGCTGCTGGCCTTGGCTGCAATTAAAGTGCTGGTGGGAAAGGAAGCAAGGGGGGTTTTCTCTGTTGTTGAGCTGTTAACTGGTCGGTGGCTGCTTCTCACACCTAAGACAGAAAAAAACAGGTTTGCTTTGTGTATACAGAGCCATACACTTGAGGGATTGTTTATAGAGCATGCATTTCTATGCTGTTTGTTGGCAAATTGAACAATCCAAGTTCTCAGGCTGCAAAAGGTGCTGCTTTCCAAAGAGATGAATCCCTTATGATCAAGTACACGTGGCTTACAAAATTCCATGAAAATCTCAACTTAAAGCCATGTCTTTCACCTTCAGGCTGTGCACAGTACCTGATTTATGCATTTAAGCTGCCTTTGAGCCTGTTCAAATCAGAGTATACACCCCTAACTTCAAATAATATCTAGAGGATGAACTAAAACAGGCCTGGTTAAGGTTTTTTAGTGACAGTTCAGAAAGCCAAGCTGCCGTCTCGGTATTGGGCTGATGGGCAAGCCTTCAAAAGCACCAGGCAGCCAAGGCTGTGTGGGGGCAGACACAGCCTCACTTACACAATGATCAGCACCATAGCCTGAAGTCTGACCCATCTTGATTTACCCCATGGTTAACAGCTGCACTGCCCCAAGGCTCTTCCAAACCACAGTGCTGGGGATGTTGATACTTCACCAGTTCACTAAGATCTGGAGCTGCACTATGACTTGCAGAGCAGTGGGCTTAACTGTGAATTAATGTTGAATCAGAGAAGCATTTCAGTTGGAAGAAACCTTTCACATCACAAGGTTCAACCATTAACGTAACACTTCTAAGTCACCACTAAACCATGTCCCTAAGTATCAAATCAACATGCCTTTTGAATACTTCCAGGGATGGTGACTCCACCAGTGCCCTGGGCAGCCCACTCTGGTGCTTAAGAACCCTTTCAGTAAGTAAATTATTCTTAATATCCAACCTAAACCTCCCCTGGTGCAACTTGAGGCCATTTCTTCTTGCCCTATCACTTGTTACATAAGAGAAGAGACCAACACCCACCTCACTACAATCTCTTTTCAGAGAGTTGTAGAAAGCAATGAGATCTCCTCTAAACCTCCTTTTTCTTTTTTCTCCAAGCTAAATCCCAGTTCCCTCAGCTGCTCCTCACAGACTTGTGCTCTAGATCAGCCCCTCACCAGCTTCACTGCCCTTCTTTGGACATGCTCCAGCACCTTATTGTGGGGTTAGTGGGGAGAGCTCACTTGGGACCGCTCCATGGGCAAAGGGTGTCAGCACTGTCATGGCAGTGAGGACTGCCAGAACACTTTCACAAAAATCAGCCTGCATGGCAGAAACCCAGCAGAAGTGTCTCCAGCAGAGAAGACGTGCATGCACATATCGCTAAACCAATGGCTGCTTTTCCCAGTGCAGGACTAATGTTAGCAGTGAGGACACTGATATTATTTGCTCTTTCACCCAAAAGCTGAGATCCACTCCCACCCGTCCCAGCAGCCCCACTGCCAGCCCAAAGCACCCAGTAATAGAAATAGCCGAGTGTCCAATAGGGACTGGTGGTCATATCTAAAGAAAAACAGGCTGAGGATGCAAACTCCCACCCAGTCCAAAAGCAGCCAGCTTGCTGACTAGCAACTTTACCTCTTGAAGTATTTTCGAAGGGAGAGAGGGAACTTGTGAGTGAAGGCTCCCCAGGAGGTGTTGGGAGATCAGTGGCTTCCTGTGGGCTGTTGAGATGGTGTGTCCTGGCCCCCAAGGAGAAGGTGCTGCCCAAAGACCTGGTAGGGTTGGTTCTGGTGGCAGAGCTCCTTGTAAGCCTGGCAGTGTGGCTGTTTGCAGGGAACACCTCTGCCCCTGCTGCCACACTGGGCGTGCCACCACCGTGGGTGTCCAAATACAGAGTCACCTCTTCTGCAGCTGGGATGCTCTTGGGTTCATAACGGCTGCTAAAGGCTACAAAAGAGGAGACATGAGATATAAAACTCCATACATACAAAATTCCATACACATAAATGAAAAGAGCTGGAAAGGTTCCATCCTGCTATCAGCAGGTATAAACAACACGTGTCCGAACATTCAGTATGGGAATATTTAACACTGGGAAATAATTAAGACAGGGGAGAAAAACAGTGTCTACATAGGAACTCCTGAAGTTATTGCTTGCAAGATTCAACTGAAAGTTTTCAAGGGAAAAAAAAATCTATCCTCCTCTTCCAACAAGAATAATATTTATCTGTACTTTCATTTCTGTGAAATGTTTTTCAATGTACAGAATGTGCCAAATACAATATTATTCCTCCCTTCTTTAAAATAAAAAAGGATGTATTTTGCTTATAAAGAGTCTTTAAATAATGTTCTGAGTTACACAGCTAGCTATCAAAACTCACTTGTGGAAGCGCTCTCTGAAGCAGACGGCGAGCCTGTGAGGATCGGGACTGTGGCACCTCTGCCACCACCGCCCTGGGCTCCTGAAGAGGACTGACTCTGATCTGAAGAGCTGGTGATTTCAGTGCCAGAGGTGGAAATCTCTGCTGCATCAGCCAGCCTGGCGCTGGCTGGCACAGACCTTAACGTCCTCTCTCCACCCTTGGTGGCTGTTGTGGAAATGGAGGTGCTGGTGGTGGGGAAATCCGAAACTCTCCTCTCTGTGGCCAAGACGCTGGATGGTTGGTAGCTGCTTCCAATGGCTACGGCACAACAAAAAAGCCTGGATTTATACCTAAGAAATTATAAACAGATGGATCCATTTTCCTCCCAGATGCTTACAGTGCACACATGGATTTTAAGCATAGGAAGTTTTCAATCTGGACAAAGTGCTCTTTTGGAAAGGCATGAAACCCCTTGCTGCAGGAAGACCTTGCACAAAACCTGGGGCTCGCTGCCAGGACACCACAGCTTCATGAGAGCCAGGGCAGCCCAGCCAGTGGAAACCCCCATGGGACAAGGACTACAAGGACCTGCCTTTAAATCCCACCTTTGCTCTAAGATTGGTGGAAATCAGTCCATGCTCTCTCAGTAGTTTTTGTAGCTTGCATAGGGTATCAAAGAGCAAAGGGGGGAAACCTGAGTGCAGTCATGAGCTCATTACATGTCCCAGGGCTTAACGGGACACAGGCAAAAGTGCTTAAGGAAGCACAAAATAGGGTAAAACAACAAATCATAGACTAACCAATCTCACCCACAGCAGTGCTTTCTGAAGCCAGGTGAGAAGGGGCAAGCCAACGCTCTGTGGAGGACCCAGGAAAATGTCCTTGTACTGGGGCCAGTGAGAAGGGTGACAAGGCGAGAAGCTGAGCCACAGAGCCAGGCACTGCCCTTTGGATACCAGACCTCAGGTTCTCTGCCGCTCTGATGCTGCTCCCAGCAGCTGGGACAGAGGGAAGGGACATGTCAGAGTGAGAACCCTGGAGAAGTGTTTGCTCCTGGCAAGCCCCAGGCACAGGATAAGGACTTGGCAACACTGAGGTTTTCAGTAAGTTCACGTAGAGTGAAGCCTCCATTTTTGAGAGCTTCAGAAATTAGCTGCTCGCAAAGCAAACAATGGGAACCTGTGGAGCCCGGAGACCTCAGGTTTGTTGATCTGTGACAGCTGCTGAAACACAGGCATCTCACTGTGTCCAGCTGAGAGTAAACCCACTTGGTGTTGCCATGAGCATGGGTTACCAACATCATGCCCTACTACAGCACTGCTCAGCTGGGACATGCAGGCCAGGTGGGCCTGGGAGTCAGCTTTGCTCTGCAGCTGGCTCTGAACCAGCCAAGATATTTCACAGTTCAAGTACCCACCCTGCAGAAAATACACTGATAAGGTCCAAAGATTTTTTTTTTAAGCAAAAAAAAAGAAGTTGGAAAAAGTTGGGAGGTTTGGGATCAAATGATTTTTTTTCCCCATTGCTTTTTCCTGCTTCCAGTAGGAAAGTTCAGCTAGTGTCCAAATAATAACAGAGTGCATGCAAAACAACATCTTCAAGGCAACAATCTTCAAGAAAGCAAAAATTACATAAAGGCTTTTCAAAGCTATAAAGACATTTGTGGGCTTGCAAAGCTCACCTCCAAAAGTGCTGTCTGTGGCAGGCAATGCTGTGAGGGAAGGACTTGTGGAGTCCCCTGTGACATCTCTGGGGTGTAGGATGATGTGGTTTATACCAGTCTGGATACTGGAAGCTTGGGGAAAGCACTGGGGCTGTCCTGGAGAGCCAGGGATGGGGGTGCTGGGGAGGGGCTGTGGTCCCCAATGGACCAGGTGAAGTGGCTGCAGTGCCCATGTGAGAGCTACCAAGTGGTTCCATGCCCACCTAGCTGCCTGGTGGTTGAGAGGGGCCACCACCGTCTGCAAGGCAATGGGGGAAGGCAAAGGAGAGAGCGCTGAGCTACCCATCCAGTATTCTCTGCTGTCACCTTCCATCTCCTCCCACAGACTGTGGTCCTCTGGTCTGTACGTTGCCTACAGCAGCTTTGTGTTTGGGAGCTGTACTGCATGATTCATAGCTTTCAAGGCCAGGAGAAGCCCCATGGATCCTTCCCTCCACCTTCATGCATAAAGAATGCCAGAAATCTGCCCTGGGCACGTGGTGAGGATGGACAGCCAGATCCAGCACACAAAGCTCTAGCAGTGTAGGGGAGCTGGGCTTAACCAATGCCTACTTTCTCCAGGGTGCAGTATCCACCTCATTGCCAGGCTGCCCCAGGATGGCTCACCTGGGTGACGAGTCTCTGCGGATGAAGGAGGCACTCCTGTCCTCGTTGTGCTGTCAAACTCCACCACATCCCAGCCTCCGTGGTGCCTGCCCAGAGTCCTCTCAGCAGAATCTGTGCTGATGGCTGCCAAAACCAGTGGCGTCCTCTCAGTAGTTGCGGGAGGGCTGGGAGAAGCCAAAGCCCTCTTGTCTCTTTCTCGGCAACCCACAGCACAGTGATGACTTCCTTCAGCTGCAAAGCAATGTAGAGAAGGACATGTTTTCCCTTGGACAAGTTAATTTGTCTCAGCTGAGGTGGCAACAGCAACTGTGCCCAGTTCTTGGACCCTCAGTTTAAGAAAGATATTGAGTTGCTCGAATGTGTCCAGAGAAGGGCAACAAAGCTGGTGAGAGGTTTGGAGCACAAGCCCTGTGAGGAGCAGCTGAGGGAGCTGGGATTGTTTAGCCTGGAGAAGAGGAGGCTCAGGGGAGACTTTGTTGCTGTGTACAACTACCTGAAGGGTGGTTGTAGACAGGTGGGGGCTGATCTCTTCTCCTGGGCAACCAGAAAAAGAAGACACAGTCTCAAGCTGTGTAGGGGGAAGTTTAGGCTGGATCTTAGAAAGAAGTTCTTCACAGAAACAGTGATTGGCCATTGGAATGGGCTGCCCAGGGAGGTGGTGGAGTCAATGTCCCTGGAGGTGTTTAAGAAAAGACTGGATGAGGCACTTAGTGCCACGGTCTAGTTGATTAGTTAGGGTTGGGTGGTTAGCTGGACTTGATGATCTCAGAGGCCTCTTCCAACCTGGGTGATTCTGTGATCTGTAATCTGTGACCACCTGCAGTGGTACCCAACCCTATCATATGCAATAGATCATAGCTTCAGCCCCAGCGTTTTCTCGTTTTAACAGAGCACACTGCAAGAGGGAGTGCTGGGAAGAGAGGGTTTCCATAACCAAAACCCACTAGTATTTCAAAATTTGTCTTCATTTGTGCAGAGCAAAAGATGCCCAGTTTTAAAAAACAAAAACTTTAGAAATGCAGAGGGCAGCAAGGAGCTTATGCTAGAACAGCCAGCAACTGGCAGCCTGAGCAGGCCAGAAACACACTCTGGTCCCTAAGCAGGAAAAACAAGGAGACATTAAAGACTTAAAGAAAACCTCTATGGTCATATCTCTCTCCTTTTTTTTTTTTTCCACATTTATTTCATCTAGGAAAAAAATGAAGTGGGGAGAGGGCAATCAGCACAGCCTTATCCTGCTGGTGTGGGAAACAGACTTTGATTTAGTGCATGCTTAAAGTGCATTAGTTTACTTATGACCACAGTCCCACCAAATGTGGTGAAGATTATGAACAAGCCTGCGCTCACTTGCCTGATTTCCACATGAGGACCTTAGCTACACAACTGCTCAGATATTTTTAACTCAGGCACTTATGATCTAGGCTGGATTCGTGATGGGGTTCAGCTCCTCCTGGGAGGAGGCATGGGGATTCCAGAGAGCTCTGCTTTGCACACAGCCTTTAAGCTGCGCAGACGGGCAGGACTCTCTGGGGTGCTATTGGTGGTAAATAACAGCAGTAGCAGCTCCTGAGAACCACCTTCATTCTAAGGTTAAAAAAATAATCAGATGTTCTGGGATTGGATTTCATCCAATTTTTTTCAATTTCTAGCAGCAGGGCAGGGATAATTCTTAAGCCACAGGCTATTCTCAATCCATGGGCTAGGTATGGCAAACAGGGACCCTCACACTGATAAAACTTACCAGGAGGATGGTTATGAGTGGGCAGGTGGGTCGTTATCCCAGCAGATGGGCTGCCTGAGGGTCCTGCTCCTGGTGGGGTGGCATCCCTATGGCCGCTGAGAGGACCAACACGCATCGTGACCTCACCTGCTGCCAGCACAGCACCATGGCTGGCAGGCAGCAATGTCTGCTCCCCATTCCTGGCCATCATTGTCACCAGCTCTACGCCGTCCACAAGTGCAGCAGAAGTCCCCATCTCCATATCTGACCTCCTTGCCTGCCTGGTGCTTTCAATGACTGAAAGGCAGGACAAGAAAACCATTAAAATCCCATCACTGCTGGACGTGCAGGCTCGGCTCATGGCAGTACCACCAAGGCCAAGCTCTGATCTCATTTTCACCAGAGAAAATTTTTGCATAATCAAAATACAGATGTGAAATTTATCTTCTGGATTCACATCAGTGGAAATCAGCTTGATCTGTAGGGCCAAATGTCAAAACCCGCTTTAGTGCCTAAGTTCAGTTCAGCACCCCCATGCTTTTTGTGTGCGTGTATGTGTTAGGAGAAATAAATCTTTGGAGGAGCAAAAGAGACAGTCTTAAACTAATAACCAATGGAGCTACACAATCTGGAGCTCATGGGAGGAGGGTATAGGTGTCCAGAGCTGAGAGCCAGCTGGAGACCAGCACAGCCCACATGCCCCATCCCAAGGGTATGAATGGAAGATGGAGGGCCCACAGCTTTTCCCTTTTATCTGCTTAGCCAGTGCTTGCAGGATGCTTGATCTCAAATCCCACTGCCTCCACAGAGCTAGCTTGAAGCTGGCTGGGAACTGCAGGGCAAACAGGAAGGTTGGCATAACCCATCCAGCCTCCATGAGGCACCAGAAGAAGAGATCAATGCATGGTGTGGTTTACACTGGCTGTTCAGGTGTTAAAGCAACCTTGGGTGATTGACATTTTGGTGTATCTGACATTAATGTCTACCAGATGATAACAGACAAGGTGGAGACATTTGTACATCTGCAGGTCTATTTCCTGTGATCAACTGTGGGTGAAGCCCCTGCTCCACCCTGGCAGTGCATGGACCTACTCTCTTGCTCCTGCAAGAAGGCTGCTCCAGACTTCCACCTCTCCCATATCTAGAGCTATTTTCTCATTTCATTAGAATTCATTTATGGAACAAATGTTGGTTCCTAAGCCAGCACTACCCTTTAGCTTAGCTAGCTCTTCCCCTCTCTCTGCTTCCTCCCCACCACACCAATGGGCAAAAGCAGCAATCTCATCCTCTACTTTGCAAGGTTTCTTGTGTATTTCTACCATCTGCTGTATCTCATGGACCCAAAAATTACTTCTCCCAGAGATGTCAACAAGCATTACATGCTTTACAGGATCTCCAAAAGCACACAGATGGTTGTGTGCATCTCTAGAATATAAACATGTTCCCAAACTGAGCCCTAAGCAAGGACTGAAGATGTTACCCAGTAACCAGCCTTTCAGCTCAATCATTAACACTGACAACAGCAGCAGGACTCATGTCACTTCAGCCTTGGGTCTACCATCCAGCCTGATACTGCCTGAAGCAGAGCATCTAGAGACAGCTGCTGTGAGTAATTCCAGTGTTATCTGCAGGAGGAATTGGGGTTTCCAGTCCATGGTACCATCCAGGGCTGCATAAGGATTTCCCTATATACTGGTCACATGAAAACCAGCAGCAATCATCCCTGTCCTATGTTACAGTCCCAAGGCTTGTCTGGCTCTGCAACTTCAGATGCTCTTTCAAAGCTCACAAGAAGTCAAAGCAAGTCCATGGCTGTGTGATCTGAGACAGCAAGACATCAGTTTTGCCTATTTTCTTTATAACCAAAATGCATTCTCTGAGCTGAAATAGCCCAATGTATGCTACACTTGCTGAGTGGACAGAATGGGAGCCAGGCTAGGGAAACTGCAATGTAAGATGACAGGAACTGAAGCCACCCCAGAAAATGAGAAAAGTGTATTTTGGGAGAGGAGTTCTCCCCACTTTGCAGTTCACGGATCCACCAGGCTATGGGATGTGTCTTGCCTGCCACACACACAGCATCAGGGCTGCAGGTGACACATAGGCAGCAGCTAAAGACATCACTCAGTCTCCCCCCAGAAGCTCCAATGTTGAAAGTTAAGCCTTGCACATCTGTCCTTGGGCTCCAAGCACTTTCTAGAAGAAAGTTGTGCCTCAGAGAAACACCCATGGGACACCTACTCTTCCTTGCTTCCTTTGGGGTTGCTGTACCTGCCATGCCAGCAGCAGCAAATTCAGACAAGGTCTCTTCTATCCATCTGCAATAGCTTCAGGGGGAACTCATCAAGAAAAAAAGAGATCTATAGATAGGACAGCCTGCATTTCATTCTGGGAGTCTGAGCACCATGAGGCCCAAGGAGACATGAGCTGCAGTAGAGCAGAGCCCCTCAGGTGCCTTTACAGACAGCCCTAGCCATGGCTGCAATGCTCACCTCACCAAACCCACCGAGCAGCCACTGCCATCTGGAGCCCACTGTGAGCCGTCTCCTGCCCCATAGAACAAGCTGCTTGATGTCACCATTTGGACAAAGGGATGCAAATTCACCAGGGACTTGCTACACTCATTTACAGGCCAATACCCAGCCCATCACTGTAGCCTGCAAGCCTATTTATGGCAGCCCCAGATGCTGAAAAATGTGGGTGCTCTGGAGGGCAGCATGCTGACTTCCCCTCTGTTCCCCTCTTGTTAAAAGCTTTTGGCTGTGCAACCCGTTCCTATTGTGCCCGAGAAGCCAGCTTTGCTGCACAGAAACAAGGCAAAGCAGCAGATGCTTTAAGAAACCCTTAGGGAATGAGTACAGACAGAGGGAAATTTGCTTTCTCAGGTTGCCAAGTCATTTGTCAACAAGGGCTCCAGCCAGGCACACTAAAATATATAGCGGGGCACTGCAGCAGGCATTTAATTGCCACTTCTTAAAAACAGCCCTGGAAATGCCAGCACACAGTACCTTCAGCTACAACCCTTGATTGAATGCAGCCAGTTCAAAAGTAAAATGCTGCTGGCTGTTTATCTTGTTTGCCCTGCAAATCCAGAGTTTTCTCTATCCTCTTTTGGCTCTGCAGAACTGCTGGGAATAAATCGAAGCAAAATCCTTCCCCTTATCATGGGTGCCAGCAAACCCAGCTTTGAGTGCAGTCAGGGAGTGGATGGGCAGAATAAGAAGGTATTATTTACACAGGCTTTTTAAAGTCATCTGGCATTTTTAATGCTGCCTTGAAAGGTATGCCAGGTCCTGGTGCAGTCTCCCTTCCTCAATTCGGTGGGTGCAGAGCATGAGCATAAACCATGCTGGAAAATCCAAAATGCAATAAGGAAACCCCCCCACAAAATCAGGCTGTTCCATAAAACAGGCATGAAATCCCAGCTCATCACACACACGTATCAAACCAGACAGAAGTGCAAGAAAACCACAGTCTACTCTTGACTTTCCTACAGAAATTAGCTTTGAGATGACCGTGTGCTCAAGTGGATGGACCAAATGCAAACCCAAAACATTCACATGGGACAACTGCGCCTCCCCTGATGCATTAGAGACTTAAGGCTGAGTGGCCCTTTAGCTCAGGTACTGATTTGTCACTATCAATTTCTTCACCTCCTAAGCTGCCAGCTGATTTCCATGGTTTTAATCCACGTGACTGCAGCCGTCAAGAGAAATATTTGACTTTCAGTGCAAAACCCCTCTGCCACCCGCTGGGCTGGTGTTTTCCTTCCCAGTTAAAACTAGCAGTGATGCTCACCAGACAGGTCGAGGCTCAGCATTACTTTTTCTTCGCAAGCGTAACAAGTTTGTGGCTTGCTGGGAGCCGAGTTATAACACAGCCAGGACAAACAGATCAAGTTCCAGCTGATTTCCCAAGACTTTGGGTTTGCCCCTGGCAGCTCAGTTGGATATCTACCTTGTGAGACTCCTGAAAAATCCCTTTTGCACCAGCAGCTTTCTGTCTCCATCTCTGGGTGCAGCAGAGACAGTGTCCGGGCCAGGAGATGGCTGCTGTTGAGGTAATCATAGTGTCGTGGTGAGCCTCAAGACTCAACCGTGGGACAGAACAACACTGAAAAGCACAATACTGCAAGTTTTCAGCAGAGGCTGTGATTGCTCATGGCCTCTTTAGGGTACAGATTGGAAAGGGGGAGCAGGATTCCTGCAGACATCATTCGACAGGAGCACCACAGCCAGCCAAGGTACACCACAAGCTGTTCCAGGCCTGCTGCTTTCTGGCAGAGGAGATTTTTCTCCTCAGAGGGCAGAAAGAGACTCCCTCAACTGGGGAATGCAAATTTAATCTGTGCACACAGAAAAAGCTAAGAGTGGTTGCTTGGCTGCCCACAGAGGTCCTTCACCCCAGAGCAGTCCCTCCTCGAAAGGGTGTTGATTCCCTGGGGACCATTCACAGGACAGCTGCCCAGGCAGCTGCTCTTTCACCAGGGATATGGCCACCCTGGGAGCATCCCATACTGAGCCGAGCAGGGGTGAAGCTAAAGCAGGCTCCTCCCAAGGCCAGGCAGCTATAATTATAAAGACCACATCTGTTAACGTTGCATAATCTTAGTAACATCCCAGGCTCACAGAGGGAAAAATCCTCATCTCATCTTAAGAAACTCTTTGCCGGCTGTAGGAAAAGGTTAGGAAGAAAAGGCAGGCTGCAAGGGAGAAGAAGCAGGGAGCAAAGCTGGGGCTGCTGGCCCTGCAGTGGGTGGCACGGGTGGCTGCTGGTCTTTGCTGGGGCCGGGACTGGGCTCTGTGCTGTGTTTTGAACGGCTGCTGCGGATGTCAGGATCATGGGTGGAGGCCGGTTGGGAGCCAAGTGAGTTTGTGCGAACAAAAGCTACAGCCCTAAATCTGGATCGTCCAGGCCTCTTTGGGATTTTCAGTTTCCTTCCTTGTTCTTGCCCTGAAAGAATCAGTTTGAGAGGGGGTGTGTATGGGGGGGGGGAGCAGCAGGGGGGCTGAAATGAGGATTTGAAAAAAAAAAAAGGCTCATACTTGAGAAGGGTCAGCTGAGTGTAAACACACTGATAATATTGCTCAGGGAAGGTCCCTCATGTGCACTAAGCATGGGAAGAATGTGAGAGGTTTTTAACCACATGCGGCCAGCCCTTGTTTGCTAATTCTTTTGATAGTAACAAAAGGAATTATTCTGGCTGGACAAAGAAAGGTGGCAAGAAAAAAAGTGGATGGGGAAGAGAAAAGGTGCAGGAAGCCTGGCAGCACCTCCTGCCCTGCTTGGGCAGGGCTCAGCTTGGATGGGTTACCCCACAGACACACTCCCTAGCAGCACCCTGCTCTGGTCCTTTTGCTCCTCATCTTCTCCCCACCGGGTCCCAGCTGGAGCAGGACAGCAACTCTTGGGTCTTTAAATCATTTTAAGCATAATAGGAAAGATTTATCCAGTCACAAAAGGTGACTGGAGTTTTAATATGGCAGCTCAAGAAAGGTGCTGGGGACTTTACACTAGCAGTAAACTCTGCAAGCTCTCAGTGCCAAGGTCCAGTTGGTTAACACCTACCCCATCACCATGGCTGATGGGTGCCCACAGGACTAGGGTCATCAGCATTGTCCTCAGTGCATCTTATGCCAGGCCACAGCACTTTGCTTGCAGTGCTGCTTTATGAGACAAAACCACACCACTTCTACACCACCTCCCCTCCTGCACCTTTAGAACCATGGAGGACGCTAAAGGCCATTTTTGCTTCCTACCATTTTTTTTCCACAATCTCAGAGCCTGATAGTCAGAGATGCCATAAGAAAGGGGGGGAAAAAAATCAAATTATTGCTTTTAAGAGCAATACCCTAAAGTACTCCAAATTAAAGAGCACATAGAAACCTGTGGTTATTTCCAAAAGTGTAGGGTGTGTGCACACAACCTGCCTGCAACCAGGGATAACAGCTGCCCAGTGCAGGGACAGAATACTGTCCTGTTATCCAGTGGTTTCCAGCCTCTTAATTTTGGTGTCCTACACTTCTCCTTGGGGAGGTGCAAGCTCCCAGATCACTAGCTTAAGCCTATGAAACCCTGAGCTTCTTACTTCTCATTCTTGGACAGTTCAATCTACACATCCCATGCTGCCTGAAAACCACCATCTCAGGGCTCAAAGCAGCACTGCACACATCATTCCAGGAGCTTCTGCTTTTAAATAGATTTGAGTTATTTTCAATCTTTTTTAAGCCCTGTTTAACTATGAAGTCTTTGGAAAGCACATTCAAATATAAGTCCACTTCCAACAAGGCTAAGCTGCTTCATGACTACCCATACTCCTAAAAACCCCCATAATTACAGAGGCTCCAGTAAAATCCTAATTCACCCAGCCAGATGTATTAGGAACCAGTGAAGAGGAGACCAAGCCTCCAGATCCAGAGAGGCCCCACAGGGCCCCAGGACCCATGTTCCTGCTGCCTTTCCTGAGCAGAAAGCCTGAATTAGCTGTATTTTCTTTCTGACTCATTTCTTTCCTACCTCAGCAGTGTCCCCTCTGGTGTTGTCTGCTGCTGTCAATGTGGGGAAAGCCCACAGCCCCAAGGGATGCAAAGGCAGCTCTGCCCTAGCACCAGCTGACACAGCCCAAGAGCACTTACCAAAGGGATTTCTTTCTCATATTTTTCAGTAAACATGAATTAAAATCACTCAGAAGAAACCTCCCAAAAGGCACAGGTCTCTGAGTGCTCACACCTCTTCTCCATCGCCTCCCTGCGATACTGAAACATCTCCAAGCACCTTGCACCACAGACCCCAAGCACTAAATCCCAGCACCACCTAATTCACTTCTAAACCCCCAGGCTCTACTGTAACACCCTGCAGAAACGTTACAGAAAATATCACCCAGGCAGCACTTTCTTTCCCCTCCCAGGGTTTTGAAAGTCCCTGGAAGCTTTGCTGGGCAGGAAGGCAGTGGTACCCTCTCCAGCACTTGTGAGGGCAGAGCAAAAGCCATGCTGGGACCCAGCCTCGTGTCATTTTAACTTGTGCTCCCATCCGAGGGCAGTGCTGCTGGAGACTGTCAGACGGCTTGGGGAGGAAGTCTCCTGGCAGGGCTCCACCAAAGTGGAGTTGCTAGGTCACTGGAACAATAAAAAGGCAAGAAAAAACATCCTGGCTGCGAAAAAGAAAGGGGAAAAAAAAAAGGGGGTGGGGGGAATGGGAGGGGTGGGAAGCCATGGTGGTGTCTACAGTTCAGGTTAAGGGGAAAGAAATGGCTGGAGAAAGCAGGCTGATGATGATGCTGGCTTTTGTATACATGAAATTTAATTTCCAGCATGGACCTTTCTCCTGAGCTTTCAGAGGAATAATTCCAGAAACCTGGAAATTGCCTGCAAGGTTTGCAATTGGTAAGAGCTCACTCGAGGCAGTATTTCCAGGGAAGCTGGCCCTGCTAGGCACTGCTAGGGAGAGATTAATTACCCTTGCCATGTCAACCAGGGCATCACAATCCATCGTATGACTTTCTCCCATCACCATGCAGCCCCAGCAGCTGCCCACTGTCATTTAAACCACCAGTACAAGAAAACTGCCTCCGAGCAGGGCTGTACTTCGGTGAGCAAGAGTGCTGCACAGCCCAGGGCTTGAGCTCCTCCATAAAGAAAGGTGCTGGTAGCTTAGAAGCTGCAGGATGAAATTTTGCTTTCTGAAAAGTTTAATTTCAGGGCCAGAAGGGAGCATTAGCTCATTCTTGTCTGACCTCATGTATAGCCAAAGTCATTCCATGTAGCTTATTTACTCCCAATATAAGCTCGGTAACTTGTATTTGACTAGAATGGATCTTGCAGAGGGAAAAAAAAAAAACCCCAGACTATTGACATTTGTGATTATTCAGGATTGTGCTTAAAACAACAAGAACAATGGGCTGAAGTACAGATTTTTCTGCACAAAATCTCAAAAGCAATGCCCAGTGGTGTGAAGTGTATGTGCTACAGGAGCCATTTGCTCCATGAGCTAAGGACTCTGTCTCTTTCCATACCTCGAGAAAACAAGGCAGTATTCTCGTGCCAGACTATGGAAACCAAACCACAGGTCCCTGCTCCAAAGTGGTCTAAGACCAGGAGGCACTTCCCACAGTCAGGAGGGGACAATAAATACCAGGAAGAAGGATAAGGAAATAGGAAAAGGAGTGCTGCCATGCCAGGAGCAGCCAACCACTGCCCCAGGTCTCTGGAGGCTGAGTGATGCTGCCCACCACTGCAGGGTGGGCTGTGGTCCAGATGTCTTAACTAGAACCCTGCTCCAGCAATGCACTTAAGAACAGCTCCCCAGGGAGCTATTCTCTGTGCTTAACACTAAGCATATGCCAAAGAGCTTTGCTGGCTGGCAGCTGCACCAGGGATGATGACCAGCCCGAGAACTCAGCAAATTCTCAAGGATATGGTGGAGACCAGAGGGCTGAAGGGCCCTCTCAGTTTCAAGAGGGTCACAAAGCCACCAAAGGGTAGACACAGCTTGGTGACACACAAGTACAAGATTCACAGGATTCCACCCTTCATGTAGACTAGCAAAATCCAACCCCGTCCCAGGGGAAAGCTCATGGCAATCTAAGTCTTACATCTAGCTCTTGCCTCTCAGCTGAAGATGGCAGTAGGAATGCTGGATGCTCTTGTGGTTTCTACTCTTCCAGCAAGGAACAGTGAGATTTTAGAGGGGATGAAGGAAAAAAAAGCAAACAAGCAAAATCCAAAGCAACTTAGAAAGAAATTAATCTCCAGAAGAGATAGGGGCCCCCACCTCCCTTCCCCCATCTGCTGTGAAAGGATGATGATCTAAATCACATTTCCTAGATGACACTGCACTGATCTGCTGCAGGAAGCAGGGGTGGCAATGCTTGGGACGGCAACAGACATCCTTCTTCCGGGGAACAAACCAGCTTCATCCCCTCAGGTACCTGCCAGCTGGTCACTGCTGCCACAGGAGAGCAGCATGCCCAGGCGTCCCTCCTACTGTCCCCCACTGCTCTCCAACTGCCTCTGCAGTCACATGTTTCCTTTCTGAGAACTGGAGGGGAAGGGATTTACCATTTCCAGTGCCTTTCTGTACAGGTTTCCAGGAAGCTGAAAACAAGACCTCTTCACTTGGCTGCCTGTGGGTCTCTGCATTGCAGCCCCCTGCCTGAACCCTGTGGCCAGCAGTGAAAATGGGTGATGAAGAAGGGCAGGACTGGGTCTGTCACCCTCCAAGCTGTCACTGAGAGCTCAGAGTAGTCAAGGTCAGGTCACAAACTACCTTGGTGCATACAAGCACTGTGTGCTGAGTGAGGCCATGCAGAGGATCTGGAACCCAGAAATCTGCATCCAAACACTCTTATTACCCAGTGCGGAGCCACTTCACACCAAGTGCCTTGGCATACTCTTGCTATCAAGAGACCACCAACTTCAGTCTTAACCCAGAATGCGATGCAGCTTACCCAGCACCACATGATCTCCAGGCATACCAGCAATTTGCAGAACAAGATTATGAGGATCTCTGCACAATATGGACCATTCTCAGAGGCCATGAAATTGGTAGTACTCCCATTCCTCAGGTCAGAAGCCTCCTGGTCCTCATTTTGCTTTCTTCATGCATCGTGTTTGTTCCACACCCCTCTGAAAAACCATCTTCATGATTATTCTCCACTCTCTGATCAAATTTCCCTCCTAAGAAACATCCTTTCAAAGGGTTTTTATCTGCAGGGTTGGCTGCCAGTCTAATACTGCAGTCCCATTCTGCATTTGCTGAAAGAGCTGATAATATCCTAAAAAGAATTAACATTTAGATGTTAGTCCTGTAACTGAATCCAAATCAGACAACGATGACTGTTCAAATGCCTAAAGCTACTCAGGCATCTCCCTTTGAGCTCTTCCAAGCTTCTACCAGGGGTAAGGAGTTTTCTAAAGATGCCTTTGTGAGCACCAGCTACTGAAACCCTTCTCCTTGTCCCTCCAGACACAGATGCAATTATGCCCAGCTCCGGCACAAAGATAAACGCTGAATTACAAGAGCAGTATTATGCTCCACAATCAGGGTCCTTCATTCCAATTGACAAGGAAAGCAAATCATGTGCTGTTGGTTTGCTGATGTTTCCACCCCTGGAAATTCATTCCCATCACAGGGGAAGAAACTATTTCAATACACAAGATTACCTTTTACTTACTCTCCCCAGACTGCTAAATTACCTTAACTTGTCAGTTCATGAGATCTCACAAGTTATGCAGGGTCAAACTCGGCCACCAGTTGTACGAAAGATATATCTTTCTCAGCAGGTTTAACTACCAGCTGCTACAGTTTCCCTGATAAGAAAGTGTTTTCTTACCCAGGATGGGGCAGCTATCCAGAGAAGCTGTGAAACCTTTCAGTGGGGTAAATTCTTAAAAATGTGTCAGATAAACATCTTCTGGGGTGATCCTGCAAGGGGAGATGTCTTGAGATCCCCTGGGAGATATTTTGAGATTCTTTCCAGAATCTTCTGCTTTCACAGAGTGGCCAAAAACCAAAACCAAACCAAACTACCCCTCAAACATCAAAATTCCAACTGTCAGTCCTCGACCGATGCCTACTTCTCCCACCAGGGCAGGTTCTGCCATGCTGGGTGGGCTGCATTACCCTGCCTAATAGGCTATCGTGGAAGGTATCTTTCTGATAATATATTGAAGCCAAATCTTCAACTTAGTGTGATTCATCCCTGCTTCACTGAAGTTTAACAGAGCATGACGTTTCACGTCGGTCCTTGGGGCTTAAGAGATTTTCCGCAAGAGGAAGGGTGTTAACACCAGCATCCTAACAAGCAGTGACATGGATAATTGTGCTCTATAGATCCAAATTCCTCTTGTCACTCCAGATGCAGAAGTGCCTTTTAGCATGCTCTTCAGGAAAAATAAAAAGGGGGGGGGGGGGAGGGGGGGGGGGGGAAGAAGAGGCTTTCTTTGCCACCAGCAACCTAAAGGAGGCTGCTCATCAGCCCAAAACTCTTGCATGAGGTTTCTTCCATGGTCTGCAGATCCCTGAGGGAATCTGAGGGCGGTTCTGGTAGCAGAAATGACAGTGATGTCTACCCGGTTACAGAGGCAAGAGGTCAGGCTTATTCTTGTAACGACCTTTAAAACCTCTGCACACTGAAAAATGCTGATAAAAACTCCCTGAATGTGTGTGCAACAGGATGTCCTCTGGGAGATGCAGCCTGGGCTGCACCCCTGGGACAACTGTTAACCCTGCTGAGTTAACCCTTCATGCACAGTTTGCATGCCTTTCTATCAGATCACTTTAACACTGCAAGTGACATGGTCACCCTCAAACAGCTTATCCTGGCCAGACCACAGTGAGGATAAAAAGTCCTCCTAGCTTCATGTCCTTGTAAAGAACAAAAAGGCAGATGGAGCTTCCTTCTCCCAGAGGAAAGTCAATCTGCCAAGGTCACAGCATTTGCACAAGATATTCAGACAGCTGGAGACAGGACAACTGGGTCTGCACCCAAGTTACCAGCTGCACTGCTCTGTGCTTCTTTTCTCACCCTCTCTTTTCCCAGCAAAGCAAAAGACTAAAATGGTTGCACTTCTCCTGCAGACACTCAGGCAGAGACTTCCTGAGCATAAGTGTCTGAAATAGCCCTTCCGTCTGCACTGCCTCTGAAGGGCAGCTTTGAGCTGGTAGAACTTTCAAACACAACCAACCTGGACTTCTTGAGTGACTCCTGGCTTTGCAGCTCATGTTTTCATGGGTTTTTTTTTTATCTACCAAGGGGTTTTTACCTATCACCTCGACAGGCAGAAGGTCTTTTTCTCCCCCTCTAAGTGATTCTCCTGTAATGACAGCTCCAGGAGTTGGGGTTCTAAGGAAAAACAGCAAAATCTTTGGAAGCTCTTGACACAGATCTTGACTTTTGGCAGCAGGACTGCCTCACCCACAGCTGAGATGCACACTGCGGCTTGAGATATGCTTAAGTAACCAACTGCAAAACTATTTATCAAGTGACTCCAAGGCAAGGGCAAGGAGAATGCAGAAGCAGATATAACCCTCCTCAACCACCCTGCCTGCAAAGAGGACAGAAAACATCTAATACCTTCACTCAAAGCCATGGAAGGGACTGGGAGAAGGAGCACAGGAGCAACAGCAGCTTGTAGGATATCTCCTACAAACATCTTGCTTATAGGAAATATGCTGGGGGTTGCATTTCAAGCACTTTTTAAAGTGTATTTTTACACCTCGTGCATTTTATACCAGTTTCTGAAGAGATGAAGCTCCTGAGACAGCATTGTCTGTCCTCCTGCATTGAAACAAATTAGCCTGAAAAGCAGAGACATCCAAGACAGCAAGTTCCTACAGGTTTTATAAAGACCAGCACTAGAGAAGACTCAGCACCCACAGAGCCCACGACACACTAATGCCACCCACCCTGTGGGGAGCAGAAGATAGCAAACCACAATTACTGCTCCAAGAGTAAATTCATCCCATTTCTTTCCCTTCCATGGGTTTGCCCAAACACTGACAACTCTAAAAATGAGCCTTTTCCTCTCCTGTTTTTTTCACAACCAGCACTCCAGTTAGTGGAAGTCTTGCATAGTTTTACCTCCTCCAGTTGATCCCTACACTCACGCTGGCTCTGCCTGCCCTTTTCCCAAGTTCTTCAGGACCAGGGGAGGCCATTACCCCATCCAGCACCCACCTGAGATAAAAACCCAATTAAGAACAATGAAGGGGTGTGACCCAAGATCCTAAAATCTCTATTATAAGCCTCACAGCATTCAGATCCTACAAGAGATCCTCATTTTAAGTAGGAGCTGGTCCTCAGTCTCTTTTTCCTCTGTTTTTCTCCTGAGCACTTCAGTAGACTGGGTGTCACAACAGCACTTCTATAACACAGGCATCAGCTATGCTAACAGCTTGGAGGAGCTGAAGTTTACAGAGCTTCCTTTACTCAAGGGAACCACATTTTTCTAAGATTATATTATTACTTGGGTTGGCCACTCAGTAATGCAACATCATTTCCCTTTTGGGTGGGAAAGTTCTCTCCTTGTCCTCGAACACGAATGATTTCAGCCTGAAAAGATGAATGTGAACTCTGCATAATCAAAGAGCTGCAAATGAACCGTGACCCTTGCTGAAGCAGGAGGATGTCATGGTGCAGCACCTGGGCATTCAAAAGTAGATGGTGATGGGTGTATACACAGCAGCTGTCTGCAAGCAGAAAAGGCTGAGTGGGATGGCTGGCCAAATGTGACAAAACCCTTTTCTCCTGTTAGACACCCACAGACTTAATTCTTTTACCAAGCCCGTGCTTGCAGACCTCTTGCATCTGCTCTGGATGAATATCCCAGCAAATGATCCTCTAATACTCACAGAAAAAGCAAATTACAATGCAAATGTCACAAAACAGCTCAGGGAAATAAAAATGTGAATTTGCAATCAAGTCTACTGCCACTGAAATTTGGATTCTGCCTTTGACACTCAGCTGATGAGGAAAGAAAAAAAAAAACACACCATATTGTATGATCTACATCTTCAATCAAATGTAAATAACAGGGCCTGTGGATGGTATATTAAGGCCTTGAGACAAGCTTACTCATGAGCTACAGACTATGGATTTTTACCAGATATTATCAGGGAAATATTATGAACAACCAAGCTTTAATTAAGTTGCAGCACCTTCTGACCCTCTGGCTGGTCAGACTGCCTCAGAAGCTTCTTTGCGCCATTATGACAGCAAAAAAAGACACAACAGGTGCCAGGATGTGGCCATGCCTCTTTCCAGAGGAACTCCATGCATGCCCAAGTGGACCAGCCTATGTGGGAGTGGTGCTGTTTGCACAGAGAAAACCTGACCCACCCAGACCCTCCTCACCCCACATACTGGAGAAAGTGTCTCAAAAATATGTGGGGAAGCAAAGCCAGAATCTAGAGTGTTTGAATCTGCTATGATCCATCCACCTCCAGACAATCTCCTCAGGTAGCCCTGCCACAAGCACCCCCAAGCATGGCAGGGGCAGCTGGACCAGGTGCAGCATGACATGACCTCTCCTGCCTCCCTGCAGCAGCATAAACACAGGCAGAACAACAGCATTTTTGTGCTGCAAAAAAGGCAGCAGGCTCAGCCACAGCTGAGCCCTACCACTCTCTACCTATCCCTGTTTTGGAAATGGTATATAGCTACACCACAGCACTGAAACACTTATGCTATGCTGACCACTTCTACTGGCTTGATTAACTTGCTAGTTGAAATAGCTCCTTATGCTTCATAAATAAAAACATCCCAACCAGACTGATCCTAAATAGGCCTCAGTCCACTCCTGTACAGCCACAGGAGCAATGGGTGAGACCAGCAGCAGCTCCTGCAGAAGCCTGGGCTATCTGGTGGTAGCACCCAAGTGGGCAGCCAGCACGCACCCACAGTTGGCCAGGCTTTGTTTTCTACTTTCACCCAAAGAATGGCTCAGTGCCCAGTTTGGCAGCTTATGGGACAGAGCAATCCCCTGCTCCTATTGCCTAGATACCTCCCAGAATACCTTGTGCAGGATTGCCTAAAACAGTACAGGTTTAAAGAAGCAGCTTTATGTTTCAGATGCACAGGCACAGTTCCAGCCATAGCAGCATTCAACTGAGTTTTGCACTACCACCTTACCCAGGCCAACTGCCTTTCTAGCCTGGTACCACATCCCTTCTGCTAAATGAGCATAACCCTCTGCCACTTCCAGGAGATGAGAAGGTGATGGAGCCATTAGCATCCACACAGCACTCAGCTGCTGTGACATAACCCCTGAAGATGAACAGGACAGGGAGAATGGAGGCAGCATGCACAACATCTTGGGAGCTCAGTCATGGAGGGTTTCTGACTTCCAGCCCAAAAACTGAGATCTGTTAGAGCAGGTGAAGGAAGCAAGTTGTCCCAGAAAACACACGCTCCTCTAACTTATCAGTATATGCAAGTTTTGATACTGGAAATAAACCCTGAGTAAAGCACCCCTGCACCAGCAAGGCTGGCACCGGTCCCTGCAGACAGGGCTGCAGCCACCCATCTCCCTTCTCTTCCCAGCCACAAGCAAAAATAAAGCAAATTAAGTTACTCCTCTGAAGTGGTGAAGACTGCTGGAGCAGAGCACGCTGCGAACGCCTGCTGAACAGGTGCAGGCTGGCTCTGGTGGTGTGTCACTGGGAAATGAAACTTTGCGGATAGCCCAATACCAGGCCTTAGCCACAGCAGCTACCCCCTTACCCACTGTGCCCTGGTCACAGCTGAGCACTTGCATTCATGGTGCAGGCAGGTGTAAATCAATAGGCAGCAGCATGTGCTCCCACCAGTCAGCTTGCACAAGCCTCTCCAACTGCATTCATTTACCACTTAAACACCACGCAAAGTGATTCCACAGACTGACGCGAGCCAGTCGATCAATGCACAACCCTCATTACCTGCAAGGGCTTGGGATGGGGAATGGACAGGACCTCTTATCTCCTACCTTTTCTGAAACACACTTTTGTCCTTCGCTTCTTTTTTTCCCCGCTTTAAATTGTGTGCCCTGAAGGAGAAGAGCTAAATCTGTACAGCTGCAGGGACTTCACATTTGCAGCATACCAACCAAATCCACTTACAGCTCACAGAGAGGAGTAGCAAAGATGCCCAAGAAAACCCTGCAGCCTGCAGGTCTTTTGATGGCAATGAGGAGGCATGTGAGGCAATCCTTCCTTGACTCCACACCACACGGGGACGAAGTATCCTTCCTGTACCGCTCACAGTCACCAGAACTCCTATGGAAGCTGAACAGCATCATCTTACACCTCTCTGCATCGGCATGACTGCACAGGGAGATGGGCTTCTGCCCCCCAGGAGCAACGAAATCTGTATGGTGAAATTTGAGGCAGGTTTGGAGGCAACACCATGCTTCTGTACAAGCAGGTGTCTTCATCATCTTTTTCCCTCTCACTCCTAAATTTGTTTCTTCCACACACAGAAAGTTTCAAAGACATAAAGTTTTTTACAAAACAGATAAATAAATGCAGGATGTTCTGTCCCTCTCTTTGAGCTGGGAAGTTTCACTTAGCAGCCAGCCTAAATCTCTGCTGCGAGCTAAGCTGATTCCTTCTCGGGTGATTTCACACCTTATTTCCAGGGCTCCCACTGGGGAGGCTGCAAAGAAAGGCGGCAGCTGGCACAGGAGAGAGGGAGAAAGGACAGAAGGCCGGACACAGATGGCAGAAAAGCAGATCAACTTCTCAGGGCAAGCCCACTGCTGGCAGCCCCATGCTGTGCTGGGCAGCATGGCAGGGCACCAGTGCGGGTCAGAGGTGAAGGGACGTTGCAGAAGCGGAGTGAAACTCCAGCAACAGTGACTTTTTCAGGGGCTTGGTGCCACCCCCACTTATCCCCATGGCATCATGGAATTATTCCCATTTTACAGATGGGAAACCTAAAATAAGGAGCCCTGCGGGAGGACAGAGCTTGTAAGTGAACCCCACCTGATCTAGGCTGGTGGCAGACGGAGTCCTTTGGCTTGCCCTACGCCCATGTAACACAGCTGCCAGGAGGAATTTCACAGAGGGCTTTGACAATGCTTTAACTCTGCTGTCACCAGTTTTCTTGCTTCCTACTTCACCTATTTTTTTTCCTATGTTTCTCTCCCTGGGTCCAGCCTGTACTTTAAACAACACACAAAAGCCATCTGTCCTTATTTCTTCAGCAGACAAGCCCAGGGTGGGTTTGGCAGGGAAGGGTAGCAGATGCAGGCTGAGGCACAGGCAGGCTAGGAAGGCAGCAAGGCTCTGCAAGGCAGTCCAGGTCCAGCCCCACTCTCTCATGCTTTGTGAGACTCAAAAGACCCATTTCTACACCCCCTACTTCACCATCTGCTCACTAAGCCCTGCCTGAGAAAGGGCTTTTGCTGCCTAAGCTCAGACTCATTTTAAACAGAGATGTAATCTTCATTTCCACGTAGTGCTGGGGTGATGGGTTCTCAAGAAACACTCCTTGCCCTGCTTCGAGCAAACAGTTTCAGAGATGAAAAACATCTGATAGGCAGGACCATCAGTGAGAAAGACAATAGGGATTTCTCAAGCATCTACAGCTCAACCTGAGAGTGATTCAGGAGATCCCCTCAGCCCGCTCCCACAACACCAAACAATTCCCTTGACTGACAAGCATAGAGCTGTAGCTAACAGCAAGTGAATTGTGGCTGTCAGGACCCAGCATAATTCATGATGCCATTTGCTTGGAAGCAAGCTACTGCTGTGCTATTTATCACTCCTTCATGATGTGTCCCCCATTCCTTCTGGATGGGGTTGACATGATTCACGAGCACCTGTAGCTGCCAAACAGGGACTGCATGAAGTGAAGCCTCTGCTGCTGAGCAGCACGGCTAGAGGCTGGTACACAGACAAATGGCTTTTCCAGCATATGGACAGATAGTTCAAGCTTTTCAGACTCTTAACAAAGGAAATACACTCCTCCACTGACTCCCAGGAGTCATCAAGGTCACAGGAAAAGATGCCAGATCGAAAGCCGAGATGAAATCAAGTACTATTTTTCTGTCCAACGAGGAACTTGCGTAGCTCTCATCAAATAATAGGCAAGCACTTTGCTGGCAAGTTGCAGATTGTATCTTGACAAAGGTTGATAGCAGGTAAACCAGCATTTTTCTCTCCCAGTCTGGATGGCAAGCTGGCGATTGGAGTGGCACGAAGAAGTGGCTGAGTGGGAACAGACCCAAATCTCATTCATTTCGGTGCAGTATCCTAGTCACCAAGCTGCTCTCACACAAACACTGTTAGTTGGGAGCTTTCTAATCCACTGCAGGGCACTTTCCAGTCGATATCCCCACTTACACACTTCCTCTAGTGTGGATACATCTTAAAAAGGCACACCTTGGTATTGTGAAGAAAACTAAAATGTTATAAATGTAGTTTTGTCCCATTTCCTGAAATTGTATAGCTCTATAAAAGTAAACTTATCCCCAAGTACCAAAGCATGATACTCTCTCTCCACATCAGAAATTAAAGGATGAAAACTAATGGTCCAGCTCAGGCAGGCAATCAATCCTGAAACCTACTTAAAACCTACACAGGACTAATTTGACATACTGGATTTTCTCATACCACCTGCAGACATTCAGTGCTTTCCAAACTCATTGAGAATTAGTCATCCTTAGAGCTATGTGTCTTCTTCAGCAAGCAAGTGCAGCAGTTTACTGGGTGACACTTTAAATGAGCCCCACTTGCTCCAGGAAAAATATGATTTATCCTGTGCTGAAACCAAATTCATTACCATTTGCAAAGCACCAAACTAGTCATTGCTCCTGATAACAACACCGTAAATGTGGCACGCAAGGAAAAATTTGCCTTTATACATGAGTAATCTGACAGTCTGTAGGCGACACAGAGGGAGAGGCTATTTATAGAGAGCTGATGACATCTGTCCCCACACCTGGATGTCAGTTAGCACCTAAGATGACACGAGAGCATGTCCAGAGAGGAGCAGTAGGCAGCTCAGACCCTGAAGACCACCTACAGGAGCCAACGACTTCCTGCCTGGGAAGCATTTTGGTGGGTGGACACGTCAGTCATGCCCCTGGTACCCACCAGTGCCTTCCTCAAGTTCCTCTGTGAAGTTTCCATCACTCGCCTTCGGCTCGGTCCATGCAGCTACAATGTGTTTACAGTTTCCCACCCACGATTCCTACCCCAAACCTTCACCCATCAAAGCCCTTGCACGTACCACCATGGGCTCGCCAAGAGAGAGGGACCGGGGAGGGAATGCAGCTCTGGGTGATGCCGGGATGCTCAGCAACCCTCAGCCGTGGTGCGGAGCAAAGCGTGGAGGGGCGGGGGGGGGGGGGGGGGGGGGGGGGGGGGGAAGTGGGGGGTCCCACGTCGCGCGGGTTCCCATGTGGCGTGGGATCCCCCCGCACTCTCTGCCGCACCGCAAGAAAATCCCACGTCCCTTCCCACTCACCCGGGCTGCCGGCGTGTCCCGCGGCGGGAGGCGAGCAAGGGCGGCCGAGGCGGCTTCGGGACGAAGGAGGAGGACGAGGAGGAAGACGCCGTGGGGAAGCAAGGGGCAATGACCCGGCCGGAGGGACCAGCCCCAGCAGCAGCAGCAGGGTGCAGGCTGCCGGCATGGCGCTGGGGGTGGGGGGCGGTGGTTGTTCACATGCCCGGAGCGGGGCAATGAATAACCACCTAAATAGCGATTTTTAATTAATTCACGGTGCCCCCCGCCCCCCACCGCGGGGCGGCGCAGAGGGCGACCGCCCCGGCTTTAAAAGTGCGGGGTGCCCATAGCGGAGAGGGCAAAAGGGGGGCAGGGGGGACGGCCGGCAGCAACGGCAGCCTACGGCCAAGTGCCGGCGCCCGAAAGTAAAAGGGCAGGAGGCGGAGGCTCCTCCTCGAGCCTGACATCACCCAGCCGCGGCTCCGCTCGGCTCGGCCCGGCTCGGCACGGCCCCCCCCTGGCCCGGCACGGCCCCGAGCGGCCGCCCCCTGCCGCCCCGCACAGCCGTCGGGTCGCCCGCTCCTTTAGCCGGCTGTGTGCAGCGGCGTTGTCCTTGTTATTATTTATTTTTGCTTTTACTTTATTTTTCCTGATACATCTCGCAGCCGCGCCGGTTGAGCAGGAAACCCCCCTTTACCCCCCACCCCGCAGCCGCCGAGGAGGTGCCCCGGTGCGGCAGCGTTATCGCTACCGCACTTCAATGCAGACAGCGCGCAAGTCCTGCGCCCCGCTCAGTGGCCCCCGGCTCCCGGCACGGCCACCCCCCACCCGAAACCGCCTCGCTCCCGAGGGCAGTGCTCCCCCGGCTGGCGTGGCAGGCCCCAGGCGCGGCGGAGGTGAGGGGGAGCAGGCCGAAACAACCCGGGCGCGGTGCGGACATCCTGCAGCCGCCTGGGCCTCTCCAGCCCGGGTCCCACACACAGCTGCCGGCTGCGTTATGCTGCTGTGCTCCTGTTTGAACTACAGGGAAACAAAGCCACGATCGGCCGAGTCCTGTGCCACATCTCTGATTGCAACCAACACTGCTTCTGAAGCAGAAGAAAACCTGGCCAGCTGTGTGCTGTGCAGCAAGACTAGAAAGTTTCTTTCCAGATGTGTGCAGTGAGCCTTAGATAGCCTCAAACTTAATTCCCATCAAGATCGATTCCTTGCCAAATAACGTCCAGTCTTTTACTGGTCTTAACGCTAACCCACTCTCTTTGGAATGCCAGCAGCAGCATTGGAGCCTGCAGCCTCTTCTAGTGGTGAATTTCCCAGGCTGGGCTGTCTGGGCGGCAAAGGATTTCCCTTCATTGTTCTGAAATTCCCTTCTATAGTTTCATGCTCCTGGTTCTGCGAGACAGCGTGCCACAGAGCGCAGGCCGGGCTTTTCTGAGGCTGCTGGCATCCCAGTGCTTTAGCATCCCGATCTGAGCACTCCCTCTCCAGAAAGCAGAAATCTGTCCTGGGTAGCATCTCCCCTCTGAGCTGGTCCTGGGCCCCTTGATTCTGCCTGAAGCTGTTTCAGAATCAGGCTTAGGCTTAGTGTCCACAAGCCGTGCAGAATCCAGTCTTTCATAGGGGGTGACAAGTGACAGTACATCACATCCAGACAGCTGCTGTCTCAGACAAAACTCGGATCTGGTCCACGACTCCCCACTCTCCATTTCTTGCCTCACCAAAAGCAGAAGTTGATGTCTGACAAAACACGATCTCTCCTGAAAGCTGCTTTCCACCCAAAAGGTGGCACTGATGAGCCCACACCAGCACGTTAATGACCTTGGCTTTACTCAGACGCTGAACTTGGTCTCACCTGCTACTGTGCTTCTCTCTCAACCTGCAGGTGCTCTCTGCACCTTACCACACAGCTCATCTAAGTACCATCGCCTTTGCGATGAAGCACACTTGGAAATCTCCACTCTGATGTTTGCATAATCATAGGTGAAAGCCCTGGAAAAAGCAGCTCTTGGAGACACCTCTCTATCGATCCATTCTCTATTCTATTTTCTACAACTTTCAGCATCTTGCTTCAAATTGCCTTAAACTCAAGGAACAAGTCAAGATACTGTCAGTTTGGGACAGTACCTTGAAGCACAAACAAAGCAGTCTTTAAGTATATAAGTAATCATCACAGTCACAGCAAAGGGGCACATCTGAGTGACCCAAAACCCACAGGCACTTACCACCAAGGGGCATGATCCACACAGGACATATTTTGGTTTCTTAAGCCTGTGTCAATGTACTTACAATGTTCTTTATGGAACAGTTGTGTAAAAGCCAAGCTTCCTCATTGACAAGATGAAGAGACCAGTACACAAGTAAGTAATGTGCCACCATGAGATTGAACTAAAGCTCAGATGAAGAGCTGTGAAGTATTTTGATGCTTTGGGAGATGTCACTGGTAGAGAAGAGCCTCAGCTCACATACCTGGGGATATCTTTAACATGAAACACAGGGGTCCATGTTACCAGCCTCTAAGGTAACAATCAATAGCAGTAATAATTGTGGTTCTTCAGAAAGCTTTGTTAGACCCTGGAACAAAAGTCTTGCAAACAAGCAAATCTGACACTTTCCTACATCCTTTAACTATGTGGTACTGTTGAGGCAGACAGGGCAGAGAAAGATCTCCAAGGTCAGTGATACACCACCAGGGCTGACTAGGGCAATCAAAGGCAAACCCAGCCCAGATGAGAAATGGATGCTTTTGTGCCCACTTGCTGTCAAACCTGAGGGTTTTAATACTGAACCTAGAGCTTTAATCCTTTCCCCCGCACCGTTCCCAAAAGACTCCCCCAACATCTAAGCCATGAAGCAGCTCCCTGCTCTTACTGCATCCTCCCAAGCTGTAAATCCAACCAGCAGGAAGCACGATATGCACAAATGCAAAACAAACATTGCTGAATGAACAACTGGTGTCTGTATCGAACAGTTCCTCCTCCCTGTGCCCCTGTGGTGCATCTGTAGCATGACCCATGGAGCTGTGAGCCGTGAAGACCCAAATTAACCCCCTCTGGGTGGGAGTGGAATATCTAACATCCTCTCCCAAATTGCCATTAAACCTGCCCACGCTGGTGTAATGCTGCGTTTCTGAATCAAACAGGGCCTTTGTAACCATCAGGGAGGTGACCACTAGGACTGCACATCTGTACATCTGGCCAGCACCAGGAAACACCATCTGAAAGGCCCTGCACTGCCCTTGAACCGCCTGCATCCCATCAGAGCTTAATATAGTTGCACTGCCAGGCTGCCTGCCTGGGGTTGGCCTGATATAGCCTCCAGTGCCCACAGCAATAGTGAGGGTGCTGCTTTCATTGGCCCCAGCTGGGGCAAAAGCCCCAGAGTGTGAGCCCGTGCATTTAAACCAGTATTTACCATCACAAAATAGATTCCCTCCTCTCTTCGTCACAGTTCCAGTCATGAGCAGCACATTATTCACAAACACCTGGAAAGGAAACACCAATATTCAGGCAGTTTCAGACTTCCCAAATGCAATCTCTTCCCCCCCACCAGGTGCCTAATTTGCCAAAGCTTAGTGGCTGTAAATTTAAGACTACTGTGTTTTCCTGCCATGTTATTTTATTCCTACCTTCACCACTTCAAAGGAATACCCCTGCACCAAAGAAAAAATAAAGAAGAAAAGTCAATTATGAGTGGTATTTTTGAGCTCCAGCTCCCACAGCCACATGAAAACACGAAGGAAAAAACAGTGTCTCACTTTTTTCCTTTTGTTTTAATGAATATTTTTATATCCACTGGGACATGAACAGGGTAGTGCAGTGGGGATACCACCCCTGCCACCCACGTGCCACGTTAGACACCCTCCTGGGAAGCTGGGGAAGAAGCATTGGTGGGAGAAGGAATCCTGCAGCAAGATGAAGGTGGCTGCTGGAGTGTGAGAGCTCAGCAAAAGCCACCAGCACTTGGCTTTTCCTCACGTGGGCCTGGGTTTGTTTATCCCTGTGGCACAACTGCACGCTCCACTGCTGCATCCCACCAATAATCATTATAGGGCAGCTCTGGGCTGAGGGCTGCTTCCCTCCTTCCTTCAGAGCACAAAACTAATAGGAGATTTAAATGCATGAAATTGTGCCTGAGGAGTCAGATAGGCCAGGCAAACCCTGCCACAAAATAATGCCATGGCATCCTCCTTAAAGATGCTGTGACCTCAAACCTCTACCCAAATTGTGTATTGAAATACATTTAACACTTCCATCTGCAAGCAATCGGCACATTTATCAAACAAAGGAGTTAAAAACAAACAAAGAGATACTTCATCAACACAGGAAGCCTCTGACATAACTATATAAAACATCATCGATATTATACACTGCTGAATTGAATCCTACCCATCACCTTGTTTTGTGGTGGGCTTATTTCACTTTGATTTCCACCCTTCAGATTGAGGGGATGGAGAATTTGTCTGAGCCTGCGTTGTTTTAGTCTGAAATAGCCAAAACCCACAGAGGTCTCCACAGAAGAGGCACCTCTGCAGTGCTTTGTCAGGATTGTCAGGATTTAGAGACTGGATGGGGTGCTTGGTGCCATGGTTTAGTTAATTAGATAGTATTGGATAATAGGTTGGACTCGATGATATCAAAGGTCTTTTCCAACCTGGTTAATTCTAATTCTGATTGCACTGACTGGTCCCTTCTCTCCAGTTTTACAGGAGCCTTTTGCAGCCCCGGACAATATCCTGAAACTTCTGCAACTCCCCTGAAATTCAGTCCAGAGCTGTCCAAAACTTGGAGCAGGCTCATAAACCTCAGACAAGTTTTAAGCTGATGATGAATTAAGGTACAAAGTGAATGTTTTCTACTCCTGGAATGTGTTATTAAAAGTCCTGAGTTTCCAAAGAGGATAGATAGTTCCTAACTGAGTGATTAATTACCTTCTCCATCTCCTCTCAATGCCATAATGGAGCCCAATCATGCAAAAGGCACTTAATACCTGACCAGTTTTCTGGAATCTTTTTTTTTTTTTGGGGGGGGGTGGTAATGTACTGATTTATTTTTTACAAGAACTGCTTGCCTTGTACCTCTGTTGGAAGCAGCTTGTTCCAGAGACTTGACATTTGGAGGATGGATACAGGTCTTATGATCTCTCCCCATCCCTCACAGAAAAATGCACAACAAATTAAAGTGACATTGCATTTTGAATGCTATCATCAGAAATAAATCCTGTATTTTGTGGGGGAAAATAATAATAATAATTACAAATATATATATATATATATATATATATATAAAATAAATTAGCTATTTAAATATAGCTGAGAAGAAGCAAGTCTAAATTTATGATTTATTTCTTTTAGGATCCTTTTCAGCCAGCTCTGGTTGGAGCACGTCAAGAAAACTGTGGCCATTTCAGAGCTGAGCAAAACACTGCACAGCAGAGACCTTAAGATCCAGAAGGAAGCCCCAGCCTAAGTTTAGGAGCAGCATTTGGCTCTGATAAACTTACAGGTGCTCTCCTTGACCACTACATCTCTGGCAGTGTACCCATGCTTCCATTTGCTCTCGCATGGGGTGGGCAAATGCCACATACTGGTGGATATCGCACTTGGTGCCATAGTTTAGTCATGGGGTCTGTGGTGACAGGTTGGACTTGATGATCTTTGAGGTCTCTTCCAACCTTGGCGATTCTGTGATATGTGCATGGAAATCACATGAAAAAAGCCACAAGGGACAAAATGCAGTAAGGGAAGGAGCCTTTCTTATGCTGTTATGGGTTTTTAATGCTACTTATTTCTAGCCTGCAGTTTACTGCTAGAACCTTCTTGTCTACAGCTTTTAAGGCTGTTGCTTGCTGAGGTCTCACGTCGTCTCAGGTTTTAAGTGATGCCATGCCAGATCTGTGTCAGCAATACACCACTGTGGCACATAATCAAGTCCATTATATACCTCTTTTACTTGGAGTCATCAAATTTATAGGTGGTCTAGGAAAGGTTCATTTATCCCAGTAATTGCCTTCTCTAAAATTTACCAGGCAAGGGCAATAACTCAAATAACCTTGGTTTCCCACTTACCTAAATATTAATCTCAGGCTGGCTCCTGTGATTCAGCAAATTGCCGCCAGGATAATCTGATGGAGCAGATTATCCTGGCGGCAATAACTGCGCACCTGAAGGATGGCCAAGGGCTCAGGTCCAGCCAACATGGATTCAGGAAGGGCAGATCCTGCCTCTCCAACCTGATCTCTTTCTATGATCAGGTGACCCGCCTGGTGGATGTGGGGAGGCCTGTGGATGTGGTCTACCTAGACTTCAGCAAGGCCTTTGACACCGTCCCCCACAGCAAACTGCTGACTAAGCTGTCAGCCCGTGGATTGGACCATTACACTCTGTGCTGGGTTAGGAACTGGCTGGAGGGCCGGGCCCAGAGAGTGGTCGTGAATGGTGCCACATCCAGCTGGAGGCCAGTCACCAGTGGTGTCCCCCAGGGATCAGTGCTGGGCCCTGTCCTCTTCAACATATTCGTTGATGATCTGGATGAAGGGGTAGAGTCAGTCATCAGCAAGTTTGCAGATGACACAAAGTTAGGGGCAGATGTTAGTCAGTTAGAGGGTAGAAAGGCTCTGCAGAGGGACCTCGACCGACTGGACAGATGGGCAGAGTCCAATGGGATGGCATTCAACAAGTCCAAGTGCCGAGTGCTGCACTTTGGCTACGGCAATCCCATGCAGAGCTATAGGCTGGGGTCGGAGTGGCTGGAGAGCTCCCAAACAGAGAGGGACCTGGGTGTGCTGATCGACAGCCACCTGAATATGAGCCAGCAGTGTGCCCAGGTGGCCAGGAGGGCCAATAGCATACTGGCCTCATTAGGAATAGTGTGGCCAGCAGGAGCAGGAGGTCATAGTGCCCCTGTACTCTGCTCTGGTTAGGCCGCACCTTGAGTACTGTGTCCAGTTCTGGGCCCCTCAGTTTAAGAAGGACATTGAAACACTTGAGCGTGTCCAGAGAAGGGCAACAAGGCTGGTGAGAGGCCTTGAACACAAGCCCTATGAGGAGAGGCTGAGGGAGCTGGGATTGTTTAGCCTGGAGAAGAGGAGGCTCAGGGGTGACCTCATTGCCCTCTACAACTACCTGAAAGGTGGTTGTAGCCAGGAGGGGGTTGGCCTCTTCTCCCAGGCAACCAGCACCAGAACAAGGGGACACAGTCTCAAGCTGCGCCAGGGGAGGTTCAGACTCGAGGTGAGGAGGAGGTTCTTCACCGAGCGAGTCATTCGGCATTGGAACCGGTTGCCCGGGGAGGTGGTTGAGTCATCGACCCTGGAGGCGTTCAAGGGGAGATTGGACGTGGCACTTGGTGCCATGGTCCTAGTCATGGGGTCTGTGTTGATAGGTTGGACTCGATGATCCTCGAGGTCCTTTCCAACCTAAGCGATACTGTGATACTGTGACACTGTGAAATCTCTTCCAACCTTGGAGGTGTAAGTATGATGCTGTTTAAGACACTGTCCAAATGAGAGGTGCATGGACCTCAGCTCACAGAGCAGAGAAAACTTCCCTGCCTAAATTCAGCCATGCACAGAAACATCATTTTACATTTTGCCATCACTCATTGCTACTTCAACACCGTGCTCATGACTATCTGCTATGAATGACTGTGGCAGGTGTGTTTTTTGACCAGTGTACACAACAAGGACCACACAAGGAAACTCAAAGCTTATCAAGAGAAGTCAAGAGAGGAGGGGAAAAAATATAGGACTTTGAGCTAAGCTCTAGATTTAGACTAGACTAGACTAGACTAGACTAGATTAGAATAGAATAAACCAGGTAGGAAGAGACCTTCAAGATCATCGCATCCAACCTATCATCCAACACCATCTAATCAACTAAACCACAGCACCAAGCACCCCATCCAGTCTCCTCCTAAACACCTCTAGTGGTGGTGACTCCACCACCTTGGTTCTCCCCATGCAGAATCTTAATGGGGGACACAATGAGATCCAGTGGCATGATGACAATTTATACTGAGGAGCTGTCTCTTAATGCCAGTATCAAAATAAAACATCATTTTTCTCCCTGTTTTTAGTCTTGACTATTTCTGATGCAAGTTTTTTGAGCAGGAGATTCTGATTTCCTGACCTGGTTGGTGCCATGGGATCACAAAAGCAGCACAAGCTTCCAGGCAATACTGCAAGGCAAGTAATAAATATTTATCCTCCACTGCCTTCTGGGCTTCTCTGCTCTGCAAAGAAAGCCATCAAAACTGGAGTCACCAATTCACAGAT